>NC_143133.1:71025000-71650000 GCF_059928025.1 Delphinapterus leucas | reverse complement strand
AATAAAGAAAACATTTTAAATCTTACAATACGGTACCTTGAAAAGTACAGTAGTACAGTACAATACTTGGCATACAGGGGCTGGCATCGAGTGGACAGGCAAGAAGTGTTACTGACTGGAGGAGGGAGAGGAGGTGGGAGATGGTACAGCTGAAGGATCGTCAGCAATAAGAGACGGAGGGCAAGCTGCAGTTTCACCCATGCCTGACGTTGATGGCACAGGTTCTGGTCCCTTGCTGGATTCATTCTATCCACCCTCTTGAAAAAACAATCCCGTGATGTCTGGGTAGTCGCTCTTTTTTTCTCGTCATAGATGACACGGTAGCACTGGATTGCATTCTGAACAGCTGCTGCAACCTTCGTGTACCGTTCTACGTTCGGGTCCTGTGCCTCAAAAACTAACAGTGCCTCCTCAAATGAAGAAAATCCCCTTGCCATTTCCTGCGTCGTGAATCTCTGTGTTGCTTCAGTTACTTCTTCCTCTTGTCTCCGTCCTTTCTCTGGGCCTCCACTTCCATCAAGTCTTCATTAGTAAGCCCCTCGTGTTGCACAGCAAGGAGTTCAATGAAGTCGTCCTCTTGCAGATCTAGTTTGAAATAAAGATACGCTACAGGATGCGTGCACGTGACAATGTACGCCAGACACGTGAACTAACTTATGTGACTGGACATGTGGACACACGTTCGCATCTTTGAAAGTTCGCAACTTAAAGGTTTGTATGTAGGGGACCTATGTACATTAAAATATTAAGAACATACGGTAGCTAGTGGGAAGCAACCACATAACACTGGGAGATCAGCTCGGTGCTTTCTGACCACCTGGGGGGTGGGGTAGGGAGAGCGGGGCAGAGAGGCGGGAGGGAGGAGATATGGGGATGTATGTGTGTGTGTGGCTGATTCACTTTGTTGTACAGTGGAGGCTGGCACACGGTTGTAGAGCAATTGTACTCCAATAAAGATGTTAAAAAAATAAAATAAAGCTTATGGACTTACAATATGAAAATAAATAAATAAATAAATAAATGTTAGCTGAACTGTCAAAAAAAAAAAGTACATACTTGCTATTACTATTTTACTAGATAAAATAGTAGTGTTTGACTCTAGGACCTAGAGTCTAGGGTCTAGAAGCCTTTGACTATTGTAGTCACCATGGCTTTCCCTCATTAATTATTCTCCACACTATAAAGAGTGATCTTTCAAAACTGCAAATCTGACCATGTCGTTGTTTTGACGTAAAGCCTTCAAGGTTTTCTAGGGCTTTGAATAAAGACCTACTAGGCCCTGAATGCTTTTTCTTTTCTTTTTTTTTTTTTAAATGTCGAGCCTTCTTCTAATTTATTTATTTTTATTTTGGCAGTGTTGGGTCTTCGTTTCTGTGCAAGGGCTTTCTCTAGTTGTGGCAAGCGGGGGCCACTCTTCATCATGGTGCGCGGGCCTCTCACTGTCGTGGCCTCTCTTGTTGTGGAGCACAGGCTCCAGATGCGCAGGCTCAGTAGTTGTGGCTCACGGGCCTAGTTGCTCCGCGGCATGTGGGATCTTCCCAGACCAGGGCTCGAACCCGTGTCCCCTGCATTAGCAGGCAGATTCTCAACTACTGCGCAACCAGGGAAGCCCTGCTTTTTCTTTTAAAAACTATTTCGTCAATTTAACTCCCTGCCTCTCTTCCTTTCACTTTGTATTTTCTAGGCACACAGATTTTTGAGTGCCATTAAGGTGGCCTACATGATGTGCCTTCTGCCTGAAATATTTCCCTTCTCCCCACTCCCACTTCACCATGTCAGTTCATACTCATTTCCCAGTCCTTGTCAAAAGTGAAGCCTCCTCTGACCTCCTAGTCTAGATTACAGGTCACAGTTTCGAGCACCCTGTACTCTTCCTTCATAGCCACTAATTACAGTTTCTAACTATATATTTGTATGGTTATTATATCATAAGCTCCATGAGGACAGGGACATTGTCCATCTTGTTAGCCATTATAGTCCCCAGGTCCAGCATAGTACTGAACACATATTAGGTACTCAACCAAAAAATATATTTTTTAATGAATTAGGGTTATATTAGACCAGCAGTCAGCACTATTGCCCATAAGCAGATCTGGCCCACTACCTCTTTTTTAAAAAAAAAAAAAATATTTATTTATTTTTGGCTGCGTTAGGTCTTCGTTGCTGCGCACAGGCTTTCTGTAGTTGCAGTGAGCAGGGGCTACTGTTCGTTGCTGTGTGCGGGCGTCTCATTGCGGTGGCTTCTCTTGTTGCGGAGCACAGGCTCTAGGCACGTGGGCTTCAGTAGTTGTGGCACATGGGCTCAGTAGTCGTGGCACATGGGCTTAGTTGCTCCGCAGCATGTGGGATCTTCCCGGACCAGGGCTTGAACCCGTGTTCCCTGCATTGGTCGGTGGATTCCTAACCACTGTGCCACCAGGGAAGTCCCCCTTTACCTCTTTTTACATGGCTTGCAAGCCAAGAATGGTTTTTATTCTTCTAAATAATTAGGACAAAATAAAAAGAAGAATGATATATCTTGACACATGAAAATTAAATTCCATTTCAGTGTCCATAAATAAAGTTTTATTGAAACATAGCTCTGCATACTTGTTTATACATTCTCTATGGCCACTTTTGCGCTACAGCAAGAGTTGAGTAGTTGTGACAGAGCCCATAGGGCCACAAAGCCAAAAATATTTATTATCTGTCCCTTTACGGAAAAACTGAGCTGACCCTTTTAAACAATAGTAATTCTGGGCTCTGGGGCACTTTGTGTTCAAAAGCACCTGCAGGTGGCTTTTCTCAATTGTTAACAGTTTGCTTCTGTTGCTGAAACAAGTGATCTATTTATTTTGCTTAGTTGGAAGGATTAATTAAGGAGACTTTCCTTTGTCCTTTGTTTTTCTGCTTTTCTATCAACAGACAGAAACCCCCAAAGGCGGTCAGTCATATGGTAAACTCCTTTGCCAGTGGTATGATGGCGTAACTATTTCCCCCCCCAATCAGATTTCCCGGTTTTTCAGATAATTCATGAATTCCTTTCCCAAATGAGATAATGAGTTGATAGGTGGTAATGAGTTTAAATAGAGTGCCTACATTTTCCCTTCAGCTTTCCTTCAACTCATAAACAGGGAATGGATTAAAAAATGTTTTCTGTTTTCTTATAAATGGACTATATCCCTTTCCAGTTACAAATTCATACTTACCAGAGCAACAGTTTAAAATACACATTAAAATCTAACAAGGTTTTAAGATAGTTTCGAAGTGATTTCACCATAGTACTGGATAACTGTCCCAACAGGGACAGATGAACTGTTCATTCCTTAAAATAATTTAATTTAAAAATCTAATCTGAAAAGTAACCATTGTTTATGCTCTTGGCTGCTGAATTTAAAGATATTTTTAGTGACTAGACAATATTGTAGAGTAGACAAAGATATTTTAGAGTAGACAAAGAGGATTGTAGTGAATATAGGTGTGGTTTTTTTTGCCGCACCAGGCAGCTTTTGGGATCTCAGTTCCCTGACCAGGGATGGAACCTGGGCCCTGGCAGTGAAAGCAAGGAGTCCTAACCACTGGACCGCCAGGGAATTCCCTAGGTGTCTTTCTTTATATCATGCCTTTTACTTCTGAGAAGTTTTTTGTGAGTGGAAATAGATCTCATTTGAATAATATTCTAAAAGTTCTCTCAGAGTAATTCACTTATAAAGTCAGTATTTAATCCTTGATTTATCTCTTCTTTAAATTCATATTTTCACACAATGAATCTATTTAGAATGGAAGTCCCCTTGTAATGATAAAAGGAAAGAAAAATGACAGAATACTAACATACCAGCAGTAAAATATTTTGGATAAAGTTAAAATCTTATTGATAAAAGTGTCACAATTATGAAGCTTTTAAATGACCTAAAATAGGTATAGAATTTGAATGCAAAATAAATATAATATTTTATTAATGGAAGATGATCTAATATACATTATCATATATTCCGTGAAACAACAAATCAATTATTTGACCCAGTTTAGAAGATGGTATTTCTAGACCTTTACCGTGGCATCAGATTTCTTCTACAAGTTGCTTAGCCATTATGAGCCATCCCATCATAAAGAATTTATATCTGATTGGGTTGCACGATTTAAAAATCACTTTTATATATAAATAAATAAATATATTTAAATATATATTTGAATTACCCTAACACAAACATTTCTCCATGTGCTGTAGTAGGCTCATATTAGCATTACAATAACTGTGACGCAGGATAGATACTATGATATTCATTGATGGTTATTGGGCACTTAACCTAAATTTTTGGAAGCTCAGAAAATATGTTATATGGGTAAAAAAATTTTTAAAAGAGCACTTGAATTTTTATCGTTTGACTCATTGACAAACAAGGGGGAACTTTCTAAGGACTAAACAATGGTTCTTAAAGAGTGGTAAGTTTCCCAAAAGGAAAGGAGGGAAACTCTGTAAGATATGGTAGATGCAAAAAGGAATTCAGGAAGCATTTTGCAAGGGCCTCCAGTAACAATGAGAGTTTCTCTACAAATATCCTGGCAGGAAGCTAGCAAGTCAGTTAGTGATGATGCTCTAACATTTACTCATGGGTAGAGTGAAAATTAACAAAAAGTCACATAGTTTCTCCTCCCCTCCATAAACATTATGGAGGGAAAAAAATCTTAGGAATATTTTCATTTCTAAGCCATCTTTTAAAATAGATGAAAAAGAGCATCAGATCAAGTACTGTGAAATGCAGTGAGTATTCTGGACCCAACTGGAGGTTTGTACAAGTTCTTTTATTTATTTATTTGGTTTCATCGGGTCTTAGTTGCGGCACTTGGGCTCCTTAGTTGTGGCATGGGAACTGTTAGTTGTGACATGCATGTGGGATCTAGTTCCCTGACCAGGGATCGAACCTGGGCCCCCTGCATTGGGAGTGCAGAGTCTTATCCACTGCACAACCAGGGAAGTCCCCTGTATAAGTTCTTTATAATGTCAAATTTATTCAGAGGACTTTCATTCTGAAGTTATAACCCAACCAATTTTTGGTTTTCAGATATTCTTGTTTTATGAAACAACCTTCCCAATTTTGGTGTTTGTTTTTTTTTTTTTGCGGTACGCAGGCCTCTCTCTGTTGTGGCCTCTCCCGTTGCGGAGCACAGGCTCCGGACGCGCAGGCTCAGCGGCCATGGCTCACGGACCCAGCCGCTCCGCAGCATGTGGGATCTTCCCGGACCGGGGCACGAACCTGTGTCCCCTGCATCGGCAGGCGGACTCTCAACCACTGCGCCACCAGGGAAACCCCCAATTTTTGGTTTTAAAATATTCTTATTTTATGAAATAATGGGGAGAATAGATAGCGATTTATTTATATTTATTTTTATACCTTTGCTTCGCAAAATAAAAAAGTTGTTAAACCTATATCAGTTACCAAAAATTCCTTGCAAATTTTACTGGTCCATGAAATAAAAAAGCCTGGGAACCAGTAATCTAGACTAATTGATGAGATAGATTTACAGTAAAATATTAAATAATTAGAATATTCCTAGAATAGTGTTCTGGTTAATTAGATTTTCACATTGTAGGTTAACCTTTTTGTCTCATCCTTGCTCAGTCAATTTGACATGCATTTACTGAAAGCTTTCAGTTATGTCAGGCATCATCTTAATCAGAATTATATACATATATAGTAGAAAAATAATTAAATCAGGGAAGGGGGTGCAATCAGAGAAAGCTTCACAAAAAAAGTAAAGCTTCTTTTGGGTTTGGATGGACAGATGGAAGCATCCTCCAGGTGAGCATGGAGCGGAAAGCTATTCTACACAAAGGGACCCACATGCCCCAAAGCACTGAGGCTTGAAAGAGCAGAATCATTGATATCTAAAGAGCAGCCATTTCAAGTGTCAAATGAAGGAGTGGCCAGAGAATAAATCTGAGAGGTAGCCTGGAGTCAGATTATAAAGTGATTTGTATGTTTTGCTTAGGTGCTTGGACTATATTCAATATGTGCTTGAAGAATCTTCGAAGGGTTTTAAGTAGGAGAGAATTGGAAATCTTTTAAAAAATATATTAGTATCTTTTTTTTTCCTGCCTAAGTAGAATATACTGAACATAATTGAACCTTTTACTGATAACTGAAGATCTTTCGGTGATCTTCTCAATGAATATCAGTTCTCATTTTATAAAGGAACACATTGAAATATAGAAGGTGTAGGACTTCCTCCTCTTGAGAGACCCAGGAGATATTTTTTGAAGTTTTCTTTATAAAACGAATTACTGTGAATGTATTTTGTCTTAATTTGTCTCATTCTTGTTAATGCTAATAAAGGTCTGGGGAAAGATTTTGGTTGACAGCTTTTACTGACTGGATTTTTTCTTAATTTTACTATGGAAAATCACAGATTAATAGATGGTATCCACCTACATGCTGAGTGAGGGGTAAAATTGTGCCAGTTATGGGTAGAATTTGGAGAGTCATATTCATCAATTTCCCCCCTATTGTTTACTCAACACATAATAGTTACTATATAAACCTATGGTGAACTGAAAAGAATTTGCAATATACATGGTAACATTTTTTTTTTCTGAGGAAAACTGAATTACTGGCTTAACTGGTAGTTCTTTGATATGGTTTACCTTTATATATAAACAAAGGGAGAATAAGTGATCATAACGTGTGAAATTTCACCTTTAAAAGAGTTTAACAAAGATCTATATACAAGGATGTTGAAAAGCTTTAGTCAAACTGGCACATTGGGGGAATATTTCTTTTTAAAGAATGGGGATCTGGCTTAGAGATGGAAAACAAAGGTAGGAGACATAAAGTCCTTCTGAAGGGAAAAGTGCAAATTGACAGTTTCTCCAGGGTTAGAACTGCAGCTTTGTTCAATAATACTGAACATTCTTAAGAATGACCTGCATATCCATGCTTGCAGATTTCCTAAATTCTTCTTCAGTGTGAAATACCAATAGCAGTATTAGTACCAGGAGTCTGGGTGTATGGGCTAAAAAGTAATAGGTAATCCTATTGTGGGCAAGTATGAAATAGAGAAAAAAATAATATAAATTATATTTGTAAGGTGATGATCTCAACGTGGTTGGTTAGGTGTGACAAAGGGAATCTAGAGGTTACTGTAGACAGCCTTCTGGAGTTATGAGCCCAATGTGCTAGTGTAACAAAATAATCTTGGCCTCATAAAGCAAGTGATTTACAAAGAACTTGAAAACCTTGCCTAGATCTTGATTTTAAAAAAATACCTTGAAGGCCATATAAATATAATCCAGATATTTCCTTATCTCCTACTAGAAACACCTAAACCACCTACAACGTTTCCCTTTTCTCACTCTTCCATATTTATGGGTATCCCCGGGAGATTTTTCCCCTGAACTCACGGAAAAGTCCTATCGACTATCGATGTTTATTCCCCCTTTTCTGGTATAAATCCCTTCCAGGGTACTGCTGAGCCTTGTCACTATCTTGGCATCATTGGTTTCCACTGGGCTCTCACTGCAAATGCACTAAACATCCTGAGGTCCAAAGTCTCTTGAAGTTCATTGGCAAAGAGGGGCAGAACATTTAACCATTTACCCCTAACATTCACAGATGGGTACCAAAGCACTTGAATACCCAGTTTTAGTAGGTACGACACTTTTGGTTCTTGCAGTTCCCATGGGAAACTGGGGAACTCCTAACACGGACCACACCAGGCTGCAGCAGAATTCCTCCTCTTTCATGCGTGAGGTTTCGCGGCAGGGTTAAGCTTCCGGTGCCAGACTGCCCCATTCTCTCAAGAAATAGACTTCTGGTGCCCGCTTGGGCTCAACCTGGGCTCCCCCCGGCACAGTTCTAGCAAGGGGTATGGACTTCAACTTTGCAGGCTGGCATGGTGGGTGGGCATCTATTCAATCTTTTCAGAAGAGTAATTTAGCTCTCGTGACAAACCCCGAGATAACAACAGAGGACGTGAATTAAACGGAACTTTTAATGGAAGCGATTTAAAGGGTTTTTTTAAATGAATGCGGGACAAACAAGGACACCTCTAGGTTTACAGATACTTTTATTAAAGCTCTCTGGAGTAGCGAAATGCAAGTGGGATCGACAGGAGGAGTAGAGCAGACGGTGAGTGAAAATTTGTTGAGTACATCTCAGAAGTTAGTACTAGAATTTCAGGTATTCTCATTCTAACCACTCCATTCAGTAGACCGAAGGATGAGATTCCGCAGTATCCCAGCTCCAGTTCCCGATATATTACTCATCTGGAGAAGATTTTGAAATTTTCTCTTCTCCCTTTCCGTCTTTCTCCAACACAGGCTGTGAGTTTGTCCACCACCCCTACCAATATTTAAAGGGAAAGGCGCTTAGAACAAGGCAAAATAGGGGGGAGGACTTTGCGGCCGTTTCTCAAACCCGTAAAGAGAGAGAGCGATAATGGTAAGGGGCGTGCAGACTAACTCCTTCCTGCCCAATCAGGTGCACAGGAAGATGTCCTTTTACCAATAAAAATAAAGTTCGCTTTCCGGAGGCGGGAGGGTGAGCCTTGACTGCCAGTTCTCCAAAGCAACGATAGAGTAGAAGACGGAGAATGATTAGAGGTAGGACCAACCCAGGAAAGGGGGCGGGGTGAAGGTGGGGGTAACTCTGAGCGGCGGCTGGACTGGCGAGTGCGATGCGACAACTGCTGTTCCTGTAGTAGTGTTTCTCGCCAATCAGGAAAGCTAGGGAGTGGGCGGGGCGGGGAAGAGGTGGGAAGAGCTCGCAGCACCGCCGGGCGCCCGTCGGGCTCTGGGGGGAGAGAGAGAGAAATCCGGTTAAAATCAGAGTCGGAGGGAGGTTTAACCACAGATCGGTTCCGATCGGATTATTCCTTAAAGGGGACGCGCCATTGTCAAGAGAACGGAGCCTGGGGCCCGAGGGCGGGGACCGGCGGCGCCTGAGGAGTGAGGCAGCTGCACTTGGACTGGGGACGGGTAGGTGTTGCCTGGGGAAAGGCGCTTCATTTCACTTTCTCTTCCACCCCAGGGGTAGGCGCCGGGATGCCCGCCGACTGGCGGCCACAGCCCTGGCGGGAGACGAGGTCGCCGGCCCTCGCTCGCTGCCTTTCTGATGGGAGTCGAGGGGGAGGCGGGCCAGAATGGCTGGCAAGCTGCGCCGCCCGGGCCAAGACTCATAACGGACACTTAGCCGCGGCGCAGCCCCCGCCTCAACCGAAAACCCGCCGGAGCGGCAGCGGGTCCTCGGGGAGCGCCGCGCGCCCGGCTCCCCGCGCGCGCGCTGCTTCCTTGCGCGCCCCTTCTCCCTCGCGCGCCCCATTCCGCTCGCGCGCGCCGCGTCCTCGTGGACTCGCGGGAGCCGCCCCGCGGGGAGGAAGGCGGCGGCGGCCGCGGCGAGGCGGAGGGAGGTCGGCGGTCACTGCTTCACTGCCCCGGCTAGGAAGGCAGGGCTGAGGAGCAAACTTAGTTCGGCAGCTGGCGGCCCCAGGCGAGGAGGACGCTGAGGACCCGCTGAGCGCGCGGAGTCGCCAGCCCGGCCCAGCATTGTCCTGCTTTTTCTTTGCTCTCGTCTCTCCGCCCACTGCTCGCGGTAGTGGGGAGGGGTGCGGACGCGGGCGCCGTGCCCGCGCCGCTCCGCGCCTTCCGCGCACCCCCAGACCCCGAGCCTACCCGAGCCGGAATCGGCCCCACCGACACCGCAGCCAGCGCCTGCGGGCTGTGGGGGCCAGTGAGTGTCCTTGCAGGTCTCAATCTCCGCACCGGCGCAGGCTCCCTGGGCGCTGAGCTCTTACTTGTAACTTTTCTTTGCCAATTGCTGGAAGTTGTGGCTTCCGGGCGGCAGGTTCTTTGGACAAAACCTTAGTTTCTAGCGTTCTGGAGAGGCTTATTTCTACGGAGAAATGGTTCTTGATCGCTGTCGGTGTTTTCCTCTCATCCCAGTTTCATTTCTCGGCACCTAAAATCGCTTATCTCGTGGATTTGCATTGTAAGGGAGCATTAACCTCTCTCAGGTCAAGATAATTTGAAAAGAAAAAAAAAGGGAGCGGTGCTGATGACGAGCTAGAGCTCTATATAGAGCCGAATGCGCCTTAACCTTTGAACTGTGGAAAGTATTACCTCGACTTGACTGGCGGAGCTTCTTTTGGAAGGAAAAAAAATTGCAAAACGAAACAGAACAAAAAACTCCAGGTTGCTAGGGTCTATAGGATTAGGAAAAAAATAAACTTTTGATAAAAGTAAAGTTAGTTTTGTAACTGTTCTGCCCAGCAGATATCTCCGTAGGCATTATAATTAGTAACAGTAACTTGTACTATTGATAAAACAAATGTAAGAAGTTTTTTTCCATCTTGAGCACTGCTGCTATTCTATATCTGTCAATACTTGCTAAAGAAATTATATTTAGAAATAGTACCTCCTTGTTAGAGACCTTATTTAGAAAAGGAATGTTCTCATGAACATTCATTTTTGACAGTTTCTTCTTGTGCAGTACTTTGTAGAGTACTTGCATGTGCAAGTTACAACCCTATAAACAAAGCTGCGGTGTGTGTGTTATTCTGTAGTCTTTTTTTGGCTACTCATTATCAAAGATAGCATTCCATCCTGTCTTTTCTTACATTCTGAGTTATTTTGTAAAATTACTTCTCTAGAAAAGTGAATTTTATTGGAACCTCTGGCCCAGCGGGTTTTTTTTTTAAGCAATACTAACAACTTTCCAAAGTGTTCATTGATTATATGAGTGGTGTGCAGCATTATAACATAAGTTCACAGGCTCAGCAATAACAACAGAGAAGCTGTACTTTTCTAAAATCTAAAAGCCAATTTCAGGTAATAATATTTGAGAGATACTTGGCTCTTCCTATAGAATTTAGGAAGTGTAGACACACAAACACATGATCTTTCGTAGTAATCTTGATGGTATCTGGCGTTGTTACACCTAATATCCTCCTTCCTCCTCTTCTCTTTGATCCTCTTCTTTGATAAGTATGTCAGGCAGGCCTGCTGGCATAATCGTCTTTTCCATCTCAGAATAGTAAGTAGAAGATTAAAACAAGCTTCCAAATTTCTAATTTTGTTTACTTACCAGCTTATTTAAACAATAGAGGAGAGAATTCCTGAACTTTTAAAAGATCGCATATAAAGAAAACACTCGGAAAGAATTATCTTTGAACTATCTAGGCTATGTTTCCTGGAAAACATATTTTTCCTGTGTGCTTTTCACATTGTTTTAAACACATTGTCCTAAATATACACATAGCCAGGGAATTTCTTGAATTGTGAACTGTCCATTGAGATCCCTGGGAACTAGGACCGTCCTCTGTTTCTGTGCAGATTCACTGTGTCACCTAGTACTTTTCTAGTGCCCAATTAATGTGTTGACTTAGGTCTTTGTGACAGAAAACGATAATGTTCTATAGAGGCTGCCTTAGAGGCTTATATATTTATTTTTTAAAATAAACACCTTTCTGAGCAAGTTACACCAAAGAATAGCAATTGGTTTAGTGTTTGAGGGAAGATATATTAATCTAGGTGCTTTTTGTTCTGTGTACAAAACTGTGATTTGTTTATAATATCTGTTCCACGGACATCTTTTGTGATGGTGATTGTTTCTTGTCCCAATTATTAGAATTAGGTTTAATCTGTCAACATCTGTTGAGTACCCATTTATTTGAGGAGTTTTATGGAAAGGTAAAGCAGAAATGGATGACAGTCATTGCTCTCAAAGGTATGGAGTTTAATGGGAAGATGCAAAATTATCATCCATAGGGAAAAGATAATGTGTATCCCATTGCAGTAACAGGTGCAAACTAACAGTGACACAGGATTCATGCCAAAATGGTAAAGGAATAGTGGAATGATAGAAGAAACTTAGGTGATGTGGGAAAGTTTTCATTGCTTTATGTAGCAAATTTTATAATATATTTTTTAAAAATTAAAAAAATAAAGTATGTTTGGGGTGTATGTTCACTACTTGAACTATTTTTAATCTATAAAATATTGGGGGGGGCAGAGCATGTACTCTGAATTTCACCTATTGTTACCTCATCAGAGGGATCATCTATATAACCCAGCTCAAATGTCACCTTGTCTGCAAGCTCTCCTGTTCTCCTGATCCGAAGTGATGGCTCTTTTCTCTTGCTCCTGTAAAGTCCTTTTACAGCACAAGCCATGCTCTGACTTACAGTATAGTTATGTGTGTATTTATTCATTAGCTTGTGGATTTTGGTAAAAACCATTAACAAAAGTTGGAGCCTTCCCGCCCGCCCCCCCCCAGTCCCTTTTACTGTTGCCTAAAGTACTTGAGCAGGTTTGTTATTATTACCCCAATAGAGTCTGTAAAACCACAAGCAATAAAAAAGTTCATATTGTTTTGTTTGGGGAAAGAGTATATGAGTGTTTAAAGGAAGAACCAGTTTTTTCCTTATCACCAGTTTCACATGCTCATTGTAAAATATTGTTATGAAGGAAATGTATAATTTAGAAACTAAATATCCCCTCTAACATTGCCCCTATCACTTTATAACTATTAGTAATGGTTTGACTTTTAATTCCAGGTTTTTTTTCCCCTTCTTTTTTTTTTTATTACCTTCAGATAGGAGTGCCTTAAACTATCATACTTGAGTAAGTTATGTTTACTGGGAACGGAGAAAGGTAATCAATTTTTATACACTTATTTATTTTTTATTTTATATAATAAAATAAATAATTATTAATTTCTCCAGGCTCAGTTATTATGGTTATGTTACCTGTTCTTGAGAAACAAGGCTCCCACCAGTATTTCTGTGTTCAAAACATAGTCTATGATTTATAGACCATTAGAATCATAATCATTTCAAAAATGGTCAAAACCTGTGTCCCTGAACACTTTAAGTATCTTTACGCTAAAATGTTTTTGGAGTACATACCGTAAGCCTAATCTCTTCTCATTTCTTGATTCTTCTCGTCTCTAGAGAGCATTAAAAATTGCTGCGAGACTGCCAACTGGCACTGCTCACAGTAGCCCCTGGAGGAATGTAGGAAGATATTTGTTTCTCATCAGTTCACACGCAGAGGTTTTACTCTACCCTTATGTTGCTCATTATAAAAAGAGAGCTACAATTTAGGCTGATGAAGGAGGTGATAAGATTCCGTTGTTCTGGGTGCTTCTTTAAGCCAGCCCAGGTGGGAAAAAGTTTTCCAAAGTTTCCTAAATAGAAAACCCAGCTGCAAGCAGCCAGGGCTAATCAGGTGAGAAATCTCCGTTTATTCAGCAAGTTTTTATTGAAATCTACACCTAATTTGTGCACCATGTAGGCACTGAGAATAGGATGATGAAGTCTGTCTGGACCCCAAGCTATGAGCTCCTCTGAGTAGGATCCTTAAATAGACAGCGTGGTACATGTGGATGAAAGGTAGCATACATGACGTGTACTTCTAGGTGATTTGTTATTCACCCTTGTTTGTTGTTCTGTATAGCTTCTTTCAAAGTATCCTAACAAACAAACCTGGTATTCCATAGGAGGTGGGTTGGGGTCCTGGAGCCTGTTAAAGTAAATCTGTGAGCTGTAGAATTTTTTTTTTTTTAATTTCAAGCACTGCTATTCCTGTGAGGCAGAATATTTCAGAAATTCTGCAGATGTTGATGTGTCTTTCCTTATACCCTACAAGGATCGTCCATTTCATAGACCACCGTTATGACACTGTATCTGTATCCTAGTAGGTAATTCACAGTTTACTGATAGAGTAGTAACACATTCTTTTAAACTCAAAATGCTATAATAAATAGATAGCTTTATCAGGATTTTTTTATGTTATGAAAATAATTCTTTTGAAAAATCACTTGTATTAAAATATAGTGTGAAGTATTTCTAACTTTTACAAAATGGACTACCTCCTTTCCCTGCAAGCCTGTTCTGTTGCTCGATCTTTGTATTGGTGGGGAGAGTCAGATTGTTGAGAAAGGGGCCGTGTAGAATTGTCAGTGATGGAGTCAACCAGGCTAGGAAGAATATCTGACCAAGGATACATCCTATGGAGTTTGACCATAATGCAGCAAGTGTGATTTGTCGAGTTTTGAGAAGAGTTAAAATTTTTAAATGACAGCTTAATTGAGATATAATTTACATGCCATACGATTCACCTATTTAAAGTGTACAAGTCAATGGTTTTTAGTATATTCCGGAGTTGTACACCTTTCACAACCAGTTTTAGAACTTTTTCATCACCCCATCACCTTCCTTACCTCCCTTCTCAGCCCTAGGCAACTGCTAATCAACATTCCATCTCTATACATTTGCTATTCTGGACATTTCATATAAATGAAAGATAACATTTTAATAAATGTGCATTCCTGTGTAAATCCGTCCCTCTAATGCGCATAAATCCTAGGAGTACAGAGGGTCTTTTCATGACCCTCGAAGTTTAGAAAGATTTTCTTTAAGAGGGAATTAATCTAAATCCTTATTCTACCTAAGCCTGGAGAGAAATGGGAAAAGAGATTTTTTTCCCCCTATAAAAATCATGACTCATTTTGAAAGAAAGAAAGAAAAAGACTCATTTTGGTGACACTTTTATGTTTATTTAATCATTTGGTGACTCTCTACAAGTAAGTAATTTGTCTCAAGTTCTGTATACTGGACTTAAATAAAGGACGGTACTTTGAAAGAAGTTGAAAGTACTTGGTAAGTTCTAATCATTGCTGAATGTAACTTGATGTTTACCTTATTGGTTCAGAATATATTGCGCAACTTGTCATTTATTTGATCAGAGATAGTGCTGCGTAAGTTGATTGTGATGAACTTGTATTGCCCCTGCACAGTGCTGAGACCTTGTAAGCACTTAATAAGTGTATATTGGTTGCCTCACCACTATGATCATAGATATTTTCATCAGCTCTCTAGTCCTTATTTTCTGTCTCATAGTAATAATAGCAGCTACAATTATTGAGTGCTTACTAAGTAATAAGTTCTTTATATGTACTATCTTTTAAAGTAAAAGGATGCAATTTAGTTTTGAGAATTTTCTGTATCTCCATTGATTGTAGTTTTACAGGCTTCTGATCATTTTTTTTTTAAGATTATTTTGAATGACCATTTTTGATCAAACCTAAGACACTTTGATGCCACTGCATTCTTGAACTTTTAGGAAATGTCAATATAAAGTTTTTACCAACTGAATGTTGCTCTTGGGTGACAGCAGTTGTGAGATACATTTCTATTTTAGAACAACCATACTTCAGAGAGGTTGAAGTGGTGGTGGTAGTGTTTTTTTAAAGGGCATCTGGGAATTGAAGAAGGGGATATTAGTTTGTTCATTTACTGCAGTGCAGCTTCATTTTTTTAGGCTGTAAAACATTCACAGATACGCCTTGTTGCCTGAATCAATTTCAACATATTTCAACTTCTCAGGACTCCTTGTTTTGTTTTGTCCTCTTTTGTGTGTGGTTTTTTTTTTCTTTTTTTTGGGTGTGTCTATATTTCATGGTAACATTCAGATGTGATGTAATTTAGTTCAGTACTAAAGAATGCTGGAAAGATAATTTAAATGTGATTTTCAGTTTTCTTCTCCATTAAAAAAATTTAAGATGGATAGTGCTGTCTATAAATACTAGTAAAAAAAAAAAATTACTTTGGTGGTTCCATTCATGTGCCTTGGGTGTCAGTGAACTCATCACAGTGTATTTGCAGAATCTCCAGCCATTAGTCTCCTCAGTCAGCAATATACAGACCACCATATTTTGTTCATTTGTTGGTGAAACCATTCCTTTCTAAAGCATGTTTGGTTTTGGGGAGTAGATTTGCTTATTACTTTATTGTTAACTGTATCTCTTTGTTTGCTCTCATTACACTCACCTGTAGTAGTTTACTCACCTTTCTGATTTGGTATTTTCCGTGTGATATGAGACTAGAACCCATAACCACTTGTTGAATGGTGGATAAAAATGATACAAGGTTCTGGGTGAGAAACTGAAGAACTTCCTGTGCATGGAGCTTTAGTGCTAGGACCTTGTTGTGTTGGTTTTTACTGCTTAGAAGTAAAAGGTGGTATAACAGGGTGGTATATTTAACTTCCCCTGAATAATGGATCTCTTAAAATTCTGTCTTATTAAGTCTAACTCAAGTGGATGGAGAATAATTAAGTGAATGGAAAATAATTCTTTTCTGGATGTCTTGATAGTCTACTTCGTGTGAGAACCCAACCCACAGCTTGAATACCAGGATACCTGTATGCATTGGTATATTGTTTGCTGCAATTCGGAACCTAATACAATACCATGAGCAGAAATTAGAGGCTTTAAAGAACTGTGAGGTTGCATATAAAATAGCCACATGTGCCTGTTATCTTGATATTTATATTTAAACAGGATCTTTTGCTAATCTATTTTCTTTGAGGTAAAATTGTCTTTGTAGATGCACTTTTCTGTGTTTATGTTGATGGTAACTTAGGCTGTGTATTGTATTTAATATTCCTGGCAATACTGAATCCATAGTATAGTTTCAGTGAATACTGGTTAGAGTTTTAGTCATACATTTCTTTATGGTTATTTCACTTTTTCCTGTTGTAGAACTCATGGAGTCATAATATTTAAGAGCTGGACTGTTCTTGGGAATGATCTAATATGACTCCTCCATTTTGTAGACGAGGATGAGATTGTGACTTGTTTAAACTATGGATAAAAATTGAGTTCTTTTTGATTCTCAATCCCATGTTTTTCCTGTTCTGGCATATGCTTGCCCAAGTAAAAAATGTAAAAGATAGAGTCTTAGATTATTGTAGCCTCTGTAACAGAGGTCTGCAAAAGTTTTATGTCACACTCCAGCAGCATAAAAAAATGTATCTGCATTCCCAATATGTGTATGTTTGTTGTAAACTATGTACTATAATATTATGCACATAAAAAGACATTAACAAAAATAATGAGATAAAGATGAAAAATATTTTAGAACAATTTAAAATGTATTATTTCCATGTTTTTGATTCCACCTAAAATCTTAGTAATTTTAAAAATAAGTATGATTGAATGTCTTCACTTAAAAAAAACTTTTTATTTTGAAATAATTATAAATTCATGGCAAGTTGCAAAAATAGTACAAGGAGTCCTGTGTAACCTTCATTCAGTGTCCCTCAGTTGTAATATCTTATATAACACAACATATTTATAACAACATTAAACCAGGGAACTAACATTGGTACAGTACTGTTAAGTAGCCATATTCAGATTTCATGTTTTTTAATGCATTCATTCATGTGTATGTGTGTGTATAGTTCTATGCAATTTGATAACATTTCATGTCTGGATTCATTTAACCACCACCACAATCAAGATACAGTACTGTTCCATCACTGCCAAGAACTCCCTTACGCAGCTCAAGGTCTCCTCCTTCCCCACCCTCCCCACCCTCCTCACCCCTATTTACTGGCAACCTGTAATTTGTTCCCCATCTCTATAATTGTGTCATTTTGAGAATGTTACATAAATGGAATCATACTGTATGTAACCTTTTGAGATGGACTTTGTTCACCCAACCCAGTGCCCTAGAGAACCATCCGAGCTGTTGTATTTATCAGTAGTTCATTTCTTTTTAGTGCTGAGTAGGGTTCAGTGTATGGATGTACGACAGTACACAGTATGCTAACTCTTCACCTGTTGAAGAGCATAGGAGTTGTTTCCAGCTTTTGGCTGTTACAAATAAAGCTACTGTGCACATTTGTATATAGGTTTTTGTGTGAACATAAGTTTTCATTTCTCTGGTATAAGTGCCCAAGAGTGTAATTGCTGGGTTGTATTGTAAGTGTATGTTTATTTTTACAAGAAATGGCCAGACTATCTTCCAGACTGGCTATATATTCCCAACAGCAATGTATGAAAGAGCCAGCTTCTCTACATGCTTGCCAGAATTTGGTTTTGTTCACTGTTTTTAAAAAATTTTAGTCATTTTAATAGTTGTATAGTGATAGCTCATTGTAGTTTCAATTTGCCTTTCCCTAGTGGGCAAATTGTTTCCCTAATGAGCAAATTGGGTTTTCATTGTTGCGTTTTGAGAGTTCTTTATATATTCTAGATATAAGTCTTGTGTTAGATATGTGATTGGCACAAATTTTCTTCCCATCCGCAGCTTGTCTTTTCATCCTCTTAACAGGGATTTTTTACAGAGGCAAGAAAGTTTTAAATTTTCATGTAGTGCATTTAACCATTGTTTTTTCTTTTATGATTGTTCTTTTGGTGTCATGTCTATGGACTGTTCACCTAGTCCTAGGTCTCAAAGACTTTTTTTCCCTGTGTTTTCTTCTAAAAAGTTTTATAGATTATGTTTTACAAGATAATCACATTTTTACCTTACAGCTTTTGATAAAGCACTGGTATTGGTAACAGGCAGTTGTCAGCTCTCCCATTTTCTTGTTGCTTGCTTGTATTTTGCTTATTAATATTATGTTTAGTCTGGCTTTCTTTGCAAAAATCTTAAAAATCCATCCATGCGTGATATCATAATTCTCCTGAGATCTGCAGATCTACTTACTTGGGCCCATGCGGGCTGCAGCATGTTGTGATCTGCTGAAAGTGAACAGGTGAGGACATCACAAACAACCCCTCCAGGGTGTGAAACTGCTACCTCTCCCTTAGGAGACTTTTAGCTACTGCAATACTGTGGGTGTAGTCAGCGTCACAAACAGAAACCCTTCTGAGTATCTTAAGCTAGAAGAGATTTCATACAAGGTATTAGGTGCTTACAGAATTGTCAGAAGGGCCTAACAACAGGTTTTAGGGGGTCAATCCAGAGGTAACTCACCAGGGCAGCTCAGAGGCCACCTTGGGAGCCGTGCTGGAATCCAGACCTCGTGCCACCTCTGCCACTGCTGCATTTGCCTCTAGATACTCTGAAAACTGCAGGACAGACCCCAACTTGCAACCCTGGATTAGGAAGTCAGATCAAGACACCTCTGCTGCTGGTGTTCCTGCCTCCCCACCTCTTGTCACCGAAGAAGCTGGGGGATGGACTCTGGAATTAGGCTGTAGAGAAATTTCGTATTTCCACAGCTGTGCTTGCCCCCCAGATAACTAAAAAGGCTTCTTTCTAATTGCTTATCGGTAGGCGGGAGGTCAAGTGCACCAATCTGTGGTGTCCAGCATAGTTCACGTAAATGCCATAAGATGGAAGCAGCCTGATGCAGGACCAAGAGCAGGTGCTGGTGTCAGTCTGACACATTGAATATTAGTAAACCTCAAATTTCAAATTTAAGATAACACATATGTACTATCTTCTAGTATTTTCTTTTTACCTTATTGGCTTGAGAACCCTTCTTTTGAGGCCTGCATTTACTCCACTTTGAACTTAATACATTTTGCATGACTAAGTAGTAGGAACATAGCAGGTCTGGTATGATATTTTTCCCAAATATTTAAATTTTATTCTTAATGTCTCACAATTTTTGAAACCATATTTTTCCTTTTTTTAAATAAATATATACAAGTATAAAATGTTACTGTTTTGGGGAACACTCATTAAATTCAGTCAACATTATTCTCTTACTGTCTGGACCTGAGCTTTCTCTCTTACACCTGTGCTTTCCCCAGATCTCCCTGGAGAATTCTGTGAAAGAAGTGGATTTTCTCCTAGAACTGTGCTTTGGTATCAGAGGCACTCCAGCCAGCAGCCAGCAGTACTTTGGTTTCTGTTTGTTGAAAGTAATTAAAGTTTGGTTTGTTTTATTGCATACTTTGAATTTTATTCCTGGGTGTAACAAATTTTGGCATAAAACCAAAAATTGAGACATACAGATATCTTTGCAAAGACTGGTTTTATATGGTCTGTAATGGCAGTCAATTTAAAATACAATAAAATAAGTTATATTAAAAATTTTGAGTATGTGTTCAAGTGCGTTTTTCTAGTGAGAAGTCTGTAGGTTCATCAGATTCTCAAAACAGAGGCCATGACCCAGGAAAGATTAAAAACGGCTGCTCTAGAGGTATAAGTTCAATCAAGACATTTGCCAAACATTTAACACCAAGGCTTCTGCCGTCAGTCACAGATCCCTTCCCTGATCTCCATCCTGTATCTGTAGACTTTTTTCAGGACATAAAAAGAAAATTATTGTTACCCAAGTGTTTAGGGAGGGGCCAAGGAACATCATAAGAGGTTATTATTAGATGAGAAGAGACACCTGGAAGTCAATTATATCACCTGAATATTTTTTTTTTTTAAGAAGATATGTTCCCATATGGCTGATGGTTTCCTGAAAAATAATGTGTTATACATGTCAAGACATAGTAAACTGTTGATATCTGCAATCCAGTATATTACATCTTGGGGGATTTATTTGAATGCTTGAAATAGTTATAAAAATAATTTATATGTTCAACTCTAGAGCCTAAAATTGTACAAATGGGGAAGGAATCTACAAACTTAAACTCTGTAATTCATTTAAAATAGGTAAGAGATGATTCAGAGACACAGAAATGTGTTGGATTTTCACATCCGATATGTCACATTTTCACATAGTTTTAGCTTTGTTTCTTAACTAATGACCTCTCTTCATATGCCAGAGCCTAAGTGGAATGTAGCATGGTTTGTAGAGATTTAAAAACCTTTTGTTTAAACAAAATCATGCACAGAGATCCCTAATATAAAGTGATGAAAGGAGAGATGGTTTTAGTTGATGTAGGGGCAAGAAAAGCCTTACTTTTTGTACATTTCCCTTTACCCCCACCCCGCCCCCCAGACACACACAAATAGAGTTAAGAGGGCTTTAGAAACAGGTGGGCCTAATGTAATCACAAGGGCCTTTAAAAGAAGAAGCAGGAGGCAGCAGAGTCAGAACCAGAGAGATGGCATCATGGGAAGGAATTGACCGGGCGTTGCTGGCACTGAAGATGGAAGGCGGCCGTGAGCCAAGGAATGTGGGCAGCTTCTATAAACCAGTAAAGGCAAGAAAATGGATTCTCCTTAGAGCTTCCAGACAGGAATGCAGCTCTACTGACGCTTTGATTTTAGCCCCGTGAGACCTGTTTTGGACTTCTGACTTCCGGAACTGTAAGACATATATTCGTTACCACTAAATTTATGGTAATTTGTAATTGCAACAATAGCGAACTGATACAGTGCTTAATACATTTTAGGAGTAAACATTCTTAACAGCCTGCTGAATTTTACCCTTGTCTATTTCAACAGCTCTTTCTCTGTACCTGGTTTTCCCTTTTCAGAAAGAGAAGAACCAGGAGATTCTAAACTGTCTTCAGGTTTATCAATTTCACCTTAATTCTTTATAGGTTTATAGTATATGCAATATAAATTAATAAAAGGATTTGAGTGCTTACCTTTTCTGTGCTGGTCGTGATGAAGTTAGAAAAGAATGTGGCAAGACCCTATTGTAGATAATAATCAAACAGTTAACAACAATAACTACCAAGCATCAGATAACTGAGTGCCAAAGTGAGTGGTAGGGATAGTAGTAGGTATCGTGAAAGAGCAAAGGAGAGAGCAGCTGTTTTAGACTGGAACAATCTCTGAAGGCTTTGTAAAAGAGATTTTTGAGCTAGGAATATGCTCTTAAAGGTATTGGGGAAATTGGTTCCAACAAAATAATCTGTGTTATTAGAAACACAAAACTTAAAGTTTACTAGTTTAATTATTATTTTATTATTTTTTGTGAACACATGGGAGAGATATATTTTTCCTATTGAACTTTTTATGGTGGAGGAGAGACTCTTGTAGAATTTTAAAAACGTGTAAATGCAAGCTACAGTAAATTGATGACATTTGTCTTGATAATGTGAAGTATAACACCTGAGATAATCTGTATTCCCTGTGTTGCCTGAGTGATACATATTGCCTTGAGTGATACATATTGTTTTTTCATTGTATTTTAACGTTTAAATCTCAAAATATGATTGGAAACCTAGTATGATCTAATCTGAGTTCATCGTGTTATAAGTGCTAAAAACATTGACCATGATTACATTTTTGAAGGAAAGGTATTACATGGGCTTGCTAAAGATAATTATGTTAGACTAACCTTACTCTTTAGATAAGATTATTGGACTGTGGGTCAAGAGAATGGAGAAGGTGCAGAATAACTGGATTTCAGCCAAACATAAGATTTCTTTCTGTTGACAGGGGGAGGCTGTGGGCTGGATGGCCATAAAATTAGGTAGAAATGTGACTGGTTGAGTAGCACCTCTAAAAATTAATAATGAATTGATGACAGCTGGAGAAAAATTTCTAGTGACATGCTGAAAGTCACTGTCCATATTTTTGTAATGATGTGAATGAAAACATTGATACCATGCTTATCAAATTTTTGGATGAAATGAATTTTTTAGGGTTGACTTTTGAAAATAATATTTCTGACTGAAATGGTGGGCTAAGGCTAACATGATAACTTAATGGAGCTTGATGTGAAGTGTATATGAGTTCAGAAAACAGCTGCATAATTATAGGGGTGAGGGAGATGTGGTTGAGTACAAACAACTTATGTATTTTAATTACTCTGATAAACTCAATATAGATATAAAATGTACTGCAACTATAAGAAAGGCTTCATAGAATCGTCATCTGGACTACTGGGGGAGGAGGTTCAGAAGAGGAAAGGTATCAGTCTTACTTTATTCTGTACTGTCCAGATTATACCTGGAGTACTGTGTTGAGTTCTGGATGTGACATTTGACGAGTTAGAAAACAGAAAATAACAAGTGTTGGCGAGGATGTGGAGAAATCGGAACACTTGTACATTGTTGGTAGGAGTTTATGATGGTCCAGCTACTGTGGAAAACAGTTTGACCACAAACAGTTAAACCGAAAATTATGATATGACCGACATGTTCTGTTCCTGCGTACTTACCCAAAAGAATTGAAAACAGGTATTCAAAGAAATATTTGTAATGAATGTTCATGGCGGTGCTTACATAGCAGTTTACTTTAGCTAAAAGGTAGAAACAACCCAAATGTAATCAACTGATGAATGGGTAACCAAAATGTGGTATATGTGTACAATGGAATATTATTCAACCATAAAAATGAAGTACTGATAAATGCTTCAAAGTGCATGAACCTCAAACCTTATGATTAGTGAATGAAGCTGGACACAAATGATCACATACTGTATGAGTCCACTGATATGAAATATCTAGGACAGGTAAATCCATAGAGACATACATCAGTTCGGTGCCTGCCAGGGGCATGGGGAATGGGGAGTGACTGCTTGATGGGTATGGGTTTCCTTTGGGGGTGATAAAAATGTTTTGGAACTAGGTAGAGGTGTTGATTGCAAAACATTGTGAATATACTAAATGCCATTGATTTGTACACTTAAAAAGGTTAATTTTATATCATGTGGATTTTAGCTTAATTTGAGAAAAGTGTCAGTACATATAAATCAGTTGGATAGTATTGAGAGTCCAGAAATAAACCCTATGATCAATCAATTTTTTTTTTTTTTTTTTTGCGGTACGCGGGCCTCTCACTGCTGTGGCCTCCCCTGCTGCGGAGCACAGGCTCCGGACGCGCAGGCTCGGCTCACGGGCCCAGCCGCTCCGCGGCACGCGGGATCCTCCCGAACCGGGGCACGAACCCGTGTCCCCTGCATCGGCAGGCGGACTCCCAACCACTGCGCCACCAGGGAAGCCCAATCAATCAGTTTTTTAAAAAATTTGACAAAGGTACCAAGACAATTCAATAGGGAAAGAACAGCTTTTTCAGCAGTGTTGAGGCATCTGGAGATCCCCGTGCAAAATGAATTTGAACCCTTTCCTCACACCATGCACAAAAATTAACTAAAAGTGGATTACAGATCTAAATAACAGCTAAAATTATAACATTCTTCAAAGAAAATATGAATAAATCTTAGTGACCTGGGTTAGGCAAAGCCTTCTTGGATATGACACTAAAAGCACAAGCAACAAAAGATAGGTACATTGGACTTCATCAAAATTAAAAACATTTGCGCCTCAAAGGATACCATCAAGAAAGTGAAAAGACAACCCACAAAATGGGAGAAAATATTTGCAAGTCTTGTATCTAGGATGTATAAAGAACTCTTAACAACTCAAAAAGGCAAATATCCTAATTCAAAATGATGAGTAAATTGAATTTTATGCTAAGTGAATTATCTCAATAAAAACTTAAAAAATGAGTCAAGTGGAATATGTTCAGCGATTTCTAGTCTTATGGGAATTGAAAATTGAAATCCTACTCTTTCGCTGCTTTGCCTTTTGCCCTCCCCCATTCCATCTCTCAACTTCTATCAGCTGTACCTTTTATCCTTACAAGGTTGTAAACATTTACATTCTGTTCCGTAACCTTAATGAAATCTTTGGTGCTTTGTTTTTGTATGGGTCATATATCTTTTAATTACCATGCAAATATAGGTCATACATCTTTTAATTACCATGCAAATATTAATTGCAGAATGGAGTAGTGAGTTTATGGTTACATTTCCTTCTCTCCACACCAGTGTCATGATCCCATGCCAATAGAAGGATGATGTTCCTGGTATCAAAGACGAATGGATTCTCTTTCCCTATAATCTATCAATTGCTCAAAGTCATGTCATATGTATATGTTTTCACACTTGAACCATTACTTCCTTGAATAACTTTTTTGTTTTTCCTGATGTATCATTTTGGTTGTTTTTGGCAGCATTTTACAGAATATCCACCCACAGGTGACATATCTGGTGGTTCTGACCTTTCTCTTATTGCCAGTGGCTGCTGTAACTCCAAGCATCTTTTTTTCACTTACTAAAAGGCAGGAGGAGGGGGATAGGATGAGTGCTTCTTGTTTTTTTTTTTTTTGGATCTTCCGCCTCTTAAAATATATTTTTGAAAAATTTTAAAACATAAAAAAGTTGTGAGAATAGTAATGTGAACTGTCTAACTTTCACCTAGATTCATCAGTTACAAACATTTTGCTATATTTGCTTTTTCCTTTATCTTTTGCTTCTATAAATCTAGATCCAGTTATCCTTATTTTGGTGAATCTTTTGAGAGAAAGTTGCAGAGATCATGATTCTTTACCCTTAAATACTTCATCACATATCACATAAGGAGAGGTGTGATCAGGGAACAATGATTAAATTCAGGAAATGTAACTGTCACAGGTTGAGATCTCTGGGGAGCAGATGCTGAGCCAGAATTAGGATTGTATTTACAAAAGTGAAAGAAGGAAGCAGGATTGGGCAGGTGGAGCTGTCAGATTGTGATGACACCCCGTGTGCCAGCACAAGGAGTGCCTCTGGAGTTAAGACTGTCCATTAGGGGAGTTCCATGTTGGGTAGAAATTGCTTGGCCTGTGACTTGCGTTTTTCATTTATGGGCTGGGAGCTGTCCAGAGGATATCAAGACCCTCTCTTGAAGGCTGAAGCTAACTCTGATGAAACTAACAGCTTAACCACACTCCTCACTCCTCACTGGTAGAGAGTCTTTTGAACGTAAGTGGTAGATTTCCATGTCTACCACAACACAGTACTATTATCTAATATACAGTCCATGTTCAAATTCACCAGTTGCCCAGTAATGTTCTTTATGGCAAATCTTCCTTCCCACCATCAGATCTCTCTCTTTATCTTGGAGGAAAGTCTTTCAAGAAGCTCCCCAGATGACTTTCCTGTAAGTCTCATTGGCTTAAACTGAGTTGCTCGTTCACCTCTGTTGCTCAGGCCAGCTGCTGGCAAAGGAGAATGGGATTTCCAGGGCTTGTTTAGACCTGTAGTGATTTATCCCATGGGTCTGGGCAAGAGTCTGCCTTCCCTAATCCTATGCTTCTCCCCTGTTACCTTAGAAAAAAGAAGAAAGAAGAAAAGAAAAGAAAAAAAAGATTAGATTCCTTTAGCAAGGCATAAGGAAGGAAAAGCTGTAGGTAGACAGCATTCTGCTGGAGCTTTCTGTTGCATATCTTTTTCTTTTTTTTTTCTGTTAAGAAAAGAAACACATGCATTCCTGTCGTGAAACCAGCTTCTTAGTTATTCTGTCTTTGGAACAGAATCTATTCCTTTATTCCTTTCGTGGAGTTCACTAATTTTCTGTATTAATAGGATGAATTATAGTTTAGTCCTGCTGTACACCTGCCATTCTGGGATTTCTTTTTCATTTCACTCTTGGATCATTTCCTCTGTTTCCTGTGTTCTCACATCCACTTTACTGGCTTTCATTCTTGCTTGCTAGAGAACGCCCTCAAGTAATGTTCTTACATGTCTGAAACTGTCTTTATTCTGCCTTCTCGCTTGATTGATCATTTGGATGTAAAAATCTAGGTCAAAATTACTTAATTCTGGAAGTTCTCGAGACATTGCTCTGTCTTCTACAATTGAGAGTTTGATTTTAGTCAGATTCTTAATTATTTTTTTCCTCAAATCATTTAGAATAATTTTTGGCTATGAAATGTCACAGGATTTGTCCAGGTGTCTCTTTCATGGAACAGAGGGTAGGTCACTTGTTTTTTATTCATTCATTATTCATTACCTGGCTCCCTGTTTTATTTTATACCTGTACTTTATTACTGACCTTCTTTTATTCTGGGTGATGTTAACATCAGTGTGGATGGTTCATTCAAAGCCCTTGACAATACCTTTGACAGACACTGCACCTGTTAGTCATTCTTCTCTTTCTTAAGACTAGTTCAGGTATTTAGGGTTCACCTGCTTCACGGGCTCCTCCCCAACCCAAAGGGGGCAGTTTGTAAAGCAGCCTAAAGTCAATAGTGTTAGTTTCATCCTCCTTGCCAGTGATTGGTTCAGGCATGGTGACATATAAAGGAAGTCCTCTGGGAGTCTGGTTTCCTTCAATTTATGAAGGCACACCCCTTCTTTTGGATGTGGTCACGTGGGCTTATGATACATGGAGCTGCTGCAGCCATTTTGGGTCATTGAGAAGAAAGCAAGATGATGAATGACCCTCAACTCAAAAATTGTTTAAAATTGAATTCCTGATCTGTAGTGCTCCCCACCCCCAGTTTTTTTGCTCCATCTTTCCAGTTGCTCAGGCCAAAAAATCTTGCCGTTATCGCTCACTTTATTATATGCACATAGAATATGGACATCCCACATCCTATTCATTAGAAGATCCTAAAAGCTCCCCCTTCAAATTATATTTGCAATCTTACTACTGTTTCCTATTGACACCACTACCATCCTGGTCCAAGTCACTGACATTTCTTGCCTGGATTACCACAACAGAGCAGTGGCTACCCAGGGAATTTTCTTAGGGTTCAACAAGACAGATGTTTGGATTGCTATAGGCCACATTTGACATCAGATTTGCTTAAGAGGATATGGGACAGGAAACACAGCTTACCTGCAGAGAAGAATCAGATACTCTCTTTGGTAGGAGTCCTTGTAGCTGTCTACAAAGAGAACAGCTGGAACCGTTCTCTGTGCCTCTCCTCTCTTCCAAGTGAAGCTTAAGTAAGAGTGATGAGGCTCACATGATGGATATGTAACTAACTTTGCTTAGGAGCTCCATGTTCCACAAGAGCCATTATCTTGTATAACAACCCATGAGCATAGCTTCCAGGATCCCTACAAGGTATGTGCCGAATTATAGGAGTCACCATAGTAAGGGAAGCCCACAGTTACAGCCACTCACCAGGTATTTATTGTTTCTCTCGGTCTGAAGCAACTTACCAATAGTCATTTTTACCATAAGCAATGTTGCCTGGTAACACAGCTGACATTCTGCCTGTATGGTTTCCAGGGGAACAGAGCTAGAAGATGAACAGAATCCAAGAGCAATTTCTCAGGCTCAAAGACAAGGGTTTTGCTAACACTTCAGTCACAAATAGCCTCGTAGTGGCATCAGTGCTTCTCCACTGTACTCTGTTCTCAGCACAGTAGCCAGAGCAATCCTTCTAAGTGTATGACAGTCATGTTACTCTTCTGCAAACCGTGCAGTGGCTCCGCAGAGCACAGCTGCCTACAGGCCTTACCTGAGTTGGTCCCTCGTTACCTCTCTAATCCTTTTTTCCTATTACTCTTTCCCTTACTCATCTGCTCTAATCATCCTTGTTCTTGCTCTAGTGTACCAGCCATGTTCCCGCCTTAGGGCCTTTGTGATTGCTCTTCCCATGGCTGGAATGTGCTTACTCCTGATAGCTACCTGGCTGAGTTTTCAGATCTTTGTTTAAATGTCGCCTTTTTAATGAGATGTACTCTGACTATTTAAAAATTGCAACGCCTGCCACCTCTGGCACTTGCCATTCTGTGCTTCTTCTCTACTTTTTCTTTTTCGTTTCTTCCCCTCACAGCTTCTCTCATCTTTTTATGCCTCATAATTTACTTATTATTTCTGTCTATTGTCTTCCCTTGTTAGCATGTAAGCTAAGAAGGGCAGGATTCTTCTCTTTTGTTCATTGATGTATCTCAACTGTCCAGGACAGTGCCTGACACATGGTTGAAGCTTAGTAGGTTTAAGTGCGCACACAATTACAGAGGGCTTATTGTACACTGAGCATTTGACATATATTCATTTAATCTTCATGAAACCCTCTTGAAATAGGTACTTTTATTATCCCTTTTAAAAATAAGCATGGAAACAGAGGTTAAGAGACTTGCTTCATGCTGCTTAGCTCATGAGTGAGTCCTTGCAAGCTGGCTCTGGAGCCTGTGTTCTTAACTGTATGCAGTTAAGCATCTTTCTGCATATATTTTTTTAAGCCTGATTTTAGATTATATCTTTTTGGTAAATTCCCCTTTATTAACGTAGAGGTTATGGCCATTTTAATGTCTTGATGCGTGTAGCCCAATTATTTTGCAGGATCCCATTAACCATATGTGAATGTATCCTTTAAAAAAAATGATTATTGGGGTGATTTAATTGACTTCCGATCGTCCTCTTTCATATACTAATGAACTCTTACGGTGTTCCCTAGTACTTCCCTAAATACTTGGGTGACAATAAATTATTTTCCTTTTATGTTCTTGGAAGGGGGAACAGATACAGGATGGAGGTCAGAGAGGGTTTCATGATTAATCATAGTAGAAGCCTCAGTGTTAAATAGTGGGTGAATGTCTTGGTTTACCTGATACCTAAAAACTTGCCATTCTCAATCTTGTCTGAATGATGGCCCCCTTTGAGAATCTAATGAAAGCTATGGACCTCTTACATGAAAAATGCCTATAAACACACGCTTTAAAAATTTTATCCAACTTATTGTATTGTAAATTGATTTCATCACAGGCCATATAAAACCAGTCTCTGCAAAGATTTCTATAAAGTCAAGTTTTTGTTTTTGTGTAAGATTATATGCCACATCCAAGAATAAAATCCAAATATTTGCTTAAAAAAATTGAGCTTTTTATTTTCAAAAGTTAATTTTAATGGGAAGACTGGTTTATAATAAGTCAAAATTGTGGCATTGTCTTTGATATAGCAATACATATATCATTTAAAATTTTTCAAACTATTTTTGTTTTAATGTCAACCAAAGCAGAAAACGTAATTTTTAAGATTTGTAGAAATAATTGGAATTAGAGTCAGATCACATAAGACAAGGTTTTCTTTTTTTTTAATAAAAAGCCTTTTTAATAGACTTTATTATTTTATTTTTTATAAATTTATTTATTTATGGCTGCGTTGGGTCTTTGTTGCTGCGCACAGGCTTTTTCTAGTTGCGGCGAGCAGGGGCTACTCTTCGTTGCGGTGTGTGGGCTTCTCATTGTGGTGGCTTCTCTTATTGTGGAGCACAGGCTTTAGGTTCGCGGGCTTCAGTAGTTGTGGCTCGCAGGCTCAGTAGTTGTGGCGCATGGGCTTAGTTGCTCTGCTGCACGTGGGATCTTCCCGAACCAGGGCTCTAACCCGTGTCCCCTGCATCGGCAGGCGGATTCTTAACCACCGCACCACCAGGGAAGTCCCTGTAGACTTTATTTTTTATAAAGACTTTTTATCAGAGAGCAGTTTTAGGTTCACAGCCAAATTGAGAGGAAAGTACAGAGATTTCCCATAGAACCCTTCTCCCATTTATGTATAGCTTCTCATATTAACAACACCCCCCATCAGGGTGGTGTATTTGTTACCACTGATGAGTCTACACTGACACATCATAGTCACCTAAAGTCCATAGTTTACATTATGGCTCACTTTTGGTATTGTACATTGTAGGGTTTGGACACGTGTAATGACATATATCCACCATTATAGTATCACACAGAGTATTTTCCCTGCCCTAAAAATCCTCTGTGCTCTGCCTAATCATCCTCCCACCCCTCCCCGGCAACCACTGATTTTTTTTTTTTTTTTTACTGTCACCATAGTTTTGTCTTTTCCAGAATGTCAATATGTACAATATGTAGCTTTTTCAGGATTGGCTTCCTTCATTTTAGCATTATGCATTTAACATTTCTTCATGTCCTCTCATGGCTTGATAGTTCATTTCTTTTTAGTGCTGAATAATATTCCACTGTTTGGATGTACCTCAGTTTATCCATAGGACATCTTGGTTGGCAATTATGAATAAAGCTGCTGTAAACATCCATGTGCAGGTTTTTGCATGGACATGGTTTCAACTTGGGTGAATACCAAAAAGCACCAGCTGCTGAGTCGTAAGGTAAAAAGTATGTTTAGTTTTGTAAGAAACTGCCAACTGTTTTCCAAAGTGACTGTGTCGCTTTGCATTTTTACCAGCAGTGTATCAGAGTTCTTGTTCCTCTGCACCCTCTCCAGCAGTTGGTATCGTCATTGTTCTGGACTTGGCCATTCTAATAGGTGTGCAGTGGTATCTCACTGCTGTTGAAATTTGCATTTCCCTGATGATATATGCTGTGGAACATCTTTTCTATGCTTATTTGCTATCTGAATATCTTTTCTGGTGAGATGTCTGTTAAGGTCTTTGGCCCCTTTTTTTAAAAAATTTTTTATAAACTTTTATTAGAGTACAGTTGATTTACAATGTTGCATTAGTTTCTGCTGTACAGCAAAGTGTGTCAGTTATACATATACATATATCCACTCTTTTTTAGATTCTTTTTCCATATAGGTCATTACAGAGTATTGAGAAGAGTTCCCTGTGCTATGCAGTGGGTCCTTATTAGTTATCTATTTTATATGTGGTAGTGTGTAGATGTCAATCCCAATCTCCCAATCTATCCCCCCCGCCCCCGACACACCCCCACTTTCCCCCCTGGTAACCATAAGTTTGCTTTCTATACCTGTGACTTAGCACTTTTCTCTGTATGAGAAGATGCTAGAGTCTGGGCTCATTGAAATCATTCCTTTGATATGCACCTTAGCTGTCTAGGGCCAGTATCCTGTTCTTTCCCATCCTGAGTCCCCTTAGGACTCACTGTTGGGAGTTGGATAATTTTTAAAATTTATTTAGTTTTGGCTGCGTTGGGTCTTCATTGCTGCATGCGGGCTTTTCTTTAGTTGCAGTGAGCGGGGGCTACTCTTCATTGTGGTGCGCGGGCTTCTCATTGCAGTAGCTTCTCTTGTTGTGGAGCACAGGCTCTAGGCACGTGGGCTTCAGTAGTTGTAGCTTGTGGGCTCTAGAGCGCAGGCTCAGTAGTTGTGGCGCACGGGCTTAGTTGCTCTGCGGCATGTGGGATCTTCCTGGGCCAGGGCTAGGACCTGTGTCCCCTGCATTGGCAGGAGGATTCTTAACCACTGTGCCACCAGGGAAGCCCGGGAGTTGGTCCATTTTTAAATCCGGTTCTTTTCTTTTTGTTGAGTTTTAAGAGTTCTTTGTATGTTTTTTTTTAAACAACCCTTTATTAGACGTGTGTTTTGCAAATATCAATATTTTCTCCCAGTCTGTAGCTTGTCTTCTTCTTCTCTTGATACTGTCTTTTGCAGAGCAGTTTTTAATTTGAATGAAGTCCAGCTTATCAATATCCTTATTAGTTCTGTCATGGATTGTGCTTATGGTGTTATATCTAAAACATCATTGCCATACTCAAGGTCATCTATGTTTGTACTAATGTTATCTATTAAGAGTTTTATAGTTTTGCATTTTAAATTTAGGTTTATGATACCTTTTAAGTTAATTTTTGTAAAGGGCCTGGTGCTTTCTATTTTGGAATGTTATTAGTTACTGATTCAATTTCTTTAATAGATACAGGCCTAGTTAGATTGCCTGTTTCTTCTTGTGTGAGCTTTTGAAGTTTTCTTTGCGTGTCTTTCAAAGAATTGGTCCATTTCATCTAGGTTATCAAATTGGTGGACATAGAGTTGTTCATAGTATTTCTTCATTCTTTTAAATATTCATGGGATCTGTAGTGATGTCTGTTTTTTATATCTGATATTAGTAATTTGTGTCTTTTCTCTTTTTTTCCTTTGTTAGCCTGGCTAGAGTTTTATGGATTTTACTGATTTTTTTTCAAAGAACCAACTTTTGGTTTCATTGATTTTTCTCTATTAATTTCATGTTTTTCGTTTCATTGATTTCTGCCCTAATTATTATTATTGCTTTTCTTCTCTTTACTTTGCATTTAGTTGCTCTTTCTAGTTTTTAAAAATGGAGGCTTAGTTTATTGATTTTCAGATCTCCTTTTCTAATATATGTATTCAGTGCTATAAATTCCCCTCTAAGGATTTTAATTTTGTTTTTGCTGTATCCCACAAATTTTGTTTTCATTTTCATTCAAAATATTTAAAAATTTTTTCTTGAGATTTCTTCTTTGACCCCTGTGTTACTTAGAAGTGTTGTTTAATCCATGTGTTTCGAGATTTTTCTATCTGTCATTGATTTTGAGCTTAATTTCATTGTGGTCTGAGAGTAGATGCTGTGTGATTTCTGTTCTTTTAAATTTGTTTGGTGAATGTTCTATGTGAGCTTGAAAAGAATGTGTATTCTGCTGTTGCTGAAGTAGTCTATAGAGGTCAATTATAACTAGTTGGTTGATGGTGTTGTTGAGTTCAACTATGTCCTTATTGGTTTTCTGACTGCTATACCAGTCCATTTCTTATAGAGGGTGTTGAAGTCCCCAACTATAATAGTGGATTTCTCCTTGTATTTATTTCTATCAGTTTTTGCTTCACGTACTTTGTTCTCTTGTTCGGTAGATACATGTTGAGGATTGTTATGTCTTCTTGGAGAACTGACCTCTTTATCATTCTCTAATGCCCCCCCCCACCCCTTTTTTTCTTTTTCGGTACACGGGCCTCTCGCTGTTGTGGCCTCTCCCGTTGCGGAGCACAGGCTCCGGATGCACAGGCTCAGCGGCCATGGCTCACGGGCCCAGCCGCTCCACGGCATGTGGGATCTTCCCGGACCGGGGCACAAACCTGTGTCCCCTGCATCGGCAGGCGGACTCTCAACCACTGCGCCACCAGGGAAGCCCTCTAATGCCCCTCTTTATCCCTCATAAATTTTCCTTTTAAGTCTGCTCTGTATGAAATGAGAATGGCTACTCTGTCTTTCCTTTTATTAGTGTTAGCATGGTATATCTTTTTCCATCCATTTACTTTTAATCTTTGTGTCTGTTTATTTAAAGTGGGTTTCTGGTGGGTCTTGGTTTTTGATCCACTTTGACAATCTCTGTCTTTTAATTGATTCATTTAGACCAGTGATGTTCAAAGTGATTATTGATACAATTGGATTAATTTCTATCATATTTGTTTTGTTTGTTGCCCTTGTTCTTTGTTTCTTTTCTTTTCTTTTTTATTTCCTTCTAGTCTTTTTCTGCCTTTTATGGTTTTGAGTATTTCATCTAATTCTGTTTTGTCTCCTTTGTTAGCATATCAATTATACTACTTTTTAAACTGTTTTTAGTCATTGTCCTGTAGTTTCCAATATATATTTACAACTAATTCAAGTTCACTTACAAATAATACTATACTGTTTCATGAGTAGAGTGCCTTATAGTAAAATAATTCTAATTCTTCCCTCCCTTCCCTTCTATCAGTGCTGTCCTTCATTTCACTTATAGGCATACATAATTGAATTCATTGTTGCTATTATTATTTTGAACAAATTGTTGTCTATTAGATCAATTAAGACTAAAAATTGTAGAAGTTTGTATTTTACATTCTTATTCTTTCTTCGATGCTCTTCCTTTCTTTATGTAGATCTGATTTTCTGACCTATATCATTTTCCTTCTCTCTAAAGAACTTTTTTTTAACATATTTTGCAAGGCAGGTCTATTGGCAACAGATTCTCTCAACTTTTGTTTGAGAAAGTCTTTATTCTCTTTCACTTTGGAAGGATAACTTTGCAGGGTACAGAATTCTCGGTTTGTTTCTATCAACATTTGAAGTATTTCACTCCTCTCTCTTCTTGCTTGCATGAGGTGGATGTAATTCTTATCTTTGTTCCTCTACAGGTAAGGTTTAGTTTTTTTTCTCCTCTGGCCTCTTCCAGGAATTTTAAATTTATCTTTGATTTTGAACAGGATATCCTGGGTATGTGTTTTTGTTTGTTTGTTTGGCATTTATCCTGCTTGTTATTTTCTGACCTTCCTGGATGTGTGGTTTTGGTATCTGATATTAGTTTGGGGAAATTCTCAGTTATTATTGTTCCAAATATTCTGTTTGTTTCTTTCTTTCTTCTCCTATTCTTATTACATGTATGTTAGATCTTTTGTAGTTGTCCCACAGTTCTTGGATATTCTATTTTTTTTTTCAGTCTTTTTTCTTTTTTGCTCTTCAGTGTTCTCTTTCTTTTCAGGTTTCTATTGATATAGCCTCAAGCTCAGATATTCTTTCTTTAGCCCATCAATGGCTCTCTTTATTTCAGTTACAGTGTTTTAGATCACTGCTGTTTCTTTTTGACTCTTAGAATTTCCTTCTCTCTGCTTACATTGCCCATCTTTTCTTGCATGCTTGCTTTCTACTTTATCCATTAGATACTATATTAATTATGGTTGTTTTGAATTCCCAGTCTGGTAACTCCAACATCCTGCCATATCTGAGTTTGGTTATGATGCTTGCTCTGTCTCTTCAAACTGTTTTTGTTTTTTCCTTTTAGCATGCCTTGTAATATTTTCTTGGTAGTTGGACATGGACTTACAGTACCAAGTGTAAGAGACTGATTTAAGTAGACTCTCAGTAATGTGGTGGTGAGGTGTGTGTTGGGGGGTCAGCCTGTGCCTCCAGACTGTGGATTTCACAAGTGCTTCTCAGTTTTCTTCTCTACCTTAGGTGGTACAGGATGGCCAGAGGGAGCTGGGGTTGGGTATTTCCCTTCTCCTAGCTCAGTTGGGCTCTGGTTAAAGAGTTTCTTAATTTCTCCTGAGGGCAGACTTTGTTAAGAAGAACAGAATGCTTTGGAGTATTTCAAAATATTTTTCCCCTCCCCCTGCCAGAAATTTGAGGGGATTTTTCTTTGATATTCATTATGAGAACCAGTTGGAGCTCTTGGAGATAAAACTCACAAGTATGGGATTCCCCCTATTATTGGTCCCCTTGGAGTTTTTTTTTTTTTTTTTTTTTTTTTCTGGTGGTACGCGGGCCTCTCACTGTTGTGGCCTCTCCCGTTGCGGAGCACAGGCTCGGGACGCGCAGGCTCAGCGGCCATGGCTCACGGGCCCAGGCGCTCCGCGGCATGTGGGATCTTCCCGGACCGGGGGACGAACCCGTGTCCCTTGCATCGGCAGGCGGACTCTCAACCACTGCGCCACCAGGGAAGCCCCCCCTTGGAGTTTTTAACTCTCAGAGTTGTCCACACTGAGCCTCTAGCAGTTTGTCAGTTAAAGTTCAGGTTTTCTTACCCTGGCACTGGTTCCCATGGAAGCTTCTGCTCATGGGTTTCTGTTCCCGTAAGTTGTGATTCTCTGCACCTGCCTGTCTCCAGTTTTGGGAGTAGTGGTATGCCCTATGACCTCACTCCTCTTATGAATCTTAAAAGAGCTGTTGCTTTTTCAATATGTTTATCTTTTTACTTTTTTAAGACGGAGTGGTGACTTCTAAGTGTCTTTTCATGCCGGAATGAAAACCGGAAGTCTCTCCTCACTTTTTCTATTACCGTATAGTTTCCTTTCCTGGAGGCAACCAGTATTGCCAGCCTCTTGTGGATCCTTCCAGAGCTAGCCTACTGTTCTTAAAATTTTTTAAATTAAGGTGAAATTATTGGTTTTTGAAGGGATATTCCATTAAAATCTTCTGTTTCTATGGTTATAAACCATTTCTCATTATGCTGTCATGTTTGTATGTTTTTCTATCTCTGAAACATCTTTCCCCTTGTCTGATTTTCTGGATTTGCCGAATTTTAATTAATTTTATTGGAATTTTAAAATAATCCCAAGTTAGTTTATGCTGCAGTGAAAACAATCCTCAAATTGTTAGTGCTTAAAATGCAAAAATTTATTTCTTATTCATGTCAAGTTCATGCCTTTTAGGCAAGTTGTATTCTGCCTACAGGTTTGGCAATGCACCTCCATATCAACACCTGCCTCCATAATTACAGAGACAGTGGGAAAGAGGTACAGAGCCCAGTGCCAACAGTTAAATGCTTCCATTGGAAGTTTATATATCAATTCTCCTCACATTTCATTGGCCAACACAAATCACATGACCATGCCTGACTTCAGGAGAGAGAAGGAGAGGGAAAGTGAGTAATATTGTTAATATCCTCTATATCTTTATTATTATTATCATTTTTTACTGGTTGATGTTTTTTGAGAGGAGTCTCCTCAAGTCCCTAAGCCTGGTTGTAGACATTCCTTTGGTAAGCCTTACTACCACTGTATCCCCCCAAGAGAGTGAATATCTTAGAAAAGGAAATGGTTTCACGTCTCACACCTTTGTTTAGAATTCTGCCAAGATCATTATCCTTGGAATTCAGAACATTTTGATGAGTCTTGTATTTCCAGTTCTTTTAACACTGGTGATTTTTTTTTTTTGTATACGTGCTATCCTGTGTTGATAAATAGTACAGGCTCTGTCACAGCCTGGCATGAGATTTTATTCTGTCTTATCCTGCTCTTAAAGGATAGTCGGAGTCTGTTGAAAGTTGCAGTTAGTATTTAGCCCAGTGAATTTGATGGAGGGGGGGATTGAGCATTATCTTCTGGGGTGCGCCTCGGTGGAGTAGACTTGTAAGCCCGCTCTCGAGCACAGCAATAATGGTTGATGTCAGGGCAGATTACTTCTCCTTTCCCATTGTTCTTACCTTAGAATACCTCTGTGGGAGCTTAGAATTTCAGGGGTGGGGTGATACCCCTTTTTAATTTCTAATGTTGCTAGAGTTTTCCCTTTTGTGTTGATTAAGTTATCTCAGGGCTATTTGAACAGGCAGCTGACCTTGTTAAATATGTATTCCTAGGTTATCCTGTAAGTATTATTCCTCCTTTTAAGCTAATTGTTTGGATGCAGGTTGATTCAGGTCTTTAACAAGAAGAAAAGAAACAGTTTAAAACCTGTTATTTTCTGGAAACATTAGGTTACAGCTCAAAATGTATATAAGGTAGAGTATGCAAATATATTGGATTTATGTACTGAAGACAAGAAGTTTACCTCTTCCTCTGTCATTCTGTGCTACTCTTATCTCCTCTAAACGCTGTAAAATGGAACCTTATGAAGCAGTTAATATTCATTTTGTTTAATAAAATGTTTGAAAGTCTATATATTCATTTATTTTTTTTATAGTGCATATCATGTATTACCTTTGACATCATTTATTTAATCAACAAATGCTTATTGTGTACCTGTGAGCTAGGAGATGGTGCTAGGGATTATAAATGTAAACAAGACAGTCTCTGCCCTTCTGGAGCTTGTTTTTAGTCATGTAGGCAAAGATTAAACAAATATTGGATGATAAACTCTATGATGAAAAACTAAGTTTGTCTAGAGTGTGATAGGTTTTGGTTATTTCAGATTAGCATGGTGGGGAAGGCCTCTTTGTGGGAGCATTTGCAGTCATCTGGGAGCAAAGGAAGGAAGGCAAGTGGGCAAGTCACACTCAAGGGAAAGACCTTTCCAGGCAGAGGAGTTAGCAAGTGCATAGGCCCTGATGTGGGAATAAGCTTCTTCAACTTGAAGAGTAGCAGGAAAGCTGGGGTAGCTAGAATAGAGGAAAGGAAATGTTAGGGAGACCATGGGATATTTTTCTGCATTTGATGGGAAACCAGTGGAGGATTTTTGGGCGCAAGTGAATAAATTTATATTCTAAAAAGATCACTATGGTGACTGTGTAGAATTAAGGGGTGAGTAGATGCAGCAGCATCAGCTAAGAGGCGACATGAATTGTTTGGGCCACAGATGATGACGGCTCTGACTAGGTGGTAAGCAGTGGATGGGAGAGAAGTGGCCAGATTTAAGGTATACAGTATTTTGAAAGCAGGGTTGACAGACTTGCTGATGGATTAGATACGAGGGTGTGAGGTAAAGAAAGGAAAAAAGTGACTGCCAGATTTCTGGCCTGAGCATCTAGAAGAATTGTGGTGTTATTTACTGAAGTGAAGTGCTGGGAGTAGGCAGAGATTTAGGGGGCTGTATTAAGAGTTGTGTTTGACGTCTCGTTAGATGTGCAGATAGGTATTTGAATTTGCAAGGTTAGTGCTCAGTAGAGAGAGGTCTGGGCTAGAGATACCATCTATATGCTAACAAATTCCAGATTCGAATTTAAGGCCTTTAGCCTGGATAAGGTCCAGAGGTAAATGTCAGTGGAGAAAAGGGGCAAGGACTGGCCCTGGGCTCTGCAACGTGTTGAGTTGGAGAAGAGGCAGAGGAAAAGCAGCTCTTGAGGAAAAGGAAGAAAACCAGGAGAGTGTGACATCTTGCCATCCAAGTGAAGAAAGTGTTTCAAAAAGGCGGGAGAGGAATGCTGCCGTGGAGTCAACTAAGATGAGGACTGATTATTGACCTTTGGATTTCCTGAGGTGTGGAGGTCATCAGTGACACTGGCCAGCGGCCCTGGGGGTAGAAGAGAGGAGAGAATGAGATGAAGGGGAGCTAGTGAAATACTGAATAGAGACAGTTGTCTGGAGGACTTTTATTGTAAAGGGGAGCAGAGAAACAGGGCAGTCAAGACAGGGCTTTTGCGGTGGAGGAGGGCTCCCCCCTTTTATTCTCTTTAAGGTGAGTGATCATTATGGTATATTTGTATGCTAATGGACATGATCCCTTAGGAATGGAGAAAAAAGATGTGAGATTTTTGTCACCTTGACGTTGATGTTTTCCTTTTTTTTTAGGAAGAGGTGGTCGAGGTTAGGTTGGAAGTTTTCTCTACCCCACCCTCTTCAGGGAGCCTTTGTGATTTTCTTTTGTTTTCCTCTTTTTGGCTTGCTTAGTCTTATTGTGTATCTTGATAGATTTTTATCTTTCACATTTCTGGTAAGTGGTGATTATTAGGAAGTTGAACCAATTGTGTATTTTAAAAAATGTGAAAGACATTTAACAGGGAATGTGTTTCCCAAGGCCAATTGTTTACCACAAAAAGGAAACCGCTGACTTCTTGTTATATCAGTAAAGATAAAATTATTTTGTGAATACAGTACTCCTTTTGTGAGTAACATTTTTCATACTGTGATCAAAAGAAATTATTATATGAAAACAGTAAGCTAATGGGAAATGTAGACTTTTGTTACAAATGGGAATTTACTTAGTGGGAGCCCTTAACATTTTTTGATTTCTCTTCAGAACATTTAAAATTCTTCTAATGGTGGAGATAGTTGTCATTTAAATTATGAAAAAATACAGTTTAACAAATTTAAAAGTTAGGTATCTAGTTCTTAATTTCTTGAAATGTAATAAAAAGTTTTAACTAATTTTAAGGGAGAAAATGTAGCAATACAGTGTGGTGGGAATATTTTTCACTCTGAAGCAGAAAAAGGAAATCCACAGTACTGTAAATATAGCTAATATTATAGTGAGAATATATTCAAGGGGTAAGTAGAACATCCATCACAAACTAGTATCTCCCCTCCCATTAAAAATTCATGCTTGGTAGAAAATTCCTCAGGTGAAGTTTGATTTAAAACAACAAAATTCATAGAAGATGAGGATGTTGTAATAATAGATTTCGGTTTACTGGAGACTGGCCTTCTTGAACCCTTGGACTTTTCAGTTGGAATTTTATCCCCTACTTCTGTCCTCTAGTGCCCCCTACCTCCCATACCTGTTCCAAAAAAATATATATATATCTTTGGCAGTAATAAAGTCTCCCAACTTCTGAGTATCTAAGAAGTGTACCTATGGAAAAAAAAAAAAAAAAAAAGAAGTGTACCTATGGACAAGCATCTCAGAAAGCTAGAGATTATAAAATGTTCAGATTCCAAGCCATGTTGTATTATAGATACAACTTTGTTGCATAAATGTGATTCTCAACTTTTTTTTTGCCTACATATAATTTGCACATAAGGAAATAAATGTATGTACATATGTATGTATGTCAGATAGTGATAAATTTTATGATGAAGACAAAATGGAAATAGGGCAGTGGCATGGGAGGTCCTCTGAATCTCCTTTTTCTCATTTACCAACTGGGAATAATAATAACCTACCTCTTTAGAGTTGTGTGGTCTTAATTTTGTGTGAAATGCACCTGGTTTGATACCTGGAATCATACCAGGTAATTCGGTACATGTTATTCTACTTTCCCTTTCTATCTGTAATTTGAGTCATCCAAGTCTGCAGTTTAGTGCCATATAATACGGTGTGCGTTAAAACCATGAGTTTAAACTAGAGTATGTTTAAACCATGTCCTTCGTGTGGTTTTGAAGTTCTTGCTGAAAAAGTAAATAACACAAACAAACCTTGAAGGGGCCTCATGTTTAGTGAAATAAGCCAGTCACGAAAGGACAAATACTGTATGATTCCACTTAAATAAGGTACCTAGAGTAGGCAAACTCATAGAAACAGAAGGCATAATGCTTGTTGCCAGCGCCTGGGAGGAGGGGGCGGAAGAGAAGTTATTGTCTAGTAAGTGCAGAGTTTCAGTTTTGCAAGATGAAAAGAGTTCTGGAGACGGATGGTGGTGGTGTTTGTGCAACAATGTGAATGTACTTAGTGCCACTGAGCTGTACACTTAAAAATGGTTAAGATGGTAAATTATATGTTATGTGTATTTTACACAGTTTAAAAAAAAAGTGAATCATAAAACTACTCTATTTTGGTAAGGCTTGCCCTCCTTATTTTTGGTAGATGTTAGTGAATTGAGTTGTTTTTCTCTTTCCATTTTAATAAGATATAATTGACATGCAGCACTGTATAAGTTTAGGGTGTGTGGCATAACATATCGTGAAGTGATTATAAATCAAGTTCTTGACTAAATCTGAAATAGTGGGTTGCTGTTCTTATATCATAAATCTGTGTGAGATTCCCAGAAACTGAAAACTGTTGATTATCAGAAGATTTCGTCATCTTAACTTCCAGAGGTGTCAGATCTTAAACTGTTGCTTTGAGAGCAAAGAGTATTGTGTAGTATAGAAAAGACTTTTGTTATGTTTTGCTTTGTCTCGCATGTCAATTTAAAAAATATTTGTTGAGTCCTCATTATGTTGAATGAACAACAGTAACAACATTTGTTGAGTGCTATCTGCTGGCTATTGTTCTAAGTTTATGCTTAATAATACTTATAATACTTCTAACACTTAATAATCCTTATAAAAAGTCTTACAGTTGAGAAACCCAAGGCTCTGATTTAAAAAGTGATTTTCTACTTTAAAAATGATTTTAGATGAATTTAATGCATAGAAACAAAGGGAGGGCATTCCACATGGAAGAAAGATCTGGGCGTAGGAAGGAATGGGACATGTTTGCATAGAGCAGAGTTCAGCCTGACTAGTCTAGAGAACATTAGGGAAATGGGCTAACAGTTTATTCTCTTCCATTAGGACCTTGACTCTGAGGCTAAGGAATTTCTCTACTTTATTCTATAGGCATTGGGACTGTCACTGAATTACCAAGGCAGGGAGTTTTGTGATCAGAGTTTTGCATTTGGAATATGCACTTGGCAGCATTATCTGAGATGCATCAGAGTAGTGAGAGAGGGGAGGTCAGAGACCACTTAGAATTTTTTTGATGGAAGAGTATTTTAGTATTGCAGCAGTTGGGGTCAGAGTGTAAATGACTGACTTGATGAGTTGAGAGATGAGAAAGTAGAGGCCCAAATGTGTAGTAAGAGGAAATAAAGAGAAGTCTATGGTGCATGAGCGTAAGAATTTTTTTTTCCTTAATGGTCATCTGAATATACAGGTCAGATGTAAGTTTGGCTTTGAAAAGGGAGGATTTGGAGGGTCCAAGAGGACAGGAAGAGGGACTTTAGCAGCCTTGAACTGAACTTTAAGAGTTTACATTGGGCATCTTCTTTCAGTTTAAGAGATGAGGGTATCTGTAGAGAGTACAGGGCTATGGTGGGCCTGGGAACTTGAAGGATAGAAAAGTTTCAACCTCACTAAGAGACAACTCAGTAGGGTCAACCATCAGTCTTTAGAGTGTGAGATAGAATAATAGTAAGTATACTTCTGTTAGTCTTTTATACGAATAATTTACATCGAGTAGAATCTTATACAATATTGATTGTACAATCACCAGTAGTTAGAATGGTTAAATAAAAAATTTGTTTGAAATGAAAAATAATAGGAAGGATATATGCCTTAAATATTTTATAGTTGATAAGTGTATAAATGCTAGTACATCATCAATCTTTTTTATTTTTATTTTATTTTTTTTGTGGTACGTGGGCCTCTCACTGTTGTGGCCTCTCCCGTTGCAGAGCACAGCCTCTGGACGCGCAGGCTCAGCGTCCATGGCTCACGGGCCTAGCCGCTCTGCGGCATGTGGGATCTTCCCGGACCGGGGCACGAACCCGTGTCCCCTGCATCGGCAGGCAGACTCTGAACCACTGCGCCACCAGGGAAGCCCCATCATCAATCTTTTGATGTATAGCTGAGACCTTTTCTTTAGGATATTTTTAAAGTAACTTGCCTTTTTCAAATCGTACAGCTTAATTTTCAGAGACAAAGCATTTTCTTTTTGCACTCATGTTTTGATATAATATTTAACTAAATTATATAATTATAGTAAATACAACAGGCATAAAAAGATTTTGGAACAAATATAAGATAATTTGCTCTTGGTAGGCATGCGACTCAATTGTTGGGAGAAAAATGAGATGGTGTACCAGAGAGGACTCCCCATTTCCCCCCAAAAGGAAATTGAAACTTGGGAGTTACGGTTTGTCCATGGTTTTAGGATTGGCAAGAGTCTGGTTTTATCTTGAATCTAATGTTTGTCCTATTATGTAGTGTTGCAAGGTGATAAGGAATAATATGTGAAATACTGGTTAGTGGTGAAGTTATAGACTATATGTATATATTTTTTAATACAGTAGCTTTATTGAGATATAATTCACATACCATGCAAGTCACCAATTTATAGTATACAATTTGAGGTTTTTTATATTGACAGAATTGTGCAACCATCACCACAATTGATTTTAGAATATTTTCATCATCCCCAAAAGAAATCTCATATCCATTAGCTCCCCATCTCCTCCCCCGCTGTTCGGAGTCAACCACTAATCTATTTTCTCTCTATACTGTATGGATTTGTCTATTCATATAAACGGAATAATGTAATATGTAGCCTTTTGTGACTGGCTTCTTTCACTTAGCATAATGTGTTTCAGGTTCATCTATGTTGTAGCATGTATCAATATTTTTTATGGCAGAATCCATTGGATGGACATACCACGTTTTATTTATCCATTCATCAGTTGATGACATTTGTATTGTTTCTGCCTTTTGGCTGTTACAAATAATGCTATTATGATGGTTTCTGTAGTGTAGTGGTTATCACAAATAATGCTATTGTACACATATCTTTACATGGATGTTATTTTTTCATTTCTCTTGCTATATACCTGGGAGAGAATGGTTGGTCATGTTCAACTTTTGAGGAACTGCCAGACTGTTTTCCAAAGTGGCTGTACCATTTTATATTCCTACCAGCAGTGTGAGAGAGAGTTCCAGCCATACACTTGCCAACACTTGTTTTTATCTGTCTTTTTGATTATAGCCATCCTAGTGGGTATGTATATGTTTTTAAAGTGATTTTATTTTTCTGACTATAATAGTAATAAATGCCCTTTGTAGATATTTTGGAAAATATAGAAAAGGATAAAAGAAAAAATCATTTATTTTTAAATCACTATTTAGAAATAATATTGAGTGGCTTTTTTCTCCATGTTTTAAAGTAATTTTTAAAATATGGCTAAAAGTATATATGATTTTGAGTCCTGCCTTTTTTGTTGTTTAACAGCATTTCCCCATGTTTTTTGAAGTTGTATTTTAATTTTATCCTATCAGAGAATGTCTCTTTTGTTCTCTTTGGCTTTTGTGTTCTTATTTTTTATTAATTTTTCAAATTTTACAATTATTTCAGAGGAGCCTGGAGGTGGAGTGGGAATAAATTTTTGTGGTTAATCTAACATGTTAACTAGAAATTACTTCTAGGTTAACTGCAGCATAATATTCTATCTGCTGAATAAACCATAACTTAGCCAACCATTACCCTATTTCAGACATTTATATTTCTTATAATTTTTCTTTATAAATAATGTAAAAAAATTTATATGTAAAATTCGGTCTTCATGTTGAGTTCTCAGGAATGAAGTTACTGGGTCAATCAATAGCTATGCACGTATTAAAGATTCTTGTTACATATTGACAAATTGCTTTTCAGAATTTATGTTTCCTCTAGCAATGTATATGTATTCCTTTCTTACTGTACCTTCACTAGCAATGAGTAAATGGGTAACAATTGAGTTTTAAGGTCCCTTGAGCAGGGATTTTTTTGAGTTTGTTCACTGATGTATGTATTGCTGGAAGATAGTAGGCACTGAATATATGTAGAATGCTACCAGTAGGAAAGAAAAGGGTTTCTCTGAAGGACAAGGGAATAATCTGCCATTCAACTTTCCAGGAAAGTAGCCTTGTTACACTGATCATATAACAGCTCATGTGTTTATAAAAAAGGGATGAAAGAGTAAAATTAAGCAAAAAAAAAAAAAAAGTAAAATTAAGCTTATTTGGGGAACTTGTTTTAAATTTTGTATTGTTTGAACATTTACATGTTTCAAACTCAAAATGACACTTTGAAAAGGCCTAACTTCCATCCCTGTTTCCTTACTATAACCCTGCTTTTTTTATACCAATTTCTTCTGTATCTTTACAGTGCTTTTTAATAAAAATTAACAAATAAGAATAGATATTCTTACTTCCCTCTTTCCCTCCCCTTTTTAAAAACACAGAATATAACAAAGTATATATACATATACCTTGCTTTTCTGTACTTATTTAGCATATTCTGGTGATGTTTGTATAGAAGTACACAGAGTGCTTCCTTATTTATTTTTACAGCTGCACCGTATTCCTTCTAATGGATGTATCATAGGTGATTTTACCAGTCCTCTTAAGTTGTTTTCAATGTGTTTCACTTTTACAAATAATCCCACAATAATCTTGCTGCACACTTTATTTTGTGAATGTGTAATTATATCTGTAGGAGAATGTCCCAGAAGGAGAGTTGTTGGGTCAAAAAATAAATGCATTCTGGGTTTTGTAGATATTGACACTTCCACCAGCAATGGAGAGTGCTCATTTCTTGGGGTTCCTCGGTGTACCTTTTGAAAAACAATAGTCCTAGGATCATTACCTCAAATCCCATAATATATGTATCCTCAAGTACTATAGAAGAACTCATGATGATGACCATTGTGTCATCAAGAAACAGGTAATTATGTTTAGATGGTGAGGAAATTTGTAATATACTTGAGAAAGATATTATAGGTGGTGAAAAAAATTTAAATTAGAACCTTTAAAGACAAATTCTGGGAATTCCCCGGCGGTTCAGTGGTTAAGACTTGGCGCTTTCACTACCGTGGCCAGGGTTCGATCCCTGGTTGGGGAAATAAGATCCCACAAGCCATGGTACGAGGCCAAAAAAAAAAAAAAAAAGACAAATTCTCATTTTCTTGTTTTTTCTCTCCAGATAGATGCTTTCACTATACAGTTGACATTTTTTTATAAGTAAGTTCTTCTTGGCCAAATTCTCAAGTAATAAAAACTAACTTCAATAATGATATATGTTATACAAAAACTGTTAAAATATTACAGCTTTTGTTTTAAACATGGCTGTTACTAATAACCAACCATATTTCTTTTCTCTCTCCTTTTTTTTTTTGTCTTTCAGCCTTTAACATTCCACATTCTGCTTTGTACATGGTGAATCACTACTGCTTTGCACCAGTGTGCCCACTTGCGTGCCTATAAAGTACAAGCTCCAGATTGAAAAAAGCTTCTAGATGGATCTTTTCCAAATTTGGTGTCTTTTCTACAAACTCTGTGCCTCAACAACCCTTTCTAAGTGGTAAGTGATATGTACTTTTAAAAAAGAATAATAGAAATTTGTAAAACAATTTTTGTTTGGATTGCCTTCCCCCTTTTTATGCTGCATTCTCTTTTGGTATGGAATAAAAATATTTTATTCTAAAGGTTTCCCACTTCAGCAACTTGTTCTGCTCAATTTTACTCCTCTGCACCCCCAAAAATGTGTTTTGAGTAAATCTCAGAGATGTTCAAAAAACATACTGGCTAACTAGCACCTATGCTTCCAAAAAATCTTAGAATATGTAAAGGGACACACAGTGCCATGCTATAAAAAGAAGAGCTGGCATTACATACCTCTCTTATCAACTCCATAAATGTGCACATAATTTACAATTGCTAGGAATAAATATAAAAATAGGTAAACACCTTTATGTATATGTACTTTACATGCTCTGTATTATATATTGATATTTTACAAATAATTTCATTTTCATATACAAGTGGCAGTTTTTGATGTCACAAGATTATAGTTTATATTTATTTCATAATTAGAGATTTTAACCTCAAGTGTTTTTTAAATAATGATTTAAATTTATATATTTACTGCTATGGGTGATTACCACTTTTAGTGGTTATTACAACAAGTGAACTTATAAAACTGGGCTTACTAAAAGTAGTTTGATTTGGGAAGAAAACTGTTTTATGGAATGATAAAATTTTGGATTTAAGAAATAAAAAAGCTGTGAAAATAGAGTAATTTCAGTGCTGAACTAGAAATTGCACGTTAAGTGAGTTGTAAATGTTAGTATTTTATGATTTGTTATTGGTTCTGTTTTCATTTTGCCAGAGCCACAGATTCCAACTTTAGGTCTGTATATTTTCTTATTATAAGGCTGAGGTAGTTTTTCCTGTTGCTCTCTTTTCCTACCTACTTAGGTATCTTGAGTCCATTGGGTCAAGAACATCCTCTTCCTAGCAATTGTAAATTATGTGCACATTTATGGAGTTGATGAGAGAGGTGTGTAATGCCAGCTGTTCTTTTTATAGCATGGCACTGTGTGTCCCTTTTCATATTCTAAGAATTTTTGGAAGCATAAGTGCTAGTTAGCCAATATGTTTTTTGAACATCTCTGAGATTTACTCAAAACATATATTTTTGGGGGGGGGGCGGTACAGAGGAGTAAAATTGAGCAGAACAAATTGCTGAAGTGGGAAACCTTTAAAATAAAATTATTGTTGTAAAATATCGAATATTCATTTTGAGTGTCAGTCAGCAGATAGTTTCCAAATGCCTGCTGTTTATGGATAAAAATACACAGTGACATTTGGCATTGTGAAGAGGTAAGTCATCAAATAGAAACCATGGCATTAGATGAGGATGCAAGGCAGGGAGGTTGAGTGAAGAATGGGGTACGTTTTAGCTCTAACTCTAACCATTAATTGCACAGTGTTCTTGAGTGTAAGTTATTAGTCTTAGTAGCCCTTGGTTTTCTCATCTATGAAATGAGTGAATTAACTAAATGGTTTATAAGGTTTTTTGCTGCTTTCATACACCTAACACTTTGTTATGAACAAATTGATAGATGTTTGTTTTTTTGAGGATACCTTTTCTTCTCTAGCCTTTCCAATAGAGATATTTTTAGACTACTTTATTTGAATTGTGGGGTTAGAATAAGGTCCCCACTATCAATCATTATCTTTTCTTTTTTTTTTTTTTTTTGGAAATATATTTTTAAATTATTTATTTATTTTTGGCTGCACTGGGTCTTCGTTGCTGTGCCCAGGCTTTTCTCCAGTTGCAGCGAGTGGGAGCTACTCTTCGTCGCAATGTGCAGGCTTCTCATTGCAGTGGCTTCTCTCGTTGTGGAGCACGGGCTCTAGGCGCACGGGCTTCAGTAGTTGTGGCACATGGGCTCAGTAGTTGTGGCTCGCGGGCTCTAGAAGGCAGGCTCAGTAGTTGTGGCACAGAGGATTAGTTGCTCCACGGCATGTGGGATCTTCCCGGACCAGGGCATGAACCCGTGTCCCCTGTATTGGCAGGCGGAGCCTTAACCACTGTGCTACCAGGGAAATCCCTCAGTCATTTTCTTTTGAAGGTCATATCTTTTATTTTTTTTTCTGCACATTCTTATCCTTCTCTTCTCTTGACCTCTGGAGTTTTCCTTCATTTGACTCTTCATTTGTTCCCTTTCTGTTTCTCGTATCTTATTAGTGGCTCTCATCATGTTTCCTTGACCTGTCTAGCAGCCATTGTTTTCATCTTAGTATTTTCAAGGATCCCTACATCTTACACCAGTGATTCTAATCCTGGGACCCTTTAAAAAAATACAGATACCTTCTAAAATGAGCTTGGGAGAAGGGTACGATATTTTGGAAGGTAGCTGAAACCTACTAGTAAACCAGCATTATTAGTTCACCAAGACTGGAGTCCCCAGGTTTTATACCTCGTCACTTCTTGCCTTAGATCACATCATCACTTAGTTAAATTTCTGTGGTCTTGGAGTCTCCTCTCATGATCATAACCCTCTATCGTGCCACACTTTTTGAATCTCTTCTTTGTCTTTATTATGACGTGTAGTTTCTTGGCATTTTGTTTTTGTAGTTAAGTTAGCTATCTCCTAGCTTCATTTGCTTTCTACTCACCCAAACCCCATGATCATATTTGCAGCAGCATCTTATGTTCTGTTGCCTTTTTAACTTTGTGAGGAACCTGTCCAAATCTCAAACCTAAGTTAATTTGCCATGTATATATTTCCTAGTTCCAGCTGCTTGATGCAGTTAGAAAAGGTCACATAAGTAAGTTTGGATCTACTAGGCAGTCATTTACTTGATCTCTAAACTGGTTCTTTTCAAGGTTGGCTTCTTACCCTTCCTTCAGAAGACCCCACACCTTGTCACAGTCAAGGTGTCTTTTTGGGGCTGTCTAGCATACTTCCTGACCTGTTCTTCTTTTCACTTCAGAATGTTTCTGTGTCTAAAGAATAAATTATGTACCTTATTATAATTTTTATTACGGGAAATTTAAGACCTATAAAAGTAAACAGACTAGTGTAATGAATCCCCTTGTATTCGTGACTCAGGTTCAGTAATTATCATGTCATGGCCAAATTTTCAATCTCTCACTGACTTCCCTCCCATTCCTGTACTATTTTAAAGAAAATCCTGGGTATCATAAAATTTATTTGTATTTCAGTACATATCCTTATGTATAAGACCCTTTAAAAAATATAACCATGATACCATTATTAATCTTAAAAAAACAATTCCAATATAATCAAATATCCAATCAATGTTAATTCTAATTCTCTCACACGTTTTATTTACTTATTTATTTGCTTGCCACGCCACATGGCATGCAGGATCTTAGTTCCCTGACCAGGGATCGAACCCATGCCCCCTGCAGTGGAGGCATGGAGTTCTAACCATTGGATCCCCAGGGAATTCCCCTCACACATTTTAAAAGCAGTTGACTTGATTGGATCAGGGTCTAGATAAGCCCTTCCTCCATTGCAGTTGGTTGATCTTTCTCTTAAGGTTTCAACCTCCCCTCCCTTCTTTTTGTTTCTAAAATTTATTTGTTGAACAAATTGCGTCTTTGTCTTGTAGACGTGGATGTTTCTGATTACATTCCTGTGAAGTGATTAAGCATACACATCTGACCTTTGTACTTCCTGTTAATTGGTCGTTGGATCTAGAGACTTGCTCAGACTCAAGTTCAGATTCTTCTGGCAAGTCTTTGTCTTTGGGCAAGTGTCTCTCTGGTGCACACAACGCCTCTCTTTCTGTCTCTCTTTTTCTGCGGATTAGTTGCCATTTTGCCTCCATGCTGTAGATTAGGGGTTGGCAAACTTTCTCTGTAAGGAGGCAGATAGTGTATATTTTAGGCCTTGTGAGCCATCTGGTCTCCTCTGCTGCAACTACTAAACTCTGCTGTTGTAATGAGAAAGCCGCCATAGACAAAATGTAAATGAATGGGCATGGCTGTGTTCCAATAAAACTTTATTTACAAAAACAGGTGATGGACTCCCTGCTTGAGGCCTATTAAATCATTGGGGTTTGGAAAATTTTAATATTGTAACTTTACTTTTCATTTATTAGGTGAAATGTTCTATAAAGAGAAGCTATTCCATGTGTACTGTTTGTTACGTGGTAGTACAGTTTGTATAGGAAATGTTAGACAGAAGCTTGACAGTTTCCCTTGGCTTATGAATTTCAAAATAATGAATTGGGTATATTAGCTTTCTCCAACAGTGACTAATTAGGGTCTCCCCTTCTCCACATTCATTATGGACTCTTAGATTTAAACATATTGGATTTTTAAAAAATTCATTATGGTAATTACCCTTATTGATGCTCAAATTATTTAATCTTTGGCCAGTGGGAGCCTTTTAAGTTTGCTTACTGAGTTATTTTGACATGACTCTAGTAGTTTTTGATAGCTTCTTGATTATCTGGTATAACAAGGAGTTCCAGGCTCATCACGTACATTTCCTCCCCACACGTGGTGTCAGTAGTTTCTCCAAGGAGCCCTGATTCCTTCATTGGGGAATGGAATTTCAAGACCACAGTTTGAGCTCTAGAGATTCTCATTCCTAGTGGGTTGACCATTGTTTCTAGGCCTTTTTTGGTAGTCAGAACTAGGGAAAAATTTTTTTTTTATGATAGAGTACCTCATGAATTCATACTGATACTTCCAATTCAGTTTCAATACTATAAGATTTTTAGTTAATCTTTTTATTTTACATCTGTATCTTTCAACTGAAAATTCTAGTTCTCAGTGATACTAAGAATAATACAATTAGAATATTTCATAATTACTTATTTATAGTACCCCCATAATACACACAACAGTCTCAGAATAGCAGTACCAGCATTTTGTCTCTGTCTGCCTTCTTTTCTCAATCCATGTTGTTGTATGAAACATTATCTGTTGCTGTGTAACAAATCACCCCAAAACTTAGTGACTTAACACAGCAAACGTTATTATCTCACAGTTGCTGTGGGTCAGTTTCTGTGGGGTGCAGCTTAACTGAGTGCCTCTAGCTCAAGGTCTCTCATAAAGCTGCAATCAAGGTGTTAGCTAGGGCTGTGTATATCCCAGGGCTCAGTTGGAGGAGCCACAAAGGAGCCTTTTGGGGTGCTTTGAAATGTACTCATGTGATCATTGGTAGGTCTCAGGTCCTTTCTGGCCATTGGCTGGAGACCAGTCCCTCAGGCCTCTCCATGAGGCAGCTAACAACATGGCGCTGGTTGTTAGCTTGGAGCAAGGGAGGAAAGGGTATCCAAGATGGAACCCATGGCCTTTTTAGTAACCTGTTCTTAGAGTGACAGCCCAACACGTATGCTGCATTCTTTTATTTATTTTTTAAGTTATTGTGGTAAAATATACATAACATAAAATGACAGTTTTAATCATTTTAAAGTGTATAGTTAAGTACATTGCATTAAGTACATTGGCATTAAGTACACTGACATTGTTGTGCAATCATCACCACCATCCATCTCCAGAACTTTTTCCAAACTGAAACTCTACCCATTAAACACTAACTCCCCAGTCTTCCCTTCCACATCCCCTGGTAACCACTATTCTACTTTCTGTTTTTATGAATTAGACTACTCTAGGTACTTCATGAGTAGAATCACACAGTATTTGTCCTTTTGTGACATGCTCTTTTCACTCAGCATAATGTCTTCAAGGTTCATCCACATGACAGCATGTGTCAAAATTTCCTTCCTTTTTAAGGCTGAATAATATTCCATTGCATGTATATACCACATTTTGTTTACCCATTCATCCTTTGATGGACATTTGTTTCCTCCTCTTGGCTATTGTGAATAACACTTCTATGAATATTGGTGTTCTACTGCATTCTTTTCTTAGAAGCAAGTCTCCAAATCCAATTTATACTAAAGAGAAGTTAGTTATATAACAGTGTAATACCAGGATGTGGGGATCATTGGGTCCCTCCTAGGGGCTGCCACCACACTGTTTAAGTTAGTCTTAATAATTGTTCTGTATAGTTCTGCCACCAACAGGGTATACATTTAAGTTAACTTATTTAATTTTTAAAAATAAATTTATATTTTATTTATTTATTTTTGGTTACGTTGGGTCTTCGTTGCTGTGCGCAGGCTTTCTCTAGTTGTGGCGAGTGGGAGCTACTCTTCATTGCGGTGCGTGGGCTTCTCATTGCAATGGCTTCTCTTGTTGTGGAGCACGGGCTCTAGGCATGTGGGCTTCAGTAGTTGTGGCACGCGGGCTCAATAGTTGTGGCTCACAGGCTCTAGAGCGCAGGCTCAGTAGTTGTGGCACACAGTTTTAGTTGCTCCGCGGCATGTGGGATCTTCCCAGACCAGGGCTCAAACCCGTGTCCCCTGCGTTGGCAGGCGGATTCTTAACCACTGTGCCACGAGAGAAGTCCCTAAGTTAACTTATTTTATTTTTGATATTTAATGACTGTTCTAAAATGTAATTTTGTTTTATAATCATGTATAATAGTTTCATGTTTCCAAAGTCAAATCCACAAAACAAGGTTTATTCAAAGGAGTCTAACTTCTATCTCTGTTTTCTCTACCATTTTCTTTCTCTTTCTAAGTAATTATATTCTAAAACCAAGTTTAATATAAGTAGGCTATGTATTCATATTCCTCTTTAGACAAGTGATAAAATATTATATGCTTTCTCTTTTCACTTAACATATTCTGGAGATCACTCCTTAGTAGTAAATTACTAATTCCTTTTTATAGCTACATAATATCTCATTGCATGAATGAAAAAACAGTGCTATTTAACCAGTTCCCAAATGATGGGCATTTGGATTGTTTCTAATTTTTTGTAAATAGTACTGCAGTGGATAACTTTGTAATTCATATATATGTGTTTATATTTTTGCCATTGTACATTTGGGACAGATTCCTAGATGTGGAATTGCAGGGTCAAAGGGTAAATGAGTACACAGTTTTATACATATTGCCAGATTTATCCTGATAAGAATTATATCTCTTTGTGTTCCCATCAGTAATGTACGAGAGTGCCTCTTTGTGTATATATAACCTTATCAACAGAATATATTGTTAGAATTTTGGGGTTTTTGTCCTCATTGTAGTGTTAATTTTCATCTCTCATTATGAGTGAGGTTGAATATCTTTTTTTAACTTTAAAGTTTTATTCATAGACATTTCAGAACCACTTAAATCAACTATGGATTTTTTTAGACATAACATACCGTGTTTATCTTGGACATATTAGGCTGAGTATCTTTTTATATGGTTGAGGCATTTGCATTTCTTTGTTTTTTAACTGTCCATTTCTTTAGCTCTTTTTCTCTAGGTTTGTTCGTGTTTTCTATTTTGTAAGCTCTTTACATATTAGGAATATCAACATTTTGTGCATTTGCTTTCTTCTTCCTGCCAGTTAAATAGAGGTAGTCTCTAATCTGCTTCTAGTTTGCTTTGTTTTGCTTCTTATCCTTTTCCATTAGTGTTACATTTTCTCTTCTGGCTAAATCATTATTCAGTATTTGATGACTCCACTTCTGCAGCTCAAACCTATCCCACCATTTCTTCAAACTCAACATGTCCCAGATAGGATTCAACTTTATCCACAAACCTGATATTCCTGTGTTCCCTTTGTCAGGTATGGCGTTACCATTTTACTACTTGAGAACTTGGAGTGATCTTTTATGGTTTATTTATTATTAATTCAGTAAGTATTTGTTGAGCACCTGCCAAGTGCCAGGTACTGGACTAGGCACTAGGTAACAGATAGTCACAATCCTAGCTCTCAGGGAACAGTCTGATGGGGGAATAGGTAGTAAACAAATATACACACAAACCCATGTCTCAATGGGTGGTAAGTATTTCAAGAGAGAATTTATGGGCTGGGACACGTGATTAGATTGGAGAGGTTAGGGGGTAGCCTTTTAGGGAAAGTGACATTTAAACTGAGATTTGAAGGTTTGTTAGGGTTCACCTGGTGAAAAAAATTGGGGTTCCAGATACAGGAAACAGCATGTGGAAGGATCCTGAGGCAGAAAAGAAGTTCTAGGAAATGATCAGACCAGTTTGGCTGGCATGTAGGGAGAAGGGGTAGAGGGCCATGAGATGTGATCTGATTTACTTTGTAAAATGATCACTCTGGCTCTAGGGGTGGAGGGGATGTGTGTGTAGAGGTTGATGAGGAGGCTGTGGTGGTAACCGTGAAAAGTGGAAGTGTCGCATTCATTCTCTTAGTGACATTCTTTCAATTCTACTCTGGTGCTTTGTTGTTTCTTCCCATATTTTTATATCCACTGCCCTCGTTCAGAAAGTCACCTCCTGACTACTCTGATGGGTTTTTACAAATTGGTCCCACGCTGTTTTAGTCTCTGTTCGCCAGCCAATCTGGTTCAGAAGCAAACTTTTAGAAATCCCAGGTCTGTTCATATCACTTTCTTTCTCGAAAACTCTTGGTGGCTCCCTGTGACTGTTAATGTTATGTGTCCACTTGACTGGGCTGAAGGATGCCCAGAGAGCTGGTAAAACATTATTTCTGGGTGTGTCTGTGAGTGTGCTTCCAGAAGAGGTTAGCATTTGAATCAGTAGACTAAAGAAAATCCTCCCTCACCAGTGTGGGTGGGCGTCATCCAATCATTGGGGACGCAAGTAGAACCAAAAGGCAGAGGAAGGGTGAACTTGTTCTGTCTCCTTGAGCTGCGGCTTCCATCTTCTCCTGTCCTCAGGCATTTGAGTTCCTGGTTCTTGGGCTTTTGGACTCTGGGACTCACACCGGCAGCATATCACCCTCACCCCCGACCCCAAACCCCTTTGGCTTCAGACTGAGAGTTACACCATCAGCTCCTCTGTGTCTCAGGCCTTCAGACTCGGACTGAATTTATCCCTGGCTTTCCCGGGTCTCCAGCTTGCAGGACTTCTCAGCCTCTGTAATTGTGGGAGCCAATACCCATAATAAATATCCTTTTATGTATCTATATTATCCTGTTGGTTTTGTTTCTCTGTAGTCTCTGAACCTTAACACATTCCCTCATTGCAGAAAAATGAAAGCCCACCTGAAATTGAAGCCTTTCTCATTTTCTTTAAGCTTCAAGGTCTGCTACTCTGAGACTACTTTTCTTTAGGCAGCCAAGACTGATATTATTTTACCTCTTTTTTTTTTTTTTTTTTCTGGTACGTGGGCCTCTCCCGTTGCGGAGCACAGGCTCCGGACGCGCAGGCTCAGCGGCCATGGCTTACGGGCCCAGCCGCTCCGCAGCATGGGGGATCTTCCCGGACCGGGGCACGAACCCGTGTCCCCTGCATCGGCAGGTGGACTCTCAACCACTGCGCCACCAGGGAAGCCCTCTACCTCTTTTTTTAAACTCATCTTCATCTTCTGTCACGACATCTCTGCCTCTTGAACCCTATTTCCCCTTCTCTCTCTTTTTTTTTTCTTTCCCCTAAAGTCTCCATTCAGATCCTAACTGTTCCCCTAATCCTTAAATCTCCTCAGTCAGGTTGACTTTTAACATTTGTTGATATGTCAGTTCTAAGATTCATCACAGCCTGTGTTGTATTAGAAGCACTCCTGTATTTATTTGGAGTGCAAAGAATTGTGTATATTTCATTTGCTGAACAGACAAGAACTCAGTAGATATGTGTTGAATTGTAGGAGATTAGGGATCATTCCATGTGCTTAGATCCCTCACTGAAATCTCTTAAAAAAGAGGTAAATCTCAAGTACAAGTTTATAAATATCTTGTATTGAACCTTCAGGGAGTGACCTCATTTAGAAATAGTAAAATCTGACTTGCCTTTTGAAACAGTCTTTACAGTTCAGTGGATATCAAATAATACTTAAACTCTCTATACTAGTTTGGCAAAAATATGTTTATATGGCAATATCAGAGAGTTCTTCTGACTTACTGGGGGTATATAGAGGATTAATACTCAATTTCCATGCTGGTGGGGAGGGGTCAATAAAGCCATGACTATGTAGCATATCTAAATGTACCTCTGCTTTTACCTGAGGTATCCTGCTGACTAGTTGTCCACTTAGACAGCTTCTGACCGGGTACCTCGCTAGGTTAAAAGCAGTGGTCTGCATGTTGACTAAGTTTAATATACTTGATTCTCATATGTGGTTTTGTTTGTATATCGGGGCCAGCCAGTATGTTTCGTTTGTGAAGAGAAGGGTCCTATCATTACTACCTACACACTTGCATAAATGATTTTATGTGTTCCATCTTTTAAAATTCTAACAGGTTTTCTTCTCTTCCTTATTCCCTCCCTTCTTCCCTCTCTCATTTTCTTCCTATAAATGAGGTTAAGTCACTTTGTCTAAGTTAATATAGCTTTGTATTGCGTAACTGTGCTACATACATTGTGTTGCCTTCTCATATGAGGTCATTTCTCTGAACTTATAAGGGAAATGGGGTTTATACAGATTTGTCTTACATGTAGTTTTCAGATATTAATCTAACTTTTAAGTCTCTTTGGATCACCTCTTGAATTAAATGACTGTTTTTGATTTCTAATACCTATTGATGCAATAAAAGGGTTGGGAGATTATATAATCATTTTGCCTCCATACTAAATGGGATTTAATTTTGTCATTGGAAATGCAGTAGAAGCTAAACCTTTTAAAGCTATTTTTAAATTAAATTTCCTAAAGTCACATTTCAGATTTTGGGTGTTTCAGCAATGTTAACTAATGAGAAGTATTTTGGTTGTATTATTTTAAGGTAAAAATATCTTAATAGAAATTTTAAATGAGCTTGCTTCAGATTAAATTAGGACATTAAGTCTTAGTTTCTGGAATATGAATTTTTAAAAATCACTGTGAAATATTAACTAGGGCAGGTGCTTATAGGTAAGAATCATATTATCATTTGGTACTGTGATCTTCAAGTTTAGAGTGATGAAGGATTTTATTTTTAAAACTAAGTATCTGTAAAACAAAAAAATGTTTCAAGCAGCTCATGGTTTGACAGGTTTATGAAAGGCTTGAATGATAAAATTGTTGTAAGTGAAATATTGCATTCAACGTAGGATTTATGTAACTAAGTAAGTGAGGGTGAAAAAAACCTGATGAGGTGGGAGAAATGACTCAGTTCCTCACTTTGCATTCTCCATTTTAAATCCTGCATGAATATTACAGCTTCAAATATAATCACAACATTAATTCAGAAGCCTGATATATTAAAAGGTAAGCTTTTGTTGTTTTATAATAACTCCATTTGTACCATACTGGAACTTTCTAGAACAGTCTCCTTCTAGGACAGTTTAGGGGTGGCTGTAGAGCTGGATGAATCACACCACACTGCCAACTCCTTAAGGTTTATGTCTATTCAGTGTTTGTGTCCTTCACTACATAGCTTGATATATCTATCAAGCTGAGCTAGTAAAGGTAGTAGAATTATGTCTATTTTCATTTATTATGCTGTACCTGGTGTTACGTTTCTAGGAACGCTAAAGTTTTTTGGGAAGTTGGTCCAGAGTCAACATTCAAAAAGCATAATTCCAATGACCCTGAATCCACTAAATTGAGCCAGGGACCAAAAATTTTCTCAACATAGAGCAGGAATAAAGGAAAAGAGGCATGCAGGGACCCAGGAGAAAAAGGATGATTTAAGTGGAGGGAAGTTGCAGTTAAACCACAGACACAGCAACTTGCATACTTGGTCAGGTTCTCCCTGTAATGTAGAAATTGCTGACACAGAATTTTGTACCTGTGAGCATCCATCTTAGGGACACATATACTTTATTTTTTTTATTTTTATTTTTAAATTTTTTGGCCGCCTTAGCTCCCCGACCAGAGATTGAACCCACACACACTGCAGTAGAAGTGTGGAGTCTTAACCACTGGATCACCAGGACTGCCCAGAAACATGTATTTTAGATTAAAGGTTATTTTAAGAATTCTGGCTGAGACAGAGAAATATCACTTTCCTTTATAAAATTGTTCCTGGGGCTTCCCTGGTGGTGCAGTGGTTGAGAGTCCGCCTGCCGATGCAGGGGACACGGGTTCGTGTCCCGGGCCGGGAGGATCCCACGTGCCGCGGAGCGGCTGGGCCTGTGAGCCATGGCCGCTGAGCCTGCGTGTCCGGAGCCTGTGCTCTGCAACGGGAGAGGCCACAACAGTGAGAGGCCCGCGTACCACAAAAAAAAAAAAAAAAAATTGTTCCTGGACTTTTAAATTAATAGTGAGACGTTAGCAGAAGATGATTGAATTTAGTTTTAAATAAGCATCTCTATGATTTGTTAGCCATAATATGATTTCTCCCTTTCCTCCTATTTTTTACTTTTGATACGGCAAATTTATTCTTTCTTCATGAAATATTTAAGATAAATTATGTGTTAATTATGCTTAATTATCCTTTTTTGAAAGTTCTCTTGCTTTTGTTCTGAGGTTCAGAATCAATATAAAAACATTGAAATCATAATTGCATTTTAATTTGAGAACTTTATCTCATATAACTCCGTATAATAGCTTATTCTTTTAAAATATAAAAGAATCCAGATGTGCAGTGTTTCTGTTTATTTACTAGCCTTGTCAGTTTCCAAAGCTGAACATTTACAGAAATTATGGGTTTGTTTGGGTTAAAATGAAGTAACGTGCGTAAAGCACCTCACCTAGTTTTTCACACATAGTAGGCCCTCAGTAATTAGTGATGGTTATTTTTATTATTATTGGTCACTTAATTAATTTGGATTTCTAGGGCACCATTTCTTAGGGTGCAGTGAACCAATTCTGAATTCTACCCTCCCATATTTGTAATTTGTTTAGACTGACTTAACCACTGTGAAGAATAAAGCCTATTGGTGGGGTGGAGCTTTTTGACTTTTGTGTGCAAGTCCTTTTAGAGTTACTGGATGTACTGGAATGTGAAAGATTAAGCTTTGTGGCATGTTCTATATGGTCATCCATAGTGACCAAACTGATTTGGAATGTTGTTTTGTTACTGACTTTGAAATGTGTTACTTTCTGTACAGAGGATGTTGATCCGAATAAATTGCTTATTATCCTTTATAAATATCTAGAATGAGACAAATTTGTCAATCGGTGTAAACCTCATCCGACACAGTACTTTCTTTCATAAACACAGGGAGGAAGCAATCCCAGGATAACCTTTCGGGTGATAAAGCCGGGCATGGCTGGGCAATTCAGAGGGTGTGTGATAGCACCCAACTTTGGAGCCTGTCACAATGGGAAGTCATGGCTTGGAGGCCTGTGGTGAAATAGTCATGTTTATTAAGCCTTAATATGTCACTTAAATGGCTCTTCTATCAACAGCTAGGCAACTCCTCAAAGAGAGGCAAAAAGCCATTCCTGTCATTGTAGATTGTAGCTCCAGTTACTTCCTGTCAACGGAGGCTATGAGCACCGCTTCATTGGCAGTGTCTTTCCTGTCCCACCCTCCACGTAAATTGATGACTGTCTCCCTTGTACCCAGTTGTAGCTTGCACAATATTTAGGTAACTTCTCTCAAAGCATCTAAAAAGGGTTGTCCCCTGTGTCTCTCTTCCAGCTTGTCTGTAAGTGGTGGTCGTGTCTGTGTTAGTGTCACTTAGTGCAGATTCTGGGAGCTCAGGGTGGATCTTCAGACTGTGTTAAGTGCACGTCTCCCTGTGGCTTGTGGAGACTCCTCAACATTAACTGGTCCAATTATATTGGACCTCTCTAATTCTTCAATGAAAAACCTCTAGAGGGGCTAATTCTACCGTGTATCCTGTATTTCCATTCTTATTTCTTTCTCTTCTGCCAATGCAAATTCTCGATTTCCTTTATTTCTTTCAAGGAACAATTTAAGTCCTTTTCCATGTAGCTTTTTTTTTTTTTTTTTTTTTTTTTTTGCGGTACGCGGGCCTCTCACTGTTGTGGCCTCTCCCGTTGCAGAGGCTCTGGACGCACAGGTTCAGCGGCCGTGGCTCACGGGCTCAGCTGCTCCGCGGCATGTGGGATCTTCCCGGACCGGGGCACGAACCCGTGTCCCCTGCATCGGCAGGCGGACTCTCAACCACTGCGCCACCAGGGAAGCTCTAACTATAACACTTTTTAAAAATAGGTGGGAGACTGTCACAGTGTATTATATATTATTTCAAATGTATCATATGGGTGTATATATATTGGGTTGTTATATAAAATGTATTACATGTTCATTTATGTAAAATGCATTTTTTTCTTTACTGCAGTGAAAAGAGTTTAGAAAACATGTCCCTAGTCTATTTCACCCTTGCTTTAAACCTGGGGAACAGCCCAAATATATTACTTATTCTTTTTGCTATGCTCTCTTGTCATCGTGACCTGACTCCAAGGTAGTGTTTTCTAACCAGCTAGAAATATACAGAGGTGATATTTTCCCCCAGTACATAAAGATGTGCAGCAAGGTGGTGTTTTCATTACATTGGTCTTGCTTGCATGCCTCTGGGTACAAATAAACACTTTGGTGGATCTAACTGTTAATCTGTAAGAATTGTTTATGATGTGCCTAACTTGGTACCAAGATGTGATTTAAGCACCAAGAGAATTTGGATTATTTAATACTAGTACATAATAAAACTACTTATCAAATGTTCATGTGGGCACATACAGAGGCATAATTGTATTCTTGTAATGCACAGTATAAATACTAATATTGTTTTGGAGAATCAGCATGGTATGCTGAAGCCATGGTTTGGAAAAAGGCATTGTAGTATGTTTTTAATCTGTGGGAATTACTGGCAAGTGTAATTGAGAGATTCTAAATACTGTAGTTGTTTACTTCACTTTTGAATTTGGCTTAAATATTTTTGGTCTTGTTATTTTTTTAATAATCATTGAATTATTGTGATAGAAGTTTAACCATAATTCTGTAGATTTTAATAATTTTATCTCTTAAAGATTTATTTTAAAACAATTTCCCCTGACTAAAGATATTTAATATTTAACATTTGTTTAATATTTAAATATTTGTATAGAAATATAAACATATAAACATGCTTATAGATATTTATACTATATCTTTAGAGAAATATTACATTTAACATTTAAATTTAATATTTAAATATTTAATGATAAATATTTAAACAGAGAGGATAGTGGAATGAATGTTCATGTGCCTGTTCCTCAGCTTCAACTGTGATCAACTCTTTGTTAACTGTACCCATTCCCATTCCCCAATTCCCACTTATTTTGATGCAGTTCCTCTGTCATAACACATCATCTGTAAATATTTCAGGATGTATTTCTGAAAGACAAGGACTTCTATTTCTAGACATACAAAGTAGAATCTTAATCTTTTTGAGGAATGTACTGAAGTTATGAACATTCAAATTGTGTTTGGGATGTTAGAGTGATATAAAGGAAAAGTGAGCTCCTTTAAATAGAATAAATGGAAAAAGAGAAATACCTGATAAGCAGTTGTATCAAAACACAATAGAGGGCTTCCCTGGTGGTACAGTGGTTGAGAGTCTGCCTGCTGATGCAGGGGACACGGGTTCGTGCCCTGGTCCGGGAGGATCCCGCATGCCGCGGAGCGGCTGGGCCCATGAGCCATGGCCGCTGGGCCTGCGCGTCCGGAGCCTGTGCTCTGCAGCGGGAGAGCCCACAACAGTGAGAGGCCCGCGTACAGCAAAAAAACAAACAAACAAACAAAAACACAATAGAAAAGTTACAATGAAAAAGCCAATTAATAGCTTTTAAGTATCCATGGAGAAAGTGGAGAAATTGGCAGTTCTGAATACTTAGTATGTGTCTACATTCTATACAGGTCACTAGGAGTAAGGCGAAGTGTATTTCATACCATTTGCGATAGAAATTCTGTTTCTAGACTCTTTCTTGAGGGAAAAATCAAAGGTGTGTACAAAGACTGCCAATCAAGATATTCACTGCAATATTATTTATAGAGTGAAGAATTGAACCTAATGTTCAATACCAGTGGAAGGATGCAATGCACATAGTATATTTATAAAATTTGACAATATTTTGTAACCAGTAGAAATGGTAAAACATGATACCAATTGTATAAAATGTTGAATGCGTATTAAAAGACCTGAAAGAAATTAACCCAGATATTTACATGAATTAATAGTGGCTATCTCTTGGTGTTAGAATTATGAGTAATTTTTAATTTCTTCATTTCTTTTTTCTTAGAAATGTTGCAGATTTTGTCTATCAGCGTATGTTATATGAGTTAATAAATAATAAACATTTGAGTACTTAACTATGTGTCAAACACTATTTAAGCACTTTTCATCTAAAAGTGAATTCTCATAATAGCCCTGAGAGGTTTTATAATCCTTATTTTGCAGATGAGGAAATGGGCATAGAGAGACTGAATACCTTGACAATTTGAGTCTGTCCTTCTAAGTTTATTGTTTGCTTCTAAATATAGTTTTATCTCCAATAATTAGGAAGATACTGTAAATACTGTTTTGTTTTTCTACGTATTACTTAAAGATATGTGGTTAATATTATGGCATATTAGTTAAAAAATATGATTTTTAATTGATGGATAACATTTCATCTAGTGAATATACCATGATTTTTTTTTCAACTGGTCCTTTGTTTTGTTCTGCCCCTCCCCTCCAGTATTTTGTTCATAAGAATAATGGTACAATGGTATCTTTGTGAATAAATCTCTATGTGCATTTCTGATTATCTTCCTAGAAAAAGCATTTAGAAGTGGAATCATTGGGTCAAAGAGCATAAACATTTTTAAAGGCTTTTGATATAAGTTATGAGACTGCAGGTAACAAATGATCATTCTTCCTTAAACTTAGAGAAATTGTTTTGGCACTATAAATTTGAGAGAAATAGGTCATCTAAACATCAGTGGGAATTTGTGCTTTCATAGTTGCTCTTACAAAAGTGAGGCTTCTCTAAGCTTGCTGGAGACTATAAACACAGAGAAAAAGAGAAAAGACAAACTTTGAAGATTAAATTGTGCCCATTTACTTGCTCTGTGACCTTTCACAGCTACTTACTCATTTTTCTTATTAACTTAAAATTTGAATTAGCCTTGACACCTTTTTACTGTAAATTGTTTTATATAACATCTAAAATACACATATCAAATTTTCATGAATTTTCTTTAATGTTTGATCTTTTAGGACCTCAGGATCATAATTAGGTGGAGAAATTTCCAATGTATAATTTTAAAACTTATAGGTGTAAAAGGCATAAGACATTGATTAGAGACAGTAATAACCCTAAAAGTGTTTTAGATGTTGTATTTTTAAATAAGAAAGCTTTTTTCTAGGGAGTCACTCTCTTTTTGTGAAAAGCAAGAACAAAAATTTGGGGGTAATTGATGGTTTCTGTTAGGGTTAAATAAGGTTTTATTGTGGTTTCTCTTGAGCGTATATCTTCTTCCAGGGACTGTGGTGACTTCTACAGAGACTTTAGCTGAAGATCTGAGCAGAGGGAGGGGGGTTTTAACTTAAGAAGGTCCAGAGAATAATTAATGAAATCAGAAAATTTACCTATGAAGCTACCAAAGAGGTTAGGATCAATTTTTTTCTGGAAAAGCCAAGATTGATAAAGGGTACTCTGACAGTCTGTGAATTTGTGAGAGGGACAAATGGAATAAATAGAAAACATTTTATTGAAATTTGAATACCTTAAGTATTTTAATGGGGAAAAAAAAAGTACAGTCAGTCCTCTGTATCTGAGTCTTCCACATCCACAGATTCAACTGACCTTGGATCAAAAATATTTAGAAAAAAAAATTCCAGAAAGTTCCAAAAAGCAAAACTTGAATTTGCTGCTTCCCACAGCATTAACATTGTATTTACAACTATTTACATAGCGTTTACATTGTATTAGGTATTATAAGTAACCTAGAGAGGATTTAAAGCATATGGGAGGATTTGAGTGGGTTATATGCAAAATACTACACACTTTCATATAAGGGACTTGAGCATCTGATGATTTTGGTTTCCACAAAGAGTCCTGGAACCAATACCCTCTGGATACTGAGGGATGACTGTACTACTTCTTTATACTATGAATAGTAAAATTATGAAACTATCAACTATAAATGGTAGACATAGAAAATAAGCCTAAGGAGGATTTTTATCAGGGGTTTTTAGTCCATAATTAATGATTGGATTATAAAGGTTCATAACCCTGCAAAATAAGGTATATGTGCATTTTGGAAGGAGAGGCCTCCAAACTTTTTTCAGATTCTCAAAAGAATGACTTCAAAAAAATTCAAATTCAAAATTCAAGCTCCTACTAGAAGGTAAGCTCCGTGAGGCTAGGGACTTTTGTCTGTTCTGTTCACTCCTCTGTCCCTGGTTCTTGGCACATAGTTATGCTCAATAAATATTTGTTAAAGGTATGATTTTTGTAAATTTATGTGTGGCATAGTTACAGCAATGGATTTTTTAAAATTAGGGATGGAAGAAAATTCCAGGTTTAGTGAGGTTGATGTCTTGGCTGTTTCTATATTTGATCGAAAATTTTGTTTAAGTCTAGATGAGTAGGTAGGGCATTTGTATGATAATTTTGTGGTCGAATTCCTGTTTTTTTTCTGTGTCAACAGAAATGCTGTAGAATGGGTTAGAAATACTATAGAAATGTAATGCTGTAGAAATGTAACAGGAAATTGTTCTAAACAATACATATTCATTCATCAGTCTATTAGAAAATGTACCTTGGCACTGTTTTCATTTGATTCAGTGAATGAAATTGTTATAGAAAAACTTCCCCTTAAACTTGAGAATGGAAAATTCTCCTAATTGTTTTCATTAAACCAAGTGGTATGGCAGTAACTGCTATTGTGGCTAAAAATGTAAAATCAACAAAATGTTGAAAAATTTACCTGCAGAGAACATTGCTTTATCAGCAAGAGATTTAGATTTTTGCAGTGAAGCCCAATTATTCTAGCTCAGTGCCATTATACGGCATTTTTAGCAGGTGATGTAGTGTAATCTGTGATTGCATTAGTCAGCATCATAAGTTTCCATACTTCTTAAAATTGAAATTTGGTAGAAGGTTAAAAGAATGACAAAAGATTAAAATGCAGGTTTGTTTTAAAAATTGTAAAAATTATAACATTTCTAAAATAAGAGAAAAAGTGAATTTCTAAAAATTGAAGTGTGATGGAACCAGTGTTAATTTATAAATCATTAATTTTCTTAATTAAAGGGATGACTGTAAATTCTTTATCTTAATGACTTTTGCCAGCCAGACAGAAAAGATAATTTGAGTAATTATTTGCTGCCTGCGTTTGAGTCTTTGTGAATAGATTTTTCACATTTTCCATTATCTTCAGCAGATTTAAAAAGTCATTGCATTTTACATTTTCTACACTTATTTTGCTGTTACAAATAGGAGCTATGATTATTCCAATGTATTCAAAAATCATTGCATCATTATAAGAGGCCTTCCAGTATTCCCAGAATAATTTCAATAGAAGGGCAGGAATTTTCCCTTATAGCTTTCATATCTTGCAATGTGGTTTCTTTCTTTAGTTGAAATATGATTGAATCTTTAGGTCACCACACATTCCATTATTCAAGTATAAGTACAAAATACATTTTGAAGTGAAATTTAGAGTTTCAAGTTGGAATCTCTGAAGTAATTTAGCTTAATCTTTTGACCCAGTGGTGTAACCCTTTCTATAGCATTTCTAACAATCTTTGTCTAAAAACTCAGTGAGTAGTAACTCTATTTCTTTATGAAGCAGCTTTTTAAAATGACTTACATAATAAGTTTTTCTTTTTATTATGTTGAACTCAAATCTGCCTTGTGCTAGGCACCATAACTTCCTGTTTTCCTTTTCAAATTATGAAGTATTCCAAGTCTGTAAGTATTGAGAGTACTTATAATGAACATCACTGAGATTCATTTATTCTTAATTTCTACTCTATTTGCTTGAGATTATCATTTTCTGTATCAATGTATATCAGAGACTTTTATGTCACGTCTTACTACAATTAGGATACATTAGATTTGTGGCATTTCTGTTCTTTATTACCCTCGTAATTCTTTTCAGAAAGGAAATGAGGTTAATGTGTTATCTGAGCACCCATTCAACTTTCTCTTTTACTTTCTAGACTGAAGCGAAGCAGGGTTGTCCTTGAAGGACGTCATTTGATCTGAGAATCCTCCCAAGCCCCGGAGCTGGGCCACTGTTCTCTTTATTTATTACACATGGAAGCTTCTAGATCATTAGTCTTGCTGAAGGTTTAAAGCCTTGGTCCTTTAAAGCTTGTGCTGTTTGACTATTTACAGTCTTATCTTCAGTGTTGTCAAACACCAACTGACTTCCTCAAGTCACTCTTGTTTATACGACTTTTTTCTCTTAAAATAAGAAACAACAGGCTTGGTCTTGTGTATACCGTGACCACAGTTACCTAACCTCTCTGACCTTGACCATCTCAAAAGCAGTAGTATAAAAATGGTAATAAAAGTTACTCTTCTTGTAGATAAAATATTCTCCAAATTAATCAAGTGAAATGAAAAATAAAAATGAGTTCCATGTTAGATGATATATATGGAGACAAGGTGAAAGTGCAATTGATATGAAAAAATGAAAAAAAAAACAACCCCAAAACCAACAACCCAAACCACACCCAAACAAAATGAAAACAAAAACCCATCCCTGCTAAAAATGATTATAACCTATAAAGAAAGCCAGGGAAGTATAAACCAAATATTTTCCAGGGTAACTAAAGACAAAAGTTTGTTTATTTTATCAAAAGTGAAAGTGGAAAATAGGAAGGCTGTATCTGTACTAGAGAGGTATTGAAAATTCTAGGCAAACATTGGGAAGTCTTAAAATGACAGTGCTCTGACAGTGTGGTTATAAGAAGAGAAAACACATATAAAAAGCATGGCATTAGCCCTTGCTGTGTCTGAGCAGAAGGATATTCAAAAATGAAGCAAAACGAAAGATGTAGACATGGCAGTACAAATCGATCCTAGATGCAATATTTGCAGTATTCCTAAAACAGCTTTGTCCTCCAGGAGTACTTGGTTTTGTGATTTGTCCTAGAAGACAAAGTGAAAAATAGTTTAAATTTCATTAAATACACACCAGCACATGACTGTACGCTGCTCACTATGTACAAGAAATGGTATGCTATTTGTCACATAAACTTTATTTGCTTTGAGGGAGAAATAATTCCATTAACCTTATATAAAATAAAGGATAAAAAGTTATGGCAGAATTGTAGATATCTTCTTGTTAATAGATTCAGAAATATTTGGTGGGGCAGTCAAAAATTCCATAAGTCTGAATGATATCTGATTATGAACAAGTACATCTAAATTACTATTTTGTTCATATTTACCAGTTTTGGGGCTTCAAAGATTTGGTTTTAGTCATGATTTAGTTGATTATACCTCTGAGTAAATGAAATATCATTATATTTTTTTCTAAATTGGCTAAAGGAATTTCAGATTAAGAAGTTTTAAGTACAAAATTAATATTTCAGCAAGTAGTTCTTTCTGTTGGGTTGGGGCTTAAATTCATTAAACAGAAAAATTAGTAGGAAACCAGATGTGATTTAAAATGAGGTTGATTAGAGTTTCAATGACAAATTAAAAATGTGTCCTATTTAACTGTTGAAAAATGCACAGACCTTTCGTGGTAATAAAAACGTGGAATGTGGGCTTCCCTGGTGGCGCAGTGGTTGAGAGTCCGCCTACTGATGCAGGGGACGCGGGTTCGTGCCCCCGTCTGGGAAGATCCCACATGCTGCGGAGCGGCTGGGCCCGTGAGCCATGGCCGCTGAGCCTGCGCGTCCGGAGCCTGTGCTCCGCAACGGGAGAGGCCACAACAGTGAGAGGCCCGCGTACCCAAAAAAAACACAAAAAAACAAAAAATAAAACATGGAATGTGCATGATTATATGTGAGGCCTTATATGTGGTAAAAGGGTAACTCCCTATGGTCATTGGTTTCATTCTTAGTAGCCATCAAATTATTACATATAAGGTATAGTAGTTCACAGAGTTATTATAATAGGACTTTGAAAAATATACATCCTAAATCCTAAACACTGTCTGTAGATGGGATAAATATTAGGCCTAGTGGGTATATGAACTATTTTGCAAGTCTGATTAATTTAGTGAATAAAATGAAAATGGATTTAATGTATTATTGAACAGTTAAGGTATTAATGTATTCATTCAATCATAGCCTAGTAAAAGCATCATGGCTTGTCACTGCAAAGAGAAGAAAGGAAAAAAACTATAGATTAAAAGGGATTTAGGAGAGACAGTAATAATTGCCTGTATGGATTTTGTTTAGATCTGGATTAGAACAAACTGTTTAAAAAAACACTTATGAGAAAGTTGGGGAAATTTGAGCACTGATTGGTAGTTGATGTTGTAAAGAAATTATTTTGAATTTATTGTAGATATTATAATGGTACTGCCTTATGTTTAAAAAGCAAATCTTTGTCTCAGAGAGAGACATACAGAATTATCTACAGATGAAGGGGTATAGTATAATGCCTCAGAATGATCCAGAGTGGTGGGATAGGAGTTGGGCGGGGGTGTGAAAATATAAATGCAACATGACTTGCTGTGAGTTAACAACGGTGGGTTCATTATACTAGTCTTAATAATTTTGCATTAGTTTGAAATTTTTCATAATAAAATCTTAGAAAAAAGTGTAATGCAACATTAATTGAAAGAGGGATAACTGTAGCACCAGGTGACACTGCAATCAATATAATATATTCAGAAGTAAGGGTAGATATGAGTCACACACAGATGTACTTTTTATAAACATATCTAATGTGTCAATCTTATGTTTTTCTTCAGAGCTGAAGCCGTTTATTTGAATCTTGGATGATTAACACCTAAATGCTTAATTCTCAGAACTGCTCAAGAGTCCCACAGCCAGGATTAGATGATCCAACTTACCACCAAGAAATTACTGTCTTGAATTCTACGGTAAGATTATAATAAATATTCTAAAGGCTAAATAGTGACCATGAGGTCTAAAAAGATTTTTAAATGCTGTCTTTGAGTGACTAGCCTTTATTATAATTTCTCAGTCCTGTAACTCTTATACCAAGAGTTCAAGGTTGTGATAATCAACCAAAGATCTTAGAGATATCAACATGCAAACAAGGCTTTATGGTATTTCCCTGTCATGGATTCAGCATAGATTCAGCTAGTAACAGATACTGGAGTGCCATGCTTTCCCTCTTGCTGTATGTCTCAGGGTGGGTCCTCCAAAAACTGATGCTGGAAGGGAGTTTGGCTTCCGGGATGTTTATTAGGGATCAACAACCTATAAAGAGAGGAGGTTATTGGGCAGAGGAAAGTGAAGTATAATGTAGGCTCAACAAAGCCTTAGCCAACTGAGACAGGGAGTCTTGTAGTTGTAAGAGTTAAGCTTCTTGGGGATGGAGACATATCCTTAATGCCTTTGCATTGGGCACAGGCCATTAAAGAAGCTGCTCGGCAAATATTTGTTGAATGAAGGAAATCTGAGAAAAATCTTGTGGTCCCTCCTATAACACCTAATCCTTGTCCTTCCTTTTTCCAGTTGAAAGTGTGGTTTAGAACAGTGAGGTTAACAGTGACACACATGGTTGTCTTGTACATCATGAACAAACATGAAGGTAACTTGTCCTCCATAATCAGCATGTGTTGCATACCCCTGTGTTCCTGGGCTCCACAGATAAGGAAGACCTACAATGGGACCTGAGGAAAACCACACGTATAAGTTTTAAAGCAGCAGTCCCCCAACCTTTTTGGCACCAGGGACCGGTTTCGTGGAAGACAGTTTTTCCACAGATGGGGGGTGGGGATGGTTCAGGTGGTAACGCGAGTGATGGGGAATGATGGGGAGCGGCAGGTGAAGCTTTACTCGCTCGCCCGCCGCTCACTTCCTGCTGTGCAGCCCTGGGGTTGGGGACACCTGTTTTAAAGAATATGAGACTGTATCAGTAAAGAGGAAACAAACAAAAGAACAACATGGGGCTTCCCTGGTGGCGCAGTGCTTGAGAGTCCACCTGCCGATGCAGGGGACACGGGTTCGTGCCCCGGTCCGGGAAGATCCCACATGCCGCGAAGCGGCTGGGCCCGTGAGCCATGGCCGCTGAGCCTGCGCGTCCAGAGCCTGTGCTCTGCAACGGGAGAGGTCGCAACAGTGAGAGGCCCGCGTATCGAAAAAAAAAAAAAAGAACAACATGGATCTAGAGGGTATTATGCTAAGTGAAGTAACTCAGGCAGAGAAGACAAATACCATGTGATTTCATTTATATGTGGAATCTCAAAAACAAAACAAAGGAACACACATACAACAGAAACAGACTCACAGATACAGAGAACAAACAGGGGCTTGCCAGAGGGGAGGGTGTTGGCGATATGGGTGAGATAGGTGAAGATTAAGAGGTACACATTTCCAGTTATAAAATAAATAAGTCATGGAGATGTAACGTACAGCATAGGGAATATAGTCAGTAATATTGTAACGACTTTGTATGGTGACAGGTGGTAACTAGACTTACGGTGATCTTTTCATAATTATAAAAATATCGAATCCCTATGTTGTAAACCTGAAACTAGTATAATATTGTAAGTCAGTTATCCTTCAGTTAAAAAAATATGAATGAATGAGGGACTTCCCTGGTGGTCCAGTGGTTAAGAATCCGCCTTCCAGTGCAGGGGATGTGGGTTCGACCCCTGATTTGGGGGAACTCAGATCCCACATGCTGTGGGGCAGCTAAGCCCGTGCGCCGCAACTACTGGGCCCTCATGCCACAACTAGAGAGAAGCCCCTGCGCCACAAAGAAGAGCCTGCGCACCATAATGAAAGATCCTGCATGCTGCAACAAAGATCCCACGCGCTGCAACTAAGACCCAATGCAGCCAAATAAATTAAAAAAAAAAAAAGAATGAATGAGGTAAGATGGACAAAACAAAAACCCTGTAAGATACAGTGATAACTCCTAGGGTATTAAGGGATGTGGATTATGGTTCTAACCAGTTTGTTTTCTCTGTGTGTAGGGAATAGGCTGATCAGATATGAATTTTTAATCCTCTTATGCTCCAGGGTTAAGAGAGAATCTACTTCTGAGAAGGACTTTTTAATTTAATTTTATTTTTTTGAGAAGGACTTTTTTAAAGTCAGTGTTTTTTTCTAGTTGGTACAGTCCTGCTTTAGGGCAAGAAATTTGAGTCCTTTACTTGACTTCTTCTTGTGTTTTTTTTTTCCCCTTTTTACTGTAGGATTCCGTGAGACAGAATTTGCATTAATAAATCCTCTAAATTTTCTCTGAACCTTAATACTATATTAATGCTTTATGTGTAGAGGACTTTTACTTAACATCTTTTAAATGAATGAAATAGAGAATAATTGACTTCGTTATTAATGTGGCAGAAGAATAAGGATTAAAAACTCGACAATTCAGACCAGAAATTTCCTTGTTTTTATATTATAACAATTTTCCCTGATACCTGTGTAGACAATTTTATGCTTCATCTTTTAATATATGTAGAGCATTTTCTTCATATTGAGTGTTGGAAGAATGAGATTGTGTTTGTGTTTCACTAAGTGAATCAGATTTTTTTTTATTTTTAAAATGTGTATCCTTCAAAGTTATCAATTGGATTAGTTTAGGGGTGTTTACGTCTTATCTGTTCCCTTTTTTTTTTTTTCCATTTCTTTCGTGTCACTTCGTAACCCCACCAGAGGGCAGGCAAAGGAAGGGAGAAAAGACATTAAGTTCACAAAGTCTTATGTAGGCACCTTTTACTGGCACATTTTGTCATGCTTCTGGATTGTAGTAAGGCAGTGGGATCAGCTACTTTTGCTATTTTAAAATATTTAGTAGAATGCTCAGTTATTTGGAAATAAATTGTGTAAGGTTGATTACTGGGTTTATTTATTAAATATTTATACTTTAACTGTTCAACTTTATTTTCTTAGATTCATACATTTTAAATTATCAATTTTTTTTTTAGTAATTCATGCCAAGGCTTCCTTTCCTACTGTTGATACTTATGATTGATTATAATGAAGAGGTTTCTGTGTGTGTGTTTAAAAGTATATTGGGATGTTTATAACACAGTATAGTTTTAAATTACTCCTTTTCACCTCCTGTAAAACTTGATGTTCCTGCGGTCTATTAGTGAATTTTCAGAATGATAAGAATTATCTTTTGAAAACAAGTTACTGTTTCACATTTAAGTTGTTCAGCATATTTAAAAGTAAGACACACCTCAGACCAAAGTAAATTTGTCTTAACATTATCACAGTGTAGGTTTTCAAAGTCTAAATGTTAAACTAGATGGATGCTAAACACTCTATAGTCCCAGTATTGCTGTTAACACCCATTGTACATGTACATGTATATATGAAGTGCAGTTTCACAGTCGGTAGCTGTTTGACTTCTTATCAGTATGAACAGCAAATGTCCTAAAAATCAGCTTCAAAACAGCTGGCAGTCGACCCACCTAAGTTCACATGACGTTTCTTTGCTCTTTGACACAAAGAGTGGACCTTACCTTCTCATCAAGGAAGTTGGTACAAGCACCATTCCGTGTGCTCGTGGGCCCAGTAATGTAGAAGAACCTTAAAATGGACTTTTTGAAGAGAGTTGTTTCTCCCATTCGTTCGGGAGATGTGGTTTTGGACACTGGAGAGAGTTTTCAGGGAAGTCCTCCAAGATTGCTGAAGTTGAAACCTCTTAGTTTGCTTTCATCAGAGAAGACTGTAGATGAGAAGAGTGGTCACAGTAATTATGACAAACACCAACATCAGCAACTAGGTAAAGTAAAAATGTATTTTCAATCCTTTAATAAAAACTATTTTAGAAAAGTAAAATTATTTTTACAAGTATGAATTCTAGTGAGCATAAATCTTTATTTTGAAAATCAAGTTTCAATACTAAAAAGAATTTAAAATTAGAGTAAATATATAGTGGGCCTAAATTTTTTTAGTATCAAAATTTTGCTTTGAGTTTAGATGGAGAAATATTGATTGCTATAAATCAAGATAAAGGCATTAATAAAGTTAACAGTTTAGTGATCTTGGAAAATATTTTTATGATGAAGGATTATACTTATTGAAAAAAGTTATTTTACAATCGGTAGGGTATATACGTGAAAAACAAGATACTGAGTTTTATCTATCACTACAGAAATCACTTTAAAAAAAGTCCCATTCTTCTAAAGATAAAGAATATTTGGGATGAAATATTAAAAAAAAAATCTTTGAATATAATAATGATTATTTTGTGTCACTACCTTTATTTCATATAATTCTGCAAAGTTGAATATAATGCCTTTTAAAGTTTGAGAGGATGATACTCATGTGTCAGGAGAAAAATCAGGTTTGCATATGGTAACTAGAAAATGTTGGGGGAAAAAAAAGGAAAATCCTTTAGGAAGATGATGAAAAAATGCCTGCTTTAAAATTTGGACTAAAACACTTAAAAATGTTAAAATGTTCTGTATGATTATGAATTTTTATTATAGGGAATATATAACTGCTCATATAAATTAATGTAATATTTAGTAGAAAGATTTTCTGTAAATCCTCTGCAAGTTTAATATATATTCTTACAGCTGTTTTTTATGCATATTTAATATGCACATATACATTTTTACTTACAGAATTTAAAAATGAGATTTACTATCTAAACTGTTCTGATACTTGCTTTTTCATTTAATACATCATAACCATCTTTCTGTCTCTTTATAATGCACGCCATTGTATGACATAATTTATTAAATCAGTCCTTATTGATGACCACTGAGTGACTTTAATTTTTAATTATTAAAAGTAATTATGTAATAAATATCCATTTATTTTATTACTTTATTCATTTATTGTATTACTTTATGCCTTTGTATGATTGCTTCTTAGTATAAATTTCTATGTACATTTAAAATTTTGATAGACAATGCCAAGTTACTTTTCAGAATTTTCTCAATTTAAGCTCCCCAGGGCAGTATCTCTATTTCTTTGTACTCTCCTTAACACTGTTTCTTGTCAGTTTAAAAAATAGGGTCAGGGCTTCCCTGGTGGCTCAGTGGTTGAGAGTCCACCTGCCGATGCAGGGGACACGGGTTCGTGCCTTGGTCCGGGAAGATCCCACATGCCGCGGAGTGGCTAGGCCCGTGAGCCATAGCCGCTGAGCCTGCATGTCCGGAGCCTGTGCTCCGCAACGGGAGAGGCCACAACCGTGAGAGGCCTGCGTACCGCAAAAAAAAAAAAAAAAAAAAGGGTCATACTTAGGAGAAACTAAAATTTCTGTTTTAAAAATATTATGTAAAAGAAAGGAGAAGGAGCTTTTAAGTTTTAAAAAGAAATATATCTAGAATATACTGGTTTTAGAAGTCTTTTTTTTATACTCTTCACTCATTTGGGTGGATAAAGTGGAGGTGAGACTGCTGATGGGTTAGTGCCTCTTAATTTCAATTAAAATCTGTAAATCATTCAGTACTTAGTTTTGTGTTCAACAGTATAGATATGCATAAGTGAAAAATATGAATGTATTAATATGTGCAGTTATTTATGTTATTAAAAATTTACTCTTTAGCTTTCAGTCTTGAATCATTTAGTTGCTTTCTTCACTGTACCACAGCATATATAAGGGACCTGGTGTTTAAATGTAATATCCTATGCCCATTAGTTTAATATGGCTCCTTTTTTTTTTTTAAAGACTGTCTTACACATTTTTGAACATAGCGTATATGTTATAAAGTATAATAATGAGATTTTGTAATTTACATTAATTTTCAAATAGCACTCAATTTAATGATTAAGGGCTTTCTATGCTATATATCTTTTTACCAATCAGTCAAAATAAAGCAAAATCATGGAACTGAAACAACTGAAGAATCTGTTTGAAATTTCAGAGGCCACAGGTCCTTTGTGGAATAATTCTTGCCCCATTTTTCTCTTCAAAAATAAAATTCAACTTTAGGGAATGACTATTAAAATTAAGGGACTTCTTTGGCAATATCTGTAAAAAGATTTGGTTTCTGAAATTTCAGTTTACTGATAAAGTCCTTTTCTTGAATCTCAAAATTTGATACTAAATTTATATTGTATGTAAGAATAAAACCCACATGATTCACACCAGTCTACACACTGATTACTTGCAACTCAGCATGAACGAATTTACCTCCTGTTTGCTGGTGGTTCTGGGATAGAGATAATGCAGTAGTTTATCCAGAAGTCATGCAAAGAACTGGGTACAGTTCTTCTAAAGGGCGTTACAGTTTGCTCATTTAATGAAAGGAGGGATCAAGAGTATGAAGAGATTTCATATCAGTGGTGCAAAGAAGGAAGTATTCTTTTAGAGAAAAACTGGTATGTAATCTCATAGCTTTGTATTTGGATCAGTTGTTTCCAACTTCTTTAATTGTTACTTCAAAATTACAAAAAATTATTTCTAAGGAATTTTAGACAAAATTGTAATATGGATTGATAATTGTACTTTTGTGAGAGGATAAGTTTGCAGTATATAGAAATTTACCTTGCTACTTTTAACTCCAGAAATATTTATAGATGCTTATGGTTTCTTTAACAAAAATATGTGTAGAATTTTGAGGTATTTGCAGGGGTTGATTCCCCCCACCCCCACCCCCGATACGCGGGCCTCTCACTGTTGTGGCCTCTCCCGTTGCGGAGCACAGGCTCCAGATGCGCAGGCTCAGCGGCCATGGCTCACGGGCCCAGCTGCTCCGCGGCATGTGGGATCTTCCCGGACTGGGGCACGAACCCGTGTCCCCTGCAGAGGCAGGCGGACTCTCAACCACTGTGCCACCAGGGAAGCCCAGGGGTTGATATTTTGAAGAACATTTTTCTTCACTTTTAATAAAGTTTTTCATTTTTTAACTTTCTCTAAATATTAAGTGACCTAATGTTTTAAAAGTTTGATAGAAATTCACAAACAACACACTGGATTTACCAGAAATCCTCTATTTCTCTGTAAAATATATTAACAAATGCCTGTAGTACACTGCACACTGTTCAAATCCCCTGCCACCGCTTCTGCTCCTAACAGATTCAGGTGTGGGCTTACCAAGAGCTGGTTGCGTTTTAAACCAAACTTGTTTATGCCAGTTATACTTGTAATTGTGATCATGTATTTTAATTAGGTATCACATAATTCAGTAAAGTATGAGGCTGAAAAGAAAGTTGTTTCGGTGTAAAAAAGTTGAATACTTTGCTCATACTCTATAAAGTGAATTCCTCGAAAAGTTTGCTTTTAAATTACATTTAGGCCAGAGAAGTATACAAGATTGGAAGGATTTTGCCCTCACATACCTTCAACTAACCACTCCACTTTGAAGAAATTGAAACTAGGTATCATAGGTGATGTACATGGGCTGTATTTTAGGCGAGAAAGACAACAGAGTAATCAGCAAATTCACCTTAAGAGACAGGGACTTGGCACTACATCAAAAGTCTAGGGAATAAACACGGATTTTATATTTAAGTTAAAACCTTTAGTAGACCTATTGATTTCCCCCCCACCCCCCTGACGCCTACTTTAATGGAGCTTTTTTATTAAATGATTAGTTAACAGTTATAATTTATCATAAAGGGACTCTATATAGTTGTATAATGTTGCCATTTTGTTAAAGAAGTAAATCATTTATTTGCTGTCCTTTTACTTCCTTAATAAAAAAGGAATCAAAATGTTCATGTTATGTAATCATATTCATAAGATGCTTAAAAATCCAGTTTTTTGTGTGTAGAGTCCTAATTATGTGATCAAAGACTGATTTCACTGATAGGTATTATTTGTGCCAGTTCTACTAATATTTATCTTCAGGTGTAAGAGTTGGTGGGGAGAAAATGCCCTTCACAGATTCAGAATATCCTTCAGGGCTGTCTCACCATTGAAGGAGAATGAATGTTAGGCATAGTTATGCGTCAGATCCTACGAATCAGGCAGTGTGTTTCCACGGGCTTCTGTTGTGACAGCTGCAGAGTCCTTGTGTCTCCAGGACTGGGTTATTTTTATTCTGATGGAATCAACCTTAATTTTGTTGTTGTTCATTCTGTTTGGAGTCAAGAATAAGTGAGTGTAAATATATTATAATTGATTTTTATAATTCACCAAGAACAGAGATAATGAGACATTGAACAGAACTAAATATATGTCAACATTATTTGATCACCTTATGTATTCTGGGCATTGTTTTCTTGTTTTGATTTACAAATAACTTAAATGGTCTAATTTGTCTACCCATTTAGTGCATACCTGTCCCTTTTCCCCTCTCAGAATGTAAGTTGAACATGGACTTTGCTTTGTCTACTGATGTGTTCCAGGGTTTGGAACATAATAGTTGCTCAATAAATATTGGTTGAATGAGCAGATGTTATCTAAGTCGTCACGAAAACCCTGTGAGATAGGTTGCTATACAAAAGTTTTAAAAGTTCAGAGAGGCTTAACCAAGTTATTTGAGGTTTTTTGGCTACTCAGCAGTATAGTCATGCCTGTTTTTATTTATTTATTTTTGGATAATTGGATTTCCTAATACTGATATTTGTCATCCCCACAGAAAGTGTATTGGTTTTTTAAATGAATTTGTTTATTTATTTATTGGCTGTGTTGGGTCTCCTTTGCTGCACGTGGGCTTTCTCTAGTTGTGGGGGCGACTCTTCATTGCGCTCTGCAGGCTTCTCATTGCGGTGGCTTCTCTTGTTGCAGAGCACGGGCTCTAGGCACGCAGGCTTCAGTGGTTGTGGTGTGTAGGCTCAGTAGTTGTGGCTCACAGGCTCTAGAGCGCAGGCTCAGTGGTTGTGGCGCACGGGCTTAGTTACTCTGTGGCATGTGGGATCTTCCCAGACCAGGGCTCAAACCAGTGTCTCTTGCATTGGCAGGTGGATTCATAACCACTGCGCCACCAGGGAAGCCCATTCCATTGTTTTAAAGTAAGGCATTTTGTCCTTCTACTCCACCTCACTGCAGTGTTTGATGTTTTTGAATCTTTATGTTTAAATTATTTTGAAAAGACTAGTGTATCTATCAAGCTTAATTGTTCACCAAAGGACACATACTTTTTCTTTTTTTTGGTGCTTTCATTTTAATTAAGAGCTATATTTCAATAGGAAAACACTTTAATTCCAATATGTCTGCATCTCTTTCAGATCCTGTGTTATGCTTTAATGAACAGTTGATAATTATTTCTGTAACACTCTGGTTATGTAAGCTGATTAAGTAAATAGCTGTTTCACATGACTTTTACAAAAACAGTTGAGACTCACGTTAAGATAACATTTTCAGGGCTTCCCTGGTGGCGCAGTGGTTGAGAGTACGCCTGCCGATGCAGGGGACACGAGTTTGTGCCCCGGTCCGGGAAGATCCCACATGCCGCGGAGCGGCTGGGCCCGTGAGCCATGGCCGCTGAGCCTGCACGTCCGGAGCCTGTGCTCCACAACGGGAGCGGCCACAACAGTGAGAGGCCTGCATACTGCAAAAAAAAAAAAAAAAAAAAAAAATATATATATATATATATATATATATAAAACATTTTCATTTCATTATAAAGTGTTAATGACCCCATGGGATATAAACATTAAATAGTATACTGGTATACCTCTCTTGAGGTGTTCAGCACAGCTTATTAGCAGGAACAGACCAAAACGTAGCACTTGTTATATAAAATTCCAAATGTCTTTTGGTTGAGTTTTAAAGGCTGCTATTTATATTTGACTAGTGAAGAATGGGGGATGCTAACTATTACTAACTGGATTTCTTTAATAAGTGATCTTTTTAGTTTTATTTTTGTCGAACCGTTGCTCTCAGTGGTTAGATTTTGTATTTCCTGAATAGCTCGCTTTTGTTTGATGCACCCTATGTTGGGTAGAGAAATAGCATGGCAGGCCAGTTTCTTTTTAGAAGGGAATGAGATGAGTAAAGAGTGTTTTAAGTGTTCATCAAAGACTGGACTCTGAGGTTTTCTTTTGCTACTTCAAATGCTTGTAAGTGATAACAGCCCAAAGGAGATAGAGAATCCTTTGGAATTCAAATGTCATTAAAAGATTCTTGGGCAGGACAGTGTCATGGAAGAACTTGAGCTCCAAATTATAATCAGTCTGCTATGGAATTTCTGGCTTGACCCACATGATACCTTGTTCTCACTGTGTAAGTGTGTGAAGGAGTTCACGAATTCTTCTTGTTTATATAAATGAGATTTGGAAGTGTTGGGCTTTCATAGTGTCCTGAAATCAAGTAGGATCCGTTACTTAAGAGGGCCTTTGGAGTACTTTTCAGGTAGTTTTCATTGGCGATTGCAGGAGAAGCCTTATGGGTGGTTATATTCATGCCTTTTCTGAGTCTGTGAGAATTCTCATGATAGAGGAGAGATTGGGAAAGACCTACAGGCGTGATGGGAGAGAGGCAGTGAAGTAAGTATTGAGAATGGCATGGAGTGGGGCTTTGATCCAGACTGAGTTGAGCTCCACTGGTGACTGGCTACGTGTCTTTGAACAGGCTACTTAATCTCTCTAGGCCAGTTGACCTCACCTATCACTTTGAATGATATTTTCTTTGTAGCATTGTTTTCAAGATTACCAAAAATGGTAACAAAATGGATACATGATTCAATACATAGTGGCTATTACTGTTTAAAAAAACTTTTGAATTTTTGACTTGGAGATAGATGACTCAAATTTAACTAGGATTTATCTTTGGAGCATTCCATCGTAGAAAACATTCTAGGAATTTGGATCTAGGTCTTTTCGTTGTGCATAATTCCGAACCATTTTAGCATGTGATTTATAGCTACATGACAGTTCGTGGGAACTTGAGTTGCAACACCTTCTCCTGTGCTTTCCTTCTTTGTCTGTAATGTGTGCTCTTCCAAATAGCTACTGCCAAAAGATCTTGTGATTCGGATACAAAGGTTTTTAGAAGTTAGTGTAACAGTATTACTTCAGTAGGTTCTCTTGACTGTTTTTAAAGTTAGCCTAACACTGTTTTTTTAAAATTTCATTTATTTTTGTCTGCGTTGGGTCTTAGTTGCTGCGCACAGGCTTTCTCTAGTTGCGGCTAGTGGGGGCTACTCTTCCTTGCAGTGCGCAGGCTTCTCATTGCGGTGGCTTCTCTCGTTGTAGAGCACAGGCTGTAGGCGCGCAGGCTTCAGTAGTTGTGGCTCACAGGCTCCAGAGCACAGGCTCCGTAGTTGCAGCACACAGGCTTAGTTGCTCCATGGCATGTGGGATCTTCCCGGATCAGGGCTCGACCCCATGTCCCCTGAGCTGGCAGGCAGATTCTTAACCACTGCGCTACTAGGAAGTCCCAGCCTAACGTTTCTTAAGAAGGGTCATTTTGGACTGTCTCCTCAAGGTAAATAGATGTATATTTTTAAAAATTGGGGCAGTTAAGTGTGACTAGAGTTAGGGTCAGGGTCTTTACTTCTTTGGCTTTTAGAAAGGACTTTTAAGAAAGTTAATCGAAATAAAAATGCATCTGTCTCCATTTTAAAAGGCCTGGAATAGTCTCCTCTCTATACCACTTACTCTCCCATTTCCTAATCACAGAATTGATATTTATCTAGTATGGTGATACTGGTTGTTAAAATATTACAATTTCTCGTATCAGTTGATACTTAGCTACTCCTACATCCCTTTCCCAAGTGCTCCTGCTGCTTCAGCCCTCCTGCCCTACCCCAGGACCCTCTTTGATCACCCTGGGTTTCATCAACAAAAGGGTGAGACCTAGGCATGCCAGGGACTCCAGGACCCACCTCCACTCTGAGGCTGGGCTTGTTAAATTGTTCAGTTACCATACCTTCCTGGTGGCTGACTATTTTGATCATCACCCCTGTTTGTTTTCACTTAGAGAAGCAAAAGGAAGGAGATACTATGAATAAGATAAAATAGTTGAAACAAAAGGGTATAAGAAAAATATAAATAAATATTAGGCAAAAATACTGAAAGAATGTGTAAAAAGATGAATAAAATGATAGAAAATAATATCTATATCCAAAGATTCTAAAAAAATAACAAAGAAGTGAAAATGCACAGTAAAATAGGTTAAGATGACTAAAGCTGAATGTAAATTTAAAATGTAACTAAAAGAATATACTAGGAAGGTTAAACAAAAATAAAGTGTGCTATAATAGGAATTCAGGAAGCAACATACAGCCCAAGGGTTAACTCCACCCACCTATAAGTAGTGACCTTTGGGTTGAGGCAACCATACATAGTTATAAGCTTCCAATCCTGGTTACTTCCTGAAACTGGAACTCTGCAGGGGGAATAGAAGTCTCTGTGTGACTGTCCTTGGGGTTGACTAGTTTCCCTCGCCCCCAACCTCAATTAATTATTCTCTGTCATTGTCCACTAGCTTCTATTATTCCATTTAATATAAAAGTATTGTTTCTTTTTCCAGATACTGAGTTCTTTGAGAACTGAGTTGGTCTTATTTATGTGGGTAGCCCCAGAGCTCAGCCCCATGGCAGGCACTTAGGAAGCAGTTATTAAATGTTTGTTGATGGTTAGCATCTTCTGTCCTCTGGTTCTTGTCCTTTATGTGCCAGAGCAAGTTTTCACTTGTTCTGAAGAGCTGTTGTCAGTTGCCATATTTAGCCCACTGACTTCTTCCTTCAAAACCATCTAGCACATCGCTCAGTGGGCAGTGGTTCCTGAGGCAAAAGCAGCCTCCCATTAGTTTGAAAATGAAAAAAGAAAAAAAAATCCTTCAAATCAAGCAAAAGATGATCTAGAATACAAGTTTTTTCTGGAAAGGGTCAGATAGTAAATATTTCAGGATTTGTAGGCCATGAGTCTCTGTCACAACTGCTCAGCTCTGTCTTTGTAGAGCAAAAGGAGCCTAGATGAAATGTGAATGCCTGTGTGTGGCTGTGTTTCAGTACAGCTTTATTTACAAATCAGGTGATGAACCAGATTTGGCCTGGGGGCCTAAACGTTCCCACCCTAAGCCAGAATATGGAAAAGGATATTGCTAACATCAGAGAGCTACATGCAGGTAATTTACCTGGGAAATAGAGAATGGAAACTTTGAAGAAGCGGTTCACTGTTATACTTATTTTCTGTAACCCTTGGAGTAGTGTTTTATCCATAGTAGGTGTTCAATAAATGTTTATTAATTTGATTTGGGATCCAACTCTCTCACTTATTCTCCCTGGGCTTCAGTTATCTATCTTATCTAAAATTTAAGGGGTTATGTTACGTGATCTTTAAAGACTCTCCAGTTAAAAAAAATTATGCAATTCTCTGTTTGTGGAAGGCCAGATGGTTTATTCTTTAAAGATAACAATTGTTGGCTTAACACATTTCCTGTATGCCTTTAATATCCTGCTGTGGAGTTCTGAAATGGTTGCTTATTACCAGTCATTTTGTTTTATGGACCTTTCCATAATGGAACTCATTGTCCACTAGGTAACACTGGTACCTTTCACCCATCTTTATCACCCTATCCTGCCACATGTGTGGATACAATACACACTTTGCCTTACTTTAATCATAAAATTTATTAAGCCTAGTCATTTTTTAATAGAATAAATCAGCTCTAAAGGTAATTCATTGTAGGTTTTTTTTTTTAGAAAGACAATGATTCTTTATAGAAAGATGGCGATCAAAATGAGGATCAGTCTGCCTTTGAGAATTATGTTTTCCTAAATGCTGTATCAGCAAGTGAACATTCCATCATTGATTTATTCATTTAAACTGGTAAACAATAATCCAAAATAATTTTAGATACTACAGATGTAAATTATTATCACCTTACCTAAATTTTAAATTCTACTTTTACTTAGACTTTTTTTTTTTTTTTTGGCTGCATTGGGTCTTCGTTGCTGTGTGAGGGCTTTCTCTAGTTGCGGCGAGTGGGGGCTCCTCTTTGTTGCGGTGCGCGGGCTTCTCATTGCGGTGACTTCTCTTGTTGTGGAGCACGGGCTCTAGGCGCGTGGGCTTCAGTAGTTGTGGCACGTGGGCTCAGTAGTTGTGGCTTGCAGGCTCTAGAGTGCAGGCTCAGTAGTTGTGGCGCATGGGCTTAGTTGCTCCACAGCATGTGGGATCCTCCCGGACCAGGGCTTGAACCCGTGTTCCCGGCATTGGCAGGTGGATTCTTAACCACTGCGCCACCAGGGAAACCCCTTTACTTAGACTTTTGATAGATTTTTCTGTTTCCAGAGAGTGATTTGTTTAAGGTTAGGTAAGGCACCTGACAATCTCTTATACTGTTCTCAAGAAGAAGTATAAGGTGGCATATATTTCTAGTCTACATGATAGAGAAACTTTAAAAAAAACTCTAAAAAGTTCTTTGTAAGGAATGCAGAAAATTTATCTTTATTATTTCTCAGGGTTCTGAATTCTCTTTCTTTTTTTAATGAATATATATTTTATTATTTTAATTAATTAATTAATTATTGGCCGTGTTGGGTCTTCATTGCTGCACATGGGCTTTCTCTAGTTGCGGCGAGCGGGGACTACTCTTCGTTACGGTGCACGGGCTTCTCATTGTGGTGGCTTTTGTTTGTTGTGGAGCATGGGCTCTAGGTGCATGGGCTTCAGTAGTTGTGGCTCGTGGGTTCAGTAGTTGTGGCACACGGGCTCAGTAGTTGTGGCTCGCAGGCTTTAGAGCGCAAGCTCAATAGTTGTGGCGCATGGGCTCAGTTGCTCCACGGCATGTGGGATCTTCCTGGACCAGGGCCGAACCCGTGTCCCCTTCATTGGCAGGTGGATTCTTAACCACTGCGCCACCAGGGAGGTCCTGAATTTTCTTAATCTCTATTTTTAAATAAGTATAGATGTGCGCTAAAAATGACATGAGCAAGATAATGATGTTTTTGTATTAATATAATTTAAAGTAGCACTTCTTAAGCTTTACTGTGCTTAAGAATGACCTAGGGGATCTTATAAACAAGTGGGTTCTGATTTATAAGGTTTAGGATAGGGCTTTAAAGAATGTTAAGATTACGAAGGTAAATTCTTCCAAATTAGTTTTAATATATTACGTTATGATTAAGCTTGACGATGCATAAACATTTTCCTGTGTTTTGGGCTTGCCCATTTAATTACACTGGACAATCTCTTCATCTTTTCTTCCTAACACTGCTGGTACTCTACTTCCTAAGTGTAATTTTTGTCTTTACATTTGAGTGCCTCTGCAGTTTGACACTTCCTTTCCTTTACTGATTTAGACTGTTCCTCTTATACTTTATTACAGCCTTGCCAACTCACCCCTTTGTTTTAAAACTGAGTGATATAAAAGGGGGCTCTTATAATAAAAATTTCTTGTTGACTGAAAGCTTATTGTGCTACTGACAAGGTAGGAAAAATTCAGAAAGGGAAGTGTTGGCAGGAAGTCGTGAGCCTTTACTTTGTGATGGCGCTTCATGGATAAAGTGACCATTGGTCTCCACTGACCTTGGACAGTTAATGGTTTACATCTCTGTTCTGATATGTTGTTAATAGTTCATGCCTATTTTCACGCTCAAAAAAGTCCTGCTTTGGGCAGTACATTTTATGTTCTCCCTTATTCATGGTTCATAGAATTTTACCTATTCTTTCCCAGTAGGATTGACCAGTTGTAATGCATATACTCTTTTCTTCTCAATATATCTGTATACCATGTGTTGACAATGAAAGTATCTTAGTATTAACAATTCTAGTTTCTTTTGGGGCGGTGAATATACATTGTGCATGTTGTAAAACTATAAATCCAATAACTAGCCTTTTGAATAGAAAATTTGTAGCTGGATTTTTATCACCAGTATCTTCAAAAATTATTTCAGGCAATTAAATTTAATTTCTGATGTCTAGAGTTCTTAAGATCTCAAGAATCAATTTTAAGTATATTCAGAAATTGATTTTTTTCATTTAAGAAATAATAACATCTTAGCATTGGGCCAAATGATAGCAAATTGGTATGGTTTGTGAGGGCAGAGGAGAAAGTATGATTACAGGGTCTGGACTACTTCATTTTAAGCAGAGGAAGAAATTTTTTTGTTTTACATGTGAAATATATAGAAAAGAACTTAAACCAAAAGCTAGGAATAAGTTAGGCTATTAATAAATACCTTGTGTCAAGAAGGTAACAGTAATTGTACTTTACGTCATTCACAAGTAATATAATTGCTGTATAAGTAGCCACTCCCCAAGTTATTGAGGTTAGTTAAAATGCTTTATTGGTTTTATGCTGCTAATTTGTGAATATACTGATGCATTAATCCCATCTGTGACATTTGTCTAAAACTTACTTTTATGAGACCCTTTTATAGCTATGACCATTAATTCAGAAACTTGTTTTATACTTCTAAGATAAGCAGTTCATTTGGTCATGACCTGAAACCTTTCTCTCCAGAAATCTAGATGGAATTCTGATCCTTGTGTTTCAGGAGCAAAATCCCTTCATTACTCGTTTATTTCATTTGCTCTTTTATAGTGCCATGTTTGAATTATTGTCTCTTCTTTTGTTTGTTTTTATTTTTCTTCATTTCATCTGAATTCGTTAATTTGTGGTTATTGTTGGCCAGCATGTATTTGAAAATAGTGAATTCTGTTTACCCCTCTCATAAATGGAGAAGTTGGAGAGCTTGTGGGATTGGCTGTCTGTCTGCTTCTCTTCTGTCTCTGTCCTCCTCTTATCTCTAGTTCTGACATCCCTTTTGTACTTTAGATTTATGTTGTCCAAGCCCTTCTTGATGTGACCCACACCTGGCTAGTCCATGGTTAATACCACTGTCTACACAGTCACCTAAGCCTAGGGCTCACTTTTGAGTGTTTCAGCTTTACCGCTTTTTTTTTTTTTTTTTCCTATACTGTCAGTCACCAGATACATCAAGAAGTATCTATTAGGAAAAAATGGAATCTGTCTTCCTATTCCCATCTTTTTTGCCCTTTTCTGTTGTATTCTAAGTATGTATACTATTTATCTTTTTAGTCCTTATCTCTCACCTCAGCAATTTAGATAGTCCATCGACTTTCATTGTGTTCTCCTAAAGTCCATTCTCCACTTCACCAATCAGGTTGGTCTGTCTGACCTTGTTCCTGCTCAGAACTCTTCTATAGCATCCAATTACTGACCTCAATATTTCTTGGGGCCCTATGGGTATTTCAAGGATTCTTTGAGAATCTCCTCAGGCAAGTGGGTAGGACTCTGGTGCTCTAACCCTGGTCAGCCAGGGTTACTTTGATTTCAGTCTGTTTTTCTTCTGGGGATTAAGCATAAAGTTTCATTCTTCAGAAGAAGATCCACTGCTAAACAGATTTCAGATTTGATATTGTTCCCTCAGAGTGGCCATCCCTGATCACCCTAACTCAGCAGGGCCTCCTCTGGTTTTCTCTGTCACTATACCCCCTTTATTGCCTTCACAGCACTAAATCACAACTGCTTAGTTTATATTTGGATGGATGGATGTGGGGACACACACCCACACATACCACACACTCTTTATCACCACCATTGTATCCTAACCTTCCCAAGGGCACAAAGCTTTGTTTTATTCACTGAATTATCCTTTTTGTACCTGACATGATGCTTCCACACCATGTTTGGACCATTTATATTTAATCAGTGACTTGGTTGGGTTTAAATCTATCTTGCGGTTGTTTCCTAATTGTCCCGTCTGTTTTCCCTTCCTCCTTTGCCTTCTTTCAGATTAGTTGTGTATTTTTTAGTATTCTAATTTATTCTACTATTGGCTTATGATCTGTCTCTTTTAAAAATTAGTTGCTCTGGGGTTTACAAAATGAATTTCAGCTTACAGTCTACTTTCAAATAATAGCATAATATTTTATGTAGAATGTAGGGACTTGAAACTTTATACTTCTGTTTCTCCTCTCCATCCTTTCTGCTATTGTAGTCAAATGTTTTATTTCTACACGCATTATAAACCTGATAGTACGTTGTTAAGCACTTTTGCTTTAAGCAGTCAGTTAACGTAAAGAAAACTTAAAACGAGAAATAAAAGGTCTTTTCCTGGGACTTCCCTGGTGGTGCAGTAGATAAGAATCTGCCTGCCAATGCAGGGGACCCAGGTTCAGTCCTGGTCGGGGAGGATCCCTCATGCCATGGAGCAACTAAGCCCGTGGACCAGAACTACTGAGCCTGCGTGCCACAACTACTGAGCCCGTGTGCCACAACTACTGAAGCACGTGTGCCTAGAGCCCGTGCTCCACAACAAGAGAAGCCACCGCAATGAGAAGCCTGCACACCGCAATGAAGAGGAGCCCCCGCTCACCTAGAGAAAGCCCACGCGCAGCAACGAAGATGAAACATCTGTGTTCATTTTTATCTTTGTTCCTCTGTATGTAACTTATCATTTATCATTTTCTTGAACTACTTTTGAGATTTTTCTCTTTGTCGTTGGTTTTCAGCAGTTTGCGTATGGTATGCCTTGGCATATTCCAACATAGGTTAGACTATTTGATGTTGTTCCAAAGGTCTCTGAGGCTTTGTGCATTTTTTTCCCTTTGTTTTATCATCTGGACTTCACTTTGGCGAGTTACTATTTCAATTTCTCCAAGTTCACTGGTCTTTTCTTCTGCAGAATTTAATCTTTTCTTGGTCCCACCCATTAAATTTATTGTTTTAGGTGTTTTTATCTCTCAAAGTTCTGTTTGAGTCTATTTTTAGATCTTCTATTTTCTCCTCATAGAAAGGAAGCTCATTAGAGACTCAGATCCCAGGATTTTTATTGGGGCTGATGACATGGCACATACCCAGTTTTAGACTCCCTGAAGGGAAAGCAGTTGTTCAGCGTAAACTATATTGTTTGTACCAGCAATTTAGTCATGGTGAGCCACTCTTATCATGGGAATGGTGGGCCCCTCTTAAAATTTAAGTTCTCGGATGCTAGCCAAGGGCCAATATTGTAAGCAGGCCTTTCAAAGACTATCGGTCAAGCCTGCTAGGTTAACGCTTTTGTATAGTGTGAGAGTTGTCTCTTCTCTTTTATTTAATCATTTGTTTATATAAGTATAGACTCAGTGGCTATTTATCTTATACTTTGGGTTGTATTCCAAAACTACATTGTTTATTTTGTTGCTCAGAGTGTTAGCTTTGGCTGTTGGCAGCTCTATCACTTGGCTCCCATATCCCTTTGACATACCCACATTATTTTGTGTTTTCAGCCCTTTCTCACTTTCTGGCCCTACAAGATGTTCCAGACTTATCTTGTGTGTTCCATGCTCTAGCCCTAGAATCAGTCATTTCTCCAAGGAGCTCTGTTTCTTTTTGTAATGAAGTTTTAAAATGTTAAATCAAATTCATGGTAGAAAATTTGGGAAATAGAGAAAGAATAAAGTAGAATTAAGTGCACTAAAAAGTAAATGTTGGGGCTTCCCTGGTGACGCAGTGGTTGAGAGTCCGCCTGCCGATGCAGGGGACACGGGTTCGTGCCCCGGTCTGGGAGGATCCCACATGCTGCGGAGCGGCTGGGCCCGTGAGCCATGGCCGCTGAGCCTGCGCGTCTGGAGCCTGTGCTCCGCAACGGGAGAGGCCACAACAGTGAGAGGCCTGCGTACCGCAAAAACAAAAATATGTGTATATGTGATTGTACAAAAAAAAAAAAAGTAAATGTTAACTACTGTTACAATTATAGATGATTATTGTTAATTTTTTGTTGTATTATTTAATACAACAAAACAGAATAGGAAGTGATTTTTACAGCCTTTTCTGTTTTTTCTTTTTTGCATTTCGTGTGTGGTGTTAATACCTAACTGACCTGAGAGCATCTTTCCTTCCATACCTAGAGCTTTTCAATCTCTTTTCTAAACTCCAGAAGAGATGAGGACTTTCTGGAGAGGCTGAAATACGTGGGGACTGTGAAAGGCTCTAGGAGTGATAGGATATTTGATATTTTATGTAGAAAAATTTGCCAAGTTTCTATTTTTTCCATAATATGGTTGTTTGGATACCAGTTTAATAATTTCTAGATATTTTAAAAGGTGTTAATATAAGGAATGATCCTTTATATTTGTACTCTTCCTAAGAATGTTAATAATTGAAGACTTTTATTTTCTTTTGGGTTGGTGGAACATAAAATTCTATTAGATTATATTGTATGATATAGTCAGTTAAATCCAAACTTCATTTTTTATTAAAGAGCATTTTGTTTGGATCCATTTAGAACATATCTAAATGGCAATATTTTTGTAGGATTTACTGAGAAGTTTTCCTGGTACACGTTTTCTTGGTTTACTAGGATGTACCTCTATCGATCCTCTACTTAGAAATGTAAAGCAAGTAACCAATTCCATGAATCCTTAAAATGCCAGTGAAAAGGGCATAGAAATAAATGGAAATTGATTAAAAGAAAGAAGGACACCTACTTTCTAATTCCCTGGGGGCAAGAGGACTGGCATGGTCATCTTTTGTACCCAGTGCTTCACAGTATCTGGCCCATGCCAGGAGGACCTCAGCAAAGGCTCATAATATTGAAACTGTGTATTTCTTTAAAATGTTCTAAATCTTATCGTTTTGAAAGCATTCTTCAGTATTACAGTCTGAAAGGTGGAGAGGAGTTGTTGAAGGAAATTATACAAAGTAGATTTTTCTGCTTTGCCCAGGATATGCCATCGAGAAATGATTTGTGCTGCTATCTTTTTATGGTGATGAGACAAAAAAGTATATATGAATGATGCAACTTGGAGAATTCTGAATTTATAGAAGGAATAAAGTAGAAGACTGACTGACATTTTGACTGGCTTTTTGTCAAGCTTGCAAGAGCTTTAGGCTATGTGTTTGTTTCTGTGATTAATTGCTAGGTTAAGCATAGAGAGATCACTTGAAGAATGATAGGAGTATTATTATTTGTGTAATTTAAAAATTTGCTTATTATTTGTGTAATTTAAAAATTTGCTTAGTAGTTGAGGGATTGAGAAAGCATTTGGAATACAGTGGGACTCTGACCCAGTCTTCTAAAAGAATTGTTGGGTGCGTATGTAGTTCTCCTAGTTACTACTTCCGCGATTTGGGTGATGAATGTTTGGCAAGGCTTAGAAAGGAGATACTTAATCCATTAATGTTTGTTAGTTGTGATTAAGAGTTGGAATAATAATGCTATTTGTTTTATTTTTTACATTTCAGGATAAAGCTCAGAACCCAGGCTCTGCCCACATGGGCCTGTTGAATTATTCTCCGTATAAATAGAAAACGCAATTTTCACTCACCCTCTGTCTACAAGGAAGTCCTAGTGTAAATGGAACTTCCAAGATAAGCCCTGAAATTAATTTTTATGCATCTATGTCTTCAAGAAACTATTGATTTGCTTTGGCTGTATATACATAGTAACAGACTCATTAGGTATAAGAGAAACTTAAGGTTCTGATTTATTCTTTTAGATCCATGTACACAAAACTTCAGCAGAAGAAAATCCTTTTTTAAGGTTGTGAGAAAATCACCTATTATTTAACCCCCATCCCTTAAAAAAAAGTACCCTACTCTGACAGTCTGTATGACAGTTGGTTTTGCTTGTTATAGTTTATAAAGGTTTACTAAGAATGAACCCTGGTTACTTTGGTGGGACATTATAGTCAGATAGTATTAAGTAGTTTTCAAGATTTGTGTGAGACTGAAAGTCTTATTAGCTCAATAGGGGTAGAAAAACTATGGTAAAACATCTGTGTGTGCCTTCTAACTTGTCTGCTTGCTGACGTGGTTTGGTTCTGAGTCTTGGCATTTACTGGTGTAGTGTCTTTGGGTCTAGGTCAGTTTATTCCCTGAATCTGTTAACAGCTGTTTGATGAAAAGAGGATTGTATTGTCATATCACTTTGGGGGAATAATTTAACTAAAAAGAGAAATCGAACTGGTTTGTGTATAACCGAGAGCCTTTTGTTTGTTGACATATGTCGTTAATGTACAAGAATGGATGTAGTAGGCAGTGTTTTTGGACTGTGGAATACCCTTTATTCATGCAACTCCATGAGGCATTTGTGTTCCATTAGGCCAGGGGAAACCTTGCTCTTACCTGATCCTGAGATGTCTCTGATCAAGATGTGGCCAAACAACAGTATTGTGGTATTGGAGTTCTGCCTGGTTAGCCTTTGTGGCCCTGGTTTAAATTTAGATTTTGGACCTGTTCAGGGGTAGGAATGGCCACAGACTTATTCCAGAGTTCCTGGACTACTCTGAAGAAAAATACAAGCTTTAAATGACACTCTCAATATTACTATTACCACTGAATGTGTCTTAATGAATATGATTATCTTTATCCATTGGTGTATGATACTTGTGCATAGAAGGATATTCTTTTAGCTTTTAATACAGCACCTAGCCATTTGGCTGTGAATTAGTCTATTCAGTTATGACTTTGATCACTGAATTTACTTATTTCTTGTGGTATTTAAAGGATAAAAAATATAGGTGGATCAATACAAATGTATTGCCACATATGGAAAAACACCCCCCCCCACTGACCTTCAAAGTCACAGTAAACTAATTGTGAGGTCAAGACATTTTTCTTCAGATATTAACATAAAATATTATTTGTCAGGTTTGATTTTAGAATTTTTCTACTTTTTGAAGAGCAGTCAGGCTTTCAATAGTGTCAGTTTTCCATTTTAAAATATCTTTTATAGGATAAAGTTTTTAAAACGTGCATTTTATTTGGCCAGAGGATTTCTCGCTATTCATTGATATCTGACTATAAGATTTTCAGGGGAATTACGTGCTATGTTAAGAATAGAAGACCCTGTGTTTTAAAATAATCCCATTATTGAAATAGAGTTCTCGCTTTTGAGTAAGTTGCCTGTAGCAGAGGAAACTTTGTCCTGAGCTGAGCAGTTTTAGAGGCTGATGGAAGCTCAGCCACGGTGTTCATTACATCATCCTTTGATTCCATTAGCCAGCGTTCTCTCCGGTGGGTTGAGTGAGGCAGTGGACTCTGCATCATCATAAGCACGCTGAGAAAGTCACCGCTACTGCCTGGGCGTGTAGAGGAGCGGAGAGAATTTACTACTAAAATCACCTAGAGAACACTGGTTGGAGTGGGATAAATACCACTGATGTTTTTTTGGTGGGGGAGGGGGTCAGCTATTACAGGAAGAGCCTTAAAGATCTTATGCTAGATCCAAATTCATTTCTTGTTTCGAAGGCTCTCAGCTAATGAGAAAAGTTGGCATCCAAGGGCAGAGCTCTACCCTTGTCTGTTTACTAGCAGTAGTGACTACACTGAAAGCAGCGTCAAAACTGATAACAGGGACATAAACAGAGCCGATGATTGCGGCCACGTGTATATCTACAGCAGGAAAGGTGAGGGTGTCCTTCAGGGCACTCGTGATGAACTTGTAAGCTTTTATTCAGCTGGATAGTTCATCTGCATTCAGCAGCGTTTCCACTATAGTTGTGCGTCACTGCGAGACTGCATGGTAATGAAGCCGAGGCACTGTGGGCCAAAACTCTGCTGCCTGTGAGAGCAGAAGGGACAGCAGCTCGGAGAGAGATCAACAAATCCATTGCTGCTGCTACTAATGCTGTTGCAGCCAGTTGGGACACACTGTTGAGTCTACAGGATTCTGTGTATTTTGAAATTAGCATAAAGTCCTTGTTAAAGTCCTGGAGCAGCAGCTGTAAGTATATTTGCCTAAACAGGAGAAATGCTGAGGTATGATCGTTGCCATTCCTTGCATGCTAATTCCTTAGCCCAATTCAAATAGAATTAAAGCTGTTGAAAATAACATGAAGAATACTTTCTTGAATAGTAATCAGTAAGATAGATAGAAAAACCTAGATATGCACACACTGGGCAGTCGTAGTATGGGTAGTTAAATATTCTTTGACCAGCCTTGGCTTTTCTTGTTAATTTGTGTCATTCTGACAAAGTTTCTCTCCACTGGTCAAAAAGGGGGAAAATGACAAATAGACTCTGATCTCTGTCTGCAGGGTTATCGAATACCAGTACTCTTCCATAGTTCTGTTAGCACAAAATGTTTGAAGCAACATCAGCTATCTTAAGGCATCACATAGTGTAATATAATGATCGTAATTTTCCCCTAGTCCTATAATTGAAGTTACATTGAATAATTTTCATATGTAGTGAATTTTCTGACAAAGCATTCAGGATGATGTACTTGTATTTCAGAGTTCACAGTTAAGTCATTATAACTAATATCATTGAGTTCTTATTTTATTAACTCCTTTCCTAATATGTGGATTTGGCAGAACCACTGATTTTGTTCAGTCTTCCCAGTGATTTCCAATGACACTTTTCTCTAAAGCTCTCAAAACACTTCTGGAAATTATTTCTCACCATAATTTTTCTATTCTTTTCTTTCTTTTTTCTGTGAAAATTACCTTAATAAAATGATACCAGACTAATGAAGTAAGCAAGCAAAGATTCTGCTGTAATGTCTGTTTTGCCCACAGAAAATTGAAGTATAGAAAAACTGTGACTTTTCCAAGGTCATATGGTGGCAAAGAACTGGAATTAGAACCCAGTTGTTCTTGCTCCCAACTGTGTTGCCGCTGCCTGAGCAAACTAATGAATAAAATATGAGAGACTAAATTTAACTTTTTCCTGCTAACTCTTTAACCAAAATATTTGATGTAGTTTTGTTTTGTAATCAAATAATATAAAAGAGCAAATGTTGATATGGGGGGGAACCTCTTAAAACTTTATAGAATATAATTTGAGGAGATTTGTATTATGCCAAGTATACTGCATTTACAATCTCTGTTTTTCTTTTATTTTTGATTTGTAAGTAATGCTTCCATATGGAGATATTGTTGTGCCAGATGGCAGAAAATTATCTTAGTATGAGGAAAGTTTCTAAGTGAATATACATAGTTAAAATAGTGGGAGAATTATAATCACTGACTAATTTAAATTAAATATTTTTACTACTTAAAAGGATACTATAGAATATATTTTTACTAAAACAAACTAGACTCTGGTTTCTAATCATTTTTTTTCCCTTTCCCTCTTCTTCTCCCTCCTTCCCCCATCCTCACCATGTACTTTTTTAAAAATAGAAAGACGGTTTTATAGTGAGAATGAAGCTATAAATGGGTTCTTATAGAGGAACAGTGTATTAGATTATATCACAGCAGCTTGCCCTGTAAAAACTTAGTTTGTTTAGATGCTTGTGAACTCTGTGGTTACTTTGTTTTGTGACCATTTAAACATTTCTACATGTCATTGCCTGAACCCTGTAACCAGCCACAGCCAAATCTCATGTAATCATATTCCCTGCATCCAAAACCGATGTTTGTAAAGCTTTGTTGTTAGCTGTTAGTGAAATAATGATTCAGTTTGTGGGTATCCCATCACCCTTGGGCATTCATAGTATAAATCTCTTGAAGATGTTTTTATAGTTATAAAGCAGTTGGTTAATATTGAAAAGAAGCGACAAGTCTCACTGTTCAGTAAGGCCCTAACAATGTCTGCCCTAGTCCTGGAAAGTGGGAGAATGTTTTTATTTCACCAGCATCTCTGGATGTCTTTTTTTTTTTTTTTTCGCCTAGCCTTATAGTATTTAAAAAGAGAGACAGAATACTTGTTTTTTTTTTTTTGTTTTTTTTTTTGCGGTACGCCGGCCTCTCACTGTTGTGGCCTCTCCCGTTGCGGAGCACAGGCTCCGGACGCACAGGTTCAGTGGCCATGGCTCACAGGCCTAGCCGCTCCGCGGCATGTGGGATCTTCCCAGACCAGGGCACGAACCCGTGTCCCCTGCATCGGCAGGCGGACTCTCAACCACTGTGCCACCAGGGAAGCCCTAGAATACTTTTAAGACCCTAGAAAAGGACAGTGGTTATCTGTCTCTTCCTAGGGATGTTTTCATGATACCAACACTTGAATCAGCCAACGTTTATTGAACATATACTGTTCTGTAACAAATAGGTGTGATGTTTGATCATAAGGAACTTCTGGTTTACTCAGAGAGAGGGAATATACATGAAAAGTTCACAATAAGGCAGTTAAGTGGAGTATGCGTTATGACTTACCAAATTTCTGGTATACACAACAGGCAGAGGGAGTACAGGGATGGAAGGAATCATATTGAACCACAGGGGATGGAGAAGACTTACTTAGCAGGAAAGGAGTTCATTGGAGTTTAGTTTTGAATGATAGGATGCTCCCCGTGGTGGTAGGCAGTACAACCATCCATATTCTCCCTGAGCCAGAAACCAGGGGTGAGTGAACACCCCTGTCTCAGCCCTCATTCACCAAGACTTGTCATTCTACCTTCTAAAGCGTCCTTAGTCTCTCCTGCCTTCTGCTTCACAGCCACTTAACCTGCCTTAGTTCAGCCCTCTGCCTTCAGTATCACCTGGGTTATTGCCATTGCTTCTTTTTTGTCCTCTCTGCGTCTTTCCCATTGCTGCCAAGGGTTCCTGCTAAATGCCTGCTCCTAGAGTCTCTCCCCTCCTTACTTCACAGTCTTCCTGTCCCCTGTGTGATGAAGCTTTTCGTCATCTAGCCCCTGCTCACCTTGTCAGTCTCCTCTCTTGCCATACCCATCCAATTCCTGGAGCATGCTATGCCTTCATATTTGCAGCTGCCTTTGCCTAGAATTTACCTCTTACCCCTCACCCCTTTGTCTGCTTCACAGTGAATTCTTACTCATGTTTGAAGACCCTCCCTTTCTTGAGTCAGCCAGATACTAAATGCTTCCCCAGGTCTGTTCTTCACTTTAACATTACCGTATCATTACACTTAGCACGCTATTCATGTCTTCCTCTGCTACTTGAGTATAAGCTCCTAGAGGGCATAGGTTGACTGTGGTTTTGTTCTTCTTTGTATACTTAATGCTTAGCTGGCTTCTGGTAAATGTGCAGGCAACTAAGATAAAGCTTAGGGCTGCAGTCATTTTTGTTGGAATGGATTAGTAATAGGAAAGAAGGCAGGAGGATAAATATACGAGCCCTCTTAGACTATGTAATTATTATTATATTACTGATGTTTCTCAGGGGAACAGTTCCTGAAGCAGGAATGCATGAAAGGATACCTCAGTGATTAAAAAAATAATAATAATAACATTTTACGATATTCGATTTAGTGAATTGTGAATTGTGAAAAACCGAGAAAAACTTGATTTATTAATAGCTTTTAGGGAGAAAACAGAAATGGAAAGTAATTTTTCCATTAAATAAGTTATATATTTCAAATATTGCCCCTATCCAAAGAAAAAAGGAAAAAGAGACAAAAATCTGATTTTTGTTATTGAAAACAGCTTAATAGCAGTGTATATTATATTTCTTTATCATTAAATGTGGTAATGTTTCATGTTTATAAGATACGTTTGCCATGATTTGTATTAATGTTCAATGCTACATTTTATATTAACTGCTAGAGGCCCTCCGGTTTCAAGGCCTGCTTAGCCGGCAGAACGTTGATGCAGTGCTGCTGAAGTTTGATTATAGTGGAGCTTATTTCTTTCAGTAACAACAATGAAGTGACATTCATATGGCCTAAATTCAGGATTTTGTCTTTGTGCCAACAGTTTTAGGCATTACTTCTTTTAAAAACTGAATCAGGAACATTCTGTTAAACCAGCTGTGTAGTGAAGACGTTATCATTTTAAAGATTGGCTTAGTTCCCTAAAATTGATAAGACAAGGCAAGATTCAGCACTGAGATCTATCTAGTCATTTATCTGCAATGCTCTAAGGTCACAGATGCATTTATCATCAATATGCTTACCTTTCATAAATATATTAATTTATAGAATTTATTTTGCATACGTGATTTTATGAGAGCTAGTGTTTCAAAGAATTCAGTTTTTATCACAGACATAGAAGAAATAAATTGACTTATTTTAACCACAGTTTTATAAATTAAAATGTGAATAAGATATAGTGTGTTAAGAAATTAAATTTGCATAATTTACTTGAATTTTTGCACAGTGAAAAAAATTCATAAACAGAGTTTTTAATGCTCAGATGTTTTTCCTGGATTGCAAAAATAGTAAAAGCCAAATCCTAAAAGCACAATTATGCAATCATCTAATTTCAGTTAAAATCTGTGTTATTTGCTTAAAATAATACGTACTATTTTTTGAAGTACTTACGGGTCTGGTATTGTGTTAAGTACATATTGTAAATGTGCGTGTGTGTGTGTGTGTGTGTGTGTATGTGTATGTACAATCACATATACACATACTTTTTTCTTTTTATGGTGCGCGGGCCTCTCACTGTTGTGGCATCTCCCGCTGCGGAGCACAGGCTCCGGACGCGCAGGCTCAGCGGCCATGGCTCACGGGCCTAGCCGCTCCGCGGCATGTGGGATCTTCCCAGACCGGGGCACGAACCTGTGTCCGCAGCATCGGCAGGCGGACTCTCAACCACTGCGCCACCAGGGAAGCCCTACACATACTTTTATTAAATCTCGTGTTATCCTGACAATCTGAGGGAAACTATTATTATTGCTGCTTTTAAAAAAATAACAGCTTTATTGTGATATAATTCACACACCATAAAATTCATCCTTTTAAAGTGTGTGATTCAGTAGTTTTTAGTGTATTCAGAGTTGTACAATGATCACCACTTTCTAATTGTTCAATATTTTTATCACACCAAAAGGAAACCTCATACCTATAATCTAACTTCTGTTTCTGTGGATTTGCCTCTTCTGGACATTTCATATATGTGGAATCATACTATAGGTGTTCTTTTGTGACTGTCTTCTTTCACTTACCATATTTCCAAGGTTATTCCATTTGTAGCATATATTGGGACTTCATTACTTTTCGTGGCTGAGTAATATTCCATTGTATGAATATACCACATTTTGTTTATCCATTCATCAGTTGATAAATTGCCATTTTTATAGTAGAGTAAAAGGGGGCTCAGATAAGTTAAAGTGCACAAAGAAAACCCCCCCAAATAAATCAAATACACATGCACACACTCAGACTTTTTATCCACCTAACTTCTTTTAATCCTTCATATTTCAATTTAAAGATTTCCCTGATCTAGTGAGACTTTGGCAAAATGTGAAGGAAGAAATAGTTAACAATTTCGGGGAACGTGTGGGTGGGCAGAAGAGGTATGATGTGCTGGGGGGTGGGAGGAAATATGACCAGTTTGGCTGGAGCAGAGAGGTATGGGGCCAGTAATGGGAATGAGGTTGGCAGGGGCCAGACCACGTGGAATCTTGAAGACTGTCTTGTAGATTTTGGTCTTAAACGTAAAACACATGGGAAGTCATTGATGGCTTTTGTGACAGTGGTTGGGATGATTTCATTAGACTTCCATTTTTCATGGGATGGGGACAGAAAAGGGGGAAGAGAGAGGGTTGCAGCATGTATAGGGAGATGCATTAGGTTGCTATTACAGTAGACCAGATGTGAGATGAAGGCAGAACAAATGTTATTTCTTTAGCGAACACGTATGTAATGCCTACCACATGGGTGGGTGGGTGCTCTTCTAAATGCTTTACAAAATACTAACTCAATTATGCATATGGGGACTATTTAAGACTAGGAACAATAGGTCTTGGGGTAAATATGGGAGGTAAAGGAGATTTTTAACTAGGCTTTTATAAAATGAATTTGGTAGGGTAATTTATGTTCTCATTGACATTAACTTCAGAGATGTATCCATTGGTCATAGTGAAAAAGAATCACCTACTGCTTAGTGCCCAGATACCCTCTCATCCCTCAGAAAAATCTGTCTGCTTTAAAAAATGAAGCCTAGACAAGGCAGCCAACTCAGTGTGCTGTTAAGGGAACAGTTGAAGTCTGTGACGGTCCCTGAGTTTGGAGTTCCGAGCTGCAGATATCATTGAGTTTAGGAATCATGAGCCTGCTTTCTCCAATTTTATTTTAAATGTTCTGACTCCTTAAGCTAGGTTTACTTCATTTGACAAAAGACAGATTTTATCTTCAAGTCTAAACATTTTGTGTTGTGAGAAGTGCAGCTGATTATCTAACTCATTAAGTATTTGGTTTCATGATTTGTTTTAAATTTGATACCTAATCTAATAATTAGATAGGAAATTTGAAATCAGGAAACTGCAACACAGATGGTCACAGTATTCCTAGGTGTCTGAGAGTATTCAAAAAGGTCAGTGTAATATGTATGGTAAGTTTCTGACCCACTATTCCATAAATCCTGATGTCACAACCTTTTCCTGTTTGTACCTTCTGTTGTAGTCATGTGTAGACTCAGTCTTACATCAGATCCTGGGTCCAGTCCTATGCTAAGATGGGACGTTGGTTTGGGAGAGCCCTAGCTCGCTAGTCTAGACAGCTCAGCATCAGCCTAACCTCACTATGAGTTTTGGCTTGGTTTTATTCATCAGTTCCAATGTCTGGGCTGCTACCCATTCTTGTGTCAAAGGCTCCACCTCTATTAATGGTACTTTCTCCTTCCTGAGCCTTGCCTTATCAAAATCTTTGGTTTTCCATTTCTTCCAAATATGAGACCCTGCTTTGCCCTTCAAGAGAATGAAGTTCTCATCCGAAAACAGAAGTAAAACTGGATGAGAATCAAGTTCTGCTGACATACCTTTTTAATGATTAAACCCACCTCCCTAGGTGCATGGCCATATATATCCTGTTCTTAGACTTTGCATTATGAATCTGTCTAACTGCCATATCTCTTGTTATTTCTTGGATCGCCTGGTGCTTTTTACCTGTTCTCAGACTCTTTAGATACCACATTCTGCCTCCATTACTAGATTTTTCATTACCTTCAGTGTTGCTGATATTCAGCTATAATGCATCCTTATGGCTGTACTGGTATTTACAGCCAGAAGCTGTTCTGACTCTCCCTCTGTCCTGATTGCTGAATATTTTAAGTATAACATCTGACAGGTATCTGGCCTGTTGTAGTGTTTATACCCCAAATCATTGAGTTTTAGACAGTTTCACTACTGGCCAAGCCCTTAGACTTCTTTTCTGGAGGTAACCATGTTTACAATCTCATTATCACATTGAAAAGTCATAGTTGCTTAACATTTTGCAGGGTGGAATGGGCAGTGTTCTCTTAATTATTCCTCCTCCTAATCTATTAATGCAGGATGTTACAGAACAGTGCCTGTTAATTTCTGAAAATTTTATTTTGGGTCCACTAGTTGGTTTTTATTATGCATGCTATTTTAAAAAATTTTGCTAAAGTGAGTGAAATTTTAAGGGTTTTTTTTTTTGATGAGTATTTTATTTTTTTAAGTAATTCTTTTTTTAATGCATATATATATATTTTTTAATTAATTAATTTGGCTGTGTCGGGTCTTAGCTGCGGCACGTGGGATCTCCCTTGCGACATGCGGGATCTTTCGCGGTGCACAGGCTTCTCTCTAGTTGTGGAACGCGGGCTTTGTTGCCCCTCGGCATGTGGGATCATAGCTCCCTGACCAGGGATTGAACCTGTGTCCCCAGCTGATCTGTTATCCATTTTCCTTCCATAGGCTTTAACACTTCTTCTTCTTCTTTTTTTTAAAATATTTATTTGTTTATTTGGTTGCACTGGGTCTTAGTTGCGGCTCACTGGCTCCTTAGTTGTGGCATGTGAACTCTTAGTTGAGGCATGCTTGTGGTATCTAGTTCCCTGACCAGGGGTTGAACCCAGGCCCCTGCATTGGGAGAGCGGAGTCCTAACCACTGCGCCACCAGGGAAGTCCCTAACACTTCTTTTTGAAATTCTTCTTGCTTGCTCTTAAGTTGGCTTAACCTTTCCTTGTTGTCTATAAACCGTTCACGGTCATGGCGATCAGAGTAGACTAAATCACCTCTCTGGACGCACTTGGTGCAGGTCAGCTGCTGGCGGGTGGTATTGCACAGTGGACACCGCTCGACCGCCATGTACAGCCCCTCCTCGTTGTCCATGGAGTCTACCAGGTCCCGGGTGAGCGGCTGGGGCCCGCAGCCAGGAGCCTCCAGTGCCCTGACTCCCTTCCCACTGGAAGACGCCATGATGGCCTGAGAGCAGAGCCAGTCACATGGGATTTTGTTTTCAACCAGGTGAATCTTAAGGGTTTTTACAAAAAGAGAAATCCCTTGGAATGGGGAAGGTTATAGAAACCAAATTCTGAATTGTCAGACCTGTTTCTACTAGATGATGAATTATAAATGTGATGGTAGTTCATAGTAGAAAATCATATGAAATGTTTTAGAAGTTATATTTTTCAGTTGTATATATTGATCCACGTGATGCAGAAAGTAGCTCGCAAAGGCATTCATAAAAATTGAAGAATAGGGCTTCTCTGGTGGCGCAGTGGTTGAGAGTCTGCCTGCCGATGCAGGGGACACGGGTTCGTGCCCCGGTCTGGGAAGATCCCACATGCCGCGGAGCGGCTGGGCCCGTGAGCCATGGGCGCTGAGCCTGCGCGTCCGTGAGCCTGTGCTCCGCAACGGGAGAGGCCACAGCGGTGAGAGGCCCGCGTACCGCAAAAAAAAAAAAAAAAAAATTGAAGAATAAATTAATGTTCATTAACATGCAATATAGTAACAATGTAACATAATAACAACAGATTTACATTATATGCATTTAATGGCTCTTTTTTGTTTAAAATAAGCTTCACTGATGTTGATAGCAGCTTTATTCATAATTGCCACAACTCAGCAACCAAGATGTCCTTGAGTAGGTAAATGAATAAACTGTGGTACATCCAGACTATGGAATATTATCGAGTGGTAAAATGAAATGAGCTATCAAGCCATGAAAAGACATGGAGGAAGCCAAATTGCATATTATTAAGTGAAAGAAGCCAGTCTAAAAGGCTACATAGTGTATGTTTCCAACTATATGACATTCTGGAAAAGGCAAAATTATGGAGACGGTAAAATGAGGAGTGATTGCCAGGGGCTGGGGAGAGGGAGGGATGACTAGGTGGCGCACAGAGGATTTTTAGGACAGTGGAACTGCTCTGTATGATACTACAGTGGTTGATACATTTGTTCAGACCTATGGAATGTACAACACAAAGAGTGAACCCTAATATAAACTATGGATTTTGGGTGGTGATGTGCCGATATAGATTCATGAACTGTAGCAGATGTACCAGGAGATGTTGATAATGGGGGAAGGATGCATGTGTGGGAGCAGGAGGTTTATGGGAAATCTCTGTACCTTCCTCTCAATTTAGCTGTGAGCCTAAAGCTGCTCTTAAAAAATTGTTTCGAAAAAAAAAAGTTGAAGAAAATTCATGTAAAAATTTGGAGCGGTATATGAATGAGCCATTTTTATCGTGGGGAGACTATGGAAGAAAAGAAAATAATGTTCCAACAAAATGGCTTTAGTAATATTCCTGAAGGTAATTAGTGGTGCATTTTTATGCAGAGTGCAGAGGCACTGGATTACCATGGTTTGCTATATGAGAGCCTAGTAATGGTTCAAGTGTAAAGTAGTCCCTTCGGCTGCTATGTGAAGTCGATATTTCATCTACTAAGAGGCAGGGATAACTGTGAAGGAAGACTTTTCAGGAGTTTACGTAGACTGTTATTAGGACCTAAACTTAAAATTTAGCTATGCAGAAAAAGGATGGGGGGATTACTTTTAGTAGTGATGGGATTTGATGGGTAGACTAGATATGGAATATAGGGCACAGGGAGGAATCAATGAAGTTTAGATCATTGAAACTTTTCCCTTTGAAATCACAGCTAATGAAAGGCAGAGGATTCATTGGGCACCAAGATATGTGGTTTGGGTCACGGACAGTGAGTAAAGTGAAGTGGCTGAAACGCTGAGAGAGAAATCAGTTCATCAAGATTTCTAGTATGAACTGGAAGAACTATGTATGACTTTTTTAAAAAGTTTTATTTATTTATTTGTTTTTATTTTTGGTTGTGTTGCGTCTTCATTGCAGTGCGTGGGCTTCTCATTGTTGTGGCTTCTCTTGCAGAGCATGGGTGCTAGGTGTGCGGGCTTCAGTAGTTGCGGCTTGCGGGCTCTAGAGCGCAGGCTCAGTAGTTGTGGCGTGTGGGATCTTCCTGGGCCAGGGCTTGAACCCATGTCCCCTGCATTGGCAGGAGGATTCTTAACCACTGTGCCACCAGGGAAGTCCTCTGTATGACTTTTTTTTTTTTTTTAATTTTTACTATAACTTTATTTATTTATTTTACATCTTTATTGGAGTATAATTGCTTTACAATGGTGTGTTACTTTCTGCTTTATAACAAAGTGAATCAGTTATACATATGTTCCCATATTTCTTCACTCTTGCGTCTCCCTCCCTCCCACCCTCCCTATCCCACCCCTCTATGTGGTCACAAAGCACCGAGCTGATCTCCCTGTGCTATGTGGCTGCTTCCCACTAGCTATCTATTTTACGTTTGGTAGTGTATATATGTAATGCCACTCTCTCACTTTGTCACAGCTTACCCTTCCCCCTCCCCATATCCTCAAGTCCATTCTCTAGTAGGTCTGTGTCTTTATTCTACTGTCTTACCCCTAGGTTCTTCATGACATTTTTTTTCTTAAATTCCATATATATGTGTTAGCATACGGTATTTGTCTTTCTCTTTCTGACTTACTTCACTCTGTATGACAGACTCTAGGTCCATCCACCTCATTACAAATAGCTCAATTTCGTTTCTTTTTAAGGCTGAGTAATATTCCATTGTATATATGTGCCACATCTTCTTTATCCATTCATCTGATGATGGACACTTAAGTTGTCTCCATCTCCTGGCTATTGTAAATAGAGCTGCAGTGAACATGTTGGTACATGACTCCTTTTGAACTATGGTTTTCTCAGGGTATATGCCCAGTAGTGGGATTGCTGGGTCATATGGTAGTTCTATTTGTAGTTTTTTAAGGAACCGCCGTACTATTCTCCACAGTGGCTGTACCAATTCACATTCCCACCAGCAGTGCAAGAGTGTTCCCTTTTCTCCACACCCTCTCCAGCATTTATTGTTTCTAGATTTTTTGATGATGGCCATTCTGACCTGTGTGAGATGATATCTCATTGTAGTTTTGATTTGCATTTCTCTAATGATGAATGATGCTGAGCATTCTTTCATGTGTTTGTTGGCAGTCGGTATATCTTTGGAGAAATGTCTATTTAGGTCTTCTGCCCATTTTTGGATTGGGTTGTTTGTTTTTTTGTTATTGAGCTGCATGAGCTGCTTGTAAATTTTGGAGATTAATCCTTTGTCAGTTGCTTCATTTGCAAATATTTTCTCCCATTCTGAGGGTTGTCTTTTCGTCTTGTGCATGGTTTCCTTTGCTGTGCGAAAGCTTTGAAGTTTCATTAGGTCCCATTTGTTTATTTTTGTTTTTATTTCTATTTCTCTGGGAGGTGGGTCAAAAAGGATCTTGCTGTGATTTATGTCATAGAGTGTTCTGCCTATGTTTTCCTCTAAGAGTTTGATAGTTTCTAGCCTTACATTTAGGTCTTTAATCCATTTTGAGCTTATTTTTGTGTATGGTGTTAGGGAGTGATCTAATCTCATACTTTTACATGTACCTGTCCAGTTTTCCCAGCACCACTTATTGAAGGGGCTGTCCTTTCTCCACTGTACATTCCTGCCTCCTTTATCAAAGATAAGGTGACCATATGTGCGTGGGTTTATCTCTGGGCTTTCTATCCTGTTCCATTGATCTATATTTCTGTTTTTGTGCCGGTACCATACTGTCTTGATTACTGTAGCTTTGTAGTATAGTCTGAAGTCAGGGAGCCTGATTCCTCCAGCTCCGTTTTTCGTTCTCCAGATTGCTTTGGCTATTTGGGGTCTTTTGTGTTTCCATACAAATTGTGAAATTTTTTGTTCTAGTTCTGTGAAAAATGCCAGTGGTAGTTTGATAGGGATTGCATTGAATCTGTAGATTGCTTTGGGTAGTATAGTCATTTTCACAATGTTGATTCTTCCAATCTAAGAACATGGTATATCTCTCCATCTGTTTGTATCATCTTTAATTTCTTTCATCAGTGTCTTATAATTTTCTGCATACAGATCTTTTGTCTCCTTAGGTAGGTTTATTCCTAGATATTTTATTCTTTTTGTTGCAATGGTAAATGGGAGTGTTTTCTTGATTTCACTTTCAGATTTTTCATCATTAGTGTATAGGAATGCCAGAGATTTCTCTGCATTAATTTTGTATCCTGCTACTTTACCAGATTCACTGATTAGCTCTAGTAGTTTTCTGGTAGCATCTTTAGGATCCTCTATATATAGTATCATGTCATCTGCAAACAGTGACAGCTTTACTTCTTCTTTTCCGATTTGGATTCCTTTTATTTCCTTTTATTCTCTGATTGCTGTGGCTAAAACTTCCAAAACTATGTTGAATAAGAGTGGTGAGAGTGGGCAGCCTTGTCTTGTTCCTGATCTTAGTGGAAATGCTTTCAGTTTTTCACCATTGAGGACGATGTTGGCTGTGGGCTTGTCATATATGGCCTTTATTATGTTGAGGAAAGTTCCCTCTGCCTACTTTCTGCAGGGTTTTTTATCATAAATGGGTGTTGAATTTTGTCAGAAGCTTTCTCTGCATCTATTGAGATGATCATATGGTTTTTCTCCTTCAATTTATTAGTGTGGTGTATCACGTTGATTGATTTGCATATATTGAAGAATCCTTGCATTCCTGGAATAAACCCCACTTGATCATGGTGTATGATCCTTTTAACGTGCTGTTGGATTCTGTTTGCTAGTATTTTGTTGAGGATTTTTGCATCTATGTTCATCAGTGATATTGGCCTATAGTTTTTAAAGTTAGGTTTTTGAATTATCTTATGAACGATCCTTCACTTTGCTTCCTAGAGCTTTGTCCCTGACATGCATTCATTTAACTCTCTCTGAATTGCTGATGGATATTATTTGTGGTATTATATAAGTAGGTTTCCTTGTTTACGGTGTTTTTCAAAGTTTATCATCAGGATTAGTTTTAAGTAAAATCATTGTATAGAACCAACTGTTCTGCTTTAGAAGAATAGTGGAAGGCAGTGGTTTTCACCCTGGCTGCACAGTAGAGCCACCTTAGGGGGTTTTCAAAAACATACAGATGCCTGGGCCTCCCTCGAAAGATTTTGATTCTGATTTAAGGAGTTGCCAGAGAAGGCTGGCAAGGACCAGCGTCAGGTCAGAAAACTTGACTTAGCCAGAATGCTGCAAGTGGATATGAAATCTTTTCCAGAGGGCAGAATTGTTATAAACAGTCTGACAGAGACAACCTTTTATGTTTGCCAATTTACTAATTTACAGTGAGAAGTACGCCAAGTGAATGAACATTAATGCTGGAGCTGGCAGACCATTCTTTGCTCTCCTGTGAGGTAGGTCATAAAAGCTAAATTGGAATCAGGAAGTTGCGTGGAAGAGCCTAAAGATCTAAGAAATTTATATCTGTCATGCTCTGCTCTAGGGGCCAGAATACTCATCCTTTTGTCCACCCTACTGGACTGTAGTTAGGTGGACATGACATTTCCATCAGCAGTGTGCTAAGTGTTAATTTCCCTATACCTTGCCAGCAGTAGATCCAATTATTCTTTTTAATATTTGGCACAAATTTAACATTTGTGTATAAAATGAAAGCTCACTGCTAGTTTGATTTTCATTTTCTGGGCATTACAAAGTTTGAATATTTTTTCATATGTTTGTTGTCTTCTTAGATTGGTTCTTATGTGAACTGTCTAATTATGTCTTTTGCCAGTTTTTTCTCTGTTGTGTTGTCTTTTTTTATAAATTTGTAAGAGCTCTTTGAATATTTTATATTTTCTGTCATCTGCATTCTGTTTTTTTCCCCGACTTTGTCCTTTCTTGTTTATGGTATCATTTGCCTTATAAATATTTAAAAATTTTATTTGGTTGAGTACATTCATCTTTTTCTTTCTCTCTCTCTCTCTCTTTTTATTTTTTTAATAATTTTGGGCTTTCTGTCTTGGCTAAGAGTCTCCTCTCTCCTGGATTATACATGTTGACTTTGAATTTTTTTTCTAAGGCTTTAAAACATTTTTACTTCATATCCATCTGGAATTTGGTTTTTGAATATATTATGTTTATTTTTCTGCAGATGAGTAGGAAGATAGTCCAACATTATTACTAAATAAATCATTCCCTCCCCTCTAATTTTGCCTATGTTGAATTCTTATTCTGGGATTTTTGGGAGGTTCTCTAATCTTTTATATTAATCTAATTTATCTGTACTTAATATTCACTAAGTTGATTACTTTTACATTGTGTTCTCATGTAGTCATTATATATATATATATTTACCCATTTTACTAAGTTTTTATTAATTGAAGTATATTTGATGTACAATATTACATAAGTTACAGGTGTACAATATAGTGATTCACAATTTTTAAAGGTTGTACTCTATAGTCACAAAATATTGGCTATATTCCCTGTGTTGTACATTGTATCCTTGTAGCTTATTTATATGTAATAGTTTGTACCTCTTAATCCCCTACCACTATATTGCCCCTCTCCCCTTCCCTCTTCACACTGGTAACCACTAGTTTGTTCTCTATATCTGTGAGTCTGCTTTTTTTTTGTTATATTCACTAGTTAGTTGTATTTTAGATTCCACATATAAGTAATATCATACAGTATTTGTCTTTCTCTGTCTGATTTACTTTTCCTAGCATAATGTCCTCCAGGTCCATCCATGTTGTTGCAAATGGCAAAATTTCATTGTTTTTTATGGGTGAGTAGTATTCTGTATACACATACTTACATATATATATATATATATATATATATATATATATATATACCATATCTTCTTTATCTGTTCATCTGTTGATGGACACTTAGGTTGCTTCCATGTCTTGGCAATTGTTATCAATGCTGCTGTGAACATTGGGGTGCACGTATCTTTTTGAATTAGTGTTTTTGCTTTTTTCAGATATATACCCAGGAGTGGAATTGCTTGGTCATATGGTAGTTCTATTTTTAGATTTTTGAGAAACCTCCATATTGTTTTCCACAGTGGCTGCACCAATTTACATTCCCACCAACAGTGTACAAGGGTTCCCTTTTCTCCACATCCTTGCCAACATTTGTTATTTGTGGTCTTTTTGATGATAGCCATTCTGACAGGTGTGAGATGGTATCTCAGTGTGATTTTGATTTGCGTTTCCCTGGTGATTAGTGATTTTCAACGTTTTATGTTATATTTTGATATATGTTTTGATTATAGTTATAATCTGTTCTGATTATAGTTATATTATCTTCTGATTTAGAGAATAGTGTTTATATTCTTTCTAAATAATTTTTTTTTAGCTGTTCTTAGGTATTTATTCCTCCTAGTATATTCTAAGATAATTTTATCCAATACAACCTAAACAAAATAGTACTGAAATCTTAATTGGAATTGTACTAATTAATATATTAATTTTGTGAGAATTGACACATGATAACAAATGCTTTTATCTATAAGTATGTCCTTACCTTTGTTCATGTCTTCTTTTTATGTGCTTTAAGAAGTTCTTGAATTTTCTTTTATATAAGTCCTATGCTTTTTTATTAAATGTATCCCTACCTATTTATATTTGTGAATAGGTTTTTATCGATTTTCATTCCTACATAATTGCTAGTTAATAAAGAAATTTCATGTCTTCTTTTTCAATATTTATAACAATGATTTCATTTTCTTGTATTATTGCATTTACTTATATCATCCCATAACCTTCAGGATGGTGTTGAATAATAAAGCAAGAATCAGCATCTTTGTTTAATTTGTTTTAATTGAAATAGATGTGGTGTTTTGAAACCTATAATAATATTTGCTGCTGGTGAATGGTAAATATTTTGTTTCCTTTGTCTCTGGCGGTTGGATACCAGTAGGTGTGCAGTTGTATTTCTTTGTCAGCTAATTAAGTGTGTGAGCCATACAGCTACAGTACTATTTTAAAGTATAATCCCAAGAGTGATGGAAGGGAAAGCAGGCTCAGTCTCTGTGAGCCTTAGTTAGCTATCAATTAAGATATTAAGAGGAAGCCCCTTTGTTCTTGGTTTGTTTAAGTCATATCAGCCTCAGGGGTATAGAGGACTCAGCCCACCTATTTAGATTCTGCTCCTCTTCTTGGAAGTCTAAGAAAAATGGCTGCACAACCATATGCAGTTATTTACCTCTGCCAAGCCCTGGGTCTAGGTATGTTTGCTGGATGAAACAACTGGGTATGTTTGCTGCAGGATTCTGGTGTTCATATTTTCACTTTAGGGCTATCCTGTGGTGAGGCCCTGGTTCATGTCTGGCCAGAGGAGAAGATTTTGCCACAATAGGTTTTTCACTGGCAGTGAATATTTTTATGGGCAGAAGAGTGGAGAACAAAAATGAAAACAACTTTTTTGTTGCTTCTGATACCATACCCACAGTTGAGATATAACTCAACTCGTTCATTTTCTGGTGGGGAAGCAGAGCTTAGAGAGGTTAAATGTTTTGACCAAGATTATAATGATATTCAGTAGCCAAGTCCAGGGCTCTTGTCTTCTGACTCCTAGGTCCATGCATATTTTAAAAATACCACATTATTTCTAAATTTTTAGAAGAGTTTCTTAGGCGAGCTTCTGAAGGTTCAGAAGACTACAGGAAAATAATAACCTCAGGGAGACCCTGGCTGAGTGAATAATGGATTATTTAGATGATAGGTCATTTTTCTTCAGCTTTATAATAAGCGATATTTCTGTAGTAGATTACAAGTAAAAAACATTGGAAATGTGCCAAAGATGTCATAGGACTTCTATGTTTAGAAATTGTTTTCAATGGGAATAGTTTAGCCTAGGATAAATAAACATTTTAGGAACAGCTGTCCAAAGAACAAGCAAAAGTCTTAATTTTTCTATCCATTGAAATTCATCCAGAAGCAAAAAAAGTTGGACTGAGTAGTGAGGAAAATGATTTCATTCACATAGAATAGACACTTAAAGTATTTAGGAACAGAATTAATAAGAATTAAAGAGATCCCCCTATGAAGGAAAGTATACATTTTCCTTTGGGTACATGAAAGAAGACAAATTAGTGAGGGTATGCCAGGTTCTAGATAAGACGTCTTAATTAAGATGTCAATTTTCTTCTAATTATTTTGTGAAAGTATGCATAAGTTTGGAAGTGTAAGTGAATGACAACAGGTGAGAAGTTCCTGAAGCTAATGAGTACACCAGGAGTCTTTGTGCCAACAGATGATAAACACTATTATGAAAAGTTACAGTAATTAAAAGAGTGGTACTGATACAAGAACTGACTGTTAATGAGCAGAATAGGAAGCATATTTGAGTATGAATTTAGTTTATGATAATAAAATCAGTGACAAAATTTTAGTAAAGGTACTGAGAAGAACTGATTAAACGTTGAGGAAGAATTTTTAAATTTTTGTCGTATAACACCCCAAGACAGATTTAAATGGAGTGAATACAACTGAAAGAGAGTTAAAAGAAAATAGAGGTAAATATACATCTGATCAAAATGGGGACACTTTTTCTTTTTAGCCCATTTTATATAAATGAATTTGAAGAGCAACAGAAGTACTTGATTTGGCAAATAGTTATTCTAAGCAAAGAGTATGTTAATAATATAGACTTTTAAGGAAGAAAAAATGATATGTCAAAATCTGGCAGTTGTGGAGGAAGTAAAGCCACTGATCTGAAAGTTCTTAAACTGAGAACCTAAGTTCGCATTCCATTCAAATGGGACAATCGACTTTAATTAGAAGTCAGTTTCCTTGTCATACATGAACAGTAACTTGATGTGGTGTTTTGCACCTGGTTCCTGCCAGGAATTTTACCATCTGGTTGTTAAATTATTGGCGGCTTGAAATCAGCCATGATGGGAGTATTTCCATGATGGAAATTAGCAAATGCTGCAAATCAGGACACAATTTTTTTTTTAAAAAAGAGGCGTTTACCAGCTTATCGCTTGAAATAAGATTTGGTTTGTTAGCATAAAATAAGATAATATGCAAAATATCTTAATAAATATTAAATAATGTTTCCATAAGAAGTGAATGGTGTCTGGTTTGAGATTCCTTCATTCATGAGGGAATTTTGAGGTATACCTTGCCTTATATAGCAAATTGTGTTTGTGCGCTGAACCCATCAAGCAGTGCTTTCATATTGTACCTCTCAACATGTACAGCGTGCACATTACTTTTCTTTTCTTCTCTTCAGAAACAGTTGCTTTCAAATGTACAGTTTTGCTTTGGATGGTTGGTTGAAAGATACACCAATCCACCTGGCCTCCCCTGAAGTTGAAGTTTTCTTTCATTTCCCTAATCTGATTTTGCTATCTTTGTTTCTGCTTTCAATTTGTCTACCATGTAACCTGATTTGTGTTTTTGACATTTTATTGTAATTGACTTAGTAAACTGTTTTCTTCTCTTGGTCCAAGTACATTATTGTTTTAAGCTTTGGCCTGGTCTGCTGTTTACTGTGACTCTTCTCAGGCACCTTTGGTTCTGGCTGACAGGAATAGAGTAGCTTTTCTTTCTTTTTTAAAAAAATATTAGACTTTTTTTTTTGTGAAGAGCAGTTTCAAGTTTACAGAAATTTGAACAGAAAGTACAGAAAGTTCCCATGTACCCGCTTCTGCTACCCACCCCTCCCAGCCCGGCCCATTTCCCCTACTATTGATATTTTACGTTAATGTGATACATTTGTTACAATTGATGAACCTACATAGACATATCATAATCACCCAAAGTCCATAGTTTACAATATCAGTCTTGGTGTGGTGCATTCTATGGGTCTTGACAAATGTATAATGGCATGCATCCATCATTACAGCGTCATACAGAATAGTACTGTGCCCCTAAAAAATCCTCTGTGTTCCACCTATGTATCCTTCCCTCCCTCCAACCCCTGGCAGTCACTCATCTTTTTATTGTCTTCATAGTTTTGCCTTTTCTGGAATGTCAGATAGTTGGAATCACACAATATGTAGCCTTTTCAGATTGGCTTATTTTACTTAGTAACATGCATTTAAGTTTCCTCCAAGTCTTTTCATGGCTATATAATTCATTTCGTTTTAGCACTGAATAATACTACATTGTCCGATGTACCACAGTTTGTTTATCCATTCACCTACTGAAGGACATCTTGATTGGTTCTAAGTTTTGGCAATTATGAATAAAGCTGCTAAAAACATCCGTGTGCAGGTTTTTGTGTGTATATGTTTTCAACTCCTTCGGGGAAATACCAAAGAGCACAGTTGCTGTGTTGTGTGGTAAGAATATATTTAGTTTTGTAAGAAACCTTCAAACTGCCTTCCCTTTTACATTCTCACCAGTGGTGACTGAGCGTTCCTGTTGTTCCACATCCTCACTAGCATTTTTTTTTGTCAGTGTTATAGATTTTGATCATTGTAATAGTTGTGTAGTGGTGTTAACTGAAAAAAAAAAAAAAAAAGCACAACCTAAAAGTTGAGAATTGTGTGTGCTGAGGACTTTGGCCTAGGACGCAGCCTCTAAGATAGCTCTGAGGGACTGCTCCTGAGAGGTAAGGGAGGAGCTAGGATACATAGGAGTTTTTGCAACAAAAAACCGGGTAGTTGGAACATCAAAAGATTACTGTTAATTAAAAAAACCCAGACATCTCATGTTAGTGAATTTAGCACTTTCCTGTGTGCTAAATTCATTAGCACATAGAAAGATGCAAGAGTCTGGACTCATTGAAATCATTCCTTTGATATACACCTTAACTATCTAGGGCCAGTATCCTGTTTTTCTCCATCCTGAATCCCCTCAGAGTGCATGTTGGGGGGGCTGCAGTGGCTAATGGCTTGACGTTGGCAGCACCCTTTGTTTACTGATACGGCAGGTGACATTTTCCATCCACAGTGGTATCTCATTGTTGTCTTAATTTGCATTTCTCTGAAGACGTATGATGTGGAGCATCTTTTCATATGCTTACTTGTCATCTGTATGTCTTCTTTGGTGAGGGGTCTATTCAGATGTTTTGCCCATTTTTTAATTGGATTGTTCATCTTCTAAGTGCATTTTAAGAATTGTTACATATTTTGGATAACAGTTTACCGGATATGTGTTTTGCAAAGGTTTTCTCCCAGCCTGTGTCTTTTCATTCTCTTAACAGTATCTTTTGCAGAGCTGAAGTTAGTAATTTTAATACAGCTCAGTTTATCAATTTTTCTTTCATAGGTTGTGCTTTTAGTGTTGTATCTAATAAAGTCATAGCTAAACCCAAGAACTGTTAGATTTTCTCCTTCTTATAGTCTGGGAATTTTATAGTTTTGCATTTTGCATTTCGATCTATGACCTATGATCCATTTTGAGTTAGTTTTTGTAAGAGGTGTAGGTTCTGTGTCTAGATTTTTGGGGTGGGGGCATGTGGATGTCCAGTCATTCCAACACCATTTGTTGAAAAGTCTTTTTCCATTGATAGCCTTTGCTTCTTTGTCAAAGATTAGTTTCACTTGACTCTGTCTTTGTGAGTCTGTTCCTGGGCTCTCTATTCTATTCCACTGATCTATTTATGTATTCTTTCACTAGTACCATACTATCTTGTTTACTGTAGCATTAAAGTAAGTTCTGAAGTCGGGTAGCGTCAGTCCTCCAACTTTCTTGTTCTTCAATATTGTGTTGGCTATTCTGGGTCATTTGCCTCTTTATATAAACTTCAGAATCGGTTTGTTGATAGCCACAAAATAACTTGCTGGGATAGGCTTGCTTTTTAAACTAAGAATTTTGCTTTTGCCTTTTAAAATAAGAGATATTTTTGACTTTTGGTCTTTTTCAAAGGCCATTTACCTTATACCTTTTCTTTCTTAGGTTGTCATCAACATGTTTACTACTAACCAATATAAGTAAATAATTATAATAAGTAAGCAATTGTGTGGTATTTTGTTACTTTTCTGTATTATATAAATCTCTTCGTAAATATGTGTGTAATATGCATGTATATATAAGATTATGACCACAAAGTAGTAATTTTTTATCCCTAAAGACCTGTTTTTGGGGGCGAGGGTACTGCAGGCAGCTTTCATAGACTCCACTGGGGTCTTTTTAAAACTACATCCACCCTCCCCTACTCATCCTTATCTAAAACACCTCAGTCACTGAGTCACTGTGCATTCTGGGGGATGTTACTGTTTAGTGTTGTGCGTAACAATATAATGGAGCTAGAAAACACTGAGAACCGCTGCTGTAAAGTAATGAAACCAAACATGTATCAGCTTAGGGTTTTTGTGTCTCTTCTCCCTTGTCTGTTCTCCTTCATTGAAGTTCAGTTTATCTTATAAAGGTATAGGAGTCTTATGAGCATGAAAAAGGTCATTTTTAAATGAAACATGCTAAGAACAGTGCTATATAGTTAGCTGTCTAAAAATACTGTATTTATGTTTTATTTGCACCTTATCTAAGAGAAAGAGTATACATGCTAGGTTAATTTTTATATTTTATCTTAATTTTATATGTTAATTATTCAGGTCTTACTTTATTCTTATTATCAGAGTTTTATAGATTTATATTCCAAGGATGTTTAATCTGACATTGGGTTTTTACAACTTGTAATTCAATACCTGAATTGTGTTAAGAGTTACACTCTAACATTTATGTCTTTATTCTCCCGTAGGCTTCTATAAAATTTTCAAAAAATTTTAATAGCGTGTAGAGAAATAGGATTGTTTAACCTCATAAAATATTTAACTCAAGCAGTCTGGTGACATCAGGTTAATCTAGTTATGTAAACTAGCCTTCTTACCCTGCTTAGAGTGACCATCCCTTTTTCTTAACTATTAGCAGAATATGAGAAAAATTCACATATCTTCACCAAAGCTGAACATTATAGTGAAATACACAATTGGGGGAAACCACTTTGATAAACGAAAAGTATTATTTAATTTTTATTTATTTTTAAAATATTAGGTTAAATATTATTTTCATGGTTACTGGCTTCTTCTATTATATCTTTTGTAGCTTGTTTCTTCATGTCCTTTGTCCAGTTTTCAGTTTGGGGGTGTGGGTCTTTTTCTTAGTGATTTCATTAGAGCTTTGTGGATGGAGGTAAAAGTGATTAACTCTTAATAAGTAATTTTCATTAAATTTGATTTTTTAAAAAATTGAAGTATTTTTATTTTGGAAGATAATGCAGGTCTTTGGAAGATAAACCTTTATCTGGAAGATAAATACTGGTTTCCCTAAAACTTTTGGCTATATTGGCAAATTTCTTACAATATGCAATTATGATACGTAGAATATTTGTTTATGCTTAATTTATGTTTATAATTTTTTAGGAAGTAGAAGACAGTAAGGGTGAGTTTTTGAGAGGTCATTTTAACTAAAGTTTTTTCTTTTTGAGGAGACTTTAAAGGTTACAATGTTATTAAGATTATACTTCATCAAAATCTAGAATTCAAGTGCCAAAGTCTATCATAGCTTCTTGTTTAAAACGTTTATTGTAAAGTTAAAGCCAAAGAAACTTTGTACCTCTCTTATGATCTTATGAATCTTAATTAAAAGAGATATTTTGTATCTACTACCATAAGTCAAAATCTTAAAAGTGTTTCATCCTAAATGTAAAAATTCTAAAATGTAAAATGTAAAAATTTAAAATGTAAAAATTAAAAAATTTAAAATGTAAAAATTAAAATTCTAGAAACTATCTGGGTAAGCTTTTTCACTATTTTATGATTCCCAAGAGTTATTCAACATGTGTGGATATAAAATATAGAATATTGTTAATGACTCAGAATAAATTTTTAAAATTTAAGATCTCCTTTCCCCACAATGACATTTGTTAACACATTCTCTCCTTTACAATACACAGTGTTGGATCATGAAACAGAGTAAACAAACAAGTCATTGTTTAAAATAAATAGTGTGCACTGTGTTCAAAGGACTGTGAATTTTTGTTTTGAATTGTTATATAATTTTAGTTCTAGAATACATTACATATTATATTTTAATTTTATGTGATACAAAGATATTTATTTTAGGTGCAATATTAACAGTTTACAACATTCTTTAGATTATTATTTTAAATATTTAAGCATCATGTATGACTAATTTCTAATCTTAACCTTGGAGGAAAATATTCTGTTCTATAAAAAAATAAGTAAGTAAACGAAGATAATGAATAGGACATGAAAGTAAGCCATTCTTTGGTATTTGGAAGTTCAGTCTTTTTTTTTCTCCCCTGGCTGCACCGCACAGCTTGTGGGGTCTTAGCTCCCTGACCAGGGATTGAACCCGGGCCCTCGGCTGTGAAAGTGTGGAGTCCTAACCACCAGACTGCCAGGGAACTCCCGGAAGTTCAGTCTTTCAAAAATATTTACTTTTCTTAAATTTGCAAATTATTTTTTTCTGAAGTGACTGCCATAACCTGACTTTATATTGCTTTCTAGAATTTTCTTTGGGTGTTATCACAGTCACCTTCAGATATCTTGGCACATACTATGTTTGGTAGAGTAGGGTTTTTTTTTTTTTTTTTGGGTTGACGGAACAATTCCTTATAAGTTGGGAGTGTATTTATTTAGATTAAATTTATTGTCCTGTGGTTATACACACACATACACGTAAGCAGAAATTCAGTGTTTGAAAAATTGTGTTCTGCTTCCTGTTTCAAGGAGGAAGTTATTTATAGGACAGCATATTGAAAGGGTAGTATCTAGAGATCAGCCTGAGGGAGAGAAGTACATTCTTGCAGGTTCTCTGTGAATATTCCAGGCCAAAGGGATGTCACAAGCTGAGGTTAGAGAATGGGAGGGTCTATATTATACAACAGCCTGGAAGATCGAGGTGACTGGATAAACTGTAGATAAAAGCCAGGTAGACTGCCCAGGCAGTCAAGAGAACAGAACAGGTGAAGATAAACAGCAAGCAGTGGTGTGTGCTCTCTTTGTGCCACACTTGATGCGAAGCACTGTTTGCCAGGCACAGTTGATATCATCCCTATCTCTCCTTTGAATGATTCAAAGAAAAGTCCTATGAGTCATGTTTTATTCCCTTCATTGCACATAACTTTGTTTAGAATTCATTTGTTCATTCAATACTTATTTATTGTATACCTAGTATATATACCAGGCATTGTTCTAGGCTCTTGGGATTCATCAGTGAACAAAAAAGACAGAAGAGGATCTTTGTTCTTACAGCATTTACAACGGTAGGGTAGGGAGAAAAATAGTACATAGTAAACGTAACATATAACTAAATTATAGTTACGTTGGGCAGTATGTTAGAAGGTGACAAGTGTAATAGACAAAAATAGAGTCTGGTAATACAGATTGGGAGATCTGGATGGGATTTAGGGGGAGGATACATATTAAATAGGGTGGTTATGGTTGGCCTAATTGAGTTGATTATTAAAGTAGAGTTCTTTTCTTTCTTTTATTTTTAGCTTCAGCACAAGTCAGCAAAGTGAATAAGTACTGCACTTCTTCCAACTTTCATTCCACTTTGAGGAAAAAGAATATCATCATGTCAAGCATTACGATTGACCCAGATGTCAAGCCTGGTGAATATGTCATCAAGAGCCTCTTTGCAGAATTTGCTGTTCAAGCTGAAAAGAAAATTGAAGTTGTAATGGCTGAACCCTTGGTGAGTAGAGCTGACCTATAAATCCAATATTTTCTTGACTTGCATTAACCATTATATTACAAATTTTCCAAAGAAAATAATATACTTGAAAAAATATTAAAGGAAGCCAATCTGAAAAGGGTACGTACTGTATAATTCCAACTATATGACATTCTAGAAAAGGCAAAACTGTGGAGACAGTAAAAGATCAGTGGTTGGCAGGGGTTGGGCAGGGGTAGGGGTGGGATGAATAGGCAGACACAGAGGATTTTTAGGGCAATGAATATATTCTGTATGTTATTATAATGGTGGATACATGTCATTATACATTTGTCCAAACGCATAGAATATGCAACACCCGTTGTGAACTGTAGCGCAATCTGTAGACTTTGGATGATTAGGCTGTGTCAGTGTAGGTTCATCTGTTATGACAGATGCACCCCTCTGGCGCGGAATGTTGATAATGGCGGGGGCTATGCGTGTAAGGGCACAGGGGAATATGGGAAGTCTATCCTTCCACTCAGTTTCGCTGTAAACCTAAAACTGCTCTCAAAAATAAAGTCTTCAAAAAAAATTAAGGGATAGGCCAGTAGTAAAGTGATGATCTAAAAAGCTGTAATGACTCTAGAACCCACTTTGATAAGTTACTGCAGGTCACCAAAGAACAAAAATGGATTTCACCAATGGGAATTGTTGAGACAGATAAAACATAAGAGAAAACCCAAAACATTCTGTGAGTTAATGATGTGACAGTAGCCAGACTTATAATGAACATGTAAACAGCTTTGAACTTACAGTACACGAGGATACTTAAAGAATGTGAGGAGCTCTGTGTGAGTCGAGCTTATGGTGACGAAGGAAGAAAAAGACCAAAAACAAATGTCTGGGTTGGATTCTAACGAATTGTGGTGGCTATTATGATAGATAATACAGTGGTTGGGCAGTAAGAGGGAGAACAGATGAAAGGCAAAGACTGTTTAGTTATTGTATATAATTCAGGCTGGAATGAAAAGAGCCTTGGAACTAGGGCATTAACAGTGGAGAAGTGGTTGCAGAAAAAAGTGAGATAAACAACAGAAGCAGAATCAGTAGAACTTGACACATAATTAAATAGGAGTAGGTGTTTCGAGTGAGAGTGAAGGGTCAAAGATTTTTTGAAGTGTTAGAAAAGATGGTAGTGTATTTACTTAGGTAAAGAAAACAGGAATGTTATTGGGGTAGTAAAGGTGATTAAGATAATTTTTCCTTTGTGTATGTTAAGCTTGAGCTACTAGCGATCTAAACCATGTGGAACTATTTGATTGGTAGCTGGAGATTCCTTTTGGGAACTCACAGGAAATATAGATTTTGGCATCATCTACATGAGGGTGATAAAGGTAAAAGAGCACATGATGATATCAAGGGAAGAGAGTATAGCATAGCATTATTATTGCCAAATAACATAGAGAGGCAGAACACAGTGAACACTGAGGAAGAGCGTATTGGACTTGGAAATTAAACAGCCTGAGAACAGTTTTAGCAGGATGATATAACTTTAGGAAGCAACTCTTTGGGTTTGAAGGGGATGGATATGGGATGTATCAAGATCACGCTGGTAGGTTAGAAGTACGGTGATGATAATGAAGATGGAGGTAGAGGATGTAATAGCTAAAATTTATTTATTCCTTACACAACTGGATTAGCGATAGGTCTTCACTGCCACTTTGAGACTCAGAGGGTTTGTTACTTGTCTGAAGCCCAAAGCCAATAAGCAGAAGAGTTAGGCTTAACTCAATCTGCTGTCCTTCCTCAGAAGGAAGGGAGGAAAGGAACGGAAAAGAGAATAATGATGACCTAAGAAAGAAGGGAACTTGAGGAAGTATCATAGGTTCATAATTTTCTTAGTGAAGTAGGACTTAACATTACTCATAGTATGATGGTATGTGTGTGGGTACATGCATGCCTCGACTTTCTTTCTGATCATTAAATAGAGGAAACTATTCTGAAGAAAGCATCTATGAAATAATGTATTTGAGGTTTAATAAATAATAATAGGTAAAAGATCATTAACCAAAATGTATATTTTAAAGCTGTGCATCTCACTATATTCAATTTAAGTCATTCCACGATTACTTTCTGCATATCAAATCAATGTTTTTATACCAACGTATATATATTTTACAGCATGTATATAATATAAAATTCTGTTTTAGGAATTAGGATTACAAGAGTCTATAGATATGAATTAGTGATTATAAGGCTTGATTAGAAATGTACTTACTCTATAAAATGTTATTTTCTTCATCCATGGTCTATGAATTACATGATAGATCGCTACACTAGCCTACTTAAATAACGTACAGTCAGAAAGGGAACCACTTTTTAAAAAATACATTATAAAAAGTTTATGGAGCGTGGTGACTATGGTTGATAATACTATATTGTATAACTGAAATTTGCCAAGAAAGTAGAACTTAAGTGTTCTCACCAAAAAAAGAAAAAGAAAGAAAGAAAGAAAAAAGTGAATATGTGAGGTGATAGATGTTTTAATTAACTTGAAGGAGGGAATCCTTTCACAGTATATATGTATATATCACATTGTATACTTTAAATATATTACACTTTTATTACTTATATCTCAATAAGCCTGAAAAAATGTTTATTAAAATTTTTAAACTTAGATAAAAGTAGAGATTATAGTATAATGAACCCTCAGCAATCAGCTGGCTTCAGCAATTTGCAACTTACACAGCACATATTTAAAACTTTTACCTATTTTATAAAATATTTTTAAACAGCACCATGTGCTATGGTCCTAAGAGCTCTAAAATATTTTATATTCTTAAAGGAATTTTAATTTTGAAATGTGAGAGTCTTCAGAATAAAACAGTTAAAATACGAGTGAAACTGCCTAATTTGAATGAGTCTATAATATGGTGATTTTACATCTTTCTCCTTTTTTCTCCCAATGCCATTGTTACTGTCCTAGCTCAGGGCCAAGTTCTGTCATATTAGGCCATTGTGTTAGCCTTCTACGCAGTCAAGAAGTGGTCCACTTCCTTCCCATTTTCCTTGTTCTCACCAGACTTTTCCTCATCTAAAATACAAATATTATTGCCTTTCTGCTTTAGAAATCTTGCTTCCTTTTCATTGCTATGGATTAAATTAAAGTTCTTGGTGAGTCATTTCAGCCTCTTCACAGTCTCGTTACAGTTTGTGTAATGTCTCATGATTCTCCTATCCTGATGTGTGCTGTGACACTTAAAAGTATCCTCTAGGGCTTCCCTGGTGGCGCAGTGGTTGAGAGTCCGCCTGCCGATGCAGGGGACGCGGGTTCGTGCCCCGGTCCGGGAGGATCCCACATGCCGTGGAGCGGCTGGGCCCGTGAGCCATGGCCGCTGAGCCTGCGCGTCCGGAACCTGTGCTCCGCAACGGGAGAGGCCACAACAGTGGGAGGTCTGTGTACCGCAAAAAAAAAAAAAAAAAAAAAGTATCCTCTATATATTCTGTTGTTCTGATGTATTTTTTATTTTTCTCTCAATCTAAAATGCTTTTTTGTTCAAAGTGTCATTTTATTTTTATGTCGTTTATTTATTTATTTTTGGCTGCGTTGGGTCTTCGTTTTTGCATGTGGGCTTTCTCTAGTGTGGTGAGCGGGGTCCACTCTTCTTTGTGGTGCGTGGGCTTCTCATCGCAGTGGCTTCTCTTGTTGCGGAGCACAGGCTCTAGGTGCGCGGGCTTCAGTAGTTGTGGCACGCGGGCTCAGTAATCGTGGCACATGGGCTTAGTTGCTCTGCGGCATGTGGGATCTTCCCGGACCACGGCTCGAACCCATGTCTCCTGCATTGGCAGGCGGATTCTTAACCACTGGGCCACCAGGGAAGTCTTAAAATGCTTTTAATTCCTGTTTTTAAACCTCTACTCATTCTTCCAACTTCCCACATGTTCCCTCTAACATGGTGATCCTTCCATGAATCTTTGTTTTACCATAATAATTTGTTCATACTCCTCGATTCTGACATTGTCATATTATGGTTAATTGCTTACATGTTTATCTTTTCTGATGTGAGCCACTTGATACCAGGAACCAGGTCTCTCTTTCCTCTGTACCTGCAGCACTGCCCTTGGTGGTAGGTGCTTAGTAAAAGTTTGTATTTTAAATTGAATGTAGCCTTAAGAACATTGCTGTGGCCTGTGCCCTTTTTCTTCTAACAAAGCATAGTATCATTGTGTTAGCCAGAGCTTCTGATAGTTCTTTCAGAATAGTCTGATGTTGACTATATTTTATTCATTCATTTACCAGTTAATTTCAGAAACATCTGCTGTGTAATTGAAAATGAGATTATTAAGTTATGGTGAGTAGTGGTGAGGATTCCATTAGAAAATAGGTGTTTCTACCCCATCATCACACTTAAGAGAGAAGAGGCATCCCTGCTTACTCCTTCTGACACACCAGGAAAACCCCCAGTGTTGTAGACGACAGCAGCCAAGGACAAACACTGGCTGAGAAAATACCCATCATATTTTACAGATTTTACCCACCTCACTCCTATATACCAGCGTGATTTCTTCTTGTCTGAATCAGATCTCTTCCAGCTTTGTTTCATTTATGTCCAAGTCTGAGTAGATGGTGTATCGTTTACCCAGCCTCAAGATTAGATAATGAAAATACATTTAATCTAACATTATCACAAGGTTTTTATTATAGCTTCAAATGCGCTTATTGTGATCTCATTTATTTTGAAATTTATTTTGTACCCTTTCCAGTAATAAACAGCCATTCAAGATGACTCTCTTGCATTCTTGAATGAAACTGTCATGGGGTCTCTTTAAAGAAAACAGCATCCACGAGTTGTTCCATAAAAGGAGGCTAGCATGTCTCATGGTCAGATGGACAGTAGGTTACATGAAAACTTAGAAGCACAAATATGAATGGCTTTTGCTAAAAGAATTTAATCACTAAAATGAGAGAACTGGCCTTTTCATTCTCCTATTAGAAGCCACAATAAAAGGAGGTTAAGGAAGGCAAAAGATTCGAAGATTAGCTGAGCTTGACTTTAGCCACAATTTCATTTTTATCTTAGAAGGAAGACTCAAGAAGGAAGGGCAGGGCTTCCCTGGTGGCACAGTGGTTGAGAGTCCATCTGCCGATGCACGGGACACGGGTTCCTGCCCCAGTCCGGGAAGATCCCACATGCCGCGGAGCGGCTGGGCCCGTGAGCCATGGCCGCTGAGCCTGTGCGTCCGGAGCCTGTGCTCCCAAACGGGAGAGGCCACAACAGTGAGAGGCCCGTGTACCGCAAAAAAAAAAACACAAAAAACAAAAAACAAGGAAGGGCAACCATTGAATAAAATTGCAGCTTGCAAACTATGCAATCAAATACCTTAGGTTTCTTTCTTCCTAAAAGGAGGTAGCTCAATACTGGGTAATGATCCAGACACATCCAAGCTTATCTGTTACTGTTTTAGATTGCCAGTGACCAGAAAAGAAGAGAGGAAAAAGGACTTTAACCAATCACCTGCTGATTTAGACTGTATGTACTTGGTTTAGGCCCAGCATTTTTACAACTCTGTACTGTCCACTGTTTTTTTGATAATACTAAATATGTATTTTAAAGAGTTCCTGCTCTCTTATTTCCTCCAAACTGCATTTTCCTGTTAGCTTCCACTTCTCCTCACATGCTTATTATAACATATTATATGTTATTTATTATGACTGAGGCCCTAAACAGCTGATTGGAAGCTCTGTGTACATGGAGGGGCCTTTTTGACTGTGGTCTTTAGTGTATAATCACCTGAACCATCAATGTCAGATCTTTTGTTGGAAGCTAGAGTCCCTTGGAGGAGTCCTTCAGTAGCCCAAATGGGAGGGCTTAGACTTGGCTGCTAGCATTCTGGGGATGTAGAGACAGAAGATAACTGGGGGTTTTGATATTTAGTATATACCTTTTTACTTAAGCTCCCTGTCTTCAGTGTGGTACGTTGTCTTCAACTGTAGTATCCCCCGGTCGACATCTCTGTTTTGCCCTTTCGTAAGAAGGGCGGCGGTTCCTCTGTGAGTAGGTTGGAGGGACAGCCAACCTGCTAAGTAGAGTGGGTGAAGGGAATGGGAGGGAGGGTCTAAATGTTTCCTAAACTATCGTTCAACCAGTCCTCTTATTTTTAACTTCACCTTCACCCACACTTTCATAGTACTGAAATTCTCCAGTTCCTGAGCCTTTGGGGAGTTCCAAGGTACTGACTGGATTATCTTTCCTTCACTCTGCATGGCAAGCTTACTCACTTCCCTCTGATTGTGACTTAAATGTCATCTTCTCAGTGGTCATTCTAAAATCTTCACCTCCATTACAACTTCCTATCCTATAAAGTCTGTCTAAGATAATATATATTTTCTTTGCTCTGTCATTAGACTCTTAGCTCTACAAGGACAGGGATTGTTTAGGAGAGATTGCCATCTTTAGTTGCAAATTACTGAAATATTTCAGTATCATTGTTATGCTGCGAAAATCTTTTCAGTAAATTCTTTTGCTTTCCCTGGAAGCTACATGTTGCTGTTGGTCCTCTATACGTAGATACTAAAGGATCAAATTAGAGTGTAAAGGACTGTGCATCTTAGATTCATTATTGATCTATTATATTCTTATGAAATAATAACATTATAAAAAGTGGAAATAGTTTTAAAGGTTATGTAATAAAAATAATGACCCTTCCATTCAGGATCAAGATAATCATTGTCCATAGTTTTCAGTATACCATTTTTCATGTCTATTATTTATCAATCTCTGTAGCACCCTCCATGTCTTTTTTAAAAAAAAACACAAATGGGAGTTTTTATATGTATATTTTTTCTGTCCCTATTTTTATTTTAACAATGTAAATCAGAGATTGTTCTATTATCAGCCCATATATATTTGTCTCTTTCTCTCTAATGTTGAATATTATTTCAATAAAAGAAAGTACTGTAAATTTTTTTTTTTTTACCAGTCTCTATGGATAAGCTGTTTGGGCCTTACCCCAACTTGAGGCTACTGTGAAAAAAAAAATACTACAGTAAACATTCTGGTACATAAGTCTTTGCATTCGTCTATATGTGAATATAGAGAATAATTTGCATTCTTTTTAGTTGTGTGGCAATGGGTTGCATGTACTATAAACATGTTTTAAATAGTTATCCTTTCAAAAATCTCACACTGAAAGCACATCTGCTTGACAACGATTAGGCCATCCTCAACCATACTGTAATCAAACCGAGAGGTTAATACAGAGTCCTTGATTAGTAATTTATACAGCATTTAGTGCAGTACACTTACTTCATATTTTTGTACTAATGGTAACATGAGTGTTCTTTTGCATTCAAACATCATTTCTGAGTTCTTATTATGGAAAAAATAACTCATCCTCACTTTTTGGTTTAGGGAAAGCTCTGTGAGTGTGTCAGATCTTCAGAAATCTTTGCGAAAGCATGAGTTTGTTGAGAAGTGAAAAGTATGAGGTGTAAGAAAACAGTGTAAGTGTTTCTGAGAAGGTTATTGCTCTCTTTTAGTCTGCTTGGCCATACTTTATTGTATAAACACCCTATGTGAGTAATAAACTACTTAGATCAACACTCCTCAAAATATTACTGAAGACCTTTAAATTTAATATTACAGTGAAAAGAGGGATCAAGTGAGGGGGATCAAATAAGTCAAATAAGTTGGTAAGAAACAGCTTATTATCTCTCCTACACCACCCCCAGCCCAGGTTTTAAATACACAATTCACATTAGGATAGCTCAGTAATTTTCAAACTTTTACATACTTTTAAAAACAACGTTCTAAAAAAAACAAAACCGAAAAAAAAACAACCAATGTTCTATTGGACTTGCTATGAGACTTACTGTTTTACTTAAACTTTAGAGGTAGTTAATTGGGCCTATATATTATTGGATGGGATCCTCATCATGTTACATGTTTGTAGTGTATAATACTTGGTTTTAGAAATTGACGACTTGTCTGCAAGATAATTACCAAAGTGTGCTTAGCATATAAGGGCTCAAGTGCCAAGGACATGCCAAAAACCTTTCCCTGTTAAGAAAGTCAAGCGCTGTGGAATTCAGGTATTTTACTGAGCCCAATTAAATTAGTTAGAAGTGTGCTTCTCTGATAGTTAGATTAGGAATTTTTAAATTTCAGTGGCAGATACATTTGTGAGTTTATTTTCATGAAGTTATAGCAATAAATGAGAGAAGGAAATTGGGGCTCTTGGATAGATAAGCTTCAGAATATACATATTTCAAAATTCCAGTTTTTTTCATGGAAAAATGGCATTTGTTTTCCTGTGATATATATTTCAATAAATATATTTGTTGAACAAAAATTCAATAAAAAAAGCATAAAGTAGAAAGTTTAGAAAATCATCCTAAAAAATCTCCACAGAAGAATCAGTCATAATATATGTGAACATAATTTGAGACATCTCTTATGTTCAGTAAGTTAGGTAACTATATGTGGGGTAAGCAGCAAGGCAAGTAGGTAGAAAGGCTGACAGAAGGGGTCATGCTAGGTACGCTATTCTAAGTTAAACTGGTAATATTAAATTTTGTTTGTATTAGCAGATTAGAACCTTTCCTTGAAGCAATCTAATTACAAATAAAACAAAAACAAAACCATCTCACGAATCTCAACTGTTTATTATCGGTAAGATTTCTAATATTTTGCATATATACTTTTTTTTTTCAATTGTAGGAGAAGCCATTATCTAGATCTCTTCAGAGGGGTGAAGATCTTCAGTTTGACCAGGTATGCCAATGTAGGGGGAATATTTTTTCCTGAAAGGAAAATGTTTATCCACACAGTCTGATCCAAATACATCCAATATTAAGAAATTTATTTATTTTGTTTAGTGGTCCTGTATGTTTTTATACACTAGATTCAGTCTGGAACTGGTAGTCTGTTTTTTAACAGAACAAATAGAATGAGTTATGAACTGTGAACTTCATAGAATGAGCTGTGAACTTTACTGATTTCTGCTCATTAAGCATTTTAAAACTTTGCTTTTCATTGGTACCCTCTTTACTATATGCCCTTTGAAAACTTCTTAAAAGATTTCCAGTCATATCCCTCAATCTTTCCTTGTATACAATTTTTACATAATAATATTTGACCTTTTAACATTTATTTTTTCCTGTTGGGGGTATCAGAACCTTTATACTGAAATATCCAGCCTGGTTCTCCCTTTCCACCCCATTTTGAAGGCGGAGCCAGAGACAAGGACTTGGTTCTGGAAAGAGATTCCAAGGAGGAGACTTGAGAGATTGAGGCAGGGAAGAGGAAGAACTGATAGAGATCACTGCTCTGGGCACTGGGGGTTCATTCCATTCTGAGAATCATACAGAATGTCACCCATTTTTGTCTTTCTGAAGAATGGAGGGCTGGAGCATTTATCTGCAGCCCCCATCTCCAGCAGTTGAGGGTTGCCCTAAGAGGCATTAACTACTTGTATCTGTGCTTGTGCAAAGGCCAAGTGGACTGTCTGTGTCAAAGCCAAAGAAGCTTAAAAAGGAAGATATACAATGGCCAACCCTCCCCCTCCAAAAAAACCCTGCGAAACCAAAAACCTTTTTATATAATACCAATATCTCAAATCTAGTGGTAATCCTCTAATGTCAGTTCTTTCCTCTTGCTGATTTTGAATGTTAGATCAAGTGTTATTTTTGTCATAATTATGTTTGCTCAAGACTTATTTCATTATATGTTGATTGATTGTCTGCAAAACCCAATAACCCAGATCAGCTTTCTGTTGCCATCTAGTATTCCCGAGCTACCCTTCTCATAATTATGTACCTAGGAAATCGAAGTTAATGTTCATATTAGTCTGCTTGATTAGATGAAGATGACTGGTTAGGATTGCTTGGTGGAGGCTTACCAAAATGCTGTGTTTCTGGATCCCACTCCAGTTCTGCTGACTCCGAATCACCAAGAGCAGTGCTCTGGCACCTGTATTTTGCAGCAGCCCCCTAGGTGATTCTGAAGCACACACTTAGTAAATAGCCACTGGTCTAAGAAGAAACTATAAATAAGAAGGCTAGTTTTCTGTTACAGTAATAATAAGATCACCTCATATAACCCTTTTCAAATCTTAACGCCATTACAAAAGGTACTAATTGTTACTAGTTATTAATTAATTAATATATTGTTAATATATTATTTTAAAGGTATTTAGATTATTCACATCTTGAATCCATTTTACTAATGATGAATCAACAATCAATATGAAATCTTATTAAACAACGTTTTAAGGAAAACTTCCATTTCTTTTTTTATGTAAATGATTAATAAAACTATATATTATCATGCTCCATACTTTGATTTTTTTCCACAATAAAAAGCTATGAGTGGGGTAAACTGCTTTACTATGTATTTACAGTAGCAGATGGTGTTTTGTTGTTCCTTCTTTAGGTATTAAAAGGGATTTCCTTTGAGTGGTATTGTTCATTGTTAATGAAATATAAATTTGCAAAAGTGGTTAAATAAAATCAGAATCTTGTTTTTACTTTAATTCCCTGTATTAGAAAGTATTCACCTGTCACGTTATGGTAATTTATAAATAAAAGCATGATTAAAGGAAGGCAGAGATCATGAAAAAGAGAAAAAATATCATACATAATCAAACTGTTTCATTCTTTTTTATATGAGAAATATAAAATATTAGGAAAAATAAATATTTAATCCCTAGAGCTATCAATTTATCTTCATTAACTGATACTTCCTACAGTCGTGGAACTGAACGAGACCTTGAGTATTGCTGCAACCCGTAGTTTTTTAGTTAAGCAAAACAAAGTGAAGCATGTTTTACTGTATGCTAATTTTAAAATACTAATTTTACAAGAATGGGTTGAATCAGATACAGAGTCTCTTTTGAAGAGAGAATGTTTTTCCTCTGGATCCTCAAGATGAAGAGTGACCTTAGGGTTGACTAATGGTAGCTGGTGTACCTCTTACCACCACTACAGGCAAGTTGGGTTCATTCATGAAATGAATCTGATAACTCACCTACAATTCAGATAGTTTAAGGGATGCCTCAAATTGAGTTGCAGGTGCCCATCCCACTTCATTTATCTTTCTGCTGTTCATTTATATATTCTAAGCTTTAAAAGCATGTATATAACACATTTCTAATATGTTTATTTGTATCACAAATTAATTGTGTAATTATAATTCTCTGTTCGGTGTCATAGCAGCACAGAATAAAGTGGAGCTTTTTCCCCAGTTCTAACATGGTGTAGTCTTCTCTGTTTCTGCATCTCTTCATCCCTTCTAGTGGCAACATTTTAGAACATTTCACTCACATGAGCAGAGAGGAACTGGCCCCGGGGGGGTGGGGTGGGGGGTGGGGAGTGGGTGTGGGGGGAGGAAGTAGATGTGGTTGTTTCATGTTCTGTGTTATACAGTTCACCCAGAGGTGTCACGTGTGTAATTAGGGATGTTACTGATGGTCAAGTTTTTACACATGTGAGTAGCATATGGAGGCAGGAAAAAGGTGGAAAGTCTCTGAGCTAAACTGAATGGATTTGGATAAATGTTAATAGCCGGTGAAACTTAGCTCACTTTATTACTTGGCTAAACCCCTAGCCCTTATTTTATTTTATTTTTTTTAATATTTAAATGTAAGTGGCATTTTATGTATTTTTTTCCCTTTTATTTTAAAACACATGCATTGCTTTGGAGTTACTGCGTTTAGTGTATTTTTATTCTAGAAATGTTACTCGTTTCTAAGTGATTGCTAGCCTGAGGAGCATGGCACTTTGATGTTGTATTTTACTTCTGGTAACGTCTTGTATTTTCAGTTGATAAGCTCTATGAGCTCAGTAGCAGAGCACTGTCTCCCTTCCTTACTTCGCACCTTGTTTGACTGGTACAGACGCCAGAATGGAGCTGAAGATGAGTCTTATGAGTATAGGCCTCGGTCTAGCACAAAATCTAAGGGGTAAGTGGCTCACTTTCTACTGTTCGACCTGGGCTCAAAACACTTCCAATGAAGCGGGTAATAGTGTTATCAACTGACGATTGTTATTGTTTGGTTACTTTTGTTATGAGGTGGTAACAAGGGGAAAAGATAGTCCATACTTAAACTGTAAATCGAGGAAAGATATCCGTTAAAGTAGGTGCTGCCCTACAGGAGTCATCACTGGGACTAGTCATGCAAAACTGAATTTCTGTAGTTCAGTGAGGAGCCTTAACAGTCATGGAAGGAGTTAAGAAAATATTCAAAGGAAGTCCTGTTCACGTGGTTTGTGAAGGGAAACAGTTGTTGCGATACAGGAAGACTGCCAAAACCCTAAATTCTTATACCACGAGACTCTTCTTGGTGTTAAATCCTCGAACTTGTCTTCTCCTTCTTCAAATTTCCCAGGGAGATCATGACTTTAAGTAAAACATCTGTTTGTGTTCAGGTGATGGCCCATGGTTTAGAATTGTACTTCAGTAGATGCCACTTGTGATTTTTCAACTTACATTTGTGAAAAAATGACCTGGCACTGTTTTTCCGTGTTTTTCTTCCTCTTACTAATTCTTTTAGATTAGATTTAATTTCTGACAGATGTAATAGTGAGATGTGCATATAAGTTCCTAATGTACAAAAAGAGAAAGAACATAAGAACATGTAATACATACATTGGGTTATTATAAAAACTTGTAACGATTGCTGTGGGACACCATATGTACTAGGAACTCAGGAAATAACATGAAGTACTAACCAAGAGCTATTTGAGAACTTATAGTTTTAATGCGATCCTAATTTGGGATTCTTGTTTCAGGGATGAACAGCAACGTGAAAGAGATTATCTTCTTGAAAGAAGAGACTTAGCAGTAGATTTCATTTTTTGTTTAGTTTTAGTTGAAGTTCTAAAGCAGGTAAGCTCTTTTGTTTCTGCAAAGTCTGTATTTCTTATTTTTTGCTAATTTTGCCTTCATGTTTCAGTTACCTTATTTAGGATGTTGTATCTAAACTTCTGGCTCACGGAAACAAAATTCCTATAATTTAATTATACTTCTGTCAATTGCCTGAGGTTCCGTGTCCTGTACCTATCACTCCCCATTTTTCTATCTTCGTTTACCATCCAAGACATGAAATCATGTTAGCAAAATAGAGCTGAATAAAAAGTATGTAAAATCTGGGCTTTTAGCAGCAACTGTAGTCCACCTGTCATTCACCTACTCCAATCCCTTTTTGCCTCCACTTTCACAGAAATTCTCTGTGTAGCCCTCAAGCCTGCATTTCAACATGTAATAATTGTGCAGTGATAGTTGAGGAACGGGGGTGATTTGACTTGAGTAAGACTGAGTTGTCAAGTGCAAATGGTTTTCAGACAAGCGAGAAGACCTCAGGATAATGAATTGTTTATGTTTATTCATTCAGTGAATATTAGAATGCCTGCTGTTGGGTGGCCTTGTTCTAGGTACTGCGCTCCTGAGCTCAACATCTGAATGGCATAGATAGTAAAGATATAAATAGGTAAATAGTGTCAGATATCATGTTATATATTTTTACTATTCACAGTCAGTACAAGTATATGTATAAATACCTGTATTGATTTGAGGGACTTCCCTGGTGGTCCAGTGGGTGGGACTCCACGCTCCCAGTGCAGGGGGCCCGGGTTCAATCCCTGGTTGGGGAACTAGATCTCGTATGCATGCTGCAACTAGGAGTTCCCATTGCCACAACTAAGAGCCTGCATGCCGCAACTAAAAGATCCCACCTACCGCAGCTAAGACCTGGTACAGCCAAAATAAATAAATAAATGCATATTAAAAAGAAAATACCTGTACTGATATGAAAGTGTTTTTGTAGTTTGTAGTCTTTAAAAAGTTATATACGTCATTCCAAAATGTTCCATATATTTCCAGTCATGCACACTGTAGTGTTTTGAAAAAAAGTCAGGCTACCTAAAAGAAAAAAAATCATATTTTGCACAGCACATGACGTGTTCGGACAGGGAGTTTTGTTTCTGTTGTATAAAATGGAGTAGAATATATAATACAGCAGGAAACAGCAAATGTTAAGATATAAAAGTTAATTGATTTGATAGTCTTTTTTAACATAGCTAATATAAAAATATTTGAATTATGTAATCATTTATACTTTGCCTTTGTTTCTGCAATATATGTGAAAAGACACTGAAATCTGAATATCCGAAATCTGAAAATAAAAATAACTTTTTTGGCTTTGTTTTGTTTAAAAATAATTTTGAATACGTGACATAGATAAATGCGTTAATCAAAGATAAAAACAATTTAATTTGTACCTTCCATAAAGGTTTTTTTTAGTAGAGGTGAAAAAGAACTTTCCTCTGAGAGTTGTGCTTTCTGAAAGCCAGATTTGCCTTCTGTGATCTCTTAGTTTAGCTGGGATCCTAAGATGCTAAGGCTGAGGTCAGTAAGGATATAGGAGGAGCTGAGGACCAGAAACACTGTACCATGAACGGACTTGGACGAGGCCTCATTGTGGTTGATCCCTGGCATTTCTTGTGTGCTAAATGTAGGTCTTGTGAGTGGTTTGGTAATCAGCATTTGCACTTCTTTACTTAGTTAAATCATAGAGATATTTCTTCTTCCTGCAAAAGAAATTGCAAACTCTGTGCACTGACAGTCAGGCTGTATTGTGCCTTTTCTCCTTTGTTTCCCATGATTTTCTTCTACTTAGCAGTGTCTCTCTTGTCATCTAAAAGTTGCTCTTTATTTATTTATTTATTTATTTATTTATTTATTTATTTATTTATTTATTTATTTATTTATTTATTTATTTATTTATTTATTTATTTATTTATTTATGGCTGTGTTGGGTCTTCGTTTCTGTGCGAGGGCTTTCTCTAGTTGTGGCAAGCGGGGGCCACTCTTCATCGCGGTGCACAGGCCTCTCACTATTGCGGCCTCTCTTGTTGCGGAGCACAGGCTCCAGACGCGCAGGCTTAGTAGTTGTGGCTCACGGGCCTAGTTGCTGCGCGGCATGTGGGATCTTCCCGGACCAGGGCTTGAACCCGTGTGTCCCCTGCATTGGCAGGCGGATTTTTAACCACTGTGCCACCAGGGAAGCCCTAAAAGTTGCTCTTAATTGCATTGACTTCAGAACTTCAGTGCACAGACAACCCCCTTGGAGGTTTTTCTTTTTCCTCTTCCCCTTCCTCCTCTCTTGTCCTTTCCCCCGCCCCATTGTCCTTGTCTTCATCCTTCTTTTCCTCCTCTTCCTTACAAAAAATAATAGTCCAGGGACTTCCCTGGCACTCCAGTGGTTAAAACTTCTTCCAATGCAGGGGGTGTGGGTTTGATCCCTGGTAGGGGAGCTAAGATCCCACATGCCTTGGGGCCAAAAAACCAAAACATAAAACAGAAGCAATATTGTAACAAATTCAACAATAACTTAAAAAAAAAATCCCATGTAGGTTTTCTCTTTCCTAATAAAAGGCAAGCCTTTTTAGCTTCTTCAAAACTAATTAAACTATAGAAAATGAAGTAAAGATCAATAGAACGTTCTGAAATATCATGACAAACGAACCCAATTTTCTCCAGAATCAAAATGGTGTAGGGGGTCTTCCCTGGTGGCGCAGTGGTTGAGAGTCCGCCTGCCGATGCAGGGGACACGGGTTCGTGCCCCGGTCCGGGAGAAACCCACATGCCGCAGAGCGGCTGGGCCCGTGAGCCATGGCCGCTGGGCCTGCGTGTCCGGAGCCTGTGCTCCGCAGCGGGAGAGGCCACAACAGTGAGAGGCCTGCGTACCGCAAAAAAAAAAAAAAAAAAAAATAGTGTAGGGTTTAATAGCTCCAGAGAGTAATCGTGTAGAGTTTAATAGCTCCAGAGAGTAATCAATGTAGCGTATGTTGAATTTAATAGGACTTTTACTTTTGTCCCACATAATATACATGTATTAAAATGTGATTTAGTTTTATTTTGATGAGATGGACAGCCCCAGGAGTATTGAAATATCGATACATGGTTGGATCAATCTTAAGGAGGAGTATATATTACTCGTGGGTTAGTTCTTGACCTCATATATTATAAATTGTTTCTTGAATAATTTGTCATGTCTTTATCCGACGTTATTATGTGTCATCATCACATATTTAGATCTCTTCAAAATGCACGAAGAACTCTGTATCCCTTGTACCAGCTGGTCATTACAGTAAACTGGGAGATAACCACGGCAAGTGTTTTTATTCCAGCTGTGTCATTTACTTGCCGTGTAACTTGGGCAAGTTATCACCCACTAATTCTTTCCTTCTCTGTAAAAGAGTGGTGAGAATTAAATACGATAATGCCCAGGACATGGGAAGTGTCCAATAAATGCTATCTGTTGTTTTCATCTTATACATCAATGTTCTTAGTTGCAGTGACTTGCTGAAGATTATAAAGCTAGTTCTCTCTTTATTTTTTTATTTTATTTTATTTTTTTAATAGATTTATTTTATTTTTGGCTGTGTTGGGTCTTTGTTGCTGCGCATGGGCTTTCTCTAGTTGTGGTGAGCGGGGGCTGCTCTTCATTGCGGTGCGCAGGCTTCTCATTGCGGTGGCTTCTCTTGTTGCGGAGCATGGGCTCTAGGTGTGCAGGCTCCAGTACTTGTGGCACGTGGGCTCAGTAGTTGTGGCTTGCGGGCTGTAGAGTGCAGGCTCAGTAGTTGTGGCTCATGGGCTTAGTTGCTCCGCGGCATGTGGGATCTTCCTGGAGGAGGGCTTGAACCCGTGTCCCCTGCATTGGCAGGCAGATTCTTAACCACTGTGCCACCAGGGAAGCCCCTAGTTCTCTTTGTAAATAAAATTATTCTTATTGGTAAAAATCAGTGTTACAAAATTAGGTGAAATGGCCATGATCTTGTAAAATTAAATTTTAAATCATAACAAATTAGACAAAGGATTGAGTTTATATAAATGTGATGACATGAGTGTGATTCACCATGGGAACAAAATTAATTCAAGATGATAAAGGACTAATTTTATTTTTTCAAGAAAGTCAGAAGAATAATTTGGGGGTCATGGCCAACTACAAATATTAGCATATTAGTGCCAGAGGCTTTAGAATCCATGGTAAAAGCACTATAGCATTTAGTATCTTTAAGCAGTTTTCTTTTTGTATTGAATTTTAGCCATACATTTATTCGTTGAAACAAACAAGATTGGGAAACCAGGCTTATGAGCCACTTCAGGCTCTTGGCTTAGTTTTATTTTCGGTACGCGGGCCTCTCACTGCTGCGGCCCCTCCCGTTGCAGAGCACAGGCTCCGGACGCGCAGGCTCAGCGGCCATGGCTCACGGGCCCAGCCGCTCCGCGGCATGTGGGATGCTCCCGGACCGGGGCACGAACCCGTGTCCCCGGCATCGGCAGGCAGACTCTCAACCACTGTGCCACCAGGGAAGCCCTCTTGGCTTAGTTTTATGGGTGCTTATTGTGAAGTAACAGAAGGAGGAGTAGACCCTTAGTATTTTCAGGTTTGACATTAGCATTTTATTTTAATTTTTATTTTTTTTTTATACAGCAGGTTCTTATTAGTCATCCGTTTTATACACATCAGTGTATACATGTCAATCCCAATTTTCCAATTCATCACATGACATTAGCATTATAGATGTTTGTGAGCAGCCCTGAAGGTTATGGGGTTATTTGTGATTTTGCTGAGTCATGAGTTTATTCACTGTCCTTTGCACTGAGGGCTGGTCATTTACGTAAGGAGCGCACCTTGCTGACTCCCCATTGTCCATGTCTTAACCTGGTTTTGTGGTTTTCTACTTTCATGATGTGCTAAAAGCATTAGATTTGGGGAAGTGGTAGTGGGAATAGCTTTGGAATAAAACTTGGGTGTTCTTTAGAGTCTACTAGATGTATCCTTCTTGAATGTTCAAATAGAATTAGATCTGCTTCCAAAATCATGCAAATGGCAAGATCTAAAAAATTCTTGATGCTATAGATGGGAATACTACTCCATGAAAGTAAAACGTTTTCTTTATAAACTGAACTGGGATTCTTTCCCACCCCAGCCCCCCTTTTTTGAAGGTTCAGCTTGGGAATTTTTTTTTATTATTGTAAATAAGGGGAGAAGTAGGAATTTCAAGAACGTCTGAGCATCCTGATAGTGTTCATTCTTAAAATAAAATTTTTAGAGGTTGTGCTTTTTTTCTTCCAGAAATTAAAGATGAGATAATATTTATTCTCTCACTTCTGTTTCTCTGTCTCTTTTCTAGCTATAATATGATAAAACTGAAAGTTTTCTTTCCTCATTTGTTCCATTTATTAAATGCATTTTCATATATCAGAAACTGGGCACACAGTATTTTCTAGAGAAGTATGCACTGACTTCTAAACTTCAGTCCCCTCATCTGTAAAACAGGGGACAGATACTACTGTGTAAGGCTGCTATAAGTGTTATAAATAATGTATATAAAATGCCTAAGTAATATGCAGCACATAGACACGTGAAAAGTGTTGGTGGTGGCATTACTAATAACTAATATTATTAAGGTAGTAATAAAGAACACACAACATAGCTAAGTAGTGTTCCTAGCTGTCATTGTTAGACTTCTGGCATAACTGGAGCAAATAAAGACTACTTAGGAGAAAGTATAGGTGTAAGTTAACTTGTGTTTCATATCTCTGGCCTAGAGCACACCAAACATCCCTGTATAAAAGTCAGTATGGTAAAACCACAACACAGCACAGTAAATGGGGCCCAAAAAATTAAGTCACATAAAATGCAGTGTCGTATTATTGCAAGGTCACTGAAGCGTCTGGGGCCAGCCTGCGTGATTAGCGCTGTGAATTCTGGAGTAAGTTCTGGAAGTCAGGCTGCTGGATCCAGATACAGCATATTCCCGACTAAAGTTTGGTATCTCCTAGTGGTAGATATCTACTTTGTTTTAACCATCAATGGGATAATCATAGGGCTTACTGGGACTTACGGGACAACAGCAGTGACTTCAGTAGCCCTTTTCTTATCTTGGGGCTTGGCCCAATCCAGGGAAGATGAAGCTAGGAAAATACATCTGCCTCCCCACTTCCTAATGGGCTCTGGGTTCCCTACCAGGCCTTGTCCTCAATATCTCCATCCTGTATTCTAGTTCCGTCATCTGCCCTACATTCCTAGGAAGTAAGAATTTTGTCCCAGTCCCTTTTAGAGAAGGGTGGAAAAGGTGAGAGACCAAGAATCTCCAATTGTAATGTACCCAGTTTTGCATTCTCTCAGGGCTGGTAATTATGGGGTTCTAATCTATTACCTACATTTTTTACCGGTAAAGAGGTAGAAACTTCCTCCAGGTTACATAACTAGTGAAAAGAGAAGCTGGGCTTTTCTTCATTAGAATGATAAAAAGTGTAGAAAGACCTTTTGGTCTAATGAAGAAAATGTTTTCATATGTTATATAATGATTTGATTATAGTTCACCTATAACAGTTTTTTTGGAACTTGAAAAGATGGCTGTAAATTAAATAGGGAAGAACAATAGCCAAGCTATCTCTGAAGAAAAATAAGGGAGGACTTGTGGTGCCAGACATGAGAACTTATTAGTAAGCCCTAATAATTAAGACAGCATGATTTTAGTATAGACGTGTATAACTTGATAGAATAGAGAGCTCACAAACAGACCCACACATATAAAGAACTAGAATCTATATCAATGACGTCTTGGATAATCTTTGACCCATCAGTTCTTCCTTTTGGACGCTTTCCCATGGAACTATACAAGTAAATAATGTTAAATGCACAAGATGTTTGTTGTATAACATTATATATATTGAATACTGAAAATCTGGAATGAAATGTTCATTAATAGGGAGCTCATTAAATAAATTATAATATATATATACTGAGTATTACATGGCTGCTAAATAATTTAAGGAGGAGCTAAGTACTGATGGGGAAAGGCGCATCAGTCCATTAAGTAAAAAATAAGCTGTGTGGATGAGTGTGTGTAGGAAAAATCCTGGAAGTAGATATATACCAGTAGTGATTATATATGGGGGAAGGGGCAGGGATTTTACTTTCTGGTTTAAATGTTTTGATGTGTTGTCCATATTAGGAATTGGCATGTAATTTTTAAAGAACTAAACAAAACAAACATTTAAATAACAAATTTCTAATAAAACCATAAATAATTTTAAATTGTTGGGAAAGTTGGAGTCCCTTTTGGATATTATTATGATAGAAAATCAGAGTATATGAAGCCTGGCTCAGTCAAAGTTTACTTTCCTATAGGTGTTGCAGAGAGTCACCCATGAGTGTTTTTTTAACTTGCGGACAGTGACAATTGTAGTAACAACAATGACTATTTTTTCATCTGCATAGTCTATAGTTTAAAGATTAGCAATTATAAAGCTTAATGTTCATGATTTTAGAGCTTGTTAAAGTAGATGTTCAACTAAGTTCTTAGAGAAAAATAATAGCATTCATAGAAAAGGGGAAGATTGACAGATTAATAAATAGTAAGTCATATCTTGAAAACTAAAATTGATTATTGACTTGGTTATTTGAAATGATGAGAATACTCATAAAAGACCTGTAACCTGTTTAGCACACACTTGATTTTTTTTTTCTAGATTCCTGTTCATCCTGTGCCTGATCCCTTAGTTCATGAAGTTCTAAACTTAGCTTTTAAGCACTTTAAACATAAGGAAGGGTAAGTAAAATGCTTACGGGACTGTTGCTTTTATCTGCGGTCCAGATTTAGACTGTTAATTTGAACCCTCATAAATCATTTGTTTTCTGAAGTTCAAAGCAATTATCTTCCTGTATTTTTTAGTCCACAGGAGATGCTTATGGGAAAGATTTTGTAAAAATGATTCTTAAAACCATTGATTGAATTTATAAGAATCAGGCTAAATTTCCTGGCAAATTGAAATCTAGAGAGAGAAGAAAATTCATGTGGTTTTTATCATCCTATAAATGAATCTTCAGAGAAAATTTATACAACACCCTGATAAGGAATTTTCAGAGTTATTAAGAAAGAGAGTTTGTAGAAAAATTTTATGAAATAATACGTTTGTTCTTTTGCTATTTTAGATATTCAGGAACCAACACTGGGAATGTGCATATTATTGCAGATTTATATGCAGAAGTGATAGGCGTTCTTGCCCAATCAAAGTAAGTTTTATAAATCACTGATTTTGATTTGTTTTGCGTTTTAGAATTCTCATTGCTAACTAATAGAATAGACACTGACAGTTTTAGATCTTTTTTTTTTTTTCCATAGAGTTATTGTGAAGTCTGTTTCACCTTTTATTATTTTGCTGCTCTGTTCCTTAGAGCAGGGGTCCCCAACCTTTTTGGCACCAGGGACTTGTTTCGTGGAAGAGAATTTTTCCACGGTGAGGGAGGTGGGGGATGGTGGCAGATGATGGTTCAGGCGGTAATGCAAGTGATGGGGGGGATGGTTCAGGCAGTTATGCGAGCGATGGGGGAGCGGCAGGTGAAGCTTCGCTCGCTTGCCCTCCGCTCACCTCCTGCTGCGTGGCCCGGTTCCCAACAGGCCGTGGACAGCTATTGGTCCATGGCCTGGGGGTTGGGGACCCCTGCTTTAGAGGAATTTTAAGTGACGCCCATACCTCAGTTCCACAACTTGTCTTCATTATTTGGGGTTTTCCATAAAACCTGAATTGAGGAAGTAAGAAATTGCCAAGAATAGTCAGGTCATTACCTTATTCCCTATTTTTCACAGTTCTATGAGAAGTGTTTTTATAAATCTTTCTTATAGAACTCTTGTCGAAGCTAATAATTACTTTTAATAGTTTCTACTTGAATGCTTTTATTTCTGAGATAGCAATGCAGTGTCTTCCTTCTAACCATCTTATTTATTTTAATACTGAACAGAGTTTTGAATAGGTGGAAGACATACCAAAAAGGAAAGATAAAGATACTAGAGTACTCCATAAAGAGGGTGTTATTCATTAGGAGTTACATGCATTGAGTTGTATTGAACCATCATTATCGTAAACGGTAGAAAAGATGTTTGTCTTTAGTATCGCGTGCTTGCTCTAAAGACTATGGAAGATTTTGAATTTCCTTTGATGCTACTGGGAAATTTGTAAGGAAAAAAGTATCAGTTTAGATTTTCTTGGGTGCTATTTAAAGAATAAAGGGCCCTGAAATCATCCTATAGCAACCTTTTTCAGTTCTAAGAAAGCAACAATTATTGTTAATGTTTAGTAGTTTAGATTTTAATATGAAGTAATGTATTTTATTATTTGGTAGTTACTATCCTTTAATTTAGTATTATTTATGTTTTATCCTTTGTAGTTTACCAGGGACCCTTGTATGCCCAATGCTATAGAACTTAGAACATAGTTGGAGTACTTGAAATGACTTAGACGTAGACAATAGTATTTTAATATTGTGTTTATATTTAATCAACAAGGAATCCCTGTTTCAGGAATGTAGCTGCAAAAACATGAGCAATGATGTATTTCTTTTCATGGCACAGTAGTTCATATTATCATTTTTATTGAAAATGATTTTCTGTCAGGATATAGGTTAGAAGTGCTAAATAACACATGAGCAAGTTGGGTCCAGAAGAACCCTACATCATAGCTAAGTTAAATCTAGGATGGTAAGGGTAGTAAATCTAAATGGCCAATGGTAAATTGATGAAATGACGCTCAGCCTCACTGGTCTAGTTGTAAGAGAAATGCCACTCAGAGCAATATTGAGGTGTTTTCCACCCAAACATAAAACGCGCATGGGAAAAAACGTGGATGGATCCACATTAGGCTGGGCTGATGGCACCGACATTTGAGAGGAAAGGTGGTGAGGTGGGAAAGGGGTGGGGAGAAAGAAAGGGCTGGGGGTGTTTTAGAATCTTGTCAATACATTTCCTTTGATTATAGTGACTAATAATTATTATGAAAAATTTAATAGGAAAAATCCTTGGATTCTAATAATATTGCAATGGGAAGATTTTTATCCACTTTATATTTTCTTTATAAAATGCAAAAGAACACTTTCATGGAAAATGGTGTTGTATTTTACAAGACTGAAATGGAAGTGGAGAAGTTATACTTCGTATCATGGATCCATATTTCATTAACATGTAATTAATATCCATGTTTAATTAATATTAATTTGTACTCAGTGCCCATTGGGAAGTATGCCTCATTTGTCATTATAACTTTCCGAGAACTGGTTTCCCCAAGTAACATCAGCAATAAAACCTTTGTTTCATAGAGGGGGAAAGTGAAGTATTATTGATTAACAAACTATCAGGTATCTTTTTCCATTGTAAGCAAAGAAAAACTTAGTAGCCTTAACTGTTGTAGTCATTTGAATCCAGGATGTTGCTCAGCATTTCAAAAGCATTTTGATTCTTCAGCTGATTCCCATTGTGAGACCAGTGCTCTCCCTCTCATCATCTTCAGGTTTTCTACAGTGTAAGGAGATAATAATTTTAAGAGATACTTAGTAGTCTACAAGTGATTGGTTTATCTCTTTGAACAAATATGTAGTCTCCAGTCTGCTCTCCATGTAACCCAAATTGCAGACTTTATCAAAATGAGTCTTAGAATTTAGAGACACTCTCTGATTTGCATGTGGATGTTTTATGGGCGGGTTATTAGATCTTATTTTTATGATGATTACGAACTATTAAATGGTAATGATGCTGTATTGATGGTATTATAGGAATAAGAAATTCTAATAAGAATTTCTCCTTAAGGCATTTTTTTATTTGAAAAAATAAATGAACAGTAAATTTAGAATAAGAAATATTTTTGTTATCTATGTTTTTCTGGGTAATTTTGATGAGGGCAGAGAAAGGAGATGGTGTTTAGGTAAAATACTTCTTGATTTCAACCTTAAATATCGTGTGGGAAATGAGTGTTTTCAATTCATATCAAATTGTGTATCCGTGTACATTAAAGGTTTCAGGCTGTGAGGAAGAAGTTTGTGACAGAGTTAAAAGAACTGCGACAAAAGGAACAAAGTCCACATGTGGTACAAAGCGTCATCAGCTTAATAATGGGAATGAAATTTTTCCGAGTGAAAATGTATCCTGTAGAAGATTTTGAAGCATCATTTCAGTTCATGCAGGTGATCTGCAGTAATTAGAATTAGCCTAACAGTGGTTGTTTTTGCTTTTCATGACTATTTAAAAGAAACAAAATAAATATAATTAATGACATTACTAATTCCTTACTCCAAGCGTTAAATTGCCAGAAGTGTGAATTAATTTTCTTTTTAAATTTGAACATGATTTGAACTTAGCTTTCTGGTAAAATTGCAGAGTATTTACAAAATTATTGTGATATTAACATTTCTATAATCTTCCTCCTTTTTAAATCTAATATGCCTTTTTCCCTCTCAAGGAATGTGCTCAGTATTTCTTAGAAGTAAAGGATAAAGATATAAAACATGCACTTGCTGGTTTATTTGTGGAGATTCTTATCCCTGTAGCTGCTGTAAGTATATTTTTAATTTTATATTGCATTTTAAAAGTACTTTTTTTGTTGAAGAAGTTACCACACGTGATATTCTTACTTTCTGGTAACCTCATAGACGATAAAGCGGAAACTTTGAATGTAGTGGGAGTATGGGGTAAATCGTTATTAGACACATAGCAGAAGAGCATCAATCAGTCTTTTAATCAAAAGAACAAGCCCAGGCCCTTAAGATTTAGAGACTGTTAGGAAGGCAGAGTATTTGCAACCTAGAAGTAATGATTATCTCAAGTAGCTCAGTGTAACACACTGCATTTAATGGCATTTGCTCCTTACAAAATGGCAGCCATTTTAATGCCTCTGAAGAATTTAAAAGTACTGTGACATGTATCCTAGAGTTTACAGGATTGTCTCAGTTTTAAAAGTTAATTTCTATAGTTGCCATGACATCCATCATACCTGTCAAAATATGTATTCTAAATTATTTAGAAAATATGGCTGCTATAAGTATGGTTCCAGTAACTTCTAGGGAAGCAGATTTATAGAAGCTTTTCTAGGTCTAAATTCATTGTGTTATTCAAAAATAATTCTGTAGTTACTAGTAACATAGCATGGTATAAATAGGATTCGGGGATTTTAGAATACTTGGACATGCTAGATTTTTTTGTTTCCTGGGTTTTTTGTGGTATGTGTTATGCCACTCACTTTCAGTATACTACGTACTGCTGTATAAATGATATTCTTTATATATATACGTATAATTTCATTTAAAAACACTTATGGAGGTAAAATTGACTTAAATTACACATATTTAAAGTGTACAATTAGACATGTATATGCCTGTAAAACCTTCACCACAGTCAAGATAATGTACGTACCTATCATACTTCAGAAGTTTCCTCATGTTCCTTTTTAATCCCCGCCCCCCCACTCACTCCACATTGTTCTCGGGTAACCATTGATTTTTCTATTCCTCTACTTAGTTTTGGGTTTTCTAGAATTTTTTTTTTTTTTTTTTGCGGTACGCGAGCCTCTCACTGCTGTGGCCTCTCCTGTTGCGGAGCACAGGCTCTGGACGCGCAGGCTCAGGGGCCATGGCTCACGGGCCCAGCCGCTCCGCGGCACATGGGATCCTCCCGGACCGGGGCACGAACCCGTGTCCCCTGCATCGGCAGGCGGACTCTCAATCACTGCGCCACCAGGGAAGCCCTAGAATTTTATATTAATGGAATCTTACAGTACAGACTCTTTTTTTCTGGCTTCTTTCACTCTGCACAATTATTTTGAGTTCCAACTATGTTACAGAATATATCAGCGGTTTATACATTGTTGACTAGTATTTCATTGTATGGATATACCACAGTTCGGTTATGTGTTTATCTGTTTTTGGGCATTTGGGTTGTTTCAAGGTTTTATTTTTATATAAATTTATTTATTTTTGGCTGCATTGGGTCTTCGTTGCTGCGTGCGGACTTTTCTCTAGTTGCGGCGAGTGGGGGCTACTCTTCGTTGTGGTGCGCGGGCTTCTCATTGCAGTGGCTTCTCTTGTTGCGGAGCACGGGCTCTAGGCATGTGGCCTTCAGTAGTTGTGGCTCGCATATCTGATTTATTCTTTTATAAGTTGTGCTTTTGGTATCGTACCTATGAAGTCTTTGCCTAACCCAGGGTAACAAAAGTTTTCTATGTTTCAGTTTCGGGATTTACTTTTAGGTCAGTGATCTATTTTGAGTTAATTTTGTATATGGTATGAGGTATGGATTGAAATTTTGTTTTGTTTAATTCTTTTTGTTTTTGCAAATATCATCCAGTTGTTCCTGTACCGTTTCACTTGTTTGTTTACAACTCTTTCTAAGTACATTAGTTCCTTTGTCAGAAAATTCAATTGACTCTATTTGTGTGGGTCTTTTTCTGACTCTATTCTGTTCCAATGATCTGTGTGTATATTCTTACAACAATGGTATACTATGTTAATTACTGTAGTAAGTTAGAAGGCAGGTAGTATATATACATCTTCCAACTTTATGTTTTTTCAAAAAAATTTTGGCTCTTCTAGGTCTACTGCATTTACATATAAATTTTAGAATCACCTGGTCCATTAAAAAAATCTAGTGGGATTTGATTGGGATTGGATTAAATTAGTCAATAAATTGGGAGGACAGACATCTTAATATTGATTCTTGCAATTCATGAACATAGCTTCTCTCCTTTTACTTAGGTCTTTATTTTCTGTCAACAGTGTTTGGTAGTTTTCAGTGTACAGGTCTTGAGTATATTTTGTTAAATTTAGCCCTAGGCATTTCATATTTTTATGCTACTCTAAATGGCACTGTTTTAAAATTTCATTTTCCAGGTGCTCAAAATACTTTTCAATGTACATATTTTTTTTTTTTTTGGCTGCATTGGGTCTTCGTTGTTGCACACTGGCTTTCTCTAGTTGCAGTGAACAGGGGCTACTCTTCATTGCAGTGCGCGGGCTTCTCGTTGCGGTGGCTTCTCTTGTCGCAGAGCATGGGCTCTAGGCGCATAGGCTTCAGTAGTTGTGGCGCATGGGCTCCGTAGTTGTGGCTTGCAGGCTCTACGGCGCAGGCTCCGTAGTTGTGGCGCACGGGCTTAGTTGCTCCACGGCATGTGGGATCTTCTCGGACCAGGGCTCGAACCCATGTCCCCTGCATTGGCAGGTGGATTCTTAACCACTGTGCCACCAGGGAAGCCCCAGTGTGCATATTTTATTTTTGCCTTATTGCACTGGCTAGGACTCTCAGTACAAGGATAAATAGAAGTGATGAGAACAGACTCCATTCACATCTTAGGGCTAAAGTCATCAATCTTTTACCAATAAGTATGATGTTACCTGTAGATTTTTCATAGATGCCTTTTATCATATTGAGGAAATTTACTTCCATTCCTAGTTTGTTAAGAGTTTTTTTTCAGGAATGAATGTTGGATTTTGTTAAATGCTTTTTTTTTCCTCTGTCTACTGAAGTAATCATATATTCTGTTTTGTTCATTAATATGGTGAACTACATTGATTGATTTTTCAAATGTTGGATCAACCATATATTCCTGGGGTTAAACTCCTCTTGATCATGATAAGATTTTTTTAATATATTGTTAGATTTTATTTGCTAGGTTTTTTTCTTTTGAGAATTTTTGCGCTTATCTATGTTCATGGGGGCTGTTGGTCTGTGGTTTTCTTGCAATGTCTTTGTTTTTAGTAACAAGTTAATGTTGAAGAAGTTTGTGCAGAATTGACTCTACATCTTCCTTTGGAGTTGGGTAGAATTCACCAATAAAGCCACCTGGCCTGGGATTTTTCTCGTGGCAAGCTTTTTAACTACCAGATAATTTTCTTCAAAATACATAGGGCTGCTCAGACTGTTTCTTCTTGAGTACGCTTTCATGTCTTTCTAAGGAGTTTGCCCATTTTGTGTGAATTATCCAATTTATTGTAAAGTTGGACATAATATTCCCTTAGTTTCTTTAAATAGCTATAGGATCTGTAGTGACCTCTTCCATTCCAAATATTGGTAGTTTGTGACTTTTCTCCTTTTGTCCTAATCTGTCTGGCTAGAAGTTTATTGATTGTATTGATCTTCTCAAAGAACCAGCTTTTGACTTTATTGATGTTCTCTATTTAACTCATTTCTAGTTGGATTTTTATTATTTTTCTTCTACTTACTCTAAATTTGCTCTTTTTTTCCCTGCTAGTTTCTTAAGGTGGAAAGCTGAGGTCATCAAGACCTTTTCTCTTTTCTAATATAAGCACTTAATGCATATATTTCCCTCTAAGTAGTTCTACAGTGGCAGCCCACAAATTCTGATATCTTGTGTTTTCATTTTCATAAAGCTCAAAATACTTTCTGCTGTCTTTTTTGAAATCCAAGGGTTATTTAGAAGCATTTTATTTAATGTCTAAACATTTGGGGATTTTCCAGAGATCTTCAGGTGACTCACTTTTAATTTGTGGTTGCAGAACATATTTGGTATGCTTGAATCCCATTAGATGCATTGAAATTTGTTTCTTGGGCCAGAATATCATTTATTTTGATGAATGTTCCATGTGCACTTGAAAAGACTGTATACTGCTGTTGGATAGAGTGTTCTATGAATATCCATTAGGGCAGATTGGTTAATAGTGTTCTTCAACTCTGCTGATTTCCTCTCTACTTGTTCTGTCAACTACTGAGAGAGGAGTATTGAAATCTGACCAACTGTTTCTCTTTGCAGTTCTGTCAATTTTTGCTTGCTGTATGTTTAAGCTCTGTCATGAAACACATGTATGTTTAGGATTGTATATCCTCTTTAATTAACACCATTATCATTGTGAAATAACCTTCCTTATCTCTGATAACATTCTTTGCTCTGAAATCTACTTTATCTGATATTAATATAGCCACTCCTGCTTCCTTTTGATTGTATAAGGATAGTATATCTTTTTCCATTTTTTCCTTTTAATCTACTTGTGTTTTTATATTAAAATATATACATATATATATATATATTTTTTTTTTTTTTTGTAGGCAGGATATGGTTGGTTCTTGCTTTTTTATCCAGTCTGACAATCTCTGCCTTTTAATTGGGCACCACATAACATTTGATATGATTAGTGATACAGTTATTTTAAATCTGTCATCTTCTGATTATGTTTTTAATTTTCCCATCTGTTCTTTGTTTCCTTTTTCTACTATTTTTTTGGATTAATTGAATATTTTTGTGATTCTTTTATCTCCTTTGTTGGCTTATTAGCTATATCTCATTGTTTTGTCATTTAATTGTTTATGGTATACATCTTTAACTTATTGTTGTCTACCTCAAGTGATATTATACTGTTCATGTGTAGTGTAAAAACCATACACAATGGTACACTTTAATTTCTTCCCTGAAAATTCTCACACAGCAGTAAGCTGGGGCCATCAAAGGGCTCACCTCATCTATTTTCCATTCCTCAGGGGTCACCTTCTTTTGTTGACTGATGTATAATGTTTTGCGTATCATTTCATATATTTTGTTCCTTTTTGGTTGTTTCAGATGGTAAAATAAGTCTAGCCCCCTTTACACCACCTTGGCTAGAAATGGAAGTTAGTTAAGATTCACTTTATTCAGGTTTTATTCTATTTAAAATATTTTAAAATGAAGAAATTTATTTTCATACTGAGAATCAAATGTAACTGTTTTGACTTTTATTTTTAAATATTGAATTAATTGACTTGTGATCTATGTGTTCACATGGAATGGTTTATGGTATTCAGGTCCTATCTTTAGAACATGTTCAGAAAAGATGGACAGGGAATTGTAAGAAAAATTAAGAATTTAAAATATTAATGACATAGCAGTTGTAGAGATTGGCATGATTTTTTTTACCAGTTTTGAATATTTACTTATATTTAAATACTTGAAGATTTCTTAAATGAGTACAAACAGAAGTCAAGAACTATAAGTTTGTAAGTAGCTTGAGTCAAATACCCCACCCCCACTCTCACCTCAGTTTTAACTGTGAATATAGGTTCATTTTGCCAAAAAGAAAACATGATCATTTATAAAACCACGTCAGCTTAGCTATGAAGTAGCTATGTACTTAATGAAGCACATCATTAGTGCATGGACTTCAATTTCTTTTCCTAGAAATGGTTTGAAACGCTGCGTATCCATCCCAAATTGTCATTTGTGCTTCCCCCTTGTCTGAAAAATCTCTTTTTGCCAGATATCTGAGATTATGTTGTAGTTTCTAAGGTAACTCATCAAAAGGAGCAGATTGTGGGAAGAAAGACCCTCGACTGTGGTCCATTATTACTGTGTTGCCAATTCTTCTTTTATGCCATGTTTGCTTTTGTATTTTATTTGTTTACTAGGGTTGCCCTTACAAAGTACCACAAACTAGGTGGCTTAAACAACAAAAATTTATTGTCTCACATTTATGGAGGCTAGATGTCTAAGACCAAGGTGTTGCCAGGTTGATTTTTCTCTGAGTGCTGTGAGGAAGATCTGTTCCATGCCTCTTGCCTAACTTCTGTAGTTTACTGAAAATCTTTGACCTTCTTTGTCTTATAGATGTATCACCCTGATCCCTGCCATCATCTTCACATGGTGTTATCCTTGTGTGCATGTCTTTGTCCAAATTCTCCCCCCACTCCTTTTTAAAATTAATTTTTATCAGAGTGTAGTTGCTTTACAATGTTGCATTAGTTTCTACTGTACAGCAATACAGCTATACATATACATATATCCCCTCTTTTTTGGATTTCCTTCCCATTTAGGTCACCACGGAGCACTGAGTAGAGTTCCCTGAGCTATACAGTAGGTTCTCATTAGTTATCTATTTTATACCTAGTATCAATAGTGTGTATATGTCAATCCCAGTCTCCCTATTCATCCCCCGCCCCCTTTTTTAAGGACACCAGTCATGTTGGAGTAGCCCCCGCCCCAACTTCAATATGACCTCATTCTAACTTAACTAATTTTATCTGCAGTGATTTTCATATAAGGTCACATTATGAGGTATGCGGGGTTAGGACTTAAGTATATGAATTTTGGGACAATTCAATCCATAACACCAGCCTCTGCACATAGAACTCCTTCTGTCTGGAACATTCTTGCCTCTCAAATAACCTCCAGCCTCCTTTCCTGGTTAGATTCTACTTATTTATTCATTATATGTATTGAGTGCTTTCTGTGTGTCAGGGCCTCTTCTGTCCACAGGGAATACAACAATGATCAAGGTAGGAAAGACTCCCTGCTCTTACAGAGCTTACGTCTAGTGCAGAAAACTCAAACAAGTATGTAAAATTATGTATCAAGAGTATATGCCAGATGTGGTGGTAAGTACTGTGCAGAAATGTAGAGCAGGGTAGGGGCCTAAAAATTCTTGAAGTGGGCAGGGGAGTTGAAATTTTAAATAGAGTAATTAGGAAAGATCACCACCTTGAAAGAGATGGTGACGATTGAGCAAAAACCAAAGGAATAAGGGAGTAAGACATGCCATATTGGGGGGAAGAGCTTCTTAGGCAGAAGGAACCAGTGCAGACATCCTGAAGCAAGAGCATGTTTGATGTGTTCTAGGAGCAACAAAGAAGCTAGTGTGGCTGGATCCTAGCGCAGGGGGCCAGAGTCAGTGGGAGATAAGACCAGAGAGGTTAAATGGGAGGCTATTGCAGTGTTTTAGGTAAAGTAATGCCGAATTCAGCTTAGATGTTACTTCCTTCTGGAGTTTTTCCATTGGGGTCTCTTCTGAGTGCTCCAAGAGGACAGAGAATTTCCTCTTAGAGCTTCTGTTATACCACATATTCATCTGCTTGTTCACCCAGGGCCGGGACCTGGTTTATCTTACTTACTCAACATTTGGTATATTATGGGACTTCATCAGATACTCAGTGAATTATTGACTAATTTCAAACCTTACAGAAACTTATTGTAATCCTTGTATAGTTTGATCTAACACTTGTAACCATTTTCTTTGTGTTTGTATTATCTTTTTACCTAGGCTGTTAAAAATGAAGTGAATGTTCCCTGCTTGAAAAATTTTGTGGAGATGCTTTATCAGACTACTTTTGAACTGAGTTCCAGAAAGAAGCATTCATTGGTATTGAGAAACATTTCAAACCTTCATATGTTTAATTAGGAGTTTTAGTAATTGATTTATGAATTTAGTTGGGTTTTTTTTTAGTAGAGTTTTAAGAGAATTGTAAAAATTGAAATTGTAAAATATCCAAAGTGTAACACAAGGGCAAATTTTACCTATTTTCTCCTGCTCTTTTCAAAACTTTCTATTCTTAATTTTACTAGCTCTGTATTTGATAGGTTATTCAGACTTCATTCTAGGTATTTACCTGTCTTGACAGATGCTATAAATTATGTATTAGAATAAAGGAAAAGTTAAGTGCAGTCTCATATTAAACCATAAATTCCGTTATTTTACATTATAATAAATTATATCCTGAAGCATTTGATTATTTAGGAGCTATTGTCTGTCTAATTACATCTTTTCTATTCAGAGATTTAAAGCATTTTTTTTCCATTTCACCATCCACTTCAGTAACTTTGAGGGATTTTTCTGTAAATTTGTATGCAGCTTGGAGAAAGTTTGGAGAATTGGACAAATACTTGACTGTTTAAGATAGAGGTATAATAATAATAAACACTGGTTGTGCCAGGCATTGAGCCAAGTGCTTTACATTCTTTGTCTTACTTTAAGCCTCACAACCCTATAGCATGTGTGTGATTAGCATTCTCCACTTTACATGTTAGGAAAGTGAGGCTTCAAGCACTTTAACATATCCTCCCTGAAGTCACACACCTGATGAATAGAAAACTGCAACACTAATGCCGGTCTGTCCTCTGATCCCAGGGCCACTTTACTGGTTAGAGGAGGAATGGGTCTAGGGCGAAATAATAGCATATTTCTCACTTGGGGAGATGTGATAGATCAGGAAATTGTTCTTATAGAAAATCTGCCCTTTATCATTCTTTGTTAGATTACTCCCTGAGATCGTATTTTTTAAATTACAAATGGGAAAACTGCTAATAGAATTTTTTTTGTTTATGAGAATGAATGAACTATAATTTACAAGTCCAGTGCTTTTTCATAAAAATGTTATTCTCTTTCTTCTGTCTCCTATAGGCTCTATATCCATTAATTACCTGCCTTTTATGTGTCAGTCAAAAACAGTTTTTTTTAAATAACTGGCATATTTTCCTACAGAACTGTTTGTCACATTTAAAGGTAAGACTTAATCTCATTTCTGACCTGTAAATACTGACTGTAGTGTATTCACTTATGCATATACATTGAACCAGTATATAACAAAACTTTTAGTACTATAGTTCATTTGAATAGTGATACTTTAACATATTCCTTTTCTTATATGTACTTCATTCCTTCTATAGGGAATCATGTTATAGACATGAATAAACGGTTGATTAAAAATTTAGTTGGTCTTAATGAATGCAAAATTATACATTTGTAATGATTGTTTATATTATCTTGGATCTAGCAATATTTGTTAATAAATAAATTCCTTTGGAATTTCAGAGTATTAGTTAATCTTATGAAACTCTGCAGGTGCTTACTTTGCGTTTTCTCTTGAGAAAATTGAATGATGTTGGCTCAAGTCTGAATAATATGAAAAAAGCCTTGATAATAAAATATCAGTAAAAGCACATTTAGTGTTGAGTATGCCCAGCCAAATCTGAAAGTATGCTACTGGATCCACATAGACAGGAAAGCTCCTGCAATGATTCTGACTTGAATCAAGGGGTAATTAATTGTTATTAACACTGTTTGGCACATCTGTGTCCAGTCTCTTAGGATTGAAAACAAAACTGTGAGATAGAAGGATCATTATCTGCCCAGGATGCTCTGCTGGCAGAACCTAACAGGATCTTCTTTTCTCCTGTGGATAGGACCACAGTTAATATCTGACACAGAACATGGGAATATTTCTCATCTGCATGTCATGTGAATGCTTGATTTGAATACCATTTTGATACATAAATGAATATATTTGAATATTTGCTTACATGTTATAGAAACATGCAGACATGGCATTTCATTTTCTGTTATTCCTCTAAGTTAGGGTTAAGACTGAAAAACTTAAACTTGGAAGACAATGAAACCAAGGCACAGAGAGATTAAATGAGTTGTCTCTGACCCTACAGCTCATCGTGATATTGTGAGAAATAGGACTGGCTTTTTTTCCTCACTTCAGGATTGATTCACTGGACAACGTTATCCTATATATCTTTTTTTTTTTTTAATGATTTTACATATCATTTTGAAAAATACTTTGATTTCTTAGTAAGGTATACTAAAATATGTCTTTGAAAAATATTTTTGGCTGTTTTCCTCCTAGATATACATACACTGATGTTATTCATATTTGGGTGAGAATTGATATATTCTCTTTGCTCTGTTTATGAAAATTCCCAGGACCAATCAAGCTGGTTAAATTCTTTATGTCATGCAACCAGAAAATAAGTTTTATTTAAGTACATTATATTGTTTCTGTCCTTATTTTGATAATTCATACAGATTTAGGTACTGAAAGGGAATTGATCATTTTCTGGGTAGTATGATTCTTCAAACTTTTAATAACATATTTTAAGACACGCATTTAAGTGTTTCTGGAAGTTTGCTTTGTTTCATGACAATTCATACTTTTCTGTTGCTTGTTGGAATGTTTTTATATATATACGTTTGCACCTAACATATTTGCAGTTCTTTCGCAGTACTTTAACTTTTTTTTTTTTTTTTTTTTGGCTTAAGGCTTTCATTTAAAATGCTCTTTTCTTTGAACCCTTACCTCCTGTTAAATATTTCTGGCATATTGTCCATTTTCATTAATGGCTGTGTCAATCTGCCAGGCTAAAGGAGATAAGAGCCACTTAGCATGAATATTTGGAATATAGTTGTCTTGACCATTAACCTTTAACTTACATTAAGGCTCTATTCAGCAGAAATTTTATGACTTGGTTCCTGCTTGTTAAGTTTTAGATACTGTGGCTATGCTACATAGTTGAGGTAAGGAGTCGAGCATTCAGGGAAAAACTATGCTAATTATCTCTTGTGACAGGTATAATTTATTTGTTTTGTATACAGGAAAAATTGGTCCAAGATCAAGGTCTTACCTAAATTGATTTTGTTTTGAGATTCAAGTAATCTCTTGAGTTCAAAAAAATCTGTAACACTTTTCCATTTATTAGACCCACTACTCCTTAAAATAGATTTTTATTAGTATTTATTATAGGCTAGATTCTCTAAGTACAGTATCTCATTTAATTCTTAGTATAACTGAGGCCGAAAGAAGATAAATAAGCAACCCAAGTTTAGGAGCCAAAAAAGTGATAGAGATAGGATTTGCATCTAATCCATCCAGTTCGATAAAATTTGCTCTTTCTGGTCTACCATGTTACCTTTTAATGTACTATAAGGAATGTTGCTTTACTGAGTATTTTAAAAAATATTTTGGGTTATAATTCTGGGATAGTAAAAAGGCATTATTCCCTAGAGTCATAAGAATAAATATGATGCATTTTCAAGGCACTTTAAGATACCGCACAATTTTTTAAAAATTACCATACTAGTTTCTGAAGTTGGTGACCATGAAAAATGGGCATTAGTCTGTAGGTCCATAAATAGCATGAGAGAACATCAGTTTATTTTCACCGAAAGTGTTAAATCTGCTGTTTTTGTCCCAAACATAATTTGGTAGTTTCCCATTCCCCTATCTTTATGTCAAATAAGGTCATTCTGTGAAAAATGATTTTAAAGTTTCTAAAGAATAATTGAGAGAGAGAGAGAGAGAGGAGTAAGAGTAGATGCCATGTAAAAATAATTTAGATTTTTTTTCTACAGTGTATGCTTATTTTCTTTTAAAAATTGAAACTTATTTGAAATCAAATGCAGTACTTTTAGAGGAAAAATTAGATAGTTAAAAATTTATCTATTTTCTCTCAGTTTGAGTGTTGTAGATGTATCCCATGATGCCCAAATTATAGAATTTTTTTTTCTTCAGTGATTCTAGCCACTGTCTTGGACATTTCAAATTTCTTCTAAATAGAGACCTTGGTGAAGAGCTGTCTTGTTTTGTGCTTATTTTCATCTAACATGCATGTGCTGCATCTCATGTTTATGTTTGCTGTCTCACATTGCTTTATTTAGATGCCATCTAACAACAGTATCAGAAAACAAATAGAAACACTCCAGGTGAGTCGTGTTGATGTTACAAAGTAAAATATTGCTGTATCTCCTTTAAGTGTGGCTTTTTTCCCCCTTTACCTATGGCTGCGTTGCATGTCCAACGTATTTATTTAAGCCTGCTTCTCGTATTGTAAAAGAAGAGCAGCACACAGCGGGAACATTCTACCGAAAGTTTAATATTAATGTGGTCCCAAGAAGATGAATTTAAGAGAGAGAAGTGATACCGAATGTTGATTTTTAACCATAATCTTCAGTTTTAAAATATTCTGTTTAATTAAAATTAGCTGTTATAAATGATGCTTTTTATAACATTTTCCAATGAAATTCAGGAGACAGTAACTCAGATTTTGAATATGATTTTGATGCAACACTTTAAAACTACAATCCTACTGGTTTGAGTTTTAAACAAATCTTTTGTTGTTGTTGTTCACAGTAGGAAAAAAAGGAAGAAACATTAAAATGATTGCTGCCAAAGAGCATATTTGCCTGACATCAAAACTGTATTATTTAAAATAGATAAGTAATAAGAACCTGCTGTTAAAAAAAAAAGAAAGAAAAAAGAATTTAAAAAATTGTATTATACGTTAATACTACTGGATTTTATTAATGTAATCTGATTATTCAAATTAGACCAAAATTGTAACTAGGGAATTATGTATCTTTGTTTAAGGATCAGATCAATTTAGGATGTTTTCATTATTCAGAGATATATAACAGCATTGCAGTTACCGAATAAACAATTATATAATTTTTATCACTTTTTATCTTTTCTGGAATTGTTCATTATAAAATAAGTCTGCTTTGTAAAACATAGTAGTCCATCTTGGAAAGTTTGAAAATCAAATTTTGTTTCATGCCAGATACCTCAGCACATAAGATAATCCAAATACTTTATTAACAATTTATATGAGAAGAACTTTTATGTGGAATTGGACTTAAATATTTCTATTATATAATTTATTATATGTTAATTTGTAGTATTCATATTTTGAAAGGATAATTTAACTATGTGAAGGTATTATTTGGAGTGTACATAAAACTAATTGAACTCATATTTTGACATTTGAGACCTTGCATTTAAGTGATAGAAAAGAAAGTACTACAAAAAGCTTGGTTGTTATATTAGTAAGATATATTGTGTGTAACTTTATATGTTACTTTAGTTACATTAGTAACAAATTAATAGAAAACTACTTGGGGAGTGTATTTGAAATTTGGAATCGTGGATTTGGCAGTAGGAGGAGAGACTGGCTTTGAGACTCCATTCTGAATTATATCAAATTTTCATATACATAGATGTGCAAAATTATATTTTCTAGTGGTTGTCTTTTTTAAAAACATGTCCAGTGGTAATCTTGTTACATTGCTTTTCATCATACGTAGTAGATGTCTATTATTCTGTAGTCTGAGAAAACATAAAATAGGATGGTAAATTACTTAATATTTAAAAACTCCCTTTTGTCCATTGTTATATATAAAATAATTGTTTAACAATAAGAAATCTCTCAAACCAGATTAAATAAATGGTAATTTATAGGACTAAATGCATCCTACAACTAATTAACAGATGCATAAAGAGTTTCTCCTACTAAAGGGATTATTAGCTAATTTTCAAAATTTACAATTAAATCTCATTACATGTCTCTTGTCATTTAAGAACTTCACTTTTTATAATAGCTAGTATGAAGAAAAGGTTTGCTGATCAAATTGCGATTGAAATGGATACTTTTCTGATTTTAAATAAGAATGTTCTAGTTCTAAATTAAAAAATTAAAGGTAAACACCTGACACTTACTGAGCATTTAACATGTGTCAGGCAGTGTTCCAAGTGCTTTTCACGTAATAACTCCCTTAATCTGTGAGGCAGGTACCGTGTTATCTCCATTTTAGAGCTGAGGAAACTGTTTCACCAACTGATCCAAGGATGGGGTTTGGCCAGTCATTCCTAATTTCAGAGTCTATGCTCTTAACCCACCATTCTATATTCCTTCTTTTAAGTATAATCACTCAATAATATTTTGCATTATTCCATAAACACAAATATCTATAACAATATTTGGTGTTGTAAATTTTAACTGTGTATGAGCTGCAATGAATTACAGCAGAGATGAGCAATCCTTTTATCATTATGTCAGTATTGTTGTGTGTCCCATTTACCATTAGGTAAGTTGAAGTGTGTATAATTTCAGAGTTCTTAGAGATACTAATAGTATTTTGTTTTGAGAATATAAGGGATGGCTCAATTTCCTTATTTATGTTTGCTTTTGAGCTCTCTGTACTTACCGTATACCAAATATATACTTACATATTTAAACCTGTTTTAGATTGAATAAAGAAGGGAATGGAGAGGGCTTTTAGTTGTTGACAGAGAATATAATTGATCTTAAATTACGGCAAGTACTTTGATAAATAAGCTTATTTTTATTCTCTTTTGCTTCTAAACAGAATAAAGATCCTAAAATGTCTCGAGTTGCACTGGAATCTTTGTATAGATTGTTGTGGGTCTATGTAATTAGAATAAAATGTGAAAGCAACACTGTAACTCAAAGGTGAGTGCCTTTGTTTTAAAGCATATTTAAAGTAACATCTTGGTAAAAAATGCCACACTGATGAATTTTAGTTAACATTACAAATACCTTGAGGAGGAATATGAATTATCTTGACATATTATGAAGGATGCGAAGGATATTTTGCTAATGTTTTGTTGATTTCATTCTCTCTTTATGACTAAATCTTTTTTCCCTACAGTCGTCTTATGAGCATAGTGTCAGCACTTTTCCCAAAAGGGTCACGTAGTGTGGTTCCTCGTGATACACCTCTCAATATATTTGTGAAGATTATTCAGTTCATTGCTCAGGTGAGTGCCTCACCTCATAATACCTATATACATGCAAATTGTAAGAGTAGGGGACAAAGTGAGAGAGTGGCATGGGCATATATACACTACCAAACGTAAAGTAGATAGCTAGTGGGAAACAGCCGCATAGCACAGGGAGATCAGCTCGGTGCTTTGTGACCACCTAGAGGGATGGGATAGGGAGGGTGGGAGGGAGGGAGGGAGACGCAAGAGGGAAGAGATATGGGAACATATGTATATGTATAACTGATTCACTTTGTTATAAAGCAGAAACTAACACACCATTGTAAAGCAATTATACTCCAATAAAGATGTTAAAAAAAAAAGAGTAACTTAGAGTCATAGAATTTGTTACACATCTAAAAGCATGATAACAAAACATTTATTAATACTGAATAGTGAAAAATAAAAGTATGCTTTAAAAAGTAAAAAATAAATGATGCTAATGATTTTTGTGTGTGTGCAAAATACATTTAGATGATTGATCTACACACTTGGAAAGGAGACTCAGAGGAGGAGACACTTAATTTAGGAAGAGTCAAGAAAATGTCTCATAATCCTCCTCTTGTCTATTTACTAATTAGTTCCTGAGTGTCTTGAAAGATTTTGGAACATTGTTTTCATAACCTGCATTAATCTATGTTCTCAGGTAGAGACACTAGAGTCCATGGTAGCTTGTTGAATCCAAAGGGGTCTTTTAAGGAATAGAGGTCGTTCACAGAATCACTCATAGGACTGAAGAAACAGATTCTAGCCGAAATGGAAATCCAGAGGAAACTACGCTATCGGGCTACCAAGGAAGCTGCTGCCTCTGCCACAGTCAAAAACCTGGCAAATTAGGAAGTGCCCCAAGTGCTTAAGAATCATGTTTCCACCACAGTCCCCACCAGTAAAATAGATTCCTTTCTCCCTGTCCTCCCCCACCTCCTCCCATACCCCAATTCCCAAGGGTTCCCGTGAGTATATCACTTGACGGGGTCTCAGTCACATCCTGAAGCCTGTTGTCCAAAGGCATCCTGGGAAATATCATTTTAGCTTTCTAGCCTCTGCAGTAAAGGAAGGTTTATTTGAAGAGGATTAAATGGGGGCTGAGTAAGCAAATCCATGGCTCTGGTCACATTCTTTTTTGGGGCATCAGCCCCAGAGAAGCATAGGTAGGGTTACCTTCTCAATTTGGGAAAAACACTTTGGTTCCAGAATGTTCATTGAGTTCTCTTTGAACTAAAACTATGACAACGAAGATGACCCATAATGTAATTATTTTTGACAATGAAGAAAATTTAAATAAAACGAATACATTTCTATTTACGGGAGCACAGAATTAATGATAATTAGATAAGAATAAATGTGTCAGTAAGATGAATGAAAGCAGATTGTGCTTTAGATCTGTTGTTGAGAAAACTTTTGCTATTTGGTTGCATCCCTTCCCCGAGGGTCATACCCACTACCTTTGCTTAATCACCTCACACCAACACTCCTCCAGAACTATAGAGCTCCTCTCAAACATCAGTTACTCTTAGTTAACTTTTCTTTCCTTTGAGATTACCCTTCCCAGAGCCCTGTTCTTTCTGTCCCAGTATGAACTCCCTGCTCTCCAGGCCTGCCTCATTGCTATCGTCATGGGACTTCCTTTTATCATTATTTTGGGAATTCCTTCACTTAGGTCTTGAATATGAGTTTGGCAGATGCGTGTTTAAAACTTCTATCCTGCTGGTTTGGCTATTAAACCAATCATTTGATAATTAAATCATGTATCTATAATCATATACTTTTAACATTAATTCATATGCATTTTTCTTTTGTCCAGCTAGATTCAGGAACTTCTTGTGGGTACAGACCTGTATTGTTGCCATTATTTGTATAATTCTTAACATGGTACTTAACTTATACAGGCAGACCCTTGTTTTATTGCACTTTGCTTTATTGTGCTTTGCAGATATGGCCTTTTTTTTTTACAAACTGAAGGTTTGTGGCGACTCTGTTGTTAGATGATGGTTAGTGTTTTTTAAGCAATGAAGTATTGTTTAGTTAAGGTTGTACATTGTTTTCTTAGGCATAATGCTATTGTACAGTTAATAGACTACAGTACAGTGTAAACATAACTTTTATATGCACTGGGAAACCAGAAAATTTGTGTGACCTGCTTTATTCTGATTTTGCTTTATTGAGGTCTGGAACAAAACCCACATTATCTCCAAGGTATGCCCATAGCAGTAGAAAGTTATAAGGATTTATTGATTTTTTTTTTTTTTCCCCTCTAGGAACGTTTGGATTTTGCAATGAAAGAAATAATATTTGATCTTCTCAGTGTTGGAAAATCTACCAAAACTTTCACCATTAATCCAGAGGTAAAAAAATTATAATGTAGTAATTTACTATCCTATACAATTAAAAAAAATTTTTTTTAAGCACAATTTCTGGAATCAGAACTCTTCGGCTCAAATCTCTAGTTAAAGACAAATTAAGATAAATGTTATTTCCTACTTCTTTGGCCTTGTTATTCCCTCGTAAACTCCTGCTCATCCTTTAGATATAAAATTTTCAGATTGTTTAAGAATATTTTTTGAAGTAATTGCTTATTGGAATTTAATGACACTGGAGAATGTAAAAAGACAAAATAAGTGTTATATTTTCTCTTATTTCTTTTAAATGACTGTGCTGGTCCTCCTCATAATCAAATCCTAAGATATATATTTATGTAGTTAACAAATGAGCTCAAAAGTTATTGAAGCTTTTTATTTGTAGGATTTTTAAGATAGGTTAATAATTATTTCCAAATTTCTAAAGTGAGCAGAAAAGACTTTTTATAGATGACATACTTAACCTGGTTCTCAGCAACAAAAATCACATAATGAAAGACGTTTTCTTGATCATCTGTTTTCAAAAATATTCTCTTCATTGAACAAGTTTATTTCTGAAATTAATTTTTTTTCCTCACTGAAACGTTCATACTAAGAGTAGAAAAAATGTCAGTTGTGCCGTTTTGTTGTTGTTGTTTTTCTACAGGCTTACTTTATTAGGATTTTCTTCAATCTGTATTTTCTTTTCAGGAATCTTTTTAAGCTTGTGAGAGCTAGTTTAGTTAAAGCCAGATAAAATTATCTATTAATCCACTTAATCAAATCAAGCAAATTGCAATACACTGAAAGAATGAATAAGTGAGGACACTTCTGTGAACCACAGTACATTGTGGAATTTTCCCACTCCCTTCAAGATGTCTTCTATGACTATGTGAAATGACCATCTGATATTAGACTAATGTCACCAGTATTATGTCATATGTAAAGAGGGGTAAATCTTAAAACCTTGATCTTATTTAGATAAAAAATACATAAACGAAAGTTTTATTTTCTCCCTGTATTCCAGTGAACCATCCAGTGAACACCCACTGGGATGCATATACCCATTTTAGAGACCACTCCTGTAGGTCATAACTAATGACAGCTTGGGCTGAGATGGTGTGGTGTGGATAGAGAGAAGATCATTTACTGAGAAAAGAAACACTGAGAAGATACTGAGTTTGGCGGGGAAGAGGGCATTTGGTTTGAACATGGCAAATCTGAGGCATCTTTCTGACATCCAAGTAGAAGTGTCAAATTGGTCTGAGGGTCCAAGTTCAGAGGAGAAGTAAGGCTTAAAATTAGCAGGTGATCTGGTATGGGTGGTAATTGAAGCCATGTAAATACATGAAATTACTTTGGGAGAGAATACATAATGATAGGAAAAGGCAGCCTAGGAACTTGCCTTGAAGCAGTCTAACATTTAATATTCAGATAAAGGAGGGTAAATTTGGAATGTGGACAGAGATGACACAGTCAGCAGTGGCACAGATGTATCCAAGGAAGGGAGGGTTTCAGGGAATAAGGAATATTTGACAGTGTCCCATGCTGCTGAAAAGTCAAATAGGATGCAGGAAAAATGCCCACTGGTTTGAACAGTATTGTCACTGATGAGTGAGAGGGAAGTATTATGGGGAGAACTCATTGCATTAAGATAGTTGAGTATAGTTAACAGGAGTCAGAATATTCAGTTAAAAGGGAAATGTTGAAGATGCAAGAAAGAGAAGGGATAATTGATAGTGTAATTTCCTGATAATGCAAGAGCAGATGGGATTCTAATAACTAGGAATACCAGCACTCCTCAACTGTAACAGGAGCAAAGTAGAGGAAGAAGAGGTGCAGATATAAGTAGATCAGTGTGTTTTGTAGTGAGAGATGGAGGAAGGTTGATGTTTTTTTTCTGACTGTGAAGTGGGTGACAGATCATCTGCTTATAGAGGGGAGAGTATGGTATCAGGGTGTAGGAGAGTTGAGGAAGGGATGGAGGAGGTTTGAAATAAGCTAGAAAATAAGAGAGCCAGTTGACCTCATAAGTGAATGGGTGGCACTTGGGAATTTGGTATTAAAGCAAACTGCAGTGCCTAGGCTAGTTAAAAATGTGGGACAGAAAGGTTTGTGTTTCTTCTGTCCTCCTTCCTCCCATCCCCCAGTGTTATTTGATGAGATATTTTTAGCATGAAAAAAAGGAATTTTCTGACACTCTTGACTTCTTTATTTTGAAACTTTTTTCTCTGAAGAGAATGAACATAGGCCTCAGAGTCTTCCTTGTAATAGCAGACAGTTTGCAGCAGAAAGATGGTGAGCCGCCAATGCCAACAACAGGAGTTATTCTCCCCTCAGGAAACACTCTGCGTGTAAAGAAAATTTTTCTCAATAAAACCTTGACAGATGAAGAGGCAAAAGTCATAGGTTAGTGTTAACTGGAATAAGTAAATAATACAGTTTAATATTCTTTTGTGAAAGGTTATGATCAAATCTAAAATGTATATTATTGCCTGTGTAAATGTATACATACATGTATATATTTGCCTATGAAAGTATATATTTGCCTAGTTATTCCAGTGTACAGAGTGATTCAAAAATGAATACTTTTTATTATAATATCCATAAGTTATGTTAAAAGTCTTGTTAAATATTTTCTCACATGATACTATTCACTGCATTTTGTCCTTCCTTCAAATTAATTTCAGTTGTGCGCATAATTTTTCACATTTTCTCCAATATACTGAAGCAAATTATCAGGGAGAATAGTATGTCAAAGTCAGAACTCCTTCCTTTGTAACAAAAATAAGCTAATGTAATTTAAAGGTTGTGATGGGCTTTTATTTTTTTACAGAAAATAACTGTAACTATTCTTTATCTAATTTTTGACATTTTATAACTGTGAAGTTCCCCCCCGCCCCCCCCAGGAATGTCTGTTTACTACCCTCAAGTGAGAAAAGCGTTAGACAGCATTCTCAGACATTTGGACAAAGAAGTTGGGAGACCAATGTGTATGACTAGTGTGCAGATGTCTAATAAGGAGCCTGAAGATATGATTACGTATGTAGTCAATTATTTCTCTTCATTGCTATTTCAGTTTTCATAAGTAAAGTGGGTCGATTCTTGCTTGTTTTCTTCCTTTCTCTTCTGGATTTCGCCCCTATTGCCATCTGCGGCAGTTTTTAGTACAGCGATTCCTCCCACAGGCTCAGTTTTACTCTTTAAAGTGCTGTCAAACCAGTACAGATAGCAAAAGTCATCCTGGATCCGTCCAGTTTGTTGTCAAGTGTTGAGCCCTTATACTTATTCTGTGAGTGAGAGATAAATGCTAGTGACCGCAGATGTGTGTGGACATGGTTGGTTTATTAAGTCAAACAAATGCTGTTATTTCCAGAGCCTTGTTCAACAAAAAAAGAAAACCTGAAAATCTCCTGGGAACTGAGGGTACAGAGGGGAATAATGTATGAGTGGCTTTTTGTGTGAGAAACTGTACCTCATCTCACCCCCATCCCACTGCCAGCACTGCTTGTCAGCCCATGTTTTCTTCCCTTATTGTTAGGGACTTCCTCCTCAGGAAGATATATTTTATGGCAATAACTTCTTTTACTTGCTAGGAAATACCTACATATTCTTTGTAAGTGGACTTTTTTTAAGGTGTTAATATGTGCATTGTACATCTTAGATAACCAAATTGGACATTGGCTCTCTCAATTAATGCATAGTTACTACATACTAGAAAATGTTAATATCTCTGAGAGTTTCTCTAATGTGAGGTTTTTTTTCCTGCATTACTTTCTCTGGGAAGTCTTCATCCTTTTTGTCACACTTTCCTCATTTCTGCCTGTAAATTTGCCCTCACTGAGTTCCTCTGGCTGTGTATGCAGCGTCTTCAATGACGGCAGTGTCAGCATTCCCCGGTCAGCTAGTTCTTCTGTAACTCCATTAATGTTTGATTGATATTGGGTTGACCAAAAAGTTCATTTGGGTTTTTCCGTAAGATGTTACAGAAAAACCCAAACAAGCTTTTTGGCCAACCCAATACTTCACTCCCAGTATTCACTTTTCTTTTCTTCGCTGTACTTTAATCTTTGTTGGCCAGTTTCCTCTTTTGATTATCCATTGTTGTCAAATGCCACCTGAGTTTACCCCTGGAGGCAAGGAATCAACACAACTACATAATTTGCCATGTATGTGTGAACCGAATAACAGATGTGCAGTGACCAATCACGACAGACTTTGAAAAAATTAATGTGATTAAATCACTGGTTATGATCACATCTGTTTTTTTACGTCCTGATTTGTGCACTGAGGAGCTAACAGGGAAGCTTGGCTACACAATTACTTATAGTTGATGGTAACGGAAAATTGAAGCACATTGTTGGAGACTGGTATTATTTAACTAAATTGTGGTAACTGAAATTCATGCATGTTGGAACCAAGCTGAGAAAACTCACTGTATATAAAATCACTAAAAGTAAGTAGTAGGTCCATCGCCATGATAATGGATACTGAGCCGAAAACTCTTAAAACATCCAGGTTCTTGTCTATATAAGAATTATTTTATTGGGCCAATTGAAGGATAATTTGGGTAAAATAAATTAACAGCTTCCCCTTGAAATGTAGACCAAAATAAAAACCAGTATCTAAAAGGTTAGATATTTAAAATAAATAAAATCATTGAATAACTAGGGGAAAATACAGAAGAATTAAATTGTATCAAGCCTCTGGAGGAACCAGGATTTTCAAAACTTCACATATTTTATTACATAAAAATTTTAAATATGTTTGTGTGTGTGTGTGTGTGTACGTTCTGAAGTAAAATAAAAAGACAAGAAGAAACAACTCCAACAGTAGTATATGAGAATGTCTGTTCTCTAAAACCCTTGTTAGTATATGATATTAAGAGAAAGAAAAAATTTTGTTGATTTTATAGACCCCCCCCCAAATAACTAATATTTGGTTATTTAATGTCAATTTTATTATTTTAATAATTAAATATTATCAAAGGTTAAATATTATGTATTTAATTCTATTTGAAACAATTATAATATAAATAATTTACTTAATACTTATTATTTAAACATAATAGTTGTTATACTTGTTTTTAATTGCTGAAAACCTTTTTTGCTGGCTACCTGTGTTTTTTTCCTGAATTATCCATATATTCTTTTCTGCATTTATAAACTGATAATTATTTACTGGATTTGTATATGCTCTTTTTATAATAAATACATTAAACTTTTGGAGGTGGGCTCATTTTCTGTAATAATTTTTCCAAGTCTGCTTTCATTGTCTGGTGTATGTAAGATTCTTCTTATTAAGTCCTCTTGTGATCTGTTTTTCAGGGGGGAAAGAAAACCCAAAATTGATTTGTTTAGAACTTGTATTGCTGCTATTCCAAGGTTGATTCCTGACGGTATGAGCAGAACTGACCTCATTGAATTGTTAGCAAGGTAAATGAGAATTACTGTTTGTGAGGTTACCTTTTATCTCTTTAAATCTCTTTAAATTTCTAATGCACCCCTGTTACTATTATCACTAAAAAAGTAGTGATAAAGACATTTTTAATCCTTTATTTGATAACCTTCTAAACTCCCATTTTGTCTTTTACATTTTGTTAACACTTTCTCCTCATTCATTTTTTTTTGTTGTTGTTGTTGATGAAATTTAATCTCAAGATGTATTTAATGACTTTTATTTAATTTCATGGCAGAGAGGTCAAAGCCTTTCTTTCCCCAGGGAATGAGAGCAACGAATGACCTGATATCCTAAATGTGAAATCCTAAAAGTATCTTTTTTTTTAACATCTTTATTAGAGTATAATTACTTTACAATGTTTTGTTAGTTTCTGCTGTATAACGAAGTGAATCAGCTATACGTATACATATATCCCCATATCCCCTCCCTCTTGCGTCTCCCTCCCTTCCACCCTCCCTATCCCACCCCTCTAGGTGGTCACAAAGCACCGAGCTGATCTCCGTGTGCTTTGAGGCGCTTCCCACTAGCTATCTATTTTACGTTTGGTAGTGTCTATATGTCCATGCCACTCTCTTACTTCGTCCCAGCTTACCCTTCCCCCTCCCCGTGTCCTCAAGTCCATTCTCTACATCTATGTCTTTATTCCTGTCCTGCCCCTAGGTTCTTCAGAACCTTTTTTTTTTTTTAAGATTCCATATATATGTATTAGCATATGGTGTTTATTTTTCTCTTTCTGACTTACTTTACTCTGTATGACAGACTGTAGGTCCATCCACCTCACTACAAATAACTCAATTTTGTTTCTTTTTATGGCTGAGTAATATTCCATTGTATATATGTGCCACATCTTCTTTATCCATTCATCTGTTGATGGACACTTAGGTTGCTTCCATGTCCTGGCTATTGGAGATAGTGCTGGCTGCAATGAACATTGGGGTGCATGTGTCTTTTTGAATTACGGTTTTCTCTGGGTATATGCCCAGTAGTGGGATTGCTGGGTCGTATGGTAGTTCTCTTTTTAGTTTTTTAAGGAACCTCCATACTGTTCTCCATAGTGGCTGTATCAATTTACATTCCCACCAGCAGTCCTCACTCATTTTTTAACTGTTAAAGTTCTTCTGGATTCCCCTACAAATCCTATTTTTAAATTCCTTGCCTTTCCATCTAGTACTGTTTCTTAGGACTTGTATACCATGTTTTCTCTTAACATATGGGCATTATCAGTGTATGACGGCCCCACTGGGCAATTAATTAGTGTGTTAACTCCTACAGTCATTTCTTTAGCACCTAGGGTGATAACCAGGTCTCATTGTCACTTTTTCCTCTTATTGCAGAGGCCATAGCATTCAAGTTTTTATCTCTTTCTTCTACTAGGCTCTGTAAATGAGTAAATAACATGACATCCAAACTTAAATACCAGTTCCCAAAAGTAATTCTAAGTTGAGGTGATGGCCTTTCGAAAAAGGCCATGTCGAAAAAGGCTATGTTGACATAGTTGGGGATTCTCTTTAGATAAGGGGTCAGCAAACTTTTTTTCTTAAAAGACCAGATAGTAAATATTTTAAGATTTGCAAGTCACGTGGTGTCTGTCACAGTTACTCATCTTTGCCACTGTAGTGCAGAAGCAGCCACCTGTGAAGGCTCCTGGCTGGATTTGGCCCTTGAGCCATAGTTTGCTGGCCCCAGCCTAAAGGGAAAACCAAGTGCAAAGACTATCAGGGCAGTGATACTTGATCACATTGAAAGATGTTTACTGCTCGCTGGGCACTTATCACTAAGTCTTAAGTTAAATTCACAATGAATAAACAGTTAATAGACCACTCCAGCAACCTTGTCTACCTCCTTGAAAACACCTAGCATTTCACACACCCACGCACTACCTATCCTCCGCGGTTGCGGGTTGCACTCAGGCCTTGAATGGTATTGGTCTCTTAGGATTACGAGGAGAAGAAAGGGGTTACTTTTTTTTTTTTTTTGTCGTACGCGGGCCTCTCACTGTTGTGGCCTCTCCCGTTGCGGAGCACAGGCTCCGGACGCGCAGGCTCAGGGGCCATGGCTCACGGGCCCAGCCGCTCCACGGCATGTGAGATCTTCCCAGACCGGGGCACGAACCCATGTCTCCCGCATTGGCAGGCGGATTCTCAACCACTGCGCCACGAGGGAAGCCCAGAAAGGGGTTACTTTGAAACTTTGCACCATGAGATAAATTCATCCCTTCCCACTCTGTCTCTTAACTCTTGCTGTAAATTAGATTGCAGAGTTATGAAGTTCTTGTCAGTGTTAGGGAGGGAAAATAAGTTTTAATTATTTATAATGCTATTCCTTGGGAAAGCAGTAAACAACTCTCATCCAATTCCACTCTTACTCCTCCCACCTCAGTTTAACTCACCTACATCTTTGTGGATGGCAGTCCATATCCCCCACCAAAATGAAATTGCATCTCCAAGGGGCAGGGGTAGAGGAGCCTTGTAGAGGAGCAAATATCTCGACAGTGATTGACAGTTTGCTTTGCTATTTATAATACTTTGCTTCTTTCCCCTGTGGTATTCACTTACCAGTTAGTTTATTTTGGCAGAGAGAAAGATTCTAGGGTCTGCTTACTTTGTCCCCAACTCCTATCATTTGGAATTGTGATGTCTAAATCTTATTTACTTAGAAATAAAGTAAGCAAACAAAAAAGCAAAGATACACTGTAAATTTGCAGACCTGTCTGCTGTCTCTAGGGAAGGTCAATTTGTTCTCCTGCCTTGAATTATTCAGGCACCATTCTCTTCATGGCTATACCCCGAGTCACACAGATCAGATAGGTGTAAATTCGTGGATTTAAGGGATGTTAAAATGACCTTTAAAGCCAGCAGCACAGAGTCAGTCACTCTTCTAGCCCACAGTATCGCCTTTGGTGCCACTATCAGAGACAGAACACTGGGCTAGAGACCCTTGATCTGACCACATGTGGTACTTCCAGTGTGCTGCTCTAACTGCTGCTGCTTCGTGGCTCACTCCTGGGTCTCTGTAGCTGTAATACATTTTCTCCTCAGTCTCATGGTCAGTTGAATGTTGGCTTAGTGAAGACCAGAACTGAGCTCAGCAGGGTGAAGACTGTGGTATCTCCTCTCACATAAATCACGCAGCTCTCTACCTCTGTCATTGAGGATAACTCCATCTTTCCAGCTGCCCAAGCATGTGACTGTGGCATACTTTTTAATACACCTGCTTTTCTTTATTCATTCAGGCTGTTTCTAACTCTGATGCATGTGTCTTGATGGTCAATCATGAAAATAATACTCTACAGCCCCAAACGGAAACTCATATTCATATAGCATTATATATTGGTAGCTTCACTGCTGCAGCCATGTTTTATGATTTTCTTGTTTATCATTCTCTTCTTTAAGTTCCATTAAAATCCTTTAACTAATATTAATTCATGTCCTCGTATTGTATTGATGTCTTTAAAAGGTAATTATATATAGCCTCTCCTATAATTTATTTAGACTTAAACTCTTGAAGACCTTATGGGTTCGTTTGACACTTTTTTTTTTTTTCATTTTCTTTCTAGGCATACCCCATTTATGAAGTTACTCCTAAATTTATTCTCATTCTCACTGTCAAGAATTATTTCTGTTAAACCGATTCCATCTTGATTTGTTGTATTTCTTTCTTCACAATCAGCCATCTTATGTTTAACTGTAACCTCAGCAGCATGAAAGGAATGATAGAGATAAATCATGTCCTTTCCAGTAAAGGACTAAATAAATATGAGCTAGCGCTAAGGTATTATATGATTGGACGTAATTTTTGATTGATTATAGGATAACATATGGCATTTTAAGGATTAAAGAATTTTTTTATGTAATTCTGATTTGTCAATCTGTGTTTTCTAAAGTACAGCATTTGAATTATGATCAAACTTATTATTCTGAATTATAGTACAAGTACCAACTAATATTAGTAGATTGACATGTGAATTTAAATAAATGAATATAGTTTAGCATAAGGATGAATATAGCACAAAAAGTGAACATTGGTTCCTATCTTCTTACTTCTTATGAACCAACTGAAAGGATATATTTTTTAAATTCTTAGTTTTACATTTTAGATGATAAAACTCTTTGGAAGGTTTTTGAGGTTTGCTAATGGAATTTTGTTCTTGGTAGGCTCACAGTTCATATGGATGAAGAACTACGTGCTCTGGCTTTCAATACTCTGCAGGCACTAATGCTTGATTTTCCAGATTGGCGGGAGGATGTTCTTTCAGGATTTGTTTATTTTATTGTTCGTGAAGTGACTGATGTCCATCCCACGCTTCTTGATAATGCCGTAAAGATGTTGGTGCAATTAATAAATCAGTGGAAACAAGCAACCCAAATGCATAACAAAAACCAGGACTCACAGGTACCAAACTCTTTTGTAGTGTCTCTTTGTATGTGGTCAGTGGTAGATGACCAATGATGATGTTAAAACATATTGACTTTCTCAAAAACTAACAGTTTTATTAGTTTTACTTCCTTTCAAAGTGTTTGTAATCCCTTAAGCAGAACTTTCCTATAGTTTATATATTAAATACATAACATTTGCGTGTCCAACCTTTCCAACTTTCTTTCTTTGGTAATAATTATTTTTAGTTTTTATTTTTATTTATTTATTTAAAATTTATTTATTGGCCGCATTGGGTCTTCGTTGCTGCACGTGGGCTTTTCTCTCTAGTTGCGGCGAGCGGGGGCTACTCTTCGTTGCGGTGCATGGGCTTCTCATTGCGATGGCTTCTCATGTTGAGGAGCATGGGCTCTAGGTGTGTGGGCTTCAGTAGTTGTGGCACACAGTCTCAATCCTTATGGCTCGCGGGCTCTAGGGCACATGGGCTTCAGTAGTTGTGGCACGTGGGCTCAATAGTTGTGGCTTGCAGGCTCTAGGGCGCGTGGGCTTCAGTAGTTGTGGCGCAGGGGCTCAGTGGTTGTGGCATGTGGGCTCAGTAGTTGTGGCTCGCAGGCTCTAGAGCACAGGCTCAGTAGTTGTGGCGAATGGGCTTTGTTGCTCTGTGGCATGTGAGATCTTCCTGGACCAGGGCTCAAACCTGTGTCCCCTGCATTGGCAGATGGATTCTTAATCACTGAGCCACCAGGGAAGTCCCGGTAATAATTATTTTTAAATGAACATAGACATTAGAGGCAATTCTAGCTCACATTTAGGTTGTTTCCAATATATTTAAAGCTGATATAATAAAAAATTTTGGTAGCCTTTCAGCTGAGTTATTTGATTGTTTTGTCAAAGGCACCAGTCCCCATTTCACATTACAGTATGTGTGCTTCTTAACCATAAAAGTTGCTCAAATTATTGATTTGTGATAATGTGTTAAGTCATAGAATCTTGGAATATTAGAGCTGGATCATCTAAGCCAACCCAGCTTCTCAACCTTTAAAGAACCTACAAATCACAGGGGCCTGAGAATCTCTCTTTTTGACGAGCTCCTAGGTGATGCCACGTTGCTGGTCCACACTTTGAGTACAAAGGATACCATCCAGTCCCCTCATTTTCCATATAGAAATGTTAGGCCAGTAGTGACTTTAAGTGTCAGCTCTAAGGCATTTACAAAGTAGCCAGAGAGTGATAGAACTTAGGTACAGAATTCCTGTTTAGACTGCCAATTAAATGGTTTTTTCACTATGTGACTATGACATTTTTATAAATTAAATGTTATTTAAATTTCTTGAGCTGAGACAGACCTATAGCCATCATTTTTATGATTTGCTTTACTCTTTAGTAATTGTTTTACTAGAATGTCTATACATACATATATTTTTTAACTTCTGTTTATTTTTCAAGCATGGTATGGTTAATGGAGCTTGTCATCCCCCTCCTCTGGAAAGGAGCCCGTGTTCCAATGTATTCCATGTGGTTGAAGGGTTTGCACTTGTCACTCTCTGTAGCAGTCGACCTGCCACTAGGAGATTAGCTGTCAGTGTCCTTAGAGAAATACGGGCTTTATTTGCACTTTTGGAAATACCTAAGGTAAGATTTAGACATCTCATCCAGCTACCTAATGAAAGTACTTAAAAACTCCTTTTGTCCATCCTTATTCCATTTCTGTTTTTACCGACAGGGATAATTTACTTTATAACAAGATCCTTTTGACAGGGTCTAAGCTCACCCACCTGCCCTCGATTCCATTTGTAACAAATAGGGCTAAAGTGAGTTTTAATGTTTACCTAGGTTTGACGGCTTTTCTGAAACATTCCTAAACTTTTTTAGACATGTGATGTCTTTTTTATAGGGTGATGACGAATTAGCCATAGATGTGATGGACAGGCTGAGCCCATCCATTCTTGAGAGCTTCATCCATCTCACTGGGGCCGATCAGGTAACTTTAATGATTTTGTGCTATTCAATCGTGTGTTGGAACTTAAGACATACGTATATACATGAGTTTCTTTTACAGATGTCATGCATTAGAAAGTATTTTTGAAAATGGTAAAGGGCTTTAAAAATAAAAAATACTTTTAAAAAAGTGGCATACACACACACAAAGTGGCACTAGTTTATGCTATGGTCAGTACTCTTCCCACAGAAATAAAAATATTTCATCTTTGTAAAGTTCCAACCATTCCAATCTAAAAAATTTCTCTTAAACCTGAAGCTGCTGTCGACTACCGTTTGCTATTTATTACGGTATATGATACTCTTGACCTATATATGCTGGTTAAAAGGCTATGGAGAAAATTTTTGTTGAAATTCGAAGCAAAAAATTGCGCTCTACACCTTCAGTAACTGTATTTGTTTGCTTTGCCACGTAAATTTAAGTGCATAGAGTAAATATATAGTATTTTATGCCTGAGTCATATGTAATTTGACTCATTAAGATGAAGAAAAACACTTTGTCAACACATACATAAGAAAGCTGATGCCAACTTTCTTAGTTTGGCTTGGGGGAAGAAAAGGTCATATATCAAGATTTCAAAACTGATGTACTACTTGAAATTATTTTCTTCCCGTTTTGGAATACCTGGACAAGAGGTTTCTGTGCTTTCCACATAACACTTGGCTCTCATACCTCACGAGTTATATGTAACCAAGGGAGATATTAATAAATTTTGTAAACCTAAGAGATGGTTATAAGTCTGTGCAATTTAAAGCATTCTGTTTTAGATTATTAACCATGAATTGAGAAATGGATGGCTGTCTCTAGTGCCTAAAACAGTGCCTGACTCGGAGCAGGTACTTTATGAATATCTGTTGAATGATCGAGTGAATTGGGCCTCTGTTCAGTTTAAGACTCCGGTTTTTGTTGTTGTTTTGTTGTCATTGTTGTTGTTTGAATCATAAGTAATTTGCTCTTAAGGTAAGTCTTTATCTCTTCAGTATAAGAGCTTTGAATATTATTGAGCAAATATTTGAGAATATGTACCTCTGGAGAGGAGCCCATTTCCCCGTCTGTTCCACTTATGCATATATAGGGCACATCAGCATGAAAGTTAATGGTTCATTTTTGAGTTCTCTAGCAGCTTCAGTATGCCCGTGAAAGCTGCATATTCATACATGAATTACATAAGTAGTGGTTCTTAAACTTTTTGGTTTATGGATCTTTTTTGAGACTAACACAAACTATGGAATCTCTCTCCAGAAAATTGCATGTACACATGTGCACAAAACAGCTTATATGCAGTTTCAGGAATTCTCTGCTCATATTACCCCTGTTTAAGAACCTCTGTTCTAGAAACTAACAATAGGCCACTTATAGTTAAAAGCAATTTATATGGCAAAACTTTGAAAGTTGTTGAAATATACAATAATCAATTGGTTTTGTTTTTTTTTCTCTGCATAGACTACTTTGCTGTATTGCCCTAGCTCAGTAGATTTACAGACATTAGCAGAATGGAACTCTTCTCCTATTAGCCACCAGTTCGATGTGATTAGTCCATCGCACATATGGATATTTGCACATGTGACCCAAGGCCAAGATCCATGGATTATAAGTCTCTCCAGTTTTTTAAAGCAAGAAAACCTTCCGAAACACTGCCCTACAGCTGTGAGCTATGCTTGGATGTTTGCATACACAAGACTTCAGTTGTTATCCCCACAAGTTGATATAAAGTAAGTTGTTTTTCTAGTGCAAGTTTTAAAATGTATATAGACTGTCAGCCTTCATAAGGTATGCATTTGAAAAGTTCTACAAATTGGAAATCCCATAAATAACATGCCATAACATACTGGTATGTGAAGAAGGGAGATGAAAGTTGTAAAGGATCCAGTCTCATCATCCTTTCATTCTTTTCGTATAATTTGGTCTCACCAATTTGTAATCGTTCATTTACTTAATAACACACTGCTTGGTATGTAGTTTGTGTCCGGTGAATGAAAGAATTAATGAGGAAATCATCCGAAGATGAACATGGTTGCGAGTATAGATAAGTTTGTAGATAAAGGGTGAGAAGTGAAGGGAAACCGAGTTCAGTGACCTTACTTTTCCTGACAACACTGTAAGGAAGGCCGTCCACTGTTAGGGATTCGTGATAATGACATTGGTTTTAGTTCTGAGGATAATGGTAAAGAGTTGGAGTAACTGGTGTTGTGATGGAGAGTTGACCAAGGCTTTATAACTGCAGGTTAGTCTTGCTCTTAAATTTTAAAGAGAATTTATTTGAGTTTGGGTTCCTGATTTCACCTTATCCAATATGCCGTTGATCAGATTGCACGGCATGAGTCCTCCTGTCATATAACTTGACCATATAAACCCAACACCTGGATAAACTTAACACCTTCAGCTCATATTAAAGCCTGCACAGGGCTTCCCTGGTGGCGCAGTGGTTGAGAGTCCGCCTGCCAGTGCAGGGGACACAGGTTCGTGCCCCGGTCTGGGAAGATCCCACATACCGCGGAGCGGCTGGGCCCGTGAGTCATGGCAGCTGAGCCTGCGCGTCCGGAGCCTGTGCTCCGCAACGGGAGAGGCCACAACAGTGAGAGGCCCGCGTACCGCAAAAAAAAAAAAAAAAAAAAAGCCTGCACAAACCTGGCTCCTCCAGTCTGTACTTTCTCCCTTACTTTCTATCAGTGCTATCCATGTACTTTATGTTGGAGCCAAAATAAACCTCTCAGAGTTCACTGAATGTGGTCTGCAGTGTCTATTCTGTGAGTTTTTGTTCACATGAACCTAGAATGCCTTTTGTTTTCTTTATGCCCTGCCCATATCTGACGCATCGCAAATTCCACCTTATTTTTAAAGCCTTCTCTTATATCTCCAACCCAGAGTAATTATTTCTTCTTTTGCATTTGTGTGTATCTATATATACATATATATATAAAAACATATATATACACACACACATATATTTTTTGTTTTTGTTTTTACTGTTTATATATATATATATATACACATACATGTTAATTATATATCTATGTAGATTCTCAGGTATTGTGTATTGGATGCTGGTTTTTTAAAGAAGATTGACACATGCCACCTTGTGTAATAACATTTATGAACTTATTTAGTGTCCTTTAATTACCATATTTTAAATTATAAGCGCCTCTCCTACCACCATTCCCTATATCCCCTTTCTGCTCTATTTTTCTTCATCAAACTTAGTGCCATCTGACATTGTTTTATTTCTCTATTATATATCTCCCCTAGCACACATGATGGCAGTGATTTTCATTTTTTTTTAGCAGGTTTTTGTTTTTGTTTTTTTTTTTTTACTGCTGTCACAGTGCTCTGAACATTTTTAAGATACTGAGAAACGACGAATCAGTGAAACGATACGTATTATTTATCAATAGATTATAAATCTATTGAAGGTGAGGAATAAAACTTAGTATTTTCCCTGTCTTTGTTTTGCTCTCAGTCCTTAATCCCAACAGAATTTTTGGTATTTGGAAAGATTTATGGAATTGTTCCAGAATATCTTATTGGTCTAATCTCTCAAAACAGAAATTTGATAGAAGCCTTTAAAATGTAGATATTCTAGGGGAGGGGGAAGGGTAAGCTGGGACAAAGTGAGAGAGTGGCATGGACATATATACACTACCAAATGTAAAACCGATAGCTCGTGGGAAGCAGCTGCATAGCACAGGGAGATCAGCTCGGTGCTTTGTGACCACCTGGAGGGGTGGGATAAGGAGGGTGGGAGGGAGGGAGATGCAAGAGGGAAGAGATATGGGGATATAAGTATATGTATAACTGATTCACTTTGTTATAAAGCAGAAACTAACATACCATTGTAAAGCGGTTATACTCCAATAAAGATGTTAAAAAGAAATGTAGATATTCTTTGACTCTGCAATTCCATTTTCAGGAATTTACTCAAGAAAATAATAAAACATTTATTATAATTAAGCATATCTCCAAATGTATAGTGTTGTGTATAATAGGGAAAAATTACTATTAGCTAAAATATCTGACAGTGAAAGTGTGGCTGTATCAATCATGATAATCTCTATGATATATGGTCATCAAAAATGATGTCATGGAAGTATATTAATTTACATGGAAGATGTTTAAATATATATGTTAAGTATAAAAAAGCATGTACAAAACAAATGAAACAATATTCAATTTTTATTAAATGAAATAGATGTATTTATGCCTTTATTTTAATGTATATGAGTTGAAGATATGTAGAAGACTTACAGTGCTTATTTTGGCATAGGATTAAAGGTGATTTTCATTTTGTTTTCACTTTTTTTCCCTACGTGGAGCATGTATAACAAGTTATAAAATGTGACCTGATAAAATACTAGCTGTACTCACAGAAATAATAGATTAGGTTAAAATGATCCTATAATGTGTTTTGTTTTTCAGTCTAATATTTTATTCATTATATCTTATTCCACCAAGATTCAGTGGTAGTAATAAAAACTGTATGCTAACCATCTCCCCTAAATTGATAGAAATTTAGCTTTAGTTTAAAAAAAAAAACTTTTCAAAACATGTATTATTTATGTCTTCCTGTTTTTCTTTTTCTTTTTTTCAGTAGCCCCATCAATGCTAAGAAAGTAAATACTACCACGAGCAGTGACTCATACATGGGCCTGTGGAGAAACTACCTGCTTCTTTGCTGCAGTGCGGCGACTTCCACGGCATCTTCAACATCTGCGGGTTCCGTGAGGTGCTCTCCTCCTGAGACGCTGGCGTCCACCCCTGATAGTGGCTACAGCATTGATTCTAAAGTAAGTTTTCTGCACCTGCCACTGAATCCAAATGGAAGCATAAAAATAATGTTTTAAAATTTCTTTTTCAGGACAATAAAATAACTTGGTTGAAAAGTGCATTAGTTACTTGGACTAATACTGAAAATAGTTCAAGAAATCCTATTACTATTTTTATGGGTTCTTAGTTGGAATCAATAATGCGTAAAGTTTTTCTTTTAGAATTTCCCTGGATTGTGTAGGGGTACAAATAACTTGATAAGAATAGTGACATAGTCTTCATGATATGACACAAAATATTATCAGGTAGTTGGAGGAAATTGACAAAACTTAACACCTGGGTGTCTAACTTTAACACTGATGACTCTTCTAGAAGTAATTTTTTTACTCATTTTTACAGATCGAGAGAAATAGGCTGATGGATAAACAGCCCATTATATGATGATGAGTGTCTGTAAGGAATTAAGAGACCTGCAAACCCCACTTCCATTAACGAACTTGTAGCGAGCCACTGGATAAATCATTTAACTTTTTTAGATTATGTATACCACAAGTGAATTTTGAAACGACTTTCATTCTAAAATGTCACCTATCCATTGTCCTTGACCAAATACTGTTGAAATGTCAAATTATTTAGTTGGATGTACTATCATTAGTGGCTGCGATAAATATAATATTTTTTTTCCAGATTATTGGCATCCCATCCCCTTCATCTTTGTTTAAGCACATAGTTCCAATGATGCGCTCTGAGAGCATGGAAATCACAGAATCCCTTGTTCTAGGTCTTGGCAGGACCAACCCAGGAGCTTTTAGGTAATTATCTTTGCATGTTTTCTCTACGCCCTAAAATAGCAAATGTGGCTCCTTGGAGAGAAGGTGAGGTAGAGTACTTATTATCAGGATAGTTGCATATCAGTCCTGACTTTTACCAGCTAATTAGCCATTTAACATTTAACAGGTTATTTACTTTATCTGAGCCTTTATTTCCTCATTTTGATTGAGTAAATAACACCATATTTTCTTCAAAGAATGATTATGGGAATCAAATATATATTATACATAAATACGTTCTAGAAATTATAAAATGCCGTGTAAAGTCGTAATATTTTCCTACCTGGTTTATTTACACAGTGATTCTGTTAGTTTATAATCTTGATCTGTTGCTTAAAACTGTAGTTTTTTTCCCCTTCTTGTTCAAGAGAATGACTATTCTTAAAAGAAGTATTTATGTACATATTTTATATTATTCTTGGTGTTTTTGATAGTCATAAAGCAAATTCTTCATTTTTGCCTGAGTTTCTGCTTTGTTATTGCCTGATGGATCCTGACTTTATTCTTTTGAGGTTGTCCTCCATTGATATGGGGTGATGTTTGAATGTTTTGTCTCCAAGATAACATGTACAACAGAGAATAGGTTAATAAATTGTAATATGTCTGTAGGTGTGGGATAGCATTCATTATAAATGAAGTGTTGGAAGATAATTTTATGACAAGTAAACACACGATCGTGCTAATAGAAAAAGTGAGATACAAAAATGATCTCAATTTCTTAAAAAACAAATCCCCATAAATAGAAACAATTCTGAGGCAGATACTTTAAATGTCTGCAGCAGCTTCTATACATGATGAAATCGTGGATGGATTTTATTTTCTTCTTATTTTTTTGTACTTTCCCAATTTTCTACAACGAGTACATTTGCAATTTAAAATCAGAATATAAGCAAAACAACAAAAAGATTATTTTCATGAAGTTCATACCCTTTGACCCATTAATCTCCTTTGTAAGGATTAATCCTACGGAGATAATCAGAAATGAAAACAAAGATTAATGTACAAAGATGTTCACTGGACAGTATTTATTTAAAAAGTTAGATGAAATAGTAATAACTGAAAATGGTTAGGAAAATTATCAGTACTAGAGCATTATGAATTAATTAATGGCATGTGAAAGTGGTTATTGCTAGTGTTAATTAAAGAAAAAGGGATACTATTTTATATATGTTGGAGTTTCAACTATGTAAAATGTATGTGGGTTGAAAATGATTGAACAGATTGTATTTATCTCTACAAATTAGAATAGGTGGACTATACCATTTTTTCTGTTTTCCAAAAGTTCTACAGAGTGCATGTTATTTCACAATCAAAACAAAACAAAACAGGGAATTCCCTGGGGGTCCAGTGGTTAGGACTCCACGCTTTCACTGCTTAGGGCCTGGGTTTGATCCCGGATCGGGGAGCTAAGATCCCACAAGTTGCGCGGTGTGGCCAAAACCAAACCAAAACAAACAAACAAAAATACAATAAAAATTGTGTTTAAAACAGTAGGATTAGGGTTAGCACTTGTTAGTTTACATCATTATATTAATATTTACATATTTTTACATGTCAGATTATATATTTAGCTATTAATTAAATGAATGTATATCATTTTTCTTCTAGGGAACTAATAGAGGAATTACATCCTATAATTAAAGAAGCACTTGAACGAAGGCCAGAGGTAAGCTGTGTAGTTTTCTAGCATTAAATATTTATTTGGCAAACGCTTAAAATTGGCTTCTCTATTCTATACAATATAACAAAAGTTAGAAGTTCAGAAGTAAATAAGTAAATAAGTCTAGTGCAGTTTTCAACATTTTAAAAATGTGTAGAACTCTTCCCCCCCCCCCCCCACAGGAGGTCCTACTCAGAAACCCATTCTGTAATACAGATATATAATTGCTCTACCTGAATTTAGGATGGTCAGAGTCTGGATTGGAGCCTGCTAACCTTCTCTGTAAACGACCAGATAGTATTTCCATCTTTGCAGGCCATCCTGTCTCTGTTGCAGCTACTCAGTTTTGCTGCCTAGACAACTAAACAAGTGGGTGTTGCTCTGTAGTCCAATAAAACCCTGTTTATAGTTACTGGCAGCAGTGGGTCAGATCTGGCCTGAGGGCTGTGTTTTGCCAAGCCCAGGTCTAGATCCCCAAATCTACACATCAGGTTCAGAGCAACTTTCAGAAGCCACATGTCTTTTGGGACAGATGATATGTAATCCATAATTATAACAATTATTCTGCACTCAAATAAAGTCATAGATAAAGGGTTACATGAGCTACAGAGAAGAAAGCCTCTGATTCTGCCTGTGGTGTAAGAGAATGCTTTATAGGTGAAGCATGACATTTGAGGTGAATTTTTGAAGCATAGTTCCCAGTGGACAAGCAAGGGAAAGACATTCTAGGTAGAGGAACGGCATTTGCAAACTTTATTTAAAAATTTTGGACATTGCAGATTTTTCTTTGTAATTATGTCATGGGGAAAGTGACTGAATGTTAGGCTGGAAAGCAAAAAAGGAACTATCTTATGAAAGGCTCTTGGTTTCAGCTTTATCCAGTAGACCAATGGCAGTGCCCCATATGGCAGTGGAATCTGAGAATTCGCTGGGAGAGCTTGCTAAAAATTATAGATTCCTGGGCCTATTCAATGAGAATCCCTGGAACAGAACTCAGAAATCTATTTTTTACAGCACCTTATATGAATCTGATGTAGAACATTGAATGAGAGTCACTGCTATTAATGTTGGAGATCCTCTGAGGAATTTTAGCAGGAGAGGGAGATGATGACAATAGCTACTTTTTATAGGGACCTTAAAACAGCATCTGTAATTCTTTACTCCTCGTTTGTAATTCAGCCCTATGGAGTAGTGATAGTATCTCCATTTTGTAATTGATTAATTTTTGTTTCAGATTGATCGTGTTGGTTACGGTGCAAAATGATTTATTAGAGCGAAGTGGAATTGGAAATAAAATTAAGTAGCAATATTTGTACTTACAAATTTCAGGGTAAAAAGTCATCTTAGCAGGTGAATAGATGTGCACAGTGATGTGCCTTGAATGTATGATATATTTTGAGAGCATTAGATTCACAATCTTTCTATGGACACAAAGTGAAAACAGGTTGACTAAAACTTTGCAAAAATCCTCAAAGATGGTTAAAAAACCATTTCATTCAATATGAATTGCAGCAAACTTCATAAGAGCTAAAAGAAACAGTAAATTTAATGAATTGGTTATCCACAAATTGGCCTGCTTTTGGAAGGCAGAAAACTGGATTGTGGACATGAAAGTGAATGACTAATTTTTAATTGCTCTGTATTATGAAAATTATATCATAAATGACATAACGAGCTATAGGAGAAAGTGCTATAGGAGATGAATTGTATCTTACCATTATATGAGTTTCTGTTAGAAGCAGAATCAAGTTAAGATGTTACAGCTATTACCCTAGGCGTTAGTACTTTGGCCCTAGTAAGACAAACATATTAATTCGTGCCATGATGATCAAAGAAATTTGTTTTTGTTTGTATTTTTGTGTGTCAGAATTAATTGTTAAGTGAAAAACCATGGCATGAGCAAAATCTGTGGGGTTTCTCAGTCCCCTGTGTGATATTTTCCCTGCCCTTCTGTCATATTATTTGGGAGTATCTTAGGGATTCTTTACCATCCAAAGGGAACAGTTTACTAACTGTTTCAGTTCCTCTAAAGTTGTCAGATTAGCAAATCTGACCTAAAAGTAACTATAAAGTGTAGAATTTTATTTTCTCCCCTCATAAGTGTTACTACTGTGTAAAATGTCATTTGATTTTATTTGGCTCGTTAATTTCAAACTATCCACACATACCTTTTTGATGCAATAGCCACCACAGTGCCCCAAATCTACCTTGCACAAGCAAAATAATGAGCCCCCAAGCTCTAAGACATTCACACTATTCTTTCCAAGTTACACCAGCAACTTTTCTGTCAACTTCCTTGAAGGATTTTTAATTAACATCTTTGTTATCTTTGGAATAGAACATGAAACGACGCAGGCGTCGAGATATTTTACGAGTACAGCTGGTACGAATATTTGAACTGCTGGCAGATGCCGGTGTCATTAGTCACAGGTCAGTATTGGATTTTGATTTTTAAAACTTTTTTAAAACTAGGGACCGTAATGTTTTTTCTCTGAGGAAATACAGAAAAGCACCTTTGCAACAACAAAAAATCTGTACCACTATAAACATTATTTACCAAAGATGCATCTGGTACGTTAACCCATGGCTAAAAAATGTATTGAAGTTCTACCACTGGTACATACTGCTTCAGGCAAAAATTGGGTGTAATGTTCTTATGATTTTAATATTTTGGAGGATCTAGTAATCTAGGCAAGTGGACAGTAGCCTTTTTTTTTTTTTTTTTTCTTTTGGTGTCCGATCTAACTACGTCTTACCTTGTTCTTAAGATCTATTTCTTCTGGAGTTGTAAAAATCATATGTTTAAAGCCTAAACATTTTAAGGTTTGCAAATTTATTTCAATCAACTATTAATCTATTGTGCTGAGAAAAATTATGAAATCCAAAACCATAATTCTTGTTTCCACCCTTTACAAATAAAAAACATAAAACCTGAGCTTATTGTTGACACTAAGACCATCCTCTCGAGGAAAATTCCATCAGCTTTATGTTGAGAAATAACTATTTCCTTAGGAAGGTAAATGGTGTTGCCTGACCATTGAAGGAGGGAAGAAAAAGGAATCTGACCATTTCCAAAAAGGATAACTGAAAAAAGATCCTGAAGAAAAAAGTAGTAATAATCAAACAAGTGTTGTATTTATTGTTACTTTACCATTTGTCCTGATCATTTTTTCTCAGTGTGCCTAACACCTTTCATATTTAGCATCGAATGCTTTTGACAAGTGCTTTCAAAATATAGCTTTAATCAAAGAGAATTTAAACCATTGATTTACTATGATAGTAAATGAAAAACAAATGAAAATAAGAAAAGAGAAACATCACTTTTTTTTTTGTCCTCCACAAAAATAAAACAGTGGAAGTTAGCCAAAGTGAATTTGACACTGAACTTGATGCAAAAAGTTAACCTAATACACATCTGCATCCTTTTTTCCTTGATTGCTTTTAATGTAATGTTAGTAACGCAGTTGCATGTTTTGTTTTTGGATTTGTCTTTTTTTTTTCCCCCAAGAGAAATCAATATAAAGTTACCCGTTATGGACTATTGTGGACTTTTTATTTTTTTGCTTAAGGAAAAAAAGATGAATTCTGAATGGCAAGACAGCAGGGATCTTTAATTTGTTCACCCAATGGATCCTATGTGCCTGATTCATAGTAGGTACTCAGAGTTTATTCTGGGCCAGGTTATAGTCTACTAAATTGGTTTCCCAGCCACTAAGAAGTCATGACCCAGAGTTTAAAAAACATTCGTTTAAGGAATAAAGGAAAAAATTTCTGAGTGCATATATTCAACATATTTTTATTGTTGTAGACTGATATGTTTAATATGCTCTAGTACCATTGTTGCTTCTTTCTCTTATTTTCATGGCTGTAGGATATTTATAAAAAACTATTCGCAGCTATGAAAAGCATATTTAAAGTCATACATTTTAGAGGTATTTTTCAATTATAACAAGGAGAAGTTAAGCAAATTACTAAAATGCTCTGAAGTAGCTACTGGTCACGTGCTGAATAACTGATGGAATAAGACTGGAATCCAGGACTTGTGACTCTAACCAAACGATCCCCTTGCAGTCAGTAGGCTTCAGGCCCAGGACCTTGGCCTCAAAGAGAATCTTACTGTAGAGATTCTTGGGGCAACTCCCAAAGTCTAAAGAGAAGATTTGAAAACCAGCTCTCTTACTTGAATTCTCTTAAATTTTTGTATCCCCAGTAATACCTATGCTAGAATCTTGCTGAGAATAAGTACCTAATGGATATTTGATTGATTATGCTAAAGGTATAATATGAATATGCGGGGCAACTATGCAAACATATAGAATTAGTCTTTCCTCTCTCCACCTTCTAAACCGATCCTCCCTAACCCATGTGTCTGCTTATTTCTTTATTTTAAAAAGCAATATATTTTGATGGAGAGAAAATAACATTTAGCACTCACAATAGGTGATTGAAGTTGGATATGGAATTGAATAATGTAAATTACATTTGCAGTTCCTTGATTATGAAGCACCATGTATTTTTATATTTCAGTAAGCCAAAATCTTGTTCATTCAATTTTTTTATAAGTTGCACAGTGCTACGACTATGCAAATTTTAATATATATTATTCTTATTTTGATTATTAGGAATTTATTTTGACTTAAATTATAATTTAAAATCACATTTTCTTTACCATGTATTTCCTTTAATATTTTCAGTGCAAGCGGTGGCCTTGATAGTGAAACACATTTCCTCAACAACACTTTATTGGAATATGTAGATTTAACTAGACAACTCCTGGAAGCAGAAAATGAAAAAGACTCTGACACACTGAAGGATATACGATGCCATTTTAGTGCCTTAGTGGCGAATATCATTCAGAATGTTCCAGGTACGATTTTTTAGCTCCTCGAACTATTAATGAATATTAAGAGACCATCGTATTATTTTCTCCCTCTGAGGTTTTGTAATCTATGTTGACAAGCAACTTGTGAACATATGAAAAATATGTCAGGGTAACACGGATAGCAAGAATTTGTTTTACCTTTGAATTAGTATCAATGACTAGAAATCAGAAAGCAACCCAACATAGGTTTTCAACGACAGTCAAGACACTAACAAAAATTTGAAGAAATCAGTAGAATAAACTCTTTGGACAAACTTGTTCCAGATACAATGAGCGAAGAGCATAATGCTCCAAGTGGTATTTGAGAATAGAATTAACAAGATACATTTGACTAATGGGAGAAGGGTATAGGCACAGAAGTAGAGTATAATAAGGATACAGTGTGACTCATGATTCCTTTAACAGATGTGTGCCTATTATTGAACACATACTACGTGCCAGGTACTGGTTGAGACAGCAGGAAGATTACTATATGCAATTGCATTTTAAAAAGTCATAAATACTTTACAAGTGTAAAAATGTGGTTATAGCTTTTGATATAAAATGTAAATACAAATGTTTCTTTTTCTTTCTATGAAAGAATTAAAGTTACTTTGTTACCTTAAAAAGTATATGCAAATATTTGACTTTTAAAGAAAGATAATGGTTGTATTTTATAGGAGGGTCCTGTAAGCACTTCTTTAGATACATTAATTTCAAGTGCAGAAAACCTATTTTGAACTTTAGGGGCAAATGATGCTATATAGAGGAAAAGAGCCTTTTTTTCCTCTAAATTTTCTGATCTGAATTCAGCTCACTGATGTAAAGATGTAATTTAGTCCATTACTCAACACTTGTCTGCAACTTCCACATTGGTTCATTACGGTACTATTGAGTTTCTTCAACAAGAACTGATGCAGAGACCTTGTAGAATAGATTTTTAAAGTGGAAAGAATCCTTGGAAATCATCTAAACCAGCAGCAAAGAGCAGCAGAATGGGTTTGGACTCCAGGCCTCACACTTTACTACAAGTAGATCAGCTCCCCTGTTGTCAGTTATGTATATCAAGATTCCATGTAATGATCCTTTTATAGCTGAAAAGAGCTTATATGGTCCAAAGCCCTCTCTTACCAATGAACCAAGATCCAGAAGTATGTTATGTTAATGTTTCGGCAAGGTTACCATGTAGCCAGCAACAGCCCAGGGAGAAGCCAGGGTCCCGACTCTCAGCTCTGTGCCAGCCTTTAGGCAGCATTGTGACTGCCGTGAAATTCTGCTTGCCAAGATGCCGTATTTCATATAACGCTGCATCTCACATAACACTGCACTACATGATGACATGCACTGCAACTTTGTTCCTGTTATTTGCATATATATAAATAACTTCTGTTACTCTGGAGGTTGGCGGTAGGTTAAAATGAAAGCTTTTGCTTTCTTTTTTAATAATATATATTCAGTAACGAAGTTGACATGTGTATTAAGGAAAAAAGAAATGGAAATAATGTTTTCTACCTATTTTTTATTTACAGTACACCAGAGAAGAAGTATTTTTCCTCAACAGAGCCTTCGTCACAGTCTGTTTATGCTGTTCAGTCACTGGGCAGGTCCTTTTAGCATCATGTTTACGCCCTTGGACAGATACAGTGATAGAAATATGCAAATTAACAGACATCAGTACTGTGCACTAAAGGTATTTACCTAGAAATCTGATTTCTTTTTTCTTATGTTAAGAGTGGAGTTAAATTTTTTTGTCTCTCAGTGCCTGGTGTTATAAAACGGATAGGGATTTCTTCAGAGTACCTGAGAGAATATACATTTGCCTGCTGTATTCAAACATTTATACTGTAGGTTTATTTAAATGTACAAAATACAATGCAAAAAAGTTCCAGAATCTACCAAAATTGGGAGCCATTCTCTTAAAGAACTGAGGATTGCCTCAAAGGAATAACTATTTTTTTCCTACTTAAGTACTTACTCTTGGTCTTTTTTTTTTTTTTTCCTCTTCTCCTCAAATACTGTTCAAACTCCATGTCTTATCTGGTATCACGATATTTTCATACTACTCATAGTAAATTTCTTCATTTCAAAAGTTACTATTTTGCTTTTCTTTATAAAGAAAAAAATTAACGATATTCTGGCTACATAAGCATGAGTAAAATATCCTGCCTCTTCTCATTAAGCAACCAACATTTAACCTCTTAAATGTTTTAAATGTAATTCTAATATTATTGTTTGAAGGCTATGTCTGCTGTACTATGTTGTGGCCCTGTTGCAGATAATGTAGGACTTTCATCAGATGGATATTTGTACAAATGGTTGGATAACATTTTGGACTCTCTGGACAAAAAGGTACTTATGACAGTTCCCTTAAAATTCTACAATCAATTGTCATTGCAGTATTTAGAGTTATTGTATGGCCCACTGAACATATCTTTTTAACATAAGCTAGGTTAGAATTACAGGCAAAAAAATATATTATGTAAAATTAAATAGGATACCATAAACTACAAGATTTGTAATTCTTATTTAGTACTCATTTGAATAATTTTAATTTCCCTTTTATATTATAGGATTAATACAGTAGTGTGTGTATATATATCACAATAGAGTTCTGAGTCAGTAAAAGAATATTAATTGTGGAATACGTTGAGCTCCATGGAAAAATACGTTGTTTGCTATGTTTAGTTGAATTTTTTTTGACCACTCTCCAATTAATCATTCTTTCTTGACTTCCTTACTCTCATTCTGTACACACACAGACTTCACAGTTTAAAATAGGACTTAACATTTTTTCCCCTCAGAATAATTTTTCTACTGGGTTATCAAAAACAAGAATAAAGCTTGATAAAAATAACTGGAGAGGTTAATAAATCACTTTCCTGAAAGCACTTAATCACTGTTCATATTCATCAACCACCTCTGGGGCTCTGCTGGAGAAGAGAATTGTACTTCTAAGAGTCTTATATAAAAAGCAGGAGACCAAGCATAATTTTTCCACGTTGGTTTTTCTGCTGGCTGAATAAAATGAGAAAGAGTTGAACAAAAGGAGGCTTGAGTTTCGTGATTCAATACAGTGAATATATGCACTATATTATTTTAATTAAAATATAGAGGAGTAGACGAATAATATATCCCTTTCTCTGTTCTGGGCAATTTTGTGACCTTTACTTAGGTTCATCAGTTGGGCTGTGAAGCAGTTACATTACTGCTGGAGCTGAACCCGGATCAGAGCAACCTGATGTACTGGGCTGTGGATCGCTGTTACACTGGTTCCAAGAGAGTGGCAGCTGGCTGCTTTAAAGCCATAGCTAATGTATTCCAGAACAGGTACTCTAGATACTACTGTCTTTCATATTTTATTTAGCTTTCCTTAAAAAAGAAAACCTGTCCTTTTGAACTCAGAAATAATAATGAACCAGTACTTTCTTTCCTTAAGTGCTAACAAAATTTAACCAAATACGGATAATGATCCCCATGCATCTGTTGTACCTAATTGCCTTAAAAACAAAAACAAAAACACGCAGTCATCTCATAGGCTTAGCAGCTGCATGCCTGTAGCCTTCCCTTTATATCGTGTTTATTAACTGGTGTGAAAGCCTCTAAACGTTATTTTACCTAACACGTACAATTTGTCCCTAGGGATTATCAGTGTGACACGGTGATGCTCCTCAATCTGATACTGTTTAAAGCCGCTGATTCTTCTCGAAGTATCTATGAAGTTGCTATGCAACTTTTACAGGTTTGTAAACAAACGTTAATTAAAATACATTTTTGCTCGGGATTTAATGAAGCATAATAATCTGTTCTTGCCTTGAAAGTATGCTAACATTCAGCTTTATTTTTAATAGTGGGGTATGGTGTTAATTCCTGATTACCATTAGAAATAGAAGAGTAAAATAATATGGGTCATTTAAGTCTGTAAATCATGCAAACTACTCAGAAGTGTCCTGTAGGGGATTATGTATGATACTCTTCCCCTTCCCGCAGCCCCCCTTCTGCTCACCTGTGTGTGCCTCTGTGTGTGTGTGTGTGTGTGTGTGTGTGTGTGTGTCTGTGTCTGTGTCTGTGTGTGTGTACTTATAAAAACTGAGTGGTTAAGGCCTATGTGTGCATTTAACTATTTCTGTTCATCAGATAAGAATAATGCGAATCAAATTTGTTTTTGAAAATCAAGTGAAAAGTAATTAGCTCTTTTATGATAACCTTTTATAATATTTCTTTACTAGACTGAGGAAAATAACCTAGAAAGTTAACTTATCAAGTGTGGATATATGATTATATCCATTGATAATGGGGTGTGGTTCTTCACTCTTAACCAAGGGTTAAGAATGGGATTCAAGGAGATGCACATTTTTCCAAAGGGTTTGAAGTGGTATTGAGGCTGGTAGGGACCATCTTAGGAATTATACCCTAATGTTTTTATTAATGAAGAAGAAAGTTGAGTAGTGTAGCTCTTTGTATAGTGTAATGTCAAAAGAATTTTTAGCTTACATTCCATATTTAATCTGTTATTAAACAAGATAGGTTTGAAGAATTTTTTTTCAAGTATACATGTTTTTATACAGTCATAGTTTTGAATTGGAAAAGTGGTAAATCTTCTTTAAGTAATTGTATATTAAGTTGCTGAAGTTATTTTCAAACTATGCTACTGGCATTCAACAAAGGGAATGTAAAGGCTTATAAAGAGTTACAGATCTTTTGCAAACATTTCTTGGAATTAGAAATTAGCACCTGAAAAACTTTACAACATATATAACTATATAACTTTTAAACTGGAATATTTCTTGGGAGAAGATTTTATATTTTTCATTATAGCTGTAATTTAGAGGACCCATAAAAGCTTAAATTAATGGAGTGTGCATTCTTGTAGATCCTGGAACCGAAGATGTTTCGCTATGCTCACAAATTGGAGGTTCAGAGAACAGATGGAGTACTCAGCCAGCTGTCTCCTCTGCCGCATCTGTATTCTGTTTCATATTATCAGTTGTCCGAAGAATTAGCAAGGGCATATCCTGAGCTAACTCTCGCCATATTCTCAGGTATGATCATTGAACTGGTTAATAGTTTTTCTTTAGCAACCATTTTGAGAAAAACTACTTTTAGGAAATTTAAATATATGAAATTTGAGGTTGAATCAAAACCAAACATGTCTTTATATAAGATAATTTTTTTTCTTTCATATGAACTCTTAACACTTATCTACCATGATATTGAGATTGCTTATTAAAAATCTCTGCAGGGATTCTAACTTTGGCCTCCATTCTCCACCTCAACCCAGCTTTAAAAAAAAAAAGGTAGAAGGGGGCTTCACAGGCAATTGAAAAGTATTTCTTTAGTAGACATAGAACTTCCTGAATCTTCTGGTATGCAGTTTATCTTGTGTATTGGTCTGTCTTTAATAATAAAAATAGACAGGGATAGAGATACAAGTTTCTTTCTATAAGTAAAAGCTCTAATCTTAGGGAAAGGTCCTGCACTGCCTTAAGCAAAGCTATTGCTAGGAACCCACATTGCATTCTGGTCCAGTTTCCTTTCCTTGTGGGCCAACAGATATTCTTGGCAGGAGTTTTGAAAACATCAGGGCTGTGTCAGGCAAGATGTCCTGTATATCTGGGCCTCCCAGGATTTAGATTTAAGATAATTTGGGGGTTCATCCAGCTTTTTAAGATAATTTGGGGGTTCATCCAGCTTAACCTCTGGCCAGTGAGCACACTATTGCAGATGCCCCCATAGTACTTTATCCTTTAACTGAAAAGTTTTAATTATAATATTTACAAAAGACACTCAGCTAGTTTTTCTGCTCTTCATCTGCAACAAGATCTTGTTCTAATCCAAGTACTAGAAATGCACCAAAATTGGCGTGCAGGGAATAACAGGGTTCTTAAGTGGATCCTTTCCTTCATTTGGGCTCAAGGCATAGAAGCCTTGGCCTTCTTTGCACATCTTTCCACAGTACCTATTTTAGTGGTGGAGATAGTTTGATTCCCATCCCTAACCGACCTGCGTGGGGAAAAAACAACTTCAGTTCTCCTAACATTCAGTTTTTAAAGCAGCTCACGTGTTTGGTTTGCACTGATAAATGGCAGCAATCAAGCCCCTTCCTTTTTCCCAGCTCCCACAGTCCTGATAGCCCTTTCAAGATGGACATGGATGGTCATCAACGCAAAGTAGTAACCACTGTCAACACTAATTTTGCTGCTGCTGGACTTCTTCTGGAGGCTCCAGCACAGAAAACAGAGGAGTCCTCTGGGTCTCAGAGTTCATGAAATTGGTCAGGATGGCAGTGGGTGTTGCCATGGCCCCGGCTGCTCTATGCACTTACAACCCCCTGGCCAGGATCTCTTCATTCAGCTACTTTCAGAGCTCCAGGTCTAATATTTCATACTCACGGCAATAACATTGACCCGTTAACAGAAGGGCTTCTTGTAAAAAGTTAGAATTGAGCATAAATCTGTGCAAGGCACTGGACTGAGCAGTTCACTGGTACTATGTTGAATTTGCACAATAACTCCATGATGCAACTGCTTTTGTTACCTTCTTACAGAATAATCAATTGAGGATCAGAGGTTGACAGGTTGGCCCTAGGTCAACCTGTAGGTATGTGGCAGAGCTGGGATTCAAACCCAGGTGTGTGTGATTCCAGAGCCAAGTTCCAAATCACTACGCTTCCATATTTATTCCTTCTGATGAGTAAATAGGTGTAAGACCTAGTGGGCAAAACGGGACTTGAGGAGAAAGAAGGTTTGTACTTAAAGTGATTTATGGAAATTAAATAGCATATAAAAACTCACAGGCTTTGGAATCAACCTTGTATTTGAATCCTCTGCCACTGGATCATTGACCTTGGGCAAGTTACTTGGACTGTCCACCACACAGGTTTGTCATGAGCATTAAATGAGATGAATGTTAAAGCAATAAGCACATCATAGGCGTCTCCCCTAGATAAAACTGAAATATGTGAGACTTTTCATGGGCCACTTTAAATTAATCCATGTATAAAGATTGTCTTTTATCTTATAATTACATTTATTTATTTATTTGGTAAAAAGCATACATAGTAAAATTTACCATATTAATCATTTTAACTGTACAGTTCAGTAGTGTTAAATATATTTACATTGTTATGAAACAGATCTCCAGAAATTTTTCATCCTGCAGAACTGAAACTTTATACCTAGTAAACAGTAACCACCCTTTTCCTGAACTTCCCCCAGCTCCTGGTAACCACCATTCTGCTTTCTGTTTCTATGAATTTGACTATGTTAGATACCTCATATAAGTAGAATCACACAGCATTTGTGGCTTTATGACTAGCTTATTTTACTTAGCATAATGTCCTCAAGCATTCATCCATATTGTACCACATAACAGGATTTCTTTCCTTTTTAAAGCTGCAGAGTATTCTATTATATGTATATACCACATTTTGTTTATCCATTTATCAATGGACATTTGGAGTGCTTCCACTTCTTGGCCACTGTAAATAGTGCTGCTATGAACGTGGTTGTGCAAGTATCTCTTCAAGACCCTGCTTGCAATTCTTTTGGATACATACTCAGAAATGGAATTACTAGCTCATATGATAGTTCTGTTTTTAATTTTTTGAGGAGCTCTTATGCTGTTTTCATAGCAGTTGCACCATTTTACAATCTCACCAATAGTGTGCAGACATTTGTTTTTCTTAACCACCAGAGATATTTTATACAAAAGCTAAGTGTGCGGGCTTCCCTGGCGGCGCAGTGGTTGAGAGTCCGCCTGCTGATGCAGGGGACATGGGTTCGTGCCCCAGTCCGGGAGGATCCCACGTGCTGCGGAGCGGCTGGGCCCGTGAGCCATGGCCGCTGAGCCTGCGAGTCTGGAGCCTGTGCTCCGCAACGGGAGAGGCCACAACAGTGAGAGGCCTGCGTACCGCAAAAAAAAAAAAAAAAAAAAAAAGGCTAAGTGTGTGATATATGTTAGTGACTATCTTTTCTTTATGATGTCATCAATGGCAAATTCATTAAAAGGAGAAACAGTGCTCATAATTCTTAAATGCAATGAATAAAATCAGGCTTGCTGTTTTTTAAGAATTAAAAAGTTAAATTTAAAAATTAAATTTAAATTCATTATAAGTCAAAGGAAACCACAATTACATCAGTCGTTCCCTCTTTGACTTGTTCTTAATTACAGAGATAAGCCAGAGAATTCAGACAGCTCACCCTTCTGGGAGGCAAGTAATGCTGCACTACCTGTTACCGTGGATGAACAACATTGAGTTGGTGGATTTAAAACCGTTGCCCACAGCAAGGCGACACGATGAAGATGAAGATGATTCCTTAAAAGACCGAGAACTTATGGTGACTAGCCGGCGCTGGTTACGAGGAGAAGGCTGGGGATCCCCACAAGCCACTGCCATGGTTTTGAATAATCTGATGTACATGACCGCAAAGGTAACATGGTTTTTGTATTTGCAGTTGCTGGACAGAATTACCAAGTTAGGAGTAAACAGGTTAGAAATAGACAAAGAGATTAGATAATCCTGTGGTAACCAAACAAGTATGTGTTATCAGTAAGTTCCTTTCTTTAAAAAACTTCTCATTAGATATAAAATATCTTCTTTTTGGTGGGGGGGGAGCTAAAATCATATGTGCTTAATGATACTTGTGTTCAGATTTGTTGAAAGAAATGATTGTTCCTCTAAAGTGTGGAAAAGATTAAAGCTGTCTGTAAAAGCGTTATTTTCTATTATTTCATGACATGGCAAGTTTGATATTGAAAAGACAGCCGTTACTAAAGTGTGTGCTGTGTTTTCTGCCTCTAGTATGGTGATGAGCTGGCCTGGTCGGAGGTGGAGAATGTGTGGACCACACTCGCAGATGGCTGGCCAAAAAACCTGAAAATAATTTTGCACTTTTTGATCAGCATTTGTGGAGTGAATAGTGAACCAAGCCTCTTGCCTTACGTATGTGTTCAAGTTCATTTACTTTTTATTTATTTTTTTAATATATATATTTACCCAGTGTCTTGTGATGTCAGAGTCTGGGCAGCAGTAGACCAGCAGAGGCAAAGCAGGGGCCAAGATGAGGAAAATCAGGAAATAGCACATGGATTTATCCATTGATTCATTTAACAGATATCACCTGGCTTTACTACAGGCTAGGTGTTCTTCTAGGTTCTGATGGATGCTACAGATTTTATTCTTTGAACCTATACCTAACTTATTTAATGAATAAATCAGTAATAAAGTACAGTCATGGTAAGGGCTACAAAGGAAAATTGCAGAGTCCTGAGAGTGGATAACTTTGGAATCACCACTGTCTGGGAGGATTAGAGATGATACTGGAGAGAAAGTGATATGGAAGTGGAGAGATGTTAGTAGTTTTTCCTATCAGGAGCTGGCATTGGGATATTGGAGCAGGATGGGAAGTGAGAGCTCAGTGCCCATGGAATCGTGCCGTAAGGCTTCTAGAAGCAAGGAAAAGCATGATAAGAGATATACAGTGAAGAATATGTCTTTGCCTTCTAGAGGGAAAGCAATACTTAAATCTGCTCAGGTTAAGAGAACAGCGTGAAACTATCAAACATGAAGGTCAAACTGAATAAACACACATGCACGCAAACACACACGTGTATATGTAGATAATAGCTATCAGTGACATGGTAGCATCTCCTTAAAGTATGTCCACAGAAGACTAGCTCTGCAGAATGTTGCTCTGAAGGTTCTTATGGATCCTACTTTAAACGAACCAGTTAACTTGAATCCTGAAAGCACTGTTCTGAAGGCATGTCACAAGATTAACCTTCAGTGAGAAGCACTTAGAGAAAGGTGGGTGTTTGGTACCAAACAACACCATCATCACACATTACCTCTTGACCTCACGTCCTAATACTCTCCCTCAGGCCCCCTGCCCTTGAGCCATGCTGACACCACTCGCTGTCCTGCTTTCACACCAGGCATCCCGCCCGGGGGCCTTGGTACTTACTTTCCTCTCTCTCCCAGACAGCCACATTGCTCACTGCTGCACCTCCTTCAGACGTTTCCTCAAATGTCAGTTCTCACTTGATACTTTTGCTGGTCATCTTGTCTAAAACTGCAAATGCCCTGCCCCCCACCCGTACGCTCTTCTTTTCCTTTCCCTGTTTCATTGATTTTCCTAGCACTTATCATCAAACTTGTTATATAGTTTACCTCTTTGGCTCATAACTTTTGCCTCAATCAGTCCAGTGGATTGTCAGCTCCTTAAGAGCAGGAATTTTGGTCTGCTTAGTTCATTGCCTTCTTGCCAGAGCCTGGACTAGTGCCTGACACATAGAATCTTCCCCTTAATCAGACGAATGAATGAGTGAGTCGGGGTTGGCACTAGAAACAGGCATGAAGCTATAATTCTAAGAAGCCAAGATGAAGTTCAGGGCATAGCCATTTGCCAGAAATTTTTAAAGAGCTACTTTTAATGACAATAATAATAATTTCTTAATTGTCATTTCTTAAGCACTACTTAGAGGCCAGGCATGGTATAAGCACTTCATCTCCATTACTTAATTTCCAGAAGAAATCTATGGCCTTGCTAAGATTACTGCAGTTTTACAGATGAATAAAATAAGGTAGAAAGAAGAGTAATTTCCTCAAAGCCGCACAGCCATTTAGCTCTGTCTTCATGGAGCTGGAATTCCAACCCAGAGCTGTTGGTGAAAAGTCAGTGAAAGCTTCTTGGACAGGCAGTGAAGCTGGAGCGGGGATGGGGCTTGAAGACCTGACAGGATTAGAGTCAGGAGTGTCAACTCAGATGACCTGGGTCAGAGCAAAGGCACAGAGGAAGAAATGTACTTGACGTTTCCTGGGTCAGAGGAGACTGGACTTGGGAACAGAGAATTAGCAAATAGTTAGAACAGCTTGGAGAGCTCAAGAGCTGTGTGGAGGACGGTCAGTTATCATTAGGGAGCTGTTATCAGATTTTTGGTATGATGTGATAAAGCATGTTGTAAGATTTGTCTGGGGGTCATCTAATAAGACAGAGCTTCTCACATGTCTGTATGCACGTGAGTCGTCTGGGGATCTTGTTCTGGTTCTGAGTCTGGAGGTGAGGGTGAGGCCTGAGATTCTGTATTTCTAGCAAGCCCAGATGACGCTGCATCTTCTACGAGGACCTCATTTTGAGTAGTAAGGATTAAAGTAGAGACAAAAAAGAGAGATCACTTACTAACCGATCAGCCCATTTCAATAATACATATTACTAAAATATACCTATAAAGCATACTACTGAAAAGTTTTTTTCAATTATTTAACTCGTACTGTGTACTAGGGCTTTTTAAAGTGCTCTATAAATTTTAATTTACTTAATCCTAACAACCCTATGAAGTAGGTGACATTGTCCCCAATTGCAGAAGAGAAAACTGCGGGGAACTTTCCAGATCGCCTAGCTAGTAAAAGTTACATCTACACTCCCATCCAGACTGTGTCGTTGGAGTTCTAGTTTAGTTCTAGATTCTCACTCTTAGTCAACACTCTATACTGCTGGTTGAATATAGAGAACGGGGAAGGCAGAATAAATGATGAATCCTGGGTTTGAAGGCTGGCTGAATAAAAATATGAGGAAAATCTTAGGATGATATTAATGGAAAGTTTCCATTGAGAGAGAAACTGATTTAAAGAAAGGCAAGTTATCTTTTGCTTTTCTAAGAAAACCCCAGAAAGGTAAAGGAAGTAGATAACTTTATGGACACCGTTAAACAGTACATTTAGGTCATCCTAATTAGATATAATGTTGAGGGTTAGAGGGAGGATAGAGCAGTACTTATAAAGCTGATTAATGCCTGATTGCTAATCAGTGTCTATTCAAATTAAGATTGTGCTTATTCATCTACCATTTAAAGCTGAACTTACTCTGATAAAATTTGTCTCAAGACAAGTTTGTGAGATAAAAATTGTGCTTTTTCTTATCCGAACAATTTCTTTTGTGACAGGTGAAGAAAGTTATTGTATATTTAGGTAGAGACAAAACAATGCAGTTGCTAGAAGAACTGGTGAGTGAACTACAGCTGACCGACCCTGTCAGTTCAGGCGTCACTCACATGGATAATCCCCCATATTACCGCATCACTTCCAGCTGTAAAATCCCTTCTGTCACCTCAGGTGAGAAGTCATTTAAAACTGACCACTTTCTATAAAAAGAGAAGCTTTCCATAATTGTTCATTTTAGCAAGCGTTTGCTTTAAATATCATCATAAAGAAAACAAGCAAACATGAATCATATATCTAATTAACCGGACAAAACTTTGTAAATCCTCATACGAGTAAAGAAGTTTGACAGCGTAAGGATTCGTAATGTGATAAAGGGAAACATACTTACGTACTTATTTAGAACTGGAATATACATTTATATATCTCTATACAACAAATGCTTTTCTAAAATGACTATAATTAGTATGTAAATATAGAAAATGCTCACTTATTGAAAATTACTGTGTAATTTCATATTATAACTATTTGGGCGTATATTATACATAGTATCCAATCACACGAGTGTATGTACTTTTATGTATACCCATATACTTATAGTTACTGTAATATTTCAAGTTGAAGAAACTACATTGCTGTGGGAATAACTTTCATTGAAAATATAATATCTGGGCTATTGTAGGTTAAATTTCTATGAATTTCTTTGCCATTCAGTTTATATTAAATGTTTTTGTGATGTTAATAACATTGTATAATTAGAAATCTCTCATACTATATAATTTATTTTTGTCATCTATTTTCATCTTTTTGTTATACTTTCCAAGAGGTTTCTAATAATGCTTCTGTTGAATTTTTCATATCTGCTAGAATGTTTTTAATTCCAAAGAGAGGTTTTTTTAATTAGAAGTTTTTTAGGAGCGTCCTATTCATGTTTCATGGTTGGACTATCTTCTGTATATTTGATAAAATTTTCTACCAGTGAAAGTTCCTATTTTCTTTATATTGCTGTGTTTTTGTTTTGGTTTGTCTTAGTAAAAGCTTTCCTCAAAAGCCTACAAATTCTGGATCTGTCTTTTCATAAATAGTTCACTTAACAGGCATATTAAAAAGTTGATTGGATGTTCTGTAGGTATATATGGAACTTATTTTGTCGTTTGTTGTATGATGATTTCATCGATAGAAGTATACATAGGTCTTTTCTCTTGCAGTAATCAGATTCCCCAGAGAAAACTCTTCTAGTCCTCTGCCTAGAGTAGAAGGTGTAGGGGTGTGTGTGTGTGTGTGTGTGTGTGTGTGTGTGTATACCAATACATATAATCCATACATACACACACTTGCACAGTCTTCAAGCCTTCTGGTAGCCCAGTGGTGTAAGAAGGTTGCCGGGGGATCCAATGGCAAATTTATGTATGTATGTATGTATGTTTTCACTTAGTCTTCGTATCCTCAGTAAAGTACTTCCTCCTTCACCTGTATATGGTGTGCCCTAGTCCAGAAATCCTCTGATTTACTCACATCAGAAGAGACTTCTGGAAGTGAGGAGAGAGAGCTACCCAGTTACAGGAGGCAGAAGGGTAGATCTTGGGAAGCAGCTACTTATGAAAGAGATTTTCAACCATTCTTGCCATTTTTTTTTTTTTTTTTTGTGGTACGCGGGCCTCTCACTGTTGTGGCCTCTCCCGTTGCGGAGCACAGGCTCCGGATGCGCAGGCTGAGAGGCCATGGCTCACGGGCCCAGCCGCTCCGCGGCATGTGGGATCTTTCCAGACCGGGGCATGAAGCCATGTCCCCTGCATCGGCAGGCGGACTCTCAACCACTGCACCACCAGGGGAGCCCCGTTCTTGCCATTTTTAGCACCTCCTTCAACCCCTACTTCCAGAGGTACTTGAAGCCACTAATTCCTGACCTTTTGGAGGTTCAGCAGTATAGATACGGAAGCTTCTTGTTTCCTCCACTAACAGCTCTGGATTCAGCCTTCTTAACACTTGATTACTTCCTGTCCATTTGTTTTCCAGTATCCATAATTTTGTTGCTGTTGTCTCCTTACCCTCTTGGTTGTTAAGAGTACATTCCTTTTTAAAAATCACCTTCTCATTTTAGTGGAGTTTTGACATCTATACTTTGAAATCTTTTGTTCTTATTGAGCTATCCTAGGTTTTAAATTCATAGATACTGTTTTGTTTATGATTACAGGAACTACTTCTAGTAGCAATACAATGGTAGCTCCCATGGACGGCAATCCCGATAATAAGCCCATAAAAGAGAATATTGAAGAGAGGTAAGTACTTCTCTGTTCTTCATTAGCCTGTCAGTTTGACGTATACAGATTATCATCAGCATAAATGATAATTTCTGCATTGGAATGTATATTTCATTGTGTTAAAATTCTAGTGAGGAAATTTTCCACATTGACTATTTTAACATTAAAGATGCTGGCATGCTAGATTTTTTAATATGCACTAATGGATGAATAGGTAGAGTATGGTCAGTCACTTTCTGTGTGGCTACATTTTTAAACTTTTCTAAATGGATATTTACTCTGCCTGTTTTATATGGAATAGGTTTCATCAGCACATTATTATCACAACAATTTAAGAAAAATCTTCAGGTAGAAATAATTGACTTCAAAGCTTAAGCTTTTGAATTGTAATGTGGAAATTAATATATATCAGAGTAAACTTTAGTATTTTGTGTACTGTGTTCTTTTTTAAGCAAAGAAAGTGAAACATAAAGTACAAATACCACTTTGCCATGAACTGTGACTAACTCAGTGATCATTCCCATAGCTATGTGCACCTAGACATCTACAGTGGACTGAACAGTCATTTAAATCGTCAACATCACAGACTAGAATCTCGGTACAGTAGCAGCTCTGGAGGATCTTATGAAGAAGAAAAAAGTAATACATTCCAAATGTTTTTTTTTTTAATAACTGTGATGGCAAGGTGTATTATCATTATATTAATGTTAATAACTATATTCTTCCCGGAAGTTGTTTTTAAGAAGGGTATTTAACTGCCACTTGTGGTGTTCCAACATAATCTGAAATGTCTTGATGTTAAGAAGCAACGTTAAGTGGGGGAAATATGTTTCAAAAGCACAGGTTCCCTGTAGATAAAAGGAACATAAGAATTCGTTCTCAAGAAGCATCATAGAACAGACATTGACCAACAGCCTGCTTTTTTGAACAGATTTGAACTTTCGTGGGATTCACGTTTTACTAAAACGTTCTCCCTTGCAATTGCAAAATGAATAATGTGTCCGAGTCTCATTATAACACTAAGGTAGGGTAGAATAGAAGCACAAGCCTTCAGACTGGAAGGGACCCTGAAGATGATCTGGTCCAATCTCCTCATTTTGCACACGATGGAACTGAGGCCCAGAGAGGTTAAGTGACTTACCCATGTCACACAGAACTCACATTTCCTGATGGCCTTTCTTACTGCACCCTGCAGCCCCACTGTGGTAGAGCAGATTTCCTTTGAAGATGGGTTTGTACTGGCCCTATCTCAGGAAATTTAGAACTGAGTAACTTACCAGAAGCCCCTTGTTACAAGGCAGCTTTACCTATAATGTGGTCTCATAGCTTGGACATCAACTGTGGAATCATGATGAAGTGCTCATGTAGTTTTGCTATGATTTAAAGGATGGAACCTGAATTGATATCTCTTTTCTCTCTCTGATTTGCTTAATCTGATAAGATTTGTACCCATGTCTACCTAGCAAACATATGTCCAAATAGTGGGAAATTCTTTTTATCACTTTCCAATGCTATAAATAGTTGGTGTTTTACTAGAGTTTGCTTACATTGGCGGAAAGTAGATGGTGTAGACAATGAGATCATTTTATTTTGATAGGTGATTCAATGCCACTTTATTCTAATTGGCGACTGAAAGTGATGGAGCATAATCAAGGAGAGCCACTACCCTTCCCACCAGCTGGAGGCTGCTGGTCACCACTGGTGGATTACTTGCCTGAAACGTCATCACCTGGATTACCTCTTCACAGGTGGACCACAGTGTCATTCCTATTTCATATGAGCCAAACCACTGTCTAACACTTCCAGCTTTCTTTACGCTGACAACACAGAACATAAGAAACCTTCTTTCTTTTGATACTGCAACAAATTCGATCCGTGCGTTTAGATTTTAAGAAATCTAAAAACTCACACTTCTCACTGTTTACAATTAGTATTACTAAATCTAATTCTGCTGCTGCTGCTTTTCTGGGTGTCTGGCATAGTTACTTGACCTTTCTGGGACCCAGTTACTACATCTGAAAAATATTATTTTCCGGTAGTAGGCACTATTATTTTGAATTGAGTTAAGCTGATTTCTATTTAGCAAAAACCACAATAGAACAGTTACTGCATTCTTTCGAAATGTAGTATTGTAGCAAACATATACTGAACACCTACTATGTGGCAAGCAGTGTGCTAGGCCTTAGGGTTGAAGATGAAGAAAATATGGGCCTTGACTTCAAGGAGCCCTTAGCCAGATAGGTTTTTTCTAAAGCTATCACGTAACGGTTTCTTCAGCTGTATTTCTTTTCTTCTTTTATTCTTGAGAAATTGTATTTTTTCCATAAAAGACAATATTAAAATCTTCAAGTAATTTGCATAAGATTTTCTCTAGGTTTACTCTAGTGACGCATGAATAATGCTCTTGTTTGTCATAGGTGTAACATAGCCGTCATCCTTTTGACGGATCTCATTATCGATCATAGTGTGAAGGTGGAATGGGGAAGCTACCTCCATCTTCTTCTTCATGCAGTCTTTATAGGTAATACATATTCGGCGCTAATTCCTTCATTTTATATTTTTGTGATAATTGAAAGTCAGTATAGTATGTTTGTTTGCTTTTTACAGGTTGCATTTTATTTATTTTTTAGTTGAGGTAGAGTTGATTTACAATATTAGTTTCAGGTGTACAAATAATGATTCAAAAAATTTTATAGATTCTACTCCATTTATAGTTATTATAAAATGTCAGCTACATTCCTTGTGCTGTGCAATATACCTTTGTACCTTATTTATTTTATACACAGTAGTTTGTATCTCTTAATTCCCCACCCTGCCTTGCCCCCCCCCCGCCCCCCCGCTTCCCCCTCCTCACTGGTAACCAACTAGTTTCTTCTTTATATCAATTAGTCGGCTTCTGTTTTGCTGTGTTCACTAGTTTGTTTTATATTTTAGATTTCACTTATAAGTGATAACATACAGTATTTGTCTTTTTCTGTCTGACATTTCACTGAGCATAATACCCTCCAGGTCTATCCGTGTTGCTGCAAATGGCATTATTTCATTCTTTTTTATGGCCGAGTAGTAGTCCATTGGGTACATAGACCACATTGTCTTTATCCATTCATCTGTTGATAGACACTTAGGTTGCTTCCATGTCATGGCTGTGGTAAATAATGCTGCTGTGAACATTGGGGTGCGTGTATCTTTTCTAGTGTTTTTGTTTTCTCTGGGTATATGCTCAGGAGTGGGGTTGCTGGATCATATATGGTTGCTCTATTTTCAGTTTTTTGAGGACCCTCCATATTGTTCTCCACAGTGGGAAAGGAGATATGGTTTCAAGAAAGTTTCTTCCTATTTCTCTTTCTATTTTCTGTATGTTATTTCCATGACACTTTTTACCGTGATTCTTGTGGTCTAGAGCAGAGTTATTCCTAGCCTCTCCTTTAACCACAAACAAGTCTATTATACCCATTCCTATCATACAGGGCATACAGGTATGCCCTCCAGCAGGAAAAACTCTGTAACTGTAGCAGGAGTAAAATAAATTTACCTCTGGGACTGGGAACTTTCAGAGTAAATGGAAAATTGAGACGGGTACTAAGTGTTTCCCAAAAGAATTAGATTGTGGACAGTCTGATTATTACAGCTAAAACTCCACTGTGCCCTCTGTAACAAACGTGGGATCCATCACATCAGCAACACTTTTCATGCTTGTGGGATTGCTCTCCTGAAGCAAGTCAAAATAGCCATCTTCTCCTAAATTTTCCTGATATGTACACATATTATATAGGCACTGCTTTCTTTCAGTAAGCAAACATCTCCTGACTTTCTGTTGTGTTCTAGGCACAAAAAATGCTTGCCTTTAAAAGTTCTTTTACATCTAGTGTTATGTAACAGAGTATTAGTTTCTAAGAGATTACTAACTTTTAGACATAAAACACACTGGAAATTTGTCTTGATTCTCCCTAGTCCAGTAGGACAATAGGCTATTGTAAAAGTGTATACATACTCTAGGCCAATAAAGAACTTGATTGATGTACTATGTCATCTTTCACAAAATATTTTATATAATTTCTGCTTTTCTTTTTAAAATATGAGTTTGATAGCAAGAATACTCATTATTTCTCTTTACTGATGATGATCTTCTACTGTTCTCTTTAGGGTTTGACCACTGCCACCCTGAGGTGTATGAACATTGTAAACGCCTGCTTCTGCACTTGTTAATAGTAATGGGATCCAACAGTAACATCCGAACTGTTGCTTCTGTCCTTCTCAGGAACAAGGAGTTTAATGAGCCCAGGGTGCTTACAGTCAAACAAATTGCACACTTAGATTATACTTTCACAGGTATTTGCTTTAAAAGTACAGTTTGGGGCTCCCCTGGTGGCGCAGTGGTTGAGAGTCCGCCTGCCGATGCAGGGGACACGGGTTCGTGCCCCGGTCCGGGAAGATCCCACATGCCGCGGAGCGGCTGGGCCCATGAGCCATGGCCGCTGAGCCTGCGCGTCCGGAGCCTGCGTACCGCAAAAAAAAAAAAAAAAAAAAAGTACAGTTTGAAACTGGAACCGTACTTCGTTAATTTGGGATCCTGCATTAGAGAACATCAACTGACGTTGAGATACTAGAGAATATTTTTTAATGTAGTTTTATTATTTTAAGTACCATTGACATTATTTATTAATTCATAGAAGAAGGAATTAAACTTGGAGTATTTGAATCTCTCTTACCTTTAAGGGTCTTTGTCATAAAAATGTTAAACTCTCCACATGTAAGTTAAAGGTACAATGAAAGAGTGGCTTAATTTGTTGAGCACTGGTTATGACAAAGATGGTGAACTTGTATTAGATTCCCCCTACTCTCAAGATCTGAAAAATTGACAAAGGAAGACATTTAAAATTTAAAAAAAATTTTTATTCACTCAGTTGTACTGATTGCACTTAAAATGTTGTACATCTTGAAGTTTAGTAAGTTCCAAATTATGTATTTTGAAGTAGTGAGGTCCAAATTAATGAGACTTTAATGTAAAATTTATTTCACTGTTGATGTGAATTTGTTTTACTTTTCAAGTTATATTTTCTTTTTCCCTAATAGCCCTAACTTATTTATTTCATTCATCAGTACCATCAGGTTTATAATAGATGATCTAGAAAATAATTGGCTTATAAAATTGAAATAAAATTACTTTTTTTTCCTAATCATATAATGCCACATACAGGGTTAATAACATTTTAAAGTTACTTACTTAAAGCCCTGTTATTTACTTAAAAACCTGTAGTTCGTGAGAAGACATCTATTAGTAAACTTATTCGCCTTTTTAAACCATGATTAAAAGATGAATGGAATAAAGTTTACTGGCTTTTTTTATGTTAAAGCATTTCTATTCAAAATTTCATAGTTTGGTGTTTGTTTTTAAGGCTCCTTTTGCTATTTTGTAAATGTGGGCATTAGTAATGACCTTTAGAATTATTTAATAATTGACATAATATCAATATAACAAATAGACTTTAAAATCGTCCTTGTTTAAGTAAAGTGAAGCAGAAAGCATAGACGCCTTAACATGAGAAATTAAAAACCAGTTCTCATTATATATAGAAGTGTGAATGGCAACCTATGTTGAGGAAATATGCCAAAATATTAGGAAACTGCCAGTTTCAACTTTGTTCAGCAGATGGCAGCACAGGACTGTATAGCAAGTCCAAATCGTTAAGTTTGACTGAGAGGCTCCGAAAACAACGTTTGCTCAAAAACTCACTCAGTGTAATTTGGTGCTTGTGAGGCTCACTTCTTTGAGGGTTGTGGGAGATTGCTTCCATCTGGGCGTTCACACCCCGTGTCTCTTTCAGCAGGTGTTAGCGATTTTATACCTGATTACCAGCCCTCCCCCATGACCGACTCAGGGCTCAGCTCAAGTTCTACCTCCTCTAGTATCAGCTTAGGAAATAACAGTGCTGCCATTTCACATCTACACACCACCATCCTCAGCGAGGTCGACATCTCAGTAGAGCAGGATGGAAAAGTCAAAACCCTCATGGAATTCATTACCTCAAGGTAACGTTTGCAGCTCCTACCATTCCTGACGCATAGCTGTGTTGTCATTGTTTCATTTGTCAGCTTCAGCGAACCCTATTTTGTTTTCCAAAGGGTCATTGATTTGGAATAGGCAGGTTTGTATTGTGCAATATTTAGAAAATTTGATGCAACCAGGGACTTTCTTCTTTTGCTCACACTGTTATACCTAAGGAGGGCCTTAATCATGACTAGATACCAGGTACCCAAAGAGGATACAGTATTATCTGAATATATATTTCTGCCTCCATTAGCTACATTAACATTCAGTCTTCAAATATTTATTTATGGCCTACTCTTTGCAAAAGCACTATAGATAAAGAAGAAACGTAGGTGGGGAGAAAGGGGCTAGTATACCACAGCAAGAGCAAAATCACAGACGTGTGAGAAAACAAAGTATTTTTGGAACTGGTGAGTAATCCAGCGTGAGTGTAATGTGGAGGAATTTCTAGACAAGCTGGAGGGCCATGAAGCCCTGGCCAGAGGTTATAGATCTTTTAAGAAAGGAGACATTATCAAAAATCTTTGAGCTGGATGGGGAGGGTGAAGGACCCAATTAAGTAAATATGTTGACATGCCGTGGAGCGGCTGGGCCGGTGAGCCATGGCCGCTGAGCCTGCGCGTCAGGAGCCTGTGCTCCGCGGCGGGAGAGGCCACAACAGTGAGAGGCCTGCGTACCGTAAAAAAAAAAAAAAATGTTGAGAAAATCAGTCTCATAGCAAAGTATGTGATGAATTAGAGGTGTTACGGACTAGAGGCAGCATGAGCACATCTTTTTTCCAGGGCACTTTGGGCCTATGGCAATAAGGGGCCTAACCCTTACTAACCAAGCTGGTGAATGCAAAGATATTTTAAAGAAAGAATCGACAGGTAGTTTTAACTTATAAATTATTTTATTGGCATTACAATCTAAATAACAGTCTAGCCTCTACAAACAAGACTGTTTTGACCTGTAATACCTAAGCAATAACCAGTACTCTTCTCACTTGGCAAAATTTGCCATCTTTTCCTGCTACCTCTGAGAGAATTTGACTGTAACAATGGAAGACTTTGAAATTATACGTAACTTGGATCTTCCTGTACTTGCTCTAGATCATTACATATCCAAGTACATAAATAGTAGCAGTAGACTGTGTGACGTGCTGTTTGATTTATTCAACCACTATCCTTTCTAACTGCAAAAGCACATTTTAGGTGAGTATGAGTAAACCTTAATTAAGTTTAAAAACCAAGGGAATCATGTCTGTTCTCTGTTTTCAGAAAAAGAGGGCCCCTTTGGAACCATGAGGATGTTTCTGCCAAGAATCCTAGCATAAAGAGTGCTGAGCAGTTAACTACATTTTTGAAACATGTGGTTTCTGTTTTTAAGCAGTCAAGCTCAGGTATCTTTTAATAATCATTTCAGATAGTATTTACTTTCAAGCAGATCTTTTAGTGTGATGTCAAAACTTCTGATAATGTTTAGCAAAAATTTGACAAGTTAACATGTCTAAATTTTCAAAAGTTTTAGACAGGTTTTTTTTACTTACTAGTGATAACAGATTTGTTCTGGTTGAAGAAAAATTGTTACTACTTAGAAATCAGAATGCTACTTTGACGCTCTGGGGTTCTTAGTTTGGTGTAAGACGGCATAATAAAATTACAATATAATTGTTTATTATGAAACAATTATATTGAAGGAACATAGGTAGAGATGACAAACTCTTAAATTATATTTTTATACTGGTTTGGGCTTCTATCTAAAATTTAACACATTCTGAAAATTATAGTAAAATGTATCTAAAACAGTGGTTCTTAGCTAGGGGTGATTTTGCTTCTCAGGACATTTTGCAATGTCTGGAGACATTTTTGTCACAATTAGGGGGCGCGGGGCAAGTGGTTAGTACTGGTGTCCACTTGGGTAGAGGCTAGGGATTCTGCTACACAGACACACACTACACAGGATAGCCCTCACAACGAAGAATTATCTGGCCAAAATGTCAGTAATGCTGGGGCTGAGAAACCCTGTTCTCAGGGATTACTTCCCTGGAGATTAGAATGAAGAGTCATCTAAAGTGCAGACGGAATTTAATGAAAAGAAAAAGCATTGACTTATGAAATATTAGTGCCCACCCAGTTTGCCAGGTATTGTGCTGGCACTGGGTTTAACATGGTTATTAGCCTCTGATCCTAACCCCTATATATATCCTGAAAAACAAGCACTTACTTGTTTCCTTTGCTTTCACAGAAGGAATTCATTTGGAACATCATCTTAGCGAGGTTGCTCTGCAGACAGCACTTTCCTGTTCTTCTCGACACTATGCTGGGAGATCCTTTCAGATTTTCAGGGCCCTTAAGCAGCCTCTTTCGGCAACTACGCTTTCTGATGTTCTCTCCAGACTTGTAGAAACTGTAGGGGATCCAGGAGAAGATGCACAGGTAGTTAATTCATTTCTTTCAGCAAGTATCGAGCACGCCTCGTTGTCAAGGACTTATTGCCAAATGTAAATCATGGCAGGTAGAGCAAGATAATGGTTGTATAGAATTACTGATGTCAGATGCTAACAAGCAAAGAATTAAGAAACAAAGTTGTGTAATTAATGTTTAATAACACAGTAATTGAATTAAATAGTGCCTGTCAGAAACAGCTTTATCACACACACCTGGATATTATTCTGAGATGACCACAAGGTATAAGAGGAATTTGAAGTTAGATGTAAACTAGAACACTGAATTCCATTTGTTAAGATAAATTAAGTGAAATACTGCAGTAGAGAGCTTACATAGGTCTGTACAGACTCATGACTTTATTAACAGTGTTTTAGACACCGAGGATACAGTAATGAACAAGACAAAGTTCCTGGCATTCTGGAGCTCACATTTCATTGGGGAAACAAGCCTTTAATCCACCCATAAAGTATAATACAAGTTTACTTAGTGATGAATGCTGTGAAAATAATAAGGTAGAGTAACAGGTTAAAGAATGATGGGGGAGAGGATTTTTTATTTATTTATTTATTTATTTATGATCATCTGAGAAGAAGAGTTTTGAACACATGTTTAAATGAAGTGAGCCCTGTGATAATCTGGGGAAGAGGGCAGAGGGAAACAGGACTAACAAGTGCAAAGGGCCTGAGGCAGAAGCAACTGGCTTTTTAAAGGAACATCAGGGGAATTCCCTGGCGGTCCAGTGGTTAGGACTGACTCGGCGCTTTCACTGCTGGGGCCCAGGGCTCAATCCCTGGTCAGGGAACTAACATCCCACGAGCCTCATGGCTCAGCCAAAAATTAAAACAAAATAAAGGAACATCAAGCAAACCAATGTGGCTAGAACGTACTGGTTGGGGGCCTCCAGAGGCAGGAGATTGATGAGGTAAGCAGGTCCAGATCATGTGAGGCCAAGGAGGTTCTGGTGGGAGGTGGGAGTTTACTCTGAATTGATGGGAAACCACCCATTGGTTTTAAAAGGAAGGGATGGATATGACTTGCTTTTTTTAAAAACTCACTCTGGAGGCTAGGTGGAATCCTTAGGAAGGCAAGAGAGGTCAGTTAAGAGGCTCTTTGTAAGAGTCCAGGCCAAAATGATGATAGTTTGGATTAAGGGGAGCTATGGAGGTAGAGAAAAGGAAGTCAGATTTAGGATTTATTTTTAAAGTAATATTTTCAAGATGCTGATGGATTCAATTTAGATGTGAGAGGAAGAAACAAGGATGGCTCCTAGATTTCTGACCCAGGTAATTTTGGGTGAATCGTGTTGCCAGTACAATCAGTTTATACCATTAGTTTGATGCATTCTCATCCATCAGCAAGATCATGTTGCTCAAGAGTTTATTTTGTAATATTAATGTGGAGTTTATTCTATTTTGAAATCTCATCAGGAAGTGCATTGCAGTTTCTTCTTTCCAGAGTATGATTAATTAAGATCTGCCTTTTTTTTTCTAGGGATTTGTGATTGAGCTTCTTCTCACGTTAGAATCTGCAATTGATACTTTGGCTGAAACCATGAAGCATTACGATCTTCTTTCTGCCCTTTCTCAGTAAGAACTGAAAAACTAGGCAACCGGTAGACTTGTATTTAGACCTTCAATAGTTAAATATGTGTAATACTATATTGTTCTAATATCGGCAGTGAGAGTACTACCCCTAAATTCAGATGGATTGCCGGTGGGAAAATGAGCCTCAGACAGTGAGACGTGTGAAAGCTCACGGGGCTAGTATGCGGCAGTGCCGTTCCTCTGACACCCTAATCAGAGACCTTTCTGCTGTGCTACTTGGCTTCAGCCTCAGTGACAGGCTGTATTACTGCCACACTCGACATCCTCTTGTCACCCCAGCAGGCCAGGCTCCTCGGGACTCACACCTTCCACATACTGTTCCTTCTCCCTGGACCAGCCTCTCTTCGAACTTTGTCTTCCTTGCAAATCCCAAATTGATTTATCCTTCAAGTCCCATCTTAATATCACCTCCTAGCTAAGAATTTCTAACTGCCCCAGGGGAATGCTAAGCATTCCATCCTTTGGGATCTCACAGTATTTTCTTAATATTTTCATAACAGCAACTAACAGGCTCTAATTTATCCATTTCCATGGACTTTAATATTCCTAGCATTTTGCATACTGCTGGCACACGTAGAAAGTATTCTGTAATTATTTTTTAATCAATGATAATTAGATGTGAGGGAGAAGGAGAAATCAAAACTAAATTTTTGAGCTTGGTTCTTTTGGAAAGAATGTGAATTGACAGAAATAGGGACATCAGGACCTTTGAGGCTGGGGGTGAGACAAACGAGGCCTGCTTTGGACGTAATATGTACTAAATCCCAGAGCTGAAAGTTATCAGCGATAACTATAGCAGAATTTTCGCTTCAAATCAAACCTCATCCAACCCAAAGTAGCCACAGTGGAAAAGATACTGTTGTACATTTTAATAGGGAGGAAAGAACTGAAATTGGGTTAAGCAAAGTCAGATATACTTAAAAATGATTTTTCCTGGTAACAGTTACCATTTTGCAGTGTTTTCAAGAGTACAATTAATGTAGCAAAAGAAGCGATTGTGCATGGATTCATCTTTTTTTTTTCTTTCTTTCTTTCTTTTTTTTTTTAAAGAACCTCATACCATGATCCTATAATGGGAAACAAGTATGCAGCTAACAGGAAAAGCACTGGACAACTCAATCTAAGCACAAGTCCCATTAATAGTAGCAGTTACTTGGGATATAGCAGTAATGCAAGAAGTAACTCTTTGAGGTTAAGTTTAATTGGTGACCGAAGAGGTGACCGGCGGCGGAGTAATACACTGGATATAATGGATGGACGGCTCAACCACAGCAGTAGCTTAGCGAGGACTCGAAGCCTTTCCTCCCTGAGAGAGAAAGCCGTGTATGATGTGCAGCCCACTACTGAGCCTGCCAGCTTGATGGCCACCATTTTTTGGATAGCAGCATCTTTATTAGAATCAGATTATGAATATGAATACCTCCTGGCTCTCAGACTTCTCAACAAACTGCTGATCCACCTGCCTTTGGAAAAATCAGAGAGTCGAGAGAAGATTGAAACTGTACAAAGCAAACTGAAGTGGAATAATTTCCCAGGCCTTCAGCAGCTCTTCCTTAAGGGTTTTACCTCAGTATCCACACAGGAAATGACAGTGCACCTCCTGAGTAAACTCATTGCTGTCTCCAAACACACGTTGGTGGATCCTTCCCAGTTGTCAGGTGATGTGACTAGAATTGCACCAACTCTTTGCTTTTTTTTTTAATATAGTGAAATGTAAACTAATCGTTGGTTTTGAAATCTACTAATTTCTGCTTTTCCACAAACAGTTACGGTTTTCTTAATATGTGAGATAGCTTAAATTCTTTGGTAAAAGCAAAAAAAAAAAAAATTTTTTTTTTTTTTTAGAAGATCAAGTACTCCAGGAAATAAAAAGAAAATGGTTTTTGTGAACCATGAAAAAAAAAATCCTTTAATTTTTAAAATAATGTGCAATAAAATTGGTTATTGTTTGCTTTTTTTTTTTTTTGATAGGCTTTCCTCTTAACATCCTTTGCTTATTGCCTCACTTAATCCAGCATTTTGACAGCCCAACTCAGTTTTGCAAAGAAACAGCTAGTCGAATAGCAAAGGTAAGCAAATGTGATGCTGGAAGATAACACTTTAGGGAATTTTCTCTGGAGTTTATCTTAAGGGGGGAAGTCTCTTAAAGATCCTTTTACTGTCACTTCCTATCTAAATTTTTATTCTTTTATGCATATGAAGGAGTAATATAGCAATGATATGTTAGCTGCTCAAATGACAGTGAATAAAATTATTTGTTTAGAGTAGCTCTCCTCTGAGTCTGAATCTTTTTCTGCTGTTTCCCTACTTTATCCTCTGTCAGTTTCCAAGTCATTCATTCATTTGCCCCCCAGATATGTACTGAGCACTGGATCAGGTGCTGGAAATACAGTGATAATCAGAGTAAATAGAATCCTTAGCCCTATGGGCCTTAGGGTGGCAGTGCAGTCAAGTAAGTAGACAATCACCGTAGAGTCTGGTGACTTTACAATGGGAGAACAAAATATTCTAGGGACACATAAAGCAAAAGTCTGCCTGGGGGAAGTCATATCTAAGTGGACTTGAAGGGCAAATAAGAGTAACCAAAATAAGGTCCCTGGATGAGAAACAAGAGCAGGGCTGAAAGTAGAAATTTTCCGGGCAGGAGAAATTGCATGTGCAAAGGCCCTGCGGAAGAAGAGGGCATAATGTATTTTTTGATTCTGAAAGTTCTCTCTCCCTTTGTTTGCCTTTTTCCTTCTAACATTCTCTTTATCTTCTCTCTCTGCTCCCTTCATTCTTTTTTCTTCCTTATTTGACTCTTTCCTCCCTCCCATCAAATATTTCTTAAACACGTATGTAGCTATTTTTAAATCATTTGTGAACATTTGTTTAAAAGCTTTATAGCTCTTAGTCTTAATTGTAAAAGAATATGATGTTGACATTTTATCTGTTTAGTAACTTCCTCTTAAGAACAATAAAGGGATCACAAATACCTTACCTTCGGCTTAAACTTAATTCTTAACTAATTTTATTTTATATATTTATTTTTTTTTGTCACATTGAGTCTTGGAAAAAAGACTTTTCAGGCTGAAAATACAAACAGTTACAAGAAGGAGTTATAGGAATTTACAAGTAATATACATACAACAGGAAGTCAGGTGAACTGGAGGGGGTGACTCAGTAGTAATCTAAGTAAGATAACCTGGCTAAAGCACTGGGAGAAAAATCAGAGAAGTCTGCAACAGAAGGGAACAAGCAAGTAAATTTCTCTGGAAGAGCTTTTTATATAAGCAGTTTTTTTCAGACCTGAGATTCAGTTAGCAAGTAGCACAGCAGTAAAAGGAAGGAGCAAGCTTCTAGAAAACCAAATAAAACACCCATCTCTCTATGGCCCACATTTCAATACTGTTAAGTGCAAATTTATCTCTGGGTGCCAATGGAGTGAAAAAAGACTACCAACCCAATTAATCACATACACAGTAACAAGAGTAAGAACATTTTCATTATCTGGATAGAAAATATTTAATAAGTAACAAGAAAATATTTAATGAAATTTGCTGTTGAATCCATCCTTATTTAAATTTCTAAATAGATATGGAGAAATTCTTAACCATTTTAAAAGCATGTATTTAAAAAGAAGAGCCATTATTATAGTTCATGGAGACATATCTTAGTTTTGAAAATGATGGTTTGTACTAAAAAACCCAACATGTATTTGCATTAATGAGGTCTAAAAGTGATTTTTTAAATAATTTATTAAAATGACTTTCATTTTAATATTCTAATAACACACCATTAGGAAAATGTAAACAAAGATTTTATTTTTTTCTACATGAGGGGTAAGAAAGAAAATATAAGGAAAAAATGTATATTGGCTTATTTGGGGATTTTAAGAAAGTAAAAAGCATAAATCCCTTGATAGGGGAAGTAGAAGCATTTGAGATTGGCGGCTGAAGTGCTGAGTAATTTGATAAGTGTTAGGTCAGGTGAGAAGCACAGCGTGACCAGAGGGCCATAGAAGGCCCTTGAGCTCCAAGCCTCTGCTCTCATGACTGAGGCAAAGCACAGGAAAGTCCCAAATATCTTTTATGTTTTTAAGAAATCAAATATGTGGCTTGCTGATAGTCATAAACTGCTATTAAGTCTGTTTTCTTCCTGTTGAGCAGCACACAAAGGTTCCCTCTGTGGCCTTTCAGCAACCTGCAGGATGTGAACTAAATTGATTCCTTAATTGCTCTCTCACTTAAACTGTTGAGAATAATTTTCTGCCATTATGTGCTTCCTCATTATGCAAATATCACTCTTTGTGATATTTGTGCCCTTGGAGAGCACAGAATTTCAAAATGAGGCAACACTTAGGACAAATATTGTCCTTTTTAGCTATTCATTATGGCAAAAATAGTATGCTAAAAAAGTTTGTTATAAAACATACTCTTTTTTGGCTCGTATTTTAACCTGGTAATTCCAAAGTTCCGAAATTAAATCTAAGCCATTTGCTTTACTATAAAATTACACAGCCTATTATTCCAAAGCACTTCCTTCTGTTTCAAAAAATAGGTTCTTAAAAAATCATTCTTTCAAAAAATATTCTTTAAGAATATAAGAATTCTATAGGAATGCCTTATCCTTCAGGGATAAGATTAGAATTTACTCTAAACTATAAAAATTTTTGCTGAAGGATAACAAATTTTGAAATTATAAAGTTATGTGGTTTTTTTAAAAAATAGTGTGATAAATTATTATATTTTGAAATACGAATCAGAAATATCAAACAACTTTTCTTTTTTCTTCCTGGTGTCTGTTTTATGAGTAAAAGGCTAATGGCATGAAAACAGCTGCTTTTAATGATTTTATAAAATAACTTCCAAGGTACTGTATTAGTCTCTCTGCATAGTCTTGCATGCCTTCATATCTTGGGCCTACATTTGTTGATTGAGATTCTGTAGTACCGTGTCACGCAAAGTCTAGGAAGTCAGTACACTTTGTAGTAGCCTGTAAATGATTGGCCAAGGACCTTAAGAGCTTTAGGTGATTTCCTGAAGAGTAGCTTGACGTCCACACTGGAGATTGCCATTCACTGGAGATGCAGGACTCAAACGTTTTATCAGTCCTCCAATGAAGTCCTTTGACTATATCACACAGGCTGAGGCTTCTGCCCTAGTGAGATACCCTGGACAGCTTGAGACTAAAGCATTTCTTCTTTGGTGTAGCAGCTCCGAACCTCGCTGAGGATTCCCACGTTGAGCCTGCCTGTTTAGTTATTTGTGCACTGAACCGTATATAGATTTTACAAAACAAAACTCTTTTTACGAAATGACACACAGGGTTTACAAAAACATTTGGGTTTTTACCAAAGATATTTTACATCAGACTGAAAAAAAGCCATACTATTTAACACCCACGGAAGTGCTTGACATATTAATCCTCTCCGTATGATCTAAGGCATTCTCTTAAGAATGCCTTGTGCTTTTTCCTCTTCTGTTTAACTTCTCTACCATATTGAAATAAAATGCATTAACTCTTCAACATATATATCTAAATTGATGCATTAAATAAATACATTTAGTATAAAATCAAACTTAACTGTCTTTAAGTGAATGAAATTTTTGCTTGCTTTTTTAGGTTTGTGCAGAAGAAAAATGCCCAACGCTTGTCAATCTGGCTCACATGATGAGTCTGTACAGTACGCACACGTACTCCAGAGACTGTTCTAACTGGATCAACGTAGTGTGTAGATACCTGCATGACTCCTTCTCAGATACTACATTTAGTCTTGTGACTTACCTTGCAGAGGTAAATTCACTCCCCCAAAAAAGGATTTTTCAACTGCTCTGTGGTAAAATTTTCAAGTAGATTTTATTTCTAGAAGCAGCATTGATGCTAATTAATCTTCATATTTTCTTTGAGAGTGAATATAGGTAACATCTTTTTTTGAAGAAAAATACAGGTAATATCTTTCAAGTAAGGAGGAAGTTTTTATAAAGGTTTTTTTTTTTTTTCATTTTCAGTGTTTATTTCCTCATTCACCGTCCTTAAGTGACATAAAGCTCATAATAATATAAACCTCACCTTTATTTCAAAAGGCAAATGGGTTTTTTCCTGGTCTTGATCCTAGGGAATGGTTATCTTTTTGTTTCTACAAAACCAGCTCTTGGCTTTGAGATCCTTTCTAGGATAGTAATACAGCATGCAAAGTCATTTCTGCTGGGCAAGTTTTAATTTTGATTAAAACTATATTTCCTTCCTAATGTAAAATATGATTTGGGGGGAAGTAAATAGAATTTTTAAATCTGGTGATAGAACAGCATGAAAAGTCAATACAGTTCACCTTGAACAACGCAGGAGTTAAGGGTGCCAAGCCGCCACACGGTCAGATCCACATGTAACTTACAGTCAGCCCTCCACATCCGTGATTCAACCAACTGTGAGTCCTGTAGTGCTGTAGTATTTACTGCTGGAAAAAACCTACATGTAAGTGGACCCATGCAGTTCAAACCTGTTTTTCAAGGGTCGACTGTATTTATTTGTTGAAGAACTAACTTCGTGCCTAGAAAAGTAAATTATTGAGTAGAGAGCCACAAGGAGACCCTCAAAAGGAAGAAATTCCTAGTCACTAAAAATGTTTGTCACTGATACCTTCCTTTTCAGAAATTTGACCTCTGGCAACTAAACCTAACACGCTGTACAAACTTAAATTACTTGTAACTCAATAAACATTTTAAGTATTTCTCATAGCACTGTTTAACTTAGCTAAGTCACTGATGGCGAGCATCATAAAGTGCTCAGGACTGGTGTGGATTTTTAAGGTGTTGGTTTGGGTGGGTTTACTCCCATCGACTTTATATTTAGGTGAGCCAACAGCATGAGCCCTCTGCCTGAGAGCTTCCTAACCTGAATGAATGCGCATCGCTAGGTTATCTTATACCTACACCTTTAGGACAAGAGCCAACATAAAGCCAGACCTCCTTAACTGGCTTTGAATTTAAGTGCCTTAGTCTAGCTTTCACTTTTGCGCCACTATAAAGTTCAACACTAAAGCAACACTAGCGCTCCCTGAAGACCCATCATAGGGTTCTAAGGTCTGGCACTGGCACAGTACAGCCTACTGGGTACCACATGTGGGCCATGTAGCTCCAGTCTACAGAGAGAATGCTTTGTCTCCAATGTTACTCTTACTAGTGTAAGTTATCCTTGTTTTATGATTATTAATAACTCAAATTATTACTAACAACAGTACTAAATTTAATTACACATATTTAAAACTACACATATATAATTTAATTGTCCTACAAACCCTATGAGGCAAGTGTTACCAGTTTTATTTTTAAAAATCAAGGCTCAGAGAAATAAGAAACGTATCCAAGATCACATAGGTAGTAAGGGGCTGGTGTGAATGGCTTGCGGGTAGTTAGTTATTCTTTGGTGACGGTGGTGTAGCGGTTTTTCTCTTAACCTAAAATAAATGGTGTTTAACTAAATTAGTTAAGGATATAAAAGGAAGCACTAAGATTAAGATGACAAGTAATCTGTCTAATTCTCCTTTCTGCAGCAAGGACAAGTTACAATAATAGACATTACCTTTTACCTTCATTATTCTCTGGATTTCTGATAACTCTAACCATGAACTCTTAGGTTAAATCTGTTATGGTTTTCAACATCACTAATGTAAATCCTGTGGAATTTTCTTTAACCTGATTAAAGTATACTTTTTAATATTACTTTCAGTTGTTAGAAAAAGGACTGTCCAGTATGCAGCAATCATTACTACAGATCATCTATAGTCTTTTGAGTCATATTGACCTCTCCGCTGCCCCAGTCAAGCAGTTTAATCTGGAGATCATAAAGATTATTGGAAAATATGTACAGGTAAGTGACCCCAAATCTCATGTATAGAAGTGTTCATCTCGAAACAACTTATAATCATAAAAAATTGGAAACACCTTAAGTGTCTAAGATAGGGGAAGTGGTTAGTTCATAAATCATGTTTTCAGGAATAGTTACAACATGAGAAAATGTTCTCAATGTGAGTGATGTCAAGCAGAGTCTGAACGGTAGGATTGGCATGATTCCTGATTTTTATTTTTAATGATTACGTCCTCGAATGTACCTTTCAGGAATCACTGGAAGGAATGTACACAAATGGCAGCAGTCACTGTCTCTGGACAGTGTACTTTGTACCTTTCTGTTTTTAACCAAGTCCTACATAATGGAGCAGATATTACTTTTAGAAACAGAAGAACTCTTTGAAGAGTCTGTATTTTGGAGTTGCTTTCTGTGTCTGGTAAAAAGTGCCAGATACTTAGAAAGTAGAAAATCAGACTTGGTTTAACTGTAAATGGCGACAAGTCAACTTGGTCTGTACTGAATTTCACTTTAGAACTATCTGTAAGAAAGGCCTTGACAAGCAGAGCAGTATTGTGGATACAACTGACCAAACAGAGCAAACTCTTTGAGAGCCTTAACAGATTAATACTTTGTGTTTCTACTCCAGTGATACTTGTATTCACTAAAGCAAAATTTACAAATGGAAATACTCAGCTGCAATGAGTTTGTGTTCTAGTCCATATCTGAAAGTCACACAACTGTATCAAAATGCTTTTCAGTATTTTTATTGGGTAATCTGGGTTATTTTTTAGATTCCCTTGAAAATCAGTGATTGCAGATATTAAAAAAAAACATAGGTTTCTTTGGTAACCCTGTGTATCTTCTCTATTTTTATCTCTTAAGGAGCAAGGCTTCACCACTCAACAATTATATTTTTTTTCCTAAAGCACTTTTCTCTTTTTTTTCCTTAAGGCTTAAAGAAGTTAACTCATCAGATATTTGCTGGATCACCTGCAGAAATACATAGCACATTGAATTACTAATATATGAAACATAGATACATTTCTTTTGTTCAGAACCACAAGCTTATATGCCCACTGGGCCTGCAAGTAACCATAAGAGGGCGTAGATTTATGACTAAGTGAACTGCACATTCCTCATCTAAAAGGAACAGCACGACTAAGAATGGTTGCCATGTTGGAGTACAGGTCCACTGTGGCCAGAACTTCTGATTTTTCTTTTCTAATTTATAAAGAGAAGCTCAAAATCTGGGTTTTTCTTTAAAATTGCCTAATTTTAAAATGTCTCAAATTTCTTTTTATTTTTTAATTATTTTATTTTATTTTTAATTTATTTATGTTTTGGCTGTGTTGGGTCTTTGCTGCGCGTGGGCTTTCTCTAGTTGCAGCAAGAGGGGGCTACTCTTCGTTGCAGTGCACAGGCTTCTCATTGCAGTGGCTTATTTTGTTGCGGAGCACGGACTCTAGGCGCGTGGGCTTTGGTAGTTGTGGCTCGCGGGCTCTAGAGCACAGGCTCAGTAGTTGTGGCACACAGGCTTAGTTGCTCCGCAGCATGTGGAATCTTCCTGGACCGGGGCTCGAAGCCATGTCCCCTGCACTGGCAGGCGGATACTGCGCCACCAGGGAAGTCCTTAAATTTATTTTTAAATGTTGGGTAAACCAAGGTTATATTTAGCTGACAGGTCATCCCAGTTAGTGACTTCTGCTTTATTCAAATATTAAACATTTTACATACATGTAAACGATAATCTTTTACATTTAGAACACAAGTACCAATATAATTTATGGAAACATCTCTGAAGAGATTTTAGCATTTTGCAATGCCCAGAGCTCCTAATTATTTCCATAAGAAAAAAATGATGATGATTTTTACATAGTCTAACTTTGTTAAAGATAAACTGTTTTCTACGATGATGTGCTTAAAATGTCACGGTGTCATGTGGACATTTTTTTTTTAATTTTTTTTTTTATTTATTTATCTTTGGCTGCGTTGGGTCTTCGTTACTGTGCATGGGCTTTCTCTAGTTGCAGCGAGCGGGAGCTACTCTTCGTTGCAGTGCGCGTGCTTCTCATTGCGGTGGCTTTACTTGTCGTGGAGCACAGGCTCTAGGTGCGCGGGCTTCAGTAGTTGTGGCGCGTGGGCTCAGTAGTTGTGGCTCGCGGGCTTCAGTGGTTGTGGTGCACAGGCTCAGTAGTGTGGCTCACGGGCTCTAGAGCACAGGCTCAGTAGTCACAGGCTTAGTTGCTCCGCGGCATGTGGGATCTTCCTGGACCAGGGCATGAACCTGTGTCCCCTGCATTGGCAGGCGAATTCTTAACCACTGTGCCACCAGGGAAGCCTCATGTGGACATTTGTAATTACTAGTAATATTTTATGCTTTAGATGTCTTCATATCAAGATGTTATTAGCTAAATTGGATAATTCAGTTCTGCCAAAGATTTTTCACTTCCTTTTTTAAGTAGTATTTTCCCTGTCTCAGAACTGCCAACTGTGAAACAATATGTATAATACAAGGTTGAAGTTTGATTTTGGTACCACAAGAAAGGAAAAAAGTCATTCTTATATGATTTTCAGTAGGCAGTAAAAAAAAAAAGTTCTAAATTTTTAATTAGACATTAATTCCTCTCCATATATACGTCTGTCATATAAATCATTCCTAAATTATATTGGCAGAAATATACAAAACTAAAAGCAGAAGAATAACTCGAAAACATAGCCACCATATATAGGGGGAAAAGTTCACCCTATACAGCTCAGGAATCACTGAGAGCATCGTTTTAGCACAGCACTTATGCTTATTATTCGGGGCTTGGGTCATTAAGAAAAATCTAAAATTTATTTAGTATTTTAATATTTTTATGTCTAAAAAGTATGCGTCAAAAATTGTTTATCTCCAAGACTTAAAACATTTAAAGTTTTAGAGTCTTAAAGCCATATACTTCATTCATCTAGAAAGTTCACATATATATACAACCCCTTTGTTTACCCCAACTGCCAGATTACTGTATTAGACTTTCTCAACCAATAATATTTATAAAGCACTTATTGGGAAAAATGCAAAATATTCTGAGCTGGTAGCATTATTATATGTACAATATCTCATAAATTTAACAGTACAAATAATAACTTATTTTCTTTCCTTTTGTAACTCAGACCCTCTGTTAGGTACCTCAAAGTAAAAATGAATAATTTACAAGGAGTTTTTGTAGAAATAATATTTTCATTGTCTACAGTGTATACTAAGTTTTTGTTCTTAGTTAAATATGTATTTGTCTATTATTTTTTGAAACCAGAGTCCTTATTGGAAGGAAGCCCTTAACATCTTAAAACTGGTGGTGTCTCGCTCGGCAAGCCTTGTCGTGCCCAACGATATCCCCAGGACCTACGGAGGAGATACAGGTTCTCCTGAAATATCCTTCACTAAAATTTTTAATAACGTCTCTAAGGAGTTGCCTGGGAAGACCTTAGATTTTCATTTTGATATATCTGAGGTAAGATGCTCAGAGATTGATAAAGGTGCTCTATTAGAAATTTTCATTTCTTCATTTATTCATTCTGTCATTCAACAAGCATTGATTGAGCTCATACTCAGCAGTAGATGCCGTGACAGGTGTCATGAAAATGGGGTGGGAGTGGGGAGAAGGCTACTCTCAGGGGAGAAGGCCTATAGCCTCTTGGGGAGATAGGCAAATAAGCATTGTGATAAGTGCTTTGGCTGGAAGTAGGTTCGAAGTTCTATAGGAATATATAGCATGTACATCTAACCTGATCTGAGCTGAGTGTTGAGAGATAAGTAACCCTAGACAGGTATATATGGAAGTCTGGGGAGGGGGGAGTAATCCAAGAAAAAGCAGCATGTGTGAATGAAGGCTTGTAAGTGTGAGAAAGCACGGCGCTCTGGAAACTTCCATCCAGTTACTGTGGCCTACCCTGAGCACGGAGTACAGAGGATGGAGGTATAGAGTGGGATGAGAGAGGAAGCTGAAGGCACAGGGAGCCGCGAGGTCACCGGCATCTTGTCTGACGAGATGGTTTTCTCTTGAAGCAGTAGGCGCTCTTAAAGGATTTTTAGCTGGAATAGGAAATATTAGGATTTGCATTTTAGGAAGATCACTCTGGCAACAGGATAGAACACGGACCAGGGAGGAGCGGGGTGGAAATTTTTAAGGAATCTGTTAGAGTAATTTGGGTAAAAGATAATGTTGGACTGTGTCCCTAGGCAACTGCAGAGGAAACAAAGAGGGAAGGGATGGTTTTCAAAAGTCTGAGGAAGTAATTGATGGGGTTTGATGGGAAGGAGAGGAGGTGCTAAGTAAGGAACAGACAAGGACATTTGCTGTGACAACTTGGTGAGTGTTGGTACCTTTCAAAGGGGATGGAAATGCAGGGAGAACAGGTATTAGCAGGGAAGGAGGGCGTGATGAGCTCAGTCTCGGGTGTACTGGCTCTGAAGAGACCAAAAAACATACTGACGGAGGTGCTGATTACCTAAAGAGATCTGAAGTTTTAGAGGAAAACTTGGGCGGAAGGAAAAAGTTTAAGGGTTTTCAGTGTCATATAGGTGGATGGTTGAAATCATGGAAGGAAAAATGAGGCTAAAATAAACTGAGATTTGAGAAGCCCTGCATTGTAGGGCTAGACTGAGGCAGGGCCCCCCAGTCCGGAGGGAACCTGAACCCTGACTATGTTACATATTAATATCGATACAAATCTCATGCAAAGATTTTTTGACCCTTGCGGAGAGCATCAGTTTTGCGTTTTTTCCTCCAGAAACTCAGCCCACTCTTGTTGACTTTGGTGCCATCGAAATGGTCTTTCACAAGCCAAGGCAGGAATTTTTCAAGAGAGAAGTTATTGATCAAGTATTGGGGGGTGGGGGGAGTTGAGAAAGATAACAGCTGAAGATCTACTCATGTTTTAATTGATAAGGATTATATAGATTAAAAAATATTTTTGCAGTTTAGTCTTGGTCTTAGAATTTATCCAGAGCTTATTGGTTATTTTTTTAAGATAGAAAGTATGTTTACTGCCAATGTTTTGGTTTCTATCACCTGAGAATTTCTAACATGGAATACATAGAATGGGAATATGATAGAGAAACTGGGCTTTGCTGTTCTTCTGAGTCAGACACCGATGGTGTCACAATTATTTGGTTGAAAACGGTGATACGAATCCTCAGAACATTTTATCTGTATCACATAGTTAATTTCAATTTGTTTCCTCAAAAAATTCCCAAGTACCTGCTCTGTGTGGGCACTGGAGATATACTAGAGGAGCAGTGATGAGTCACACTCAGTCCAGGGACTCCCGTATAGCAGGGGGAGAGAGGCACAGAAACAATCACCATCACCTGGTAAATGTCCAGGTATAATTACCCAGAGGTGGTGGTGGTATCAGCATAGGCCTCCTTGGAAGTCTGGAGGCAATGTTCAAAGTGATTAGGGGTTTGCTTGGCGCATGTTCTATGCAAAGGAGGTGACATGTGCCAACACATAGGTCCACAAAGGCACCATATGCTTGGGGAGCAAGTTCAGCTCTGCTGGAGTGTGAAGTTCAGGAGGGAGTGGTGGAGGCTGAAGTTGGGGAGATAAGCAGGAACCAGATCATAAGGGGACTTGGGTGACATGCAAGTGAGCTTAAAATTATGTTCAAATGCAAATTTGAGACACTTCACAAAGCCAAGTAAATACACATGTTTTGGATCATCCAACGTTTGGACTCATCATGAAATTTTACAGAAATAAATTTTGGAAATGTTATATATCAGATTTGCAGTAAGACATATGTAGATAGCTTTCTCTTTGAAGTTGTTACTTATCTTGAATATTTGCCAAAGCACCTTATTGAAGCACACAACATGCATCAAAAAAACACCAAAATATTAATAGACGTTAAGTCTGAGTGGTGATTTTTTAAATCATTTTCGTATTTTCTGAGCTTTCAAAGAGGACTATTTTATAATCATGGGGGGAAAGGTGAAGATGGTCATTTTTAAAGAAAGCAGATCTGTATTTAAAGTAGGAATAAGTTCTCCAATAATCTCCTCAGAGACTTGTTCCCAATAAAGTGAAATCTTATGATTTAAAAAAAAAAAAAGATATCATCATTACCTTTGATTTTTGTAGTATCTGCCTTACGCTAAGTAATCTTTCTCCTTACGCTGTTTTTTTTGGCTGTTTATAAAAAATGTCATTATAGATACACTATTAACCCATTTATGTTGAATTATTTGAGTCAAACACTGGCGTTTTATTTCTGTGTAGACACCAATTATTGGAAATAAATATGGTGATCAGCATAGCGCAACTGGAAGAAACGGGAAGCCGAAAGTGATTGCTGTGACGAGAAGCACTTCCTCAACTTCTTCTGGTTCTAATTCTAATGCCTTGGTGCCTGTTAGTTGGAAGAGGCCACAGTTATCACAGGTACATAAAAGTTCACAGAATAAGAACCTGCTGTATGAAAAATAAATAAATAAAATAAAATTTTAGAAAAAGATTTTTTAAAAGTTCATAGAATAGAAGAATCCATTTCATTCTATGTATGAGAACTTGAGAATTTGTCTTAGTTTATCAGGAATCGTAACGTTTGCATTTTCTTTCTCCTTAGCGAAGAACAAGAGAAAAGCTAATGAATGTGCTTTCTCTCTGTGGTCCAGAGTCTGGTCTTCCGAAGAATCCATCAGTGAGTAATCATGAAAACCTGTGTGAAGGTTTTAACAATCATGTTAGTCCATGAAGAAACGGAAATTGTTGTGTCTCCTTACTTGCCTTTTCTAACTTAACCTTACTTACAGTGTTGACTAAGAATGAAAAAACTATTACTTGCCTTTCTGACACTTGGCCGCTATGCTAATTAAGCATACACCCAGTTAGACATTAGACCAAATTGAAGCTCTGAGCTCATTGACAGATGAGGCCTGCTATGGCTCTTAGGGCACTGATGTCCCATATTCAGAGTGACAAAGCTGATGGATGGCCTTTTTCTGTTTTGTTTTCTTTTGCTTTGTTTTTGGCTGGGGGTCAGGTTGTATTTTCTTCTAATGAGGATTTGGAAGTCGGGGACCAACAGACTAGCCTCATTTCTGCAACAGAGGACATAATCCAAGAGGAAGAAGTAGCTGTGGAAGATAACAGCAGTGAACAACAGTTTGGCGTTTTTAAGGATTTTGACTTTTTAGATGTTGAGTTGGAGGATGCAGAGGTAAGGATATGGGCTTTCTTTTATAATATTGATAGAATAGTTAACAACTGCATGAAAATGAAGGATTTAACCACAGGATCTTTCCTGATTAAGGGCAGTGTAAAGTCAAAAGGTAAAAATCTAAACTGGGAACTAAACACGATTAGTACAGTTAGGCATAGCGGAATAAGTCTGAAATAAAAGGAACATCTAATTTTTCATCTTTATATTTAAAAATATAGAGTAAAAATGGATTTCTTCGAAAGTATTTTTTTTAATTGAGGGTGCGCTTAGACTTAAATGTTTGCATGAATTATACAAATTAATGTGCAGCAGAATAGTAAAAATTACATTTAAATATATCAGACATGGGGAATTCCCTGGCAGTCCAGTGGTTAGGATTCCACGCTTCCACTGCAGAGGGCACGGGTTCGATCCCTGGTCAGGGAACCAAGATCCTGAATGCCGAGCAGCGTGACCAAAAAAATTAAATTTAAAAAATTAAGGGCTTCCCTGGTGGCGCAGTGGTTGAGAGTCCGCCTGCCGATGCAGGGGACACGGGCTCGTGCCCCGGTCCAGGAGGATCCCACATGCCGCGGAGTGGCTGGGCCCGTGAGCCATGGCCGCTGGGCCTGCGCGTCCAGAGCCTGTGCTCCGCAATGGGAGAGGCCACAACGGTGAGAGACCCACGTACCGCAAAAAATAAAAATAAAATTAGTTATTTTAAAAAAAATTATCAGACAACTTTAAAGAGGGTGGCCCTGAAACTAAATTGACGATTAAGGCGCCTTTGGCTCTCTTCTAGAACACTTTCCTATGGCTGAGATTCTGCCTATGACATTGATCATCACTTTCTTCTTTAGGTTGGAGCCAGCTCTCTCAAATGCCTCATTTCATTCAATACCAAGGACTTTGTCCTTGATATTGACTCCGTTTAGAGAAAGTTGATAGTTGTGTCAGTTTAGATGCTTCCTAAATGGAAAATCCAACTCAGAAAGTAGATTTACGCTCCCAGAACTGAGCTAGCCCAGAGTTAGAGCTTATTTTAGATAAGGCTCAGTGAGGTTTCCGGCTGTTTCTCTGCAATTCTGTAGGCTCTGCCCTTCTCTGCCAGTCAGCTTCACCTCAGACGACCTTGGTTATGTCCACACACAGCAGTGTTAAGAGGAAGCAGGGGTCACTTCCAGAAATGCTCTCATGAAAATAAAGAAGTTACTCTCCGAATGCTTTTAGCGCACTTCTTGTCACATCTCATTGGCCCAAGTTGGGACATTTGCCAATTTCTAAACCAGTCATTGTGGCAAAGAGAATAGGATTGCCCACTGCCCTGGTTATGTTAGGCAGTTCAGGGCCTATTCCTGTAGCTGATGTCAGTCCCCTAAACAACAGTCTCCTAAATCTGAAAAGTTTACATCAAACAGATCACAAAAATGTTCATTCTAAAATTGTTATAAATGTCTATCTTCAAGAGCCCCAAATGCCTTACTGTCAAGTATCCATACCGTGTCACTGATATATCTCTGTCCAAAGACATTAAAATCACTCATATAACTTGCATGCATTCATCAACCCTCTTGAAGGGATGTTTCCTTTGGCTCATATAGGTGAGGTGGAGGAATAAAATGTAATGGCTTCTGCCACGTCACACCATTAGCTGTTGATAGGAAGCCAGTTTAGGGAGGTCCTCCTGTGTGCTTCGGCCCCCCAGGCCCCCCACCCCTGCAGATATGAGGGTATGACCATGGTGCCTCAGAGATCAGCAGACGCCCTTACCCTGGCTGAGGGGCGGCACAGGCTCCTATGTCATAGTTCGCCATATTCCCAAAGACACCACTGGACAGGTTCACAGGAGCCCAAGAACAAGTATTATTCAGCGTCTTATAGGGCAGTGGCTTTTAAACATTTTTTTTTGGAGCTGTGGCCATTGCTAGTACATTTTATATCACATCCAAGTGTATCTATATGGACGCACCTTTAAAATAAAAATTTCAAGAATATGCATCCTAACTCTATGCTATGCACAGTGATATTTTCTATTCCTTTCATTTGTTTTTGTTTTTTTTTTTAAAAAGAGCAGGTCACCAGCCTCTAAAATTGATGTCGCTCCCACAGTTTGAAAAACATGTTGTAGGAAATTGGACAGACTTGCACAATCAGGCAAGGAAGTCTGGTGGGTTCAAGAGACCTGCTGCCCTACCTCACGGGCATGAGCCACTTATAAATTCTTCTGTAGTTACTTGCTTTTTTCAGCACAGAATTTAGAATCTCTAAAGGCTGGCTCTTGACATTTTTGTAATGGTCAGGTTCTTTTTTTTGTTTGCCTTTTTTTTTTTTTTTTTTTAAAGAACAATGCAAATACTTTCAGGTTCATCCAGTACTCTAAAATGTCCATAGTAATGAATATGACTTTTGAATAGAACCTTAGAAGGAATTAAAGATGCTTATTGTAGTTCTGTCTTTCATTCAAGTCACAGTAATTTGGGGAGGGTGGTGCTAATTTATGCCTCTTAATTAGGCCAAATCAAATGATAGAGCTTTTCTAAAACCTAAAGATAGTCTTGCTTCGAACATGGTAACAGGAAGTACTTTGCTACAAAACAAACTTAACTGCTAATGAAACTTCTAAAATATTCCCCAACCTTGAAAGCCCACAGTGTGTATTCATTCATTCACCAGACATATATCAAGGGCTGTTGCCATTATTATGTGTTCTGCTACATCACAATATTTGAAATGATATGTTCTAGGAAGGTGACTTTCAAACTCTGACCTGCAGAGCTTTAGGGCTTGTAGGATACCTGAGAAATAGGGAAAGATCCGAGGACTCCTGGCCACCTTTTTCAACCGGAGCAGCCCTGGTTTTGTTCATCAGTTTTGCACAGTTGATTTCTGTCGTAAATTTCATTTGACATGAGTATTCCTCTGCTTTATTTTTTTTAAAAAAAAGTCTGAAAACCTCTATTCTGGACAATCCCTCTTGAGTAAAGGAATACACATAAGTCATATTTTGCTAGCCAACACACTGTAATTTGTCATCAGGGCTTAAGAAAGAGGAGCGTAAGAGTTATATCCTTACGAAAGGAGGATCAGCTTGGAATAACAGAAACGTTAACTTATATAAATCCGTAAGTGGGGCGAAATTGAAATTTGTCTTGTTGCCTGTTGACCTTTTGAGATTGGCAAAGGTTATGTTTTGATAAATATGATCTTGATTTTAAACTACTTTGTAGCAAAAAATGACCATTGGGTGTAGCCAGAACCATGCTACAGTCTAAAATAATCGTGAACCTGTATGTTGTCAACTGAATGTGGGTATTTTAAGTCAGTTTTACATTGTATCCAGCATTAAATCTATGTAAATTTTGAAGATTTTCCTAAAGTTTGTGTTGCCAAAGTGTATCATAGAAATGTTGTTTTAAGTGTCTGTCTCTGACTTTTTCACAGTATATTTTGCATAAAAAAGTAGTTTGAATCACATGTTGGCTTCCTGCACAAAGCTTAATCCAGAGCTTGAATCAGTCTTTGGGTTTGAGAAATCACAAAGAGTTTTCCCCAAAAGTGTAGCGTATATTTACATGTTTGTCTTCGTTCTTTCTAATTCTGTGTGTTTTCCTTTTTGCTAACCAGGAGCTGCAGGTAAGTTGCAGCCTGGTGTTGTGGATTGTTTATTTGTTGTCATCTGTGATGTATTTGTCTTCCTTGTGGTCTCATCTGTGTTTGTGTATTAGAATAGAAATGGCCTAGGTAGTAGATTTAGTTGGTCCCCAGTAATATAAGGTAGAAAGTCAAGAGAATTCTTTAGTTAAAACAGGTCATTGACCAAATATTTTGATCCCTTTAAATATTATAAATATTGAATGATGTTTTAAAAGTTTCAAGAAATTGAAGGGCTGATTGAAACTCTGCTTATGATGATGCATTAAGTATTTCTCATCTTGGTGTATGTTTTCCTGCTGTATTACCTTTCCTATATTTATAAGCATGTATTTGAGGTCTTAGAAACGATGTCTTGCTTTTCCAGGGTGAAAGCATGGACAATTTCAACTGGGGAGTCCGCAGGCGCTCACTGGACAGTATCGACAAAGGGGACACACCATCCCTCCAGGAGTACCAGTGTTCCAGCAGCACCCCCAGCCTGAACCTGACAAACCAGGAGGATACGGACGAGTCCTCAGAAGAAGAAGCAGCACTCACAGCAAGCCAGATACTCTCACGCACACAGATGGTACAGTGACCTTTTCGTACAGTGACAGCTGGCCTCCTTTCTCCTAACTTACAACTTAGTAATTACTGTTTCTCTATATTGTGATTTTCATTTCAGTGCGGGTGAAATGCACACAGTGAAATGAAAATACAAAATTGTAGCCACAATGCAGTGTTCCATTATTCATGACAGAACTAACACACATTTGATACTGTGTGCCGCTTAGCCGCTGAGACGTATGTGCCATTGCTTCTCTCCTAGTAACAGTGAGCCGTGCTGGGCACTTTTAGAGGCCCTCGCCTCGAATGATACATGTTTTGGTATCGGTGTGAGCACCGGCTCCGCTTAATTCTCCACCTGCTTTTCTTTCCTCGTCAGCGTGGAAAGATGGAGCACAGCTTTGCTCTCTTTGCAAGATCAAGTCAGTTATATGGAGGTTCTGACTTGTATTCCAAGGGCCAGATGGCAGATATTCAGACAGAGAGACAGAGAGAGATGAGAAAACGAAGGCTGCAGGAGTAGTCTGTCAGTTCAGAAGTGTGGAGTGAGGGGAGCAGCGAGCACGAAGTGGTAGCTGGCTTGGAACTTGAAGGTGGCAGGACGAGGGGAGAGAAGGGGTGTGGATTAGCCACCGTGGCCCACGTGATGAGGAGTCAGCTGGTGCAGACCAGGCGGCAGCTACAGTTACAGCGCTCTTACATGAGGGCCCTTTCCATGCCTCTCTTTAATTGGGCCCATTTGCATCACACTCGGTCTGCTGGTAAAGCACTGGCAGTGCTGTTGAAAGGCCAGGCTGAGTTGGCTTTCGACAGCGAGCATGTACAGTTGTCAGCTTGTGGTTGGCTTCCTGTCACCTCTCCTGTTGTGGCGTCTCACCGTTACCCCAATATGTCTTTCCACTAACTTCCTATCACGTGTTAAGCGATAAGGTGTTGCTGATAACAGTAGCAGCAGTTACCACTCGCTGAGTGTCTGAGATTCATCAGGCCCTGGGCAAGGTGCTTTACGTGGATTAGTCACTATAACTCTCCCCACAACCACACAAGCTAAGTCTGGTTACAGCAGTTCTGTAGATTAAGTGACTTGTCCCAGGACACACAGCTAGTAAGTGCATTTGAGCCAGGCGGTCTGCATGCTACCTAAGAGACAGTCTCCTCCTGGGACTGTGCGCGTTTAAAGGAACAGTGAGTTGCTGGTAGCAGCGACTCAATGAAGAAGGCCCAGGCTCTCCCTGGAGCCAGACTAGAGGCTCAGAGGCTGGCATCGTGCCACCAACCTGCTGTGTAATTGTGGTCATTACCTACCCTCTCCCAGTAGTACCTGCAGTACCTGCCTCGTAGGAATTTCATGGGGAGGACATATAGTAAGTGCTTAACAAAGGCTGGCTCCCATGAGAGCCTCAGGGCAGAACTGACTGTCTCCTTAGAAGGCCGACCCTAGTCATAGTGGTAGTGAAATTAAAAAAGAATTTGAAGCTGATTCCTCCTCACAGGGAAAAAAAAATTAGTTTTTGCCTTTATCTATTCTGAATCATGAACTTGATTTTTCTTATGTTAAATATTGGCCGTTAAAAATGTATAACCCTGCATGGGCAGAAATTGAGACACAGATGTAGAGAACAAACGTATGGACACCAAGGGGGGGGAAAGTGGCAGGAGGCGGGTGGTGGTGTGATGAATTGGGAGATTGGGATTGACATGTATACACTAATATGTATAAAATGGATAACCAATAAGAACCTGCTGTATTAAAAAAAATTAAATTTTTTAAAAGAGAAAAAAAGTGTTTCTAAATATTAAATAAAATGTATACTTTTAAAAAATTCAAAAAAATAAAATAAAATCATAATCACAGTACCATGTCACACCTAAAAAATAATTCCTAAAAAAAAAAAATGTATAACCCTGCTTAAAAGAGGAAAAATTGTAATATTTTCTTAGAACATAAACCCACTGAGGCTGGCCTGCCATTACAACTTTATTGTCCTAATTCTTTACGTCTTACTGAAGTTTTGTGGTATTGATTTTTGCTTAAATAAGTGAATGGCCAGTTCAGACTTATGTGCCTGCTTCCCAGTTAATGCTGCTTCTTGAGAATCCACTGAGCGTTTGGTGCCAAAGCCACGGGGGAGGTGAAAGCGCCCCCTTCACGAGTCCTTAGACCAACTGCAAGCACGAGACGTCACTGTAAAAATAAGAATTTTAGGTCAAGATTAACACAGTCACAAGGAGCTCTTTCACTTTGGTAGTTTTTATTTAGCAAAATTTAACCCTTGTTAACGGATACGTCATTTCTGCTGATGGGTTAGTTGCTTGCGTTCACAGCACCAATTCTGGCATAGACTGAAATGAGGGGAAAAAGTAATTTTAGGAAGTCAAAGAAGCTCTTTATAACTATGGCCCCAGAATGTCTTACAACATAGAATGTTTCTTGTGGCCTTTGTGACCGTCACTGACTCATAAATGAACTCCTTATCTTACTGTCTCTCCTTTTAGTTAAACAATGATTCTGCTGCGGATGAAACCATGCCAGACCATCCTGATTTACTTCTTCAGTCTCAAGACTCCACGGGCAGCATCTCAACAGAAGAAGTGCTGCAAATCAGAGATGAGACCCCAAGTTTGGAAGCTTCTCTAGATAATGCTAACAGCCAGCTGCCTGAGGTGGGGAGACACGGGGGCTGGTGCATGGCCAATCTGGGCTCTTTTTAGCAATCCCGTTATACCCCTTGCTTTTCTCTTGAAAGAGTTTTCACCTGATACGCTAATTAATTTGATTTGTTACCAGTATTTCTAACCTGTTGGTTAAGTGATATAGTCAGATCTGATGATTGAAAAAAAAAAAAAAAAAAAAAACATTGATAGATTAAGGAAATGACCTACAGGTTAAAAATAACCCTGAGTGTTTTTAATGAGCATTTTGTGCTGCCGAACGTGATTAGGTTAATGTACAGGCGCTTCTCTGGGGATGGGAGCATCTTCTGTGGCGCTGTGCCTTCTTTGAAGGACCGCTTTTGTTTTTTCTTCTCTTTTTGCTTTGTATTTGGGTTTTTGTGATTGGTGCTATAATTGGGATGAAAACCTCAGGCCAGCTGTGTTAGCAGTTGGTTAAAATGAAACCTTTTAGAGAGATTTTGGAACTACTAGTATTATGTTTTTTGGAAAGGCCTGTGAGAAGTAAGCCAGATTCCAAGCTAATGACTGACCAAAAATAAGTAAGTATTAGTTTTCTTAGTTTTTTTGTTTCTTTTTTTTTTTAAGATTATTACAGATATTTTTTAAACTGTAATTGCTATAGCTCTCTCATATATGCTGTTATGCCTTGGTATTAGGAAAATACTATATTTTTTTCAGTGTTAACCAAATTAATGTAGTTATTAGATCTAGACCAATCTGGTTGTTAGATCTTATTATCTGAGTCAGTTGAAATCTCATGTTCTTATTACACTGACAGTGTATTGTAGATCTTTACAGTAAGCAGATATATTCTGAAATGAAGGCATTTGGGGAGTTTTTTAAATGCTCACATTAGTACGGCTGAAGTTTAGGTAATTCAACTCAACAAATATTTATTGAGATTTACTAGATGCTGGGCATTCCATTAGGTGCTAGAAAGATGAATAAGACATTACCCTGTCCTCAGAGTGTCCACTGTCTATTAAGGGAGACAGAGATGGTTTAAAAAAAGGGCACTACATGCCAATATGAGAAACTCAGTAATAGACATGCTCAAAGCTTTGTGAAAACTCAAAGGACAACCGATCAGCTGTGCATTAAGGGCGATGGTGGCAAAGGATGGGCTTCGTGGCAGTTGAGACTTTGCAGGCAGAGGGGCATCATGCAGAAAGACACGGCCATGTGAAATAACATGGTATGTGCAGGCAGCAGCAGTAGGAGAGATGGATGAGTCTAAGACATGCTGGGTCCCACAGGCCGTGCTAAAGACACACTTTACCTTGAGATGATAGGAAGTCATGAATTTTCATTCTTCCCAGAGATGCCTGTTATGTGACAAGCCCCGTACCAGATACCGACTTGGGAATACGGGGCACACAGGCAGTCAGACATTTCAGCAATATTTATTTATTGAGCCCCTGCCGTGTGCTGGGCACTGTCCTAGGCCCTGGGCATATAGCACCGTGTGAAACAGGCCAAGGCTCCTGGTTTATGGAGCTTAATTCTAGTAGGAGAGACACAATAAACAGGTAAAACAGATAAAACATAAATGATGTATCTGAAAGTGATCACCTTACTCTTCATACTAAGAAAATCTGACCGTAATGTGGACTTGGTAAGGGAGAGAGTTAGATAGGGCGGCATTTGAGGTGAAACAAGTAACGAGGAGCCATCCCTTGAAGGTGTGGAGAAAGAATGTTCAGGGCCCAGGAAACGGGAGTGGAGAAAGAATGTTCAGGGCCCAGGAAACGGGAGTGGAGAAGGCCCTGGTGTGTCTGATGAGCTGACAAGCCGGCCCTTGGGGCTGGAGCACGTGTACCTGAGGGAGTGGAGTTGGGGAGGAACTCCCCGAGGAGGGGCCTGGCGCTCTCGAGGGCAAGCTTAGAGGCCACGCTTAGAGGCCACGCTTAGAGGCTACACAGCAGGCAACCGTCGCAGGGTTTTCAGCAGGAGGACATGATCTGATTGTGTTTATTCTCTTCAATCTTGGCTTTTTCTGGGGCAAAGGGAAAGTCGGTTCCAGTACCTCTACCTGCCACATGGAGCTTGCAGTCTGTCATCAAGGAAGGTTAAAGTCCGATCAGTGTTTTTCCCTGGTGTGCCAAACAGTGTTAAATGACCCAAAATTGTGCCTTTAAAAAAAGTATGAAAGCACTAATATATTGAAATAAGACCAGAACTCTATTATATAGAGTTATATATGAGTTACATATGCTATGCATATTGCTATAAAGCAGTTTCTCAAGAAGAGGAATACAGTTAATTATAGTAGATGAAACATTTTATGAACTAAAGAAAAAATCCTAGAAATGTTTGAATTTTTCCCCTTAAATTATGTTAATATCGGGAAGAAGAAACGTAATAGGCTAAAGCATTCCACCTCAAGACAGAAAATTTAGAGCCCAGTGTGTCCTTCCCTTCTCTATAATATATACAAATTACTCTAGAAGAGATTATGTCCTTGTGTTTATCAGAGAAACCTCCACAGAGGGATTTCTTCTAGTATCTATAATAGTTTAGATACCGATTCATGTGTGACAGAAATTATTCCTTATAGGAAATGAAACTTGGAATGGAAGTGTGCGTGTGTGTGTGTGTGTGTGAGAGAGGGAAAGAAAGAGAGAGACAGACATTGTGTAATACGGTAAAGTTCAAGAAAATTTGATTCTCACCCTCTGTGTATAATAGTGGAATTCATTCCATTAACCAAAAAGCACTCTCTTCATGCATTCTAGGTGTTATTAGAAAATTTCAGCATATACTATATAATAATAATTTTAGGTAAAACATCTATTTTCAAATTATTATTCAAGAACAAATGACAACAAAATACAGGTGTACACTAATGAAAAGTGACGGCATTAAACTAAGAAGTTTGGTGGGTTATTTCAACATGATACGTAGAAGGAAAAATATCTTTCCAAATAACTAATGCTTACCCCTTTAATGGCCAGATCTTTAAGAAAAAAATTCAGATGGAAACCTTAAGTAGAGTGTACTGAGCGATGAAGGAATGATTATACTATATTATTTATAAAGTACTATCCTGTGAAGACTCAAAGAGTTTGTGCTTTCCCTGCATAACTACCTCCAGACCAGTGTTCCCTTAGTACACTTTGTGTTTTCCTGCCATGTTTCTGTGCCTTCGATATCTTCTAAGTCCTCTTCCCCGAGACACCGCCTATCTTAGCTTGGGCTGCTATAACAAAATACTGTCACCAGGGGTGCTTATCAACAATAAAATGTATTTCTCACAGTTCTGGAGGTCAGGAAGTCCAGGATCAAGGTGCCAGCCGTTCGTTGTCTGGTGAGGGCTCTCTTCCTGGGAGCTCTTCTTGCTGTGTTCTCACATGGTGGGAAAAGAACAAGCCAGCTCTCTGTCCTCTTGTAAGGGTCCTAATCCCATTCATGAGGGTTCTACCCTCATGACCTAATCACCTCCCAAAGGCCCCTACCTCTAATACCATCCCATTGGGAGTTAGGGTTTCAACATAGGAATTTTGAGGGGACAGAAACTTTTGGTCCATAGCACTATTGCTACCCCATCTTTGTCAAAGCCCCACCGTATGTTGTTTCCTCCAAAGAGACTAGTCTTCATTGCCTCAACCAGGTGTGATCTTTCCCTTTGAGTACCAGTAGTCCTCTGTATATCACTTATATTTACCTTACATGTACCACACTCTACTGTATATTATCGTCATTTGTACATTAGCCTAACCCCATTATTAGTTTGCACACTAATTGTAGTTATTAATTTATCCCAGAGCACCCAGCCCAGAAGCTGGTCAAAATCCTTCATTTTATACATGAATTTTACGGATGAGGTCTGAGGTCAGGGGCTCTGGATTTCACTTACTTTTCATACTTTGGAAGGAAAATTCTATTTTTATCCATGAAAAAGAGATAAGGAACTACTGTAGAACTAAGTAGTAACCTTAGGTCTAATTACTGAAAGAAGTTCATCTTTATTCCTAAAGCTGTGAGACTATTAGTGCTTACTTTCAAACTGATTGAACTAATGTCCATGCAAATTAAAACTGGTGCTGATATGACATGATATACACCCCGGAAGTATTTTTCTTTTTCTGTAGTGGTAGTTCATTTATTCAGCCAGTACCTGTTGAACTTTTACTCCACGCCAGGCACATGGCACCATTATTTCAGTAATGTTACAATGGATAGGAAGGAAATACCACTGTATACTTTATTTTTTTAATTTTTTATTTTTAATTAATTAATTTATTTTTGGCTGCGTTGGGTCTTTGTTGCTGTGCACAGGCTTTCTCCAGTTGTGGCGAGCGGGGGCTACTCTTCGTTGCGATGCGTGGGCTTCCCATTGCAGTGGCTTCTCTTGTTGCGGAGCACGGGCTCCAGGCGTGGGGGCTTCAGTAGTTGTGGCCCACAGGCTCAGTACTTGTGGCTCACGGGCTTAGTTGCCCCGTGGCATGTGGGATCTTAGTTCCCCGACCAGGGCTCAAACCCATGTCCCCTGCATCTGCAGGCGGATTCTAAACTACTGTACCACCAGGGAAGTCCCCACTGTATACTTTATAACACACATATCCATTATCATTTCCCCCCTTGACAAATGTTTATAGTTCATTTAATTCTCAAAAGTACAACAGTCTAAAGTTTCCCAGTGTTCTCTGAACTCTAACTCATTGATGAAGCAGCCTCAGAACTCAAACCTAAATGAGTTACTGTGGTCTTATGACCTGAAAGCAAATCTTACATCTCTGGTGTTCGGCTCACTTAAACCAGTCAGGTGGCCCTCCCTGTTTTCGTTCAGCAGCCTCCTGATTGGTCAGGACCTGTTCTTGATTCACGGTAGCCCCACAGGACCAGTGGGTTAACCATTTTGAATTACCTCCCCTTCTTATATCCATGATTCACTGGATATAAGGTTCAAGCATAATGAAAGAAATGACATTTCAAATAAGAGAGAATTGATAGTAATAGTACAAAGTTATACTTTGTGGAATTAGAATATGTATGAGAGAAGGTGTTATATATGTAAGGATATATTTCTAAGTAAACACCTAAATCCTAGTAGGAGAAAAAATATCTCCATGATGTTTCTAAGTGGCAATAGGTGATACATTTTAATTTCAAAATATTTTAAAGCTGGAAATATTTTTAAAAATCAATTTTATATGATCAGAGTCCAAAAATTCCAAAACTTAAACTGTGTAAATGAAGACTGCCTAGTAAAATAGATGAAGGTCGGTGGCAATAGTCATTTATTCTGTGTTGGTAAAATTCTCTTTAATGTTTTTCAAGGCCATAAAAAACATAATTGTTTTACAGGATACAAGCTCAGTATTAAAGGAGGAACAAGTTCTTACAGCCTTTGAAGATGAAGGGTCGTATATTATTCAAGAACAGCAGGATTCTCTCGTGTGTCAAGGGATTCTTGATTTAGAGGAAACTGACATGCCAGAGCCTTCGGCTCCGGAGAGCTACCCCGGGTCAGTCTGTGAAGAAGATGTCACCTTAGCTCTGAAAGAACTGGATGAACGATGTGAAGAAGAGGAAGCGGATTTCTCTGGGCTGTCTAGGTGAGAATACAGTATCACAGACACGATAATGAGGTGATATTTTTTCTCCTATCCCCTCCCAAATATGACCCTCTGTTCTGGTAAATGGACTTTCATTCCTGTGTATGTTTCCAAGGTAAAATGAGTTACCTCATTTTTATGATGGGTTTATTTTCTATAATTGACATTCACTTAAAGAAAAACAAGTAGGCCATTCTCAGAACATACTGAAGAGCATTCTGCATTTAGCAGTACACCGAATACCTATTTTGGCAAAATGCCAAATGGCCGAGTGTTAAAATCAATATTGGGCCATGGCCAGAACCAAGTATCAAAATCATGGAATGAACTCTGTGATACCAGAACAAATCTGAAATAGGTACCAAAAATTATTTTATAGTTTTATTATCAACAGTCATTTTATTTATTTATTGCGGTACGCGGGCCTCTCACCGCTGTGGCCTCTCCCGCTGCGGAGCACAGGCTCCGGACGCGCAGGCCCAGCAGCCGTGGCTCACGGGCCCAGCCGCTCTGTGGCATGTGGGATCTTCCCGGACCAGGGCACGAACCTGTGTCCCCTGCATTGGCAGGCGGACCCTCAACCACTGCGCCACCAGGGAAGCCCCAACATTCGTATTTTTAAAGCTTGACTTATATAATGGGCAAAAGTGACCATTTCTTATTACTGTCAGATGTTAGAGTGCTCCTTTTAAATGTTTATGCACCATAGCTTCAAAATTATCACAAAGTGATAGTTGAATTCTCAAATAGGACTTTTTTTCACTCATGGGCTGACAAAATTGAATAATCAATTATTACATAAAGTTCTTAAAAGAAAGTTTGGTGGCTGTTATGTAACTTAAATACCAAACAGTTCTATAATGATGAGACTTATGATATAATCTACATCTACTATTTTGCTTTTTAAATTAATTTTATAAATGTTTGTGGCTCAAAATAATGTTCTTTATAAGCACATCTAATTTAATGCACTCTCTATCAGTGTATCTATTTCCCTATTCAACAGTTTGAAGCTCCCTGATAATTATTTTTATAAGTAATCAAGTATATCAGAGCTTTACTCCTACAATAAAAGCTTTTCATTTGGGCTTCCCTGGTGGCGTAGTGGTTGAGAGTCCACCTGCCGATGCAGGGGACACGGGTTCATGCCCTGGTCCAGGAAGATCCCACATGCCGCAGAGCGGCTGGGCCCGTGAGCCACAGCCGCTGGGCCTGCACGTCCGGAGCCTGTGCTCCGCAACGGGAGAGGCCACAACAGTGAGAGGCCCGCGTACCGCAAAAAAAAAAAAAAAAAGCTTTTCATTTATATCAGTACTTCAAGTGATAATTGAGTTTTAACATATATAGCACATGAGATTTTTCACTCTCAGCGTATCTGGAATGCCTACCTACACTTGAAAGTGTACATTCAGATGGTAACAACAAATCTTGGTGACACACCTTGTTCATATTACTGACTTGGATGTGACAGTAGCCTATGCAATCACTCACTCATTGATCATACACAAGTTAAGGGACACCAGAAATGATGCAGGGGTAGATACTCAGCTGTCTGCCTTTCTAAAAGGCTGCAGCCAAAGTGCTGACTTTGGCCAAGCACTGAAGTTGAAATAGAATTAAACATCCTTACTAAATATAGGGGTGTATGTACTCAAGCTTAGAGGATACATTTTGTTCAAATCAATCACCACAGTGACATTTTAAAAATTAAACTTTTTGAGATAGAATTTTTCACTTCAAATGTCTGCCTCATTTTGATCTTTCCCCCCCCCCCAGTCTTCTCAGATCCCTCTCTTCCATAGGAATTGCTCCGTAATTTCTATAAAGCCTTGTGGAGCTACTCTGTAATGTGAAATACGCAATATTAAGACCCAGAGTCACACATTTCCTTATAGGATGCCCAACCCAAATACATCTCCATCTTTTCCCATTGTCTCATTTTTGTATGTATTATCTGACTGTGGGGATTATAAATTTCTCAAAGAAAATGGCCAGGCCTTATGTTTCTTTGAGTCAGATCTGTTACTGCCATACTGCTAGGCATATAGTATATGTCATGGCTTTAACACTGGGTTTGGTCCCATTTGAAGTCCTGGCTTCAAATTCTGGCTCTGTCATTTCCTACCCAGTAGCCTAGGCACATCATTTAACTTCGCTGAACTTTTTGTTTTCTCACTGGTAAAAAATCAAGATAATAATAGTACTTAATTGTCCTTGAGTTGCTGTGAAGATTGAATGAAAACAATCTGTATAAAGCACCTAATATATAGCCCTTGACATAAAAGTACATGACAAAAACTTTAAAAATATTATCATTGTCAATCTGGGCCTGTTCAAATAAAAAGCCTCCAAAATTGACCATTTAAAATGAAAGCATTCTAATCTGTATTATTCATAGAAGTTACAGAAATTATTCCATAGCCCTGGCCTATGCTAGGACTTGAGCTGTTGTAAGCTGGTCATGTGAAATTAGATTTCTAATTCCAAAGATGCTAAGAAAGAACAAGATGCTAGAAAGAACAGGATGAATAAGAAAATCTGCTTGTTTGTGCTTCCTCACAAAATTTAGGTGGTTGCACATTTTCTAAATCAATGTGTATATACGAGTAAAAAATAATCCATGTTAGATGACAAACTATTTTAAGTAATTGAGTGCATTCTTTTGTGATAATATTATGACGATGATATCTGTGTTAACAGTCAAGATGAAGAAGAGCAAGATGGTTTTCCAGAAGCACAGACATCACCTCTGCCATCACCATTTCTTTCTGCCATCATAGCCGCTTTTCAGCCAGTAGCGTACGACGATGAAGAAGAAGCCTGGCGCTGTCACGTCAACCAGATGCTGTCTGACACCGATGGGTCCTGTGCAGTGTTTACTTTTCACGTGTTTTCTAGGCTGTTTCAGGTCAGTGAGGTTTAGGGTTTCTGAATTCATATTATAGTTACCTGATAAAGTTATGGGGTTTTGGCCAAAATCAGTATCTCAAATTTTAATATTCCCACTGATTCCCTTTAAAAATTTTTTATTTTCCTAAGATAGTGATATTTAAATTTACACTTCGACACTGTAGCACTGCTGGGACATTATACAATGACTAGTACCGATATCGCCTCTAAGGCAATTAGAGTAAAACTTCAGAACAACATCTGATAAGTCTTCTGCAGTGTGCTAGGCACTTTCAAGGACACCAAAGAAATATAAAGCATGGTTCCTGCCTTCAAGGAGCTTACGTCAGTATCATAAGACAACTTATCATAAAGTGTTAAATTCATTGGCACTTTCATCACTGTGTGGGGAGGACCTTAAAAATTTTAGCCAGGGTTGCTTCCAGCCCTAAAAATAATATGAGCTGACATTTATTGAGCATTCAGTACATGCTAGGCGCTAGGCTAAATGTTCTACATTAAGTAATTCTTACAATAGACCTATGTAACGTAGATGTGTTTTTAGCATTCTGTAGCTAGGGGAACCAAGGCAGAGAGAAATGCCACCATTTAAGTCATCATTCTCCAAACTACCTGCCACCTTTCCTCCCTACCTCAGCAACTTTGCCCATCTTAGAAACCCAGCTCAGTACATATTCTCTCTGAGGTTTTCCCAACCAACCACTCCAACCTTCGGTCTCTCCCTCCTGGAAGTTCTTTAGTGCTTATTACCTGGAGCATTTATTTATTTAGTTCTGTAGTTTTGCATTGCTACTCGGGTTTCTATTTATATTCTTTTCATGCCAGAGATATAAATTTCTTGATGCCCAAGACTGTGGCTTATGCTTTTTTTTTTTCTAATTAATCATGACAGCTAATGGTGCTACACATATACATGTAGGTACACGTTAAGTATTTGTATAGTAATTACACTGTTGATGACACTAATTCATTGAGTGCTCACTATGGGTCAGGCACTGTCTGATTGTTTTATGTGATTGAATATTCTTGAGTTTTGAGAAGATTACCCTTGATGCATTTTGATGACTTAAAGTCAGAAGGCAGCTCAGAGCCAAGGAGAGTACACTACTTTTACTGAAAGTTTCTTTCAGGTAGAAACTTAACTTTAGAAGAGCTAATTCCTCACACATGTGAGGACTTTATTTCCAACAGCGTATATAGCATGTATTCCTTCTGTCTTTCCTAATGAAAAAACCTCAGGAATGGGGAGATGAATGGCCTGTATCAATAGTTTTTCTTTTTTCAGGAATACTGTTCTGTAAATACTGTTTTGATCATTTTTAGAAATTACCATGTTTCCTACAGAAGTGCCTAAAAACAAGGACTTACAGATCAGTTTTAAGAGTTCTATATATCACTACAATAATAGTTTTAAAATAAAAGGTTGCTCTAATTATAAATTATGCTTTTTTACTTAAACATGAAAAAAGGCTTTCATATGAAATACTAACATTTTTCTTATGTTTTCTCCATAGTCAATTCAAAGAAAGTTTGGAGACATAACTAATGAGGCAGTCACCTTTCTTGGTGAGAGTCTGCAACGCATCGGTACCAAATTTAAAAGTTCACTGGAAGTGATGATGATGTGTTCAGAATGCCCGACAGTCTTTGTGGATGCTGAAACAGTAAGTTTTAACGTGAGGGCTTATTATAAAAACTGAATTGAAATGGCATCATTCAGTAAACAGTCTTTTTTTAAGGTAATTCAGAATTCTGAAGTCTGAAGGTTCATATTTTCAACTTGATTATAAATATCTAGCAGAATATAATTCCCGTGTATTATATGCAGTGGCTTGTGACTATTTCTGATTCTGGCCTCTCCCTGCCCTCACCCTCCACAGAGTCCTAGATGGGGAAGCTGAAAAATCATGCTCTAGAGATGTGTACTTTTCCTGCTTCCTGAGTAAAAGCGGGTAGGAGAGGGCTAGACCTCCCCCCATGAAGAACCCAGAACTCCCTGGTCCTCCCCACTTGTGTCCAAGCACGCCTGTAGATGATGTATTAAGGTTTTTAAAGAATTAAGGTTTAAAAAAGCTTCAAGGGTGTTACCTTTAAGGTATATCCTGGACTGACATGCCATTTTTGCCTGAGCCCATTTTTGAAGGCAGTTGAAGGCATGCTTATCCTTCTGACATTGCACTGCACTTCTCCTCTGTTTCAGTGAAAGGTCAGTCCTTAGTATGGGACAGCGTACAGTTAGGGAGGCCGGCTTAAGCTGGCCTGAAAACCAAAGTTTTTGGTCTCAGGATTGTGATCAGAAATGGTGACCTGTATCAATGTGTTTCTGATTTGACAGCTGATGTCCTGTGATTTGCTAGAAACACTCAAGTTCAGTGTTTTGGAATTGCAAGAGCACCTGGATACATACAATGCCAAACGAGAAGCAGCTGAGCAGGTCAGTCTGTTTTTACCATGTAAAATGAAGTAGTTGCTTGTGACACTAGAAGCGCTAACCTGGCATAATAGCTGAGATGGAAAACAGAACCTATTAACACTTGCCTCAGGGTTATACTGAGAATGTTGGGGCCTTGGAGCTCTCTGTCCAGTAAATTCCTATCTTTAGCTTTTAGAAATTGGCCCTCTAAGAGCCTAAGAGCACAATGGAAAATGAGCTTTATAAAATGCTTCTGTGTTGAGACTATAATAGCTGCTGTCAACATTGCAAGCTGGGGTATAAAGGCAGTATTTCCCTGAGAAAGGCACAGTGATGTTGTGGTCCAGAAAAATCTGCAACCTGTGACAAAGTGGTCCTCTTTTTCCTGTGATGTGTATGTGTACGTGGGCAAGCAAAGGGAGAAAGAAGCACACAGTGTATTATAGATACTACCTGCAAAGAAATGTTTAACTCCAGTGTGGCACTGCAAAACACAGTCGTTCTATTCCCTGAGGGTAAATCCAGTATATTTTCAATTGGCAGGGGCAGAAAAACTTAAAGGAAAAAAAGTTTCTCCTTTTCACACAAACTGCATACAGTAGGCATTTTTTCCCCTAGAATAGGAGATGAGTCTTTCATTAATAAGTACTAAATATCTATCACATGTAAAGGCCTATGAAAAATGAAGTGTTAAACCTGTTTCTTATTCCCTAAATACTCTAGATAGGAATATAAAGCACAGATACTGTGCATGAATAATTAGGAACAAATGTTTAAATTATAGCTATAAATAAAAGTACTGGCAAATCATACAGGTCTAACAGAGAACGGATGCAAACCAAATGTATGATTTCTAAGGAGAGGTCCCTTTTGGCTGATAGGAAAACTTCATGGAATAGAGATGCAACCTTAGTCCTTGACAGACGTTAATTTTAGATTGGGGGATTATCTCAGGAAAAGAATATGGTATAAGAAAATACTTATTAAGGGGGTAGTGATCTTATATCTGGACTGAAATAGTAATGACAGATTGGAGAAGAGGAGAGTTTTCAGTAGCAGGAAAGTATCGGGCAAGATCTGGCCATGTTACAAATAATGTTGCTGTGTAACTTCTTATACATGTCTTTTACGTATATATGTTCACATACCTGTTGGATATCTATCTAGGAGTGGAATTGCTGGGTCACAGGGTATACATCTGTTCAACTTTAGTAGATTCTGCCAAGCAGTTTTCTAAGAGAGGTTACATCAATTTACAATCCTATCAGAAGGGTGTACAGGAGTTACCATGCCCTAATCCCTTTGCCACCACTTGGTATTGCCAACTTTTAACATTTTGTCATTTTTGGTGGATGTGAGGTAGTATTTCATGATATTATTTTGCATCTGTCGGATGACTGTTTGAGCACCTTTTCTTCTTCATTTAGCTATTTTGTGAATTGTGCCTAAAGTATCTTGCCCAATTTTGTAAATGGGTTATTTGTGGTTTTCTTATTGATTTGTAGGAGTTCTTCATTCTAAACGCAAGCCTTTTACTGGATGTATGAATTACAAATTTTTTCCCCCTCTGTGGCTAGCATTTCCACTATCTCAATAGCATTTTTTTGATCAACAGAAGTTTTTCATTTTACTTAGGTCCAAGTTAATCCATCTTTTCCATTATGGTTAGTGCTTTTGTGTTTTCAGAAATCTCTGTCTATCCTAGGAGGTTGATTGCTGTGATAATAGTCCCATGAATCATGCTCCTCTGTGTCCACGCTTCTTTGCAATATGACTTTGCTGTTGTTCCTCCCATCAAAGGGATGGAATCTATTTTCCCACCTCTTCAGTCTGGATGGCCTTGTGACTTGCTCTGACCAATCAAATTAAGAAGTGATGCTGTGCAACCTCTGAGATTAGCACTTAAGAGGTCTTTTGCAGCTTCTACCTTTGCCATCATGCCTGTCAGAGTGTAAACTGGAACAAACTCTGGAAAACTATTTGACCTCCAGCCTCCAGGAGGATGAGAGGCCATGTGGAGGAGAGTGGAGGCATCCAGCTGACTGCCAGCATACCAGACACTTGAGGAAGGCCAGCTTGGAACTTTCAGCCCCAGTCAAGCCATCAGATGACTGTAGACTCATGAGTGACCCTAGGCAAGACCAGGAAAAACTCCCAGCCAACACAAAGATTTATCTTGTTGTTTTAAGAAGCCATTAAGTTTTAGGGGCGGTTGGTTATACAGCAATAGATACCGCTTACAACAGGAGAACATCGAATACCTACAAATTAAGTCTATTTAAAGATGTGCTAAACCTCCACACAGAAAATTTCAATTATTACTGAGAGAAATTAAAGGCCTCCCGAATAAATGGAAGGCTATATACCATGTTTATGAATCAAAAAACGCAACAGTGTGAAGTCATTTTTCCCCAAAATGATCTATAGATTGAATGCAATCTCATTCCAAATTTCAGACAATATATTAATGGAAATTGACAGGCTGTACAGTCGTGAACACAGGTCAGGAAACTATAGCCCTCAGGTCATATCTGGCTCCCTGCCTGTTTTTGTAAATAAACTTTTTGGGAGCATAGCCATCCCATTTGTTTACCTATTGTCTATGGCTCTTTTGCACTGTGACACAGAATGGTTGCAACAGAAAATCTATGGTTTGCAACACCTAAAATATTTACTGTCTGCCCTCGACAGAAAATGGCTTCCAAATCTTGTCCAAAAGGAGCCACAACAAGGTCTAAACAACAGAGTGAGACCTACCTCCAGTAAGACCTATTAAAAATCTCAAAAGAGTGTAGTGCGGGCACAAAATTAGACAAATAGACCAATAGAACATAACAGACCCACACATACAGAACCATATAATTTACAGGAAAGGGCTCTATGGCAACGCAGTAGGAAAAGAATGTTCGGTAAATTGTGCCGAATCCATTAAAATATTTGTATGGAAGAGAAAAATGAATTTGATTCCTTCCTAAGCTACCATCTCACCATTTCTTATCCCATCTATTCTGTTACTTTTTCCTTCCTTTCTTCTTTTCTATCAACGATTTTTCATTATTCAGTTTTTCCCCTCTAATAGTTTTTTAGTTATACATTCTTTTATTATTCCTTGAGTCTTCTAAGGATCACAGGTGAAAGTCTGGGGTATTTATCAGGACCCTGCTCTCTTGGCAGGGATTGAACAATTTTTATCTCATCTCCCCAGCACCACGAGACCAGAAAGTCTCTGCTTACCTTTTCATCCTCCCAGATGCTATTACTTGCTTTCTTAGCCTCTCCTCCTGCACATGACAGATATAGGAACAAGTGCCCCAAGAGCAAACTGCACACAGATTGGTCGGCTCCCTTCTCTGCAGTTATCTCTTCTCCAGGATCTTGGCCCTCAGTACCTCACTACCTGTGATAGCCCTGTTTTCCCAGCCCAGTGAACTATAAGCCACTACTTTTTGTTCAGCTTCTGAGCCCATGGACATCAATGAGCAAGTCCCCTAGGGTAATGCTGGAGTCAATGTACAGCTCCCTTCAGTACTTTTCTCTGACTCCCTAAATCCTCCTGGCTGGTGGTATTCAGCTTCCATAGTTGTTCTTGGAGGACTGGCCTTATACAAGCTACCCCATCATACCCAGAAGCCAAACCTCTCCAGTTAAATTTTAACCTTTATTTGAGCCTTGAGTAAAAAAAAAATCCATCATGGGGAAAAAAAAAAAAAGTCCATAATGACAGGAAGACTGTTACATGTGAGTTGGAGGGTATTCTGTACACTGTATCTTGTATACACTGACTGGGAAGGTGTGGACCTGTACTTTTGCAGGCCAGTGTGTAGCCACGGGACAATAGGGTTGGGACTTTTCTTGTAACGGAATAAAAATTAGAAATAATTACTTTGAATAGTGCCCCCCAAATGCCATATCATAGGCATACAGTATAAAAAAATTATATCTAGTAAGAACAAGCCATTAAATAAGCAATTGAAAGTATTTTTTTCAAATGTATCAGTATACTTGGACAAACTGGGCTGGACTTGCGATGAGGATGAAGTGTATAGGCATTTTAACATTTTGAGTGAATAAAGATTAAGGTACAGATTCCATGATAGATGTCAACTGAATTTTGCTCATATAAAGAAATCTGCTAGATAGCTTTTGACAGTGACCGCCAGCAGCTGTATCTTACTAGGAAAGCCTAACATGTTTTTCTTCTGAGAGGCTGTCAAGTAAAGAGCCTGAGGGCCCGTGTAGGCTGAGGAACCAGGATAAAAGGGACATAAGGTCAAAGAGATTGTTTTGAAACAACCGAGACATTTAATTTTCATTCTTTGCATGTAGACCATTAACAGCTACAACTGAGAATTTCAAATGTCTACTACTGAAATATTTTCAGAGTAAAAACGTAGCTAGTAGTTTTTCTCAAAGTCCTAATGACTTCATATATATATATATATATATATATATATATATTCGTTTTATTATATTTAATCTATCACACAAAAAGAACTAGGAAGTCGAAAGAACTGGTAATATTAATAATATCAAACCGTGGAAACCCAGGAGCTTAACTTGAAGGCTCTAAGCTTTCACTTTAGCTTGGAAATTCTATGACTCCAGTGTCTTTTCCCCACTAAACCGTAGTGCTATTATTTTCTTTTTATCTGACCGAGGAAAAGGTCCCTTAAATAAATATCCATCTTTAGGACCAGCCCCTGGAAAAGGAAAATCCACATTTGGCTTCTGTATTCAATATTCATTGGAGATAATATGTTTGTCATTTATTGCTGTCCAAAAAGGAAGAAAAAAGAAACAAAAACAAGATTTAAAATGTATTTTAGTTTCTGTTTCACTAATTAAAAGTGACACAAGTCTTCTGAGAATTACACTTCCGATAAGCAAACGGACCTGGTTAATTCTTTCTAAGTTGCCTTTATTAAATTGACAGGACAGGAAGCCCATCTTTCATTTCCCCATCTTACATTAGACAAAGGTCAGGTATAGGTTGTGAAGATTTCCCATAAAATCTACAAAATGAATATTCTTTACTGAAATGGAGCGCCACAAGGCCCTGGAATAGAAGACAGCTGATTGTGTTTCCATTAGTAAACCGTCCCCAGCGTGTGCATGTAGCCACATACACAGTATCCTCTGCTTGGGTTTGTTGCATACAAATGATTCAGCTCAAATGGAGATGAAAGTCTATGTCTACAACCAGTCCTAGAAATTCAAGTTCACTTTTTAAGACTGTTGTTTTATTTATTTTTTAAATTTATTTATTTATTTATTTAGTATTTTTGGCTGCTTTGGGTCTTTGTTGCTGCACATAGGCTCTTCTCTAGTTGCGGCCAGCAGGCTTCTCACTGCGGTGGCTTCTCTTGTTGCGGAGCACGGGGTCTAGGCGCACGGGCTACAGTAGTTGTGGCACGTGGGCTCAGTAGTTGTGGCTCGCGGGCTCTAGAGCGCAGGCTCAGTAGTTGTGGCGCACAGGCTTAGTTGCTTCGCGGCATGTGGGATCTTCCCAGACCAGGGCTCGAACCCGTGTCCCCTGCATTGGCGGGCGGATTCTTAACCATTGCACCATCAGGGAAGTCCAAGATTGTTGTTTTATATGAGCAGGCCATTACAGTACCAATTTCATTATGCATTGTGCAATTACTGTATTAAAATTTACTGTTGTTTATTTTTTCAGTGGTTAGACAATTGTAAGAGGACATTTGGTGCCAAAGAAGACATGTATAGGATAAACACAGATGCACAAGTAAGTTTCTTATTCTTAGTTTCGCTATATTTCTGTATCAGGTAAAATAATATGTATGCTCAAATGTCCTTGATATTCCTAGAAATAAAGAATATTTGTAACATTTTTCATTTTTGTTATCAGAACAATCTTCGTAAAAGTTAGGTTCAGTGGAATATTGGCTTAGTAATGAAAAATTCACTTTAATAAAAATGAACGGCCAGCTTATGACTGAAGCTTAATAACATTCCATAGATAAGCTCGATGAATATCTGGACAGTCCAAGTTGACTTTTAGTTGCATCTGCCTCTCTAAACATTTTTTCATTCTGCATTAGTACTCTACAGATAAATAGTCTGGTCAGGATATCGAACCTGAGTAATGTTATATACATTCATACTAGCCCTTCCGAAGCTGAAATTCTGATTGGATAAATTATGGGTTTTGCTAGTATAAAATTCAGTGAAAATAATAGTAATATATTTGCTTAGAGAAAAGTGCACATATGTAACACATACATTATAGGAGGATAAAATTAAGACCTACAAATCATTCTAATAAAAGTATAACTTCATATGGGGAACACGTATTAATCAGTTAACACCCTTTGCATTTGACGTGAGAATTCTAACCTTTTACAACATCAGATTGTTACAGATTTCTAGTCACTGTAAGTTATTGTACTATTGTAATAAAAATGTGAAGCTTTACAAAACTGAAATGTTGAGAAAATAACAGTATACTCTCAATAAATGTAAACTATTTGCCAGGCACTGTGCTGAGCATTTCACATTCATTATCTCAGTCCTTACAGCTCTGTCTAGTGGATGTTGTAATTAGCCCCATTACACAGATGAGGATACATAATAAGCAATTAATAAATATTTTAAAATAAATGAGAAAAAGTATATGCAAATTAAAATTGAGGCTCAGAGAAGCTAATTTATCTAGACTCAGTAAGTAAATAGATTAAGATTCAAACCTTGGAAGGCTGACTCCAAATCCTGCTCTGTCATAAAGAAATTGTCAAATAATCTGTGTAAAGAAAGAAACGAGGCAAGATAAGAAATTAACCCCAGACTAGAATTAGATCCTTTGGTTCTAATTCTGTCTTTGCCACTATGGCTTAAGCAAGTAACAAACTGCTTTTCTCATATATAAATTAGGTGGTTAGACTAAGTGATTTCTTATACCCCTTCTACCTTGAAGAAAATGAGTTCCATCTCCAGGAGTCTGTGTCAATTAATATAGCTTGAGGTTTTCTACTAAGTGAAAACTGAAAACTCTGTACGTTGAAGACTTCCACTGATATCTTAGGTCTCCTCTCACATTCAGCTCCTTGAGAGCAGGGGTCCCTTTTTGCACATTATGTATTGTCTTTTGCTGTATACCAGTATAGTCTTTTGCATAATAAGCAATCAGTACATATTAAAAGTAAATGAAGACTGTATATGCAAATTTCAGTACACTAAAAAGCAATATTTTTAAATGTACAGTGTTAACATATTTAGCGTGATTTCTAGTAATTCAGAGCTATGAAATTAATTACGTCTGTGTTATTTCCTACAGTTGTGATCGTAAACTTTATCAGTGATTTTCTTTTCCATTACATCCCAAAGTAGATGCTCTGGATAATACGTGTGTAGAGTCAGTTTTTATTTATGCTAATGGAAGTGAAAAAAAAATATTTAAAAGCTCAAATTGTTGTTAGTTTCCATATAAAACTGTAAGTAAAACCTCAGAAATTTAGATATGCTAATATGTTTGACATTGGATTGTGCTCAACTAACATTCACAGGATGACCATCTACATAATTTATGGTAAGCAGTACGGAGCTGAAGTTCACCTTTGCTTAGCAAATCCCTTCTAAATTGATGGGAATAAATGTTATATAAACAGTGCTTCAGAGGAAACTATTTAGAAAAGCAGATTTCAAAAAGGACTTTTAGAAGCAATATTTACATTATGGCGATTGCTGTTTTAATTAGAAGTCATTCTTCTCCATTAATGAGACTAGGTCTAAGTTGCTGTAGATATTTTAATGTAATAATTTTTAAATATTCCATAACCTGGATGTTTCACGGTGTATTTTACGTTATCTCGTTTGATTCAAACCTAGTTGGGTTGAATTTCTGAGGTTTACTAAATTACATTTGCAATGCAATTTAAAACACACAACTGCTCTCAATATTTTACCTTCCGATTCAGCACTAATTATGGCAACTTAGGACTTAGACAGCAAAGGGTAGGCAACCCAGAATGAGCCATGCCAGAGAGAATCTTCTCATGGGCAAATACATATTACATAAAATTATAAACCAATTATTTTCTGAGAAGAGCAAATCATTTCATATTTTCTAATCAGAAGTTTTCCACTTTACTAACGGAAATTTATTTGGCTTTTTTTTTTTTTTTTTTGGAAAGGCTATAAAAACCCAGATAGAAGACCACTTTCAGTAGCCAACTTTCCCAATATCCCACTAGTTTTATTCTTTGTAGCTTTTGCACAAGAAATAAACTATAGCCTAAATGTAATTTAGCTGTTATTTGGCAAAGAGTGAAAAAACACCCTGGATTGTTACAGTAAATGTCTAAAAAGTTTTATTCTGGAAATAGCATCATAAATTTTTCTTTTGGGTGTAATTTTAAATGTTCTTCAGTTTGCCTGGGACATCTGTGACCCTAGTTAAAATGATTTGTTACACTAATTCTTGGTCTTTTTCTTCCTTTGTATTTTTTGTGACCCGATCACCTTCTTGCTTAGCAAATGGAAATTCTAGCAGTAAGTGACCTGTCTTAATTTATAGACTACTTATCCATGTCAGACAAACTGGTTTTCATTTGCCATTTGTGACCTAGCAATGTTTCGTCATGGACTGCTTTAAGAGTAGTGTGTGCTTCAGTTTTGCATAGCCCTAATCCATGAAATGTTTCAGTCCTACAAAGACAATGAGGTGTTATAATTAATCTGTACAACTAGCGCTGCCTTTTTACACATCTCTAACATGTCTCCTTTTATATTTCTTAATTTTAAGAATCCAAGTGCATTTGTTAATTTCATCGTCTTGTTTCAGTGAGATTACAAATTTGCTTTTTAAAAAAAAAAAAGGAACTCATTTTAAAGACAAACTATTCTTACTTTTTAGGTGAGAGGTTATCCAGAGTTTTACTTTTTGCTTTATCAAGCACTTGTTGATAAACGCAGTGAGATGTACATCTCAGTGTGGCAAGAGTATATGCACTTGTAAATTCTTCTCGTTATGAAGTTAAAGTTTTAAGTTCTAATGAATTCTTTTTAAAGCATTCTATTTATTGCCTGCTGAAAAATTCTGTTTGCCTAATGTGAAAATGTGCTTCACACTAAAAATGAATTATGTAACCAATAATCTTTAAATTTTTATTTTAATCCCAGTCTTCAGAGCATCTTTCATCTGTCTTTCATCAACTTCATACCATATTAACTTGCTTACTGCAGAAAAATTAAGCTCAGAACAAATTTTAACAATTATTTACTTATAAATTTTTATTTGAAATATGTTGTCTAGTCAAATATGGAAAATAACACCTAAATTTAACACAGTTTTATTTATTTCTAGGAACTGGAGCTCTGCCGAAGGTTATACAAATTGCATTTTCAATTGCTGCTTCTGTTCCAAGCCTACTGTAAACTTATCAATCAAGTAAACACAATTAAAAATGAAGCAGAGGTAAATATTCAGTTGTACTAGGCATTAGTAACTGATTCTAGGAAATTAAAATACATGCATACATATTTCCTTGCAGGAGCAATGAAGTGAAAAGTCGCTTAGAGTGAATCTTCCCCCCACCCCCACCCCAGTTAAGCATTATTGGTTTTTGAAATGATGTACTATTTCAGGACCTGTTCGTAAATGTGACGGCAGATATCCAGCGATCTTAAAAGATCCCAGACCTTAAAGATCGCAGTAGCAGCAACAGATCATCTGTAATCAAAAATGAAGTAAAGCACGTCAATTCAATAAAGACAAAATTGTATTATGAAAGCCTCTAACGTCTTGTCCACATAGTATTTCTATAGTTTAAGTAATGCACACAAGAATAAACATGTCAAGAGCACTGCGAATGTTAGAAATCGTGTCATGAATAGATTCAAAAGTAGGGACTTGAGTCTTTTTCCCCCTTGTCAACCACTGGTACCAAAACTATCACCGAGGAAATCACTTCGCTTTCTAATCTAAAGTGGTTACATTTATTTTAAAAAATAAACACGTACTGGTTTATATAAAATACCCTGGGTAAGTAACCCTTTAAAATATAAAGACTTCTCATTACTGTCAAAATTTTTTTTCATGATCATCCCATAATTCCAGGCCTACTGTTAGCAAAAAAAAAAAAAATAACATAAATGTATTTTTACTATCCAAGATGAAGTGTATATCACATGTTAAAACCAATATAAACATTGGTTGCAACCAATTATTTTAACTTATTACAATGTAACAGTTATTACACTTAAGACCACCTGTTTTATCAAGAGTAAAGACTACTATTTGGCAGCTGAAATTATTTATTCCAACTGAATAGAGAACTCGAAATATTAACTGCCCATAAGGACTAAGTTTAACCGTTGAAAATAATCTTTAAGAGAAAATACTGCCACCATTAGATGTATCTTCACAGCCAAGTAAATGCTCTTGTTGTTACTGAACATACAAATTGATCCTTTTAAGGTATATTTATTTCTTTTAGGTCTTCAACATGTCAGAGGAACTTGCCCAGTTGGAAAGTATCCTCAAAGAAGCCGAGTCCGCCTCAGAAAATGAAGAAATTGACATTTCCAAAGCTGCACAAACTACTATAGAAACTGCCATTCATACTTTAATTGAAACTTTGAAAAATAAGGAATTTATATCAGCTGTAGCACAAGTCAAAGCTTTCAGGTAAATTGTGAAGGAATTTATAGGAGATGCCTTTATACCTAACTGGAAGTTGATAAAGATTGGGTTTGGTTTTCAGTTTGATGTTTGAATATTATGTCTTTGTGAAAGGAAAACATGACCTTATTTTGTACAGTTACCAATGAAATGACACCAATTTTAGATTTTGTTCATTCTGTGATACTTTCACATTAATGTTTGCTCAAATATTAAAACAGATCCTCAGTGATTCAAAAGGAAATTATTTTTATAGGTATTAACTTAAAAGTAGTTATCTTTAATAATTACTTTGAGTCTCAGGACTTAAAAATACTGTGTGTTTTCAGATCTCTGTGGCCCAACGATATCTTTGGCAGTTGTGAAGATGACCCTGTCCAGACACTGTTACACATCTATTTCCATCACCAGACCCTGGGCCAGACGGGAAGCTTTGCAGTCATAGGCTCTGACCTGGACATGTCAGAAGCCAACTACAAATTGATGGAACTTAATCTAGAAATAAGAGAGTCTCTACGCATGGTGCAGTCATACCAACTCCTAGCACAGGCCAAACCAATTGGAAATTTGGTGAGCACTGGATTCTGAGAAACTTCAGGCATTTAGGAAGAGACTAAACTGAAGGCGATTAAGAATATTAACGAGCACCTTCTATGGACCCTTGCAGTTCACTGTCAAACTTTACCAGGGTAAAAAAGTAAGAACGTCAGAATCAGATCTGAAGGGGAAAAAAACGAATCGTTTAACAGCTGCCAATACCTCCCACAATAACTGTATGAAGAAAGAATTTTTTTTAATTACTTTACCTAAGTGAAAAGAAAAGGGCTAAAAGTGATGCATACAAATATATTGCTTTCTGGAGAAAGAAAGGAATTCTAAGAATGTCTGCAATGATGGCCTCTAATACTGAGACATTGGAAAGCAGGTGAAATGAGGCTGAGATCGAGGCTGGTTCATTTTAGCTGCAGACCTGCAGAGATGCTTGGAGTTCTAGTAGTCACAAGCATAATCAACAACTGACAGTTAATCATCTACATGAAGAACATCCAGTCGGATGGATATACACAGAAAGACTTCTTTGCAAAAACCATTGATTTTTTTTCCCCCCCCAACATGTGGGATAAGGGCGTGGGTGTTTTGTTTTTTGGTCTGTATAAGGAATTGTGTGTGTGTGCGAGCTGAGATGTGTGAATATGTGATAGTCATATTTTCAAGGTATGGATGTTTGGTGATAACGTCTCAGAGCATGCCTAAAAGAGCACTGCAAGATTATTTTTGAAAAAATTTTATTTTATTAGATCTAACTCTTCATAGTGTGTAAATGTTAGAACATTTTAATAATATTTTAAAACTGGGCTTTCCCAGTATTTCAAAAAGAAATAATATATCTGTTAACGTTATTGGAATGCTGCTCAGTTCTCTGATCAGTGCTTATGTTACGATTGTTGATAACTAACCAAAGTAGATGCCTGCAGAGACTTTAAAATGTAAAATAAAGATGTATGCTGCCCGTCAGCTCTTCTCATTAGAAAAGTTAACTTATTTTACTCCATAATTATTATAGAAACTGTATAGATTAAAACCAGTATTTTCTTGTACATTTGTGCAATGCACTGTTATACAAGAAGAGGTGTACAAAGCTAAAGAAAAAATTGTGGTCATTGATGGTAAAATATATGACTTGCAGGCCCTCAAGTCTGCAGAATTCAAGAAGAGAGATGCAAATGCATTTTTATATGTTTATTCAGGACTCACATGTTTCACCCTAAAGGAACCTGGGGCTATGGGGGAAGATGAAAGGAAGCCTGAAGACTGACTACCAAAACATGCAATATACTTATTCACTGTCCAAGCCTGTAGCATAACATGAACTGGATTCTCTGTCCTTTTTTTAAATAACATTTTGTAAAAGAAACGAATGTAGTCCCACAATTCCTCTGATTTGAAAGGAACACCTTGTATTTTTTATATGCATCTCTTATCCACTGTGACTTTTCTTTTAAACTGGGCTCTGGGATTCCAGAGTTTAGAATGTAGAAATGAAATGCTTGGCTTTGCCTTTTCTTGGTGGTGCAGACCCCTGCCCGAAATGTAATTATGCTCAAGTGCATTAACTGAGGGCCCTGTGCACGCCGCTGGACTGCTGACTAGAGTTATGTTACCTGTAAAATTCTGTAACTGGTCACAGCACGTTCATAATCACTGTATTTTTTGACCCTGATAAAAACAATTATTTTGATGGTGTTCTGGTACTGTAAATGGTGTCCTTTAAATTATTTAATAACTTCTGGGTGCGGGGCAGGAAGAGAGGGGTGGGTGTCTGGAGACACACCACACTTTACAGCCTATCTTACCATCCCCTATTTTTCTCACCCTCCTTATATCCTTTTTGTTAAAATAAAAAAGCATTGTAGGTGTTGGTTTGTGTTGTATTTTAAGAAAGGATGAATGATTAGAGTGTGCATAATTAAGGAACTTTTCAAATGTTGCCTTCATTATTCTTAAAAATAATTTTCCTTCAAAAGGGGAGAACAGGGCTTCCCTGGTGGCGCAGTGGTTGAGAGTCCACCTGCCGATGCAGGGGACACGGGTTCGTGCCCCGGCCCGGGAGGATCCCACGTGCCGCGGAGCGGCTGCGCCCGTGAGCCATGGCCGCTGGGCCTGCTCGTCCGGAGCCTGTGCTCCGCAACGGGAGAGGCCACAACAGTGAGAGGCCCGCGTACCGCAAAAAAAAATAAAGGGGCGGGGGGGGCTGGAGAACAGATTCAGTTCAATTGACTAATTACCCAAACCAAACCTTCCAAACAGTTGAAATTTCCTTCTCCTATTTATATGTAACTAAGCCTATTAATAATGTAATAAAGATTAATACACATGCAGAAAGCAAGATGCAGATATAAAGTCATTAAGATTGTCCTTTTGCAAATCAGATTTCCTTAAAACCTGTAATTTTTTGCTCCTTGTCCTCTGGGTCCAAAGTTTGCACTTATTAACAAAATATATCAAATGCTTAATTTATTAAACACCTTATTTAGTTCCAATCAGAGCCCAGTCTTTGCTCATACAAACTTTTTCCTTTGCCCACTAAATTTATCATTTTTAAACAGTAAGTTTGTAAAATCACAAGATAAGAGATCTGGGTACTTCCCTGGTGGTCCAGTGACTAAGACTCGCGCTCCCAATGCAGACGGCCCGGGTTTGATCCCTGGTCAGGGAACTAGATCCCACACGCACAACTAAGAGTTCGCATACCACAACTAAAAAGATCCCGAGTGCCGCAACTAAGACCCGGTGCAGCCAAATAAATTTAAAAATATTAAAAACAAAAAAACAAATATCTGGCAGTTTCTCCAAAGAAGAAAAATCCAAAGGATTTTTACACAATTTAGAAAATATTTTCTACTTTTAGTGATATAAGATCTACCTTAAATTTAGGAAATCGTCAGACATTTTCTTGGAACAGACTCACCAAAGCCAGAGTGAGTGTACCTCCTTTTGGTCTATGAGAACTGCTCATCCACCAGCATAACCTACACTAGAGGAAATAAGAATCAATGTGATAATAATTGTACTTTATGGCATTCTTATTTTTAAATTTTCAAAGTGATCCACTGTCACTTCAGCAAATGTAAGAAATATGAACAAAACTAGAATCACTTCTCTTGACACCCAGAGAGAACAGTATTCTGGGATATTTCCTTCTAGCCTCTCACTCTCTCAAAGAAAAATCAGTTTTATAAATTTCCAATTATACATACAGTTTGACAGTGCCTTAGTGGTAGAATGTTATCACCATAACTCATGAATCATGAGTTTTTATACCACTTTGTTCAATGTCCGAATGGCCACTAACTCTAAGTGACACATATTTTGATCCTTGCTTTGCTCAGCTGTAAAATAGGGTTAGCTGCTCTATTAGGAAAATTAATGGCAAACAATATTAAGCTTAAAGAATGATTAACAGCCATTTTAATAGCTGTATTAATAACCACTGAATTTGTCCTAGGACTCACTGAAGGTATATTCCTATTGTTCCTCATTCATTCAGCAAACGCTCAGAGTGAATATTATGTACCCCTTGCACGTCATGTGAGTCAGCTCGGTTTCCTATCCGTGTACATACCCTCAACCACATCAGGAGTTAATAGTGTTAGCACAAAACACATCACCTTCACCCACACCTAGAGTTCTCATCCTTCATTTCTCTTTGGTCCCACCACCATTTTATCTGATCTTTGCAAGACTCCGTACAGGTTTACAGGCATCCACCATACTGCCAGAGTGATTATCTTTTTTAAAAGGTGAATCTGTCACCATGCCCCACCACAGCTTTATAAACCTTTCGGTGGATTCTTACTGATGACATACGAAAAACAGTCCTCCTGAGCAAGGTCCAAAGAGTCCTCCCAGCCTGGGCCTATCAGTTGCACCTGCCATCATCCCCATCCCTGCCCCTGTGGCCTTCTGGCTTTCTCTACCACTGGGCCTTTGCACACATTAGCTTAGTCTGGAAAAGTCCTTTCTTCCCCTCTTTGTCTAATTCAACTCATCCAAACTTTAGCTCAGCTGTAGTCGTTTTTTAGGCAAGGCTTCCCTGACCTCCCCAAGTCAGATCCTTTTTTTTCCCTCCTACCAGGCACCAAGTAGGTCTTACATAGTGCATGGCAGAAGTTTTATACAGGAAATTAATGGCCATCTACCCACTACACTGGAAGTTTTATGAGGGCAGAGCCCACAGCCATGTTTTTCTACGGTAAGTGCAAGGCTGACTCAATTGTAGTTTTCACACTTCAATTCCATAAGCAGTACCTGGGGATCTTATCCAGTGCTTCACCTCCATGTAGTGATTCAGTAGAGATAGGGACCTACAAATCTGCCTTTTTACAAACACCTTACCAAGCCATGTGGTTAGAGGCCTTCCCTCTTCCTATAAAAGGTTCCAGAGACTTCAAACTCATCTTCATTTCTTTTATTCTCCATATTTGTCTACATACAAGCATCCAAGATGTTAACAGACTTACTATATATGGCCTATAAGGTAGTAAGGGTTAACTTAAAAATGGGATGCTTAGAAAACTGGAAGGCCTAATTAGCACCTGGTTCCAATTATGTGGTTTCTGTAACCAAGAAATCAACAGCTCTCAACTCTGATTTCATTAAAATCCCTCACGTCATCCCCCACCCCCATCCCTGCACCGGGAGAACGCTGGTGCCCCGGTCTCAGTGTTTTCTTGGTAATCAGGTAGAAAGCTTGGTAACCAGGTTAGGATGAGAATCCCTGTGTTAGATGGCGCCAAACACTGTTTCCACTTACAGAACTGCAAGTCCATAATGACAAAGGCTAAATAAAGCTGCCTCTAACTGAATCTTTAAATACATTTAGGAGGGCTTTTTTTTTTTTTTTAAAGTTAACAAATCACCAGCTGAAGTCCACTTGAAGTTATTTAACATCTTAAAGCTGCCCTTAGCCACCCTGTTCCCATCCGTACCTGTGACATCGCGATTAGCAAGTCACCAGCGCTCACAGCATTTCTCCCTCAGCACCGACTAAACCGAGATCAGCTGTAGGCCATCCATTCTGGGTTCTGACTCTGCGTTACCCATCCCCAAACATCAGAGTCCCCTCAAACGTCAAGGCCTGGCTCTAGCCTCCACCTGCCCCAGAAGGATGCTCATTTTAATAGATGGCTTTTTATTCAATTAATTTCTTATAGGCATCAGCCCTACAGACCTACAAGTAGTAAACCTCACATGTGAGTCCCTCTACACTTTTCTCTCAAGTGACTAACCTAGTTCAGAGCCTGGTTGCTCTGTAAGCAATGGACAGGTATTAAAGTAAAAGGCCCAGACTGTTAAGACAGGCTCTCCTAAATCTTAAGGATTTTACACAGTGTATCAATTGTTTTGCAATGCTTTTATTTGACAAGCTTTGTCAAATACAGCCTTTCACGAAGTACTTTGAGGGAGCGGCAGAGAGGAGGAAGAGGGGCATGGAAAAAAGCTCACTTGTCTGCTCCACTAGCACACGTTCGGCGGGACCAGGGTTTTGGTTTTTTCACATTCATTTAAATGATATATTTGAAACTGAAAGTGCTGTCACAGGATAAGCGTTTGCCTTTGCATCTCCCACACAGATCTTGACGGTGGGGCCTTTTTGGGTCCACGTGGCGAACTTTTACTGGGCAGGAGCATCTAGTCTGTTTACAATTCTGAAAAAAAAAAAGTGAGAAGTACATACAGAACATAAACGCTTGGTGATGTCCTGGAACTTCAAAGTTATTTTTCTAGTCCATTCAAATACTAACTGAATGCACGCTCAGCAAAGTCCTGTGCTAATCTTGTTCTGTCTACATCCCTTCCTAGCAAGGAGAAGGATGGGAGGAGTAGAGCATTGTATCATGCAGTCCTGCTCCCAGGTTGCACAGGATTCAATGCTGAATTGTGTGACGTTTCTTTTAAAACAGCTTAAGAGGAAATCTGTCCCTGCCCTTGAAGGGTGGAGGACAAGCGAGCAGGAGAGAGGAGTTTAACAACATCGAAGGTGTGAGGCCAGGGACCAAGTAGCAGGCCCGGCACCAGTGGCTAACCTTGGCCCTTCTCCCTGCTCCGAAGGACCGCAAGCTGAGGCAGAAGGCAGAGCAGCAACTGCTGGGCCAAGAGCAGAGTGGTTAGAAAGTTCGCTTTCATTGTCAAACTCCTCTCTCCTACTTGAGAATCTACCCTACTCTCCCAAGATCTAGATTAGTCTACGTTTTCCATACTTAATTTCTCTCCACCCACCCTGCGGTGTTCATGCTTCCGGCATCCACCTGGAGTCAAGTGCGTTGCTTAGGCTGTGTCTCTGCCGGCAAGTCAAGCTCCACTAGCTGTGTGATTAACAGGCAAGTGTAGTCACTTCTCCCTCTTCGATGATCAGAGCCCTTTATCACAGTGCAGTGCTCAGTTAACAGTAACAAGCAACGTGTTACCAGTTAACCCCATAAAGCTTAGGGTTAAAGCTAAAGCAGCTTAGGTTGACTTTAAAACAAATCCCTTCCTGAACTCACAGGCAAAATGGAAACTTTAAAAAACCCGTGCTTTTACTAAATACTTTAACTTGGGTATGTGCTTCATAAAACGCATTTGGGTAAAACCGTCAACCTTTACTACTTCATATTAGTAGAAAGATAATCTGTTTTCTAGGTTTACTTTCTCCTACATTCAGCTGAGTCTCAGGCAAAGCAAACATTCTTCCACACTGCAAGTGAGGCAACAGCTTCTAGAGACGTTCACATGACCAAGGTTTGCAAGAGCAGGAGAAAACTAACACCAAGGCCTTGTTTCCCAGTTAAGCATTATTTCTACAACTCCTTCCAGAAAGAAATCAAAACCTCAGGTCACTGGGAATCTAGGCTCTTTTAGGAAATACATTCAAGAAACTACCTCCAAATCTTCTAATCACTACCCAGTTCAAACACAAAATACAAACATTCAATTTACTTGACAGGTGATATCCTCCACTCGGTAAGGGTTATAAGACTTCTGACACGTTCTGCAAAACTGCTTGTAGTAAACCTGTGATGGGAAAGAGAAAAAACTTAGAGCAAAACCCTCCTGAACCTTTTTGTCAGGATGATGCCAGTTACAGGGCATTTCTTACCTTGTTAGTGCCCTGTACACACCACACGTAGGCACTTTCCCATCGGATGTTGCAGTCCTTGCAGTGATAGTAGCCATATTTCTGTTCTAAGAACTGAGCAAAAGGATAGCAGAGTTTAACCAACATGACATCTGAATAGCCTTCATCTCAGAAGCTTGGGAAGGATCTGACACTTAAAACTGGCAACTCCACTCCATATCTTGGAGGAAAGTAGAATCAGGTTCAAGTCCGCCTCCACGACGTAATCATTACGAAAGCTAATGGCTTAATCAAGTAGAAAAGCAAGGACCCACCAGAATTTATGTACCGGATTATCTTGGTTCATAAAGCAAATTAACAGATTACTAAGCAGGTGTTTTCCCTCAGGCAGGCAAGGGGAAAGCCAAACACATAGAGTTCCTGAACTTTGGGATTCTTTGGGGAGGGCTTCTCTCTGTAGAATAGGTCTGATCTTAGAACACACGTGAATGAAGTGGTTAAACTCAAGAAAAGAAACTAGACTCTGCATCGTAAAGTGATCTTGGATGAACACCTTGAAAAAAGTTCTCTATGGGCTTCCCTGGTGGCACAGTGGTTGAGAGTCCGCCTGCCGATGCAGGGGACATGGGTTCGTGCCCCGGTCCGGGAAGATCCCACATGCCGCAGAGCAGCTGGGCCCGTGAGCCATGGCCGCCGAGCCTGCGCTCCGCAACGGGAGGGGCCACAACAGTGAGAGGCCCGCGTACCGCAAAAAAAAAAAAAAAAAGTTCTCTATGCTGCCAATTAAGTTTCCACCAAACAGTGGTGCTGGGAATCTAAAATACGGATAAGCCGTAATTCACACATAATATGAACAAAAGTAGTATTACCTTATTCTTAAGTTCTTCTTCTCAGTGAGAAACAAGTTATAAACAAGCTTTTGGAGTTAGGCCTTTAGAATTGGAAGGAACTTTGGAGGACACTGAGCAATTTCACAGGTGAGCAAACTGAAGCCCAGGAAGGTAAAGACTTAAGATCACGCACAGCTTGTGCACAAACTTGATTCACTGTGTTCCCCCACCCCCACTAAACAGCCCTGGGGAGCCTGGAAGAGACCCCAAAAGGACTCTTCCGGGCCTCTTAATACCTCTCCAGCCTTTCCACTCCCCTGGGTTACAACCCCTCAGTGTGCTCCAGCCCTTCCAGTTTCAGGCAAGTACCAACCGGCCTTCCAAGCCTGCTCCTCTCAGGCAGCAAAGCAGCACAGCACAGATGCTCCAGCAGTGCTATTAGATTTCTGAAGAGGGGTGCGTCTTAAGGGCAAGAGAAGATCCTGACTAGGACCCCAGAAGTCAATTGTTAACGGTTTCTAACACACTGAATGAGAAAATGTGAGTGGGATCCTTGGCAATCAACTCCCTTTGCCAGTTAAGTTCACCTTCTGATGTTCGGAGACCCATCCTAGATCATCCAGTGCAGGATCAACACAGGACTACCCTCCCGTGGTCAGAGCTTTATACAGCAAATACGCTCGGACTAAGAATGTTAAAAGGGCGTTTCCTCGGCCACCCCTGTGCAACCGGTGTTTTACCATCGCAGCAACACGCAAGCTACACTGGATTGAATTCTGCCGGAGAAAGGCGACTTCAGCAGCTGCCGAAAGGCACACAGAAGTGCCCGCGCCTAAGGGAGCGCGCGCCTCCACTTGTCGCGAGCAGCCGCGGGGCGGGGACGGGGACGCGAGCCAGGAGGGCGCACAGCCCTGGGGCTCCCCCGCCGGTTCCCTGGCCGACTCGGGACTCACCTGGAAGCGCAGGCGCTCCTTGCCCGGCTGGGGGCTCCGCGGTGACCACCTCTCGCCCGCGGCGTCCGGGGCGCCGGTCACCGGCGGGGGCTGCTCCCTGCTCGCCGGTACGCCGGCCTGGGCCTCGTCCTCCTCGGACTGCGGCCGTTGGGGCTCCTTCCTCGCCGACCCCTCTCCCTCCTCGGGGCCTCGGGGCCTCGCAGCTGGCGGCCCTCGCTCTCCGTCCGGCGCCCCGGGCCTCTGCTCGGCCGCCGCAGTCTCGGCCCCTTCCAGGAGGGTGGAAAGGCGGCGGGAGGCCACGGGCGAGTACACCGCCACGGTGCGCGGGAAGCGCACGGGCCGCGGGGCGCCGCTCGGCGGGCTACCCTGCTCGGGGCCCCGGCGGGCCAGCTCCGGGGAGACCGGGCAGCTGCCGCCCGCGCCCGCCGCGCCCTCGGGCTCAGGGCCGGGCTCGCGGGCCCTGCGCAGCAGCGTACGCCGCCCCAGCGAGCACTGCACGGAGACGTCGCGGCGCGGGTTCACCTGTACAGCCACGTCCCGAATGCTGGCGCGGCCGGGCCGCGGGGCGAGGCCGGGGCCCACCTGCGACAGGAGGGCCATGAGTTGCGCCCGCTGGTAGCTGTGGAAGTACTCGGCGGCCGCTAGCTGCCCGTAGGCCGGGAAAGACGACGAGGCCGCGCCGTCAGAGGAGGAGGAAACGGGAGGGTAGCCGCCGTCCCGGTGCCGCCAGCCTCCCCCGCCCGCCGCTCCCTTGCCCTTGGCGGCGGCCGGGTAGGGGTAGGGGTACGGGTACGAGTAGAGGGCGCACGCCGGGTACATGTAAGCGTCCAGCACCTCGTCCCCCAGAGCAGCCATCAGCGCACCCCTGCCGCTCCTGCCCGCCCCTGCGTCCTAAATAAGCGACCTCCCGGGGGCAGCCGGGCGCGGGCCCCACCCCCGCTGGCCGCGCTGCTCGGCCCCCCGCACCCTCCCCGCCACCGCTGGTGTCCCCGCCGGAGGGGCCCCTGCCAGACTTTCTCGGTGTGGGAACTTTCCACACCCGGAGGTTGGCACAAATACCCTGAGATGATCTGCAAAGAAGGCTTTCTTTGCGAAGCAGAACTGGTCTGTAAGTGAACTAGCTCCAGGTGAAGAGGATACCAGCAGGAGAACCATCACGGCGATTCGCTGAGCCAGGTGGTCCCCAGCCCTGGGTGATTGTCGGCGCCGCCCGGGAAGCTGAGGCGAGGCTGATTGCCTCTGGCTAGTGAGCAAAAATGCGAAGATTTGGGGGAACTGCTTTGGGTCTGATACCTACGATCTCAGATTGTAGGTTATTTCATCATCTCAGGGCTGCCCTGAGAAATCTACGCATTGAACCCTTTCAGTAAGTGCATAGGGAAAGCATTCCAGGGCATCTGTGACTAGGCTAATCGTTTTCTCCCTTTGGAGTACTCCACCCCCGCCGCGCCCCCAACCCCCCACCTCAAACGGTGACCAGGTGGTACTGTTGAGTACCACGAGGGTCTGACAACTGTTGCTCTTCTCTGGGGTAGACAGTCGCTCTACGGATTTTCCTAACCAAATAAACTTTCCAAAAGAGAAACTGATTTAGGGTGTGTTTACACAAATGCAGAAGACCAAATCAGTCCCCAGCTGAAAGCAAATGCCTTGTCCACTAGAAACATGTTGGCCACTCGTTACAAAAAGATACCAGGTCGAGTAATCAAATACGTTAATGTAATTTTTCTCTGATTTGATACAGGTTGGACAATAAAATACTATATTTCATTGTTTAATAGACCTGTTTGGGGATTTTTCTGAATACAGGTCAAATTTTAACAATGTCAAGTATTTATAAGCTGAGCAAGCACACTTTTTTTTTTAACAACAATTACATTAAACTCAATTATGCTTTACAAATATAGCGTGTTTTTACTCATATAAGATAGTGCATCAAAATTCTACATTTCCAAGACCCTGTTTTCTAAGAGTTAACATTTGAAACAATCATAGAAATCGGTAACGATGAAAAACCAAAAAAGCAAATTTGTTCAGGCGGCACCCTAGCGATCCCAGGTGCAAGTTATATTATGACATTGATTTGTAATTTATGAAAACGCTTGGCTAATATACCAATGCAACCTTATGGTGGGCAGATCAAAACTGTTACATGTATAATAATGTGAACCAATTGTTGTTCTTTATGTAAACCACAGACACTACCACAGACCATAAACATGAAGTAATATTTCAGCAAGATAAACTCTCTTGTGTATCTCCATATTTAGAGCGAAGTCTGAGTGGTTTCCATCATAATTAAATTATCTGCTTTCACTGTGCCATAGGAAGTGTCTGCCATTTCCTCTTCTTTTAGTTTCTTATAAGAAATATCTGTGTCTTCATCCTCATCTAGAGGATCTTGCTTGTACAATATTCCACTCCCATACATTTTATATATTAAAACAAAAATCCCTGCTTCTGCAGACTGGAAAAGGGCATAAAGCAAGGGAAACATGTACATACTTCCTATGTTTTGCGGTGGAAAGGCCAGTTTTAGAATGGCGGTACAGAGCTGCACGTTCTGGCTCCCTGTTTCCAGGCACACAGTCCTCTTGCAGTTGGGTGGAAGATGGAAGACAGTAGCTAAGCCATAGCCTGAGGCGTAGCCTGCCAACGGCATAAAAATCGCTACCACATAAACAGCTGCAGGAATACTTGCCAGCAGTTTGGGTCCTAACATAGTGCAGGTCATTATGAAAAGGACCACCAGCGTCATTAGCAGAGACCACAGGGAAACCTAGTAAAAGAACAGGGATAAACAAGCCATCAAAAATAAGATAGTTGAAGAGGGATTCGGGCAAGGGGATCCTGGGCTCTTGGAAGAGGAGAGTCATCTAGTCTGACCTCCCACACAGAATGGAGATCTTTGCCATTAAAAGTCTCTGACAGGGCTTCCCCGGTGGCGCAGTGGTTGAGAGTCCGCCTGCCAATGCAGGGGACACGGGTTCGTGCCCCGATCCGGGAAGATCCCACATGCCGCGGAGCGGGAGAGGCCACAACAGTGAGAGGCCCGCATACCGCAAAAAAAAAAAAAAAAAAAAAAAAAAAGTCTCTGACAGAGTATTTCCGAAGATGGGTAGATCACCTCTTCAGGAGGCACCCAGGCCGTGTCAGACAGCTCTAATTGTTTGGCAACCTGTCTTTATGTCTAGTGACCATTTGCCTTCTATAACTGCCAGCCATTGTCTTGGATAGGCCCTCAGGAGCAGCACAGGCCAGACAGACGGCTACTCCTGCAAAACAGCCTCCAGAAGTTTAAAAACCAGTTATGAGGGGAAGGCTACTCTTCTCTGGGGGCAGACTGTCCCAGGCTTTCAGCCTCCATTCCATAACTGTTTTGGAGTCCTGACTGTTCTGAGCATTTGTTTAATTTGTGAATGTGCCTCTTAAAAACAGAGCAGTTAGAATTGAGCCCAAGACACCAGGTATGGTCTGATGAACAGAGTGGACAGATGGACATTGCTTTCCCTGAACAGGACCCCGTGTTTTCCATAAGAAATTAGTTCTGGTTTTACACAGGACATAAAAGCCTATTGACTTATGAAACTGAGTGTCTGATATTTTTAACCTTCAAAATACTTTATAGCTCAGAGAATTGTTAGCAATACCCAAACAATTACCAACTCTTAGATTAGGTAAGAGAAAAGAAAAAAAATGTAAACCTAAGATGTGAGGAATTCTTTGTAATCCTGCAACTCCCTGCTTTTTCACCTGTTCATGAGAAAACTCCCACATGTAAGTCTCTAACGACTCTTAGGAGTTATTATATATAATAGAAGGATTTTAGATAAAAACAATTGACTGTATAAAACAGTGTGTCATCTTGATGTCTGACTGGTACATTTCACTCATGCAAATAAGACAGGCTTGTAAATAGTAAGGTGGAAACCTAAAAATCCTTCTCCTAGTTCTCCTTCAGATCGGTAGCTTTCTTTTTTAATGGGGGAGGGGATTGGGTGGGTGTCTGTGAGGGGGACTACAGATCCAGAACAGTTTAAGTGTTGCTTCTGGTTCCCTAGATATTTGGGAGGATACCCCTTTGGAGTCTATGGGATTGGCATATACTTTATATTCTTCAAAAGATTATTCAAAATTTATCTGGGCTGGTCAAAAAGTCTACCCTAAATGGTGCTGAAGTAATTATTATATAAGATACTCATGTTACAAATGTACAATTAGCAGAAACCAAACTTTTATAAATCAAAACTTATATTAAGTTTCAAAGTGTGTCTACATCAATAGCTTTGAGAGGAAATCTGATTCTTCGTTGTGAAAATATTGGCTCTAACATTTCCTTTGAACCATTTAAAATCATTTGGGTGAACACTGACACTGAATGCTCATTTTAAAGTGTTTGCAAAAGTATAAAAATATTATGAAGTGGATCTTAATGAGTGTGCTGGCTATGGAATAGGTTCAGCAAAGTTACACTATCTTATTGAATTGTCTGTTATTTAAATATGTTTACCTGTTTTTAGCATGGAAATAGGTTATTTGACTTTCTCTTAGAATTCCCAAGGTTTTATAGTAAATGCCATCACATTAATAGTATTACCTTAATGATCAAGCTTAGTAAGTTCTTAATGATCTCAAGATGATCTATAGATATGTATAACATATAACAAATATGTATATTTACATGTACATATATCTTTATTACATTCAGAGTATATATATGCTTACAATAGAGCATAATTTTTTTACTCAAGGCTGGATATATGTACTGAAAAGAGCCCTCTATTTTTCATTTTAATAGAAGTTAGCCCCTCTGTATAATCAGATTACTTTGGTATAAGTAAAACACAAAAAATTGTCTTCTTAAATCTACATAATTGAAACATTAGAGTGATCCTTTTTCTCTTCATTGTCTGAAGGAATTTGCATGTACATTTTACACTAATTAGACTAATTCGTTATGTATTTTATTTGATTAACTTCCTAAAATGAGAATCCTGTTCATGATTTATTCTTATTTACTACTACTTTTGAGTTTTCAAAGAAAGTTTAATTTAGAAATATTTAAATTTTTTCTCCAATCAACTATTACAAAATCTCTACTGCTACAAAAAGCATCAATTTTTTAAAATAAAGCAATTTTGGAAATATTGCACAAAATAATAGAAATCCCATTCTTCCACTACCTTTAAAAATGAAATATTGCAATGGGGAAGGGAAAAGAAACACAAATTTAGTAATGTGAATATATTCTGCATTATTTACCCAGGACCTAATTTTATTTTGTGCTTTAAAGCCAATGTTTTGTGTATTCTATTATATTCTACGATGTAATTTTTTTACGATGTAATTTTTAAATTACTTTTTGTCTTATTAGTGTAAACTTACTTTTGGAAAATTAATAAAACATTTTAAAGGAAACTTCTACAGAGTTTCTCAGAATTAGAGTTCCACTTTTAAAAAGTAGAGTACTGTAATGCATTTCAAAAGTACTGCACAAATCCTATTAATTTTATTTCACCTGCTTTGATTTTTAGTAATACATGACTTCTTAGTGGAAAACATGTTGCCATTTAATTGCACTGTCATCTTTTCCCCCCATGGTCTGTTTCCTCCTATGAATACTGACAGTTCTCTTATGCTGTTTTTAATTAACCTGGTGTCTTAATTAAAGCTATTATTTTTGAAGTTCCAAAAGATGGGACAGAAGTTATATTTGTGGCATAAACTTTTCTTTTTTTTTTTTAAGTTTATCCATGCAAGGGCTACCCAGTCCTTTTCTTCCTTACTTCTCTTTCCCAAACTTCTCACTGTTTCAGCCATGGGTCAGAGACCAAGGACTCTCTACGTGTGTAAAGTATGCAAAGTGAAAAGTGACCTTACCTTCACAATGTAGTCAGCCACCCGGTTGTATTTGTAGCGAATGAAGACGCCCAAACCAATAGGGATGAGAGTGCTGCACAGAGTCAGGATCACTGTCCCTATGGGCAGTAATTGCACCAGAGGAGTGTTGATCCAAGCCCGGCTGTAGATCCACAGGCACAGTGGCATCAAGACCAGGGCCAGGAGCGTGGAAGAGATGGTCATGATGATGCTGCAGAAAAGGGAATGGACAGAAGTCGGAATGGGCTTTGAGCCAAAGAGCCTTGCTTGAACATTGGGTAGAAGAAAACGGGAGAGACTGCAAGTCCCCCAGCTTGAAGTCAGGGAAGAACCTGCTTCATCCCAGGAGAGCACCAAGAGAGCAGCATGGCTAAGCCCAACTGAAACGTGAACTCCAGGCAGGAGAAGAAAAATCTCAGGGCTGCTGCCCTCTGCTTTATACAGCCTATTGAGCTGGTTACAGTCTGGATGACTGTGAGAGCCAGGAACATTTTTGTTTTCTTTTTAATCCTCCAAAGCACCCTGTGAGGCATGGTAAAGCTGCTGAATACTACTTGTTGGATTAACCTCAATTATATTGTCTTATATATGAGATTACTTTCTTTATTGGAGCCAATAGTCCTATTTTGCTTTTACATTTCCCGTGAGTCCTGGCTTCAGACTTCCCAGTTTCCTTTGTCTTCCGGGGCCTGCAAACCTGCACTGACAGCCCAACACTCAGGGAGGGTGGGGAGGCAGTTGTGGATGAGACCCCAAGACCCTCAGAGCACCTCTGTCCCCGGCTAGATCTTCTCCCCTCCAACCCTACCTCTTCATGTTTGCCTGGACTTCCAAAGCCCGGGCATCCCCATCATCTCCAGTTTCTTCTCCCCTCTTCCGCGCCTCATTCTAACCGCCTCTCCTTCCTCCCTCCTTGGTCTTGAACGCATGGCTGTACACGCGGTTGACTGGGAGAAGAGAGATGCCTACCGGACAGCAGCTCCGTACCTGAGGTTCATGTCGCCGTCAACCAGCAGGGACATCAGGTTGGAGAGATTCCCGCCGGGACAGCAGCCACATAGGAGCACCGCCACGGCGGCCGACCCGTCCAAGGAGAAGGTGAGCGCCAACAGGAAGGCCAGCAGCGGCAAGAAGCCGAACTGGCAGACCGCGGCCAGCAGCGCGCCCACCGGCCGACGGACGTGCGCCCCGAAGTGGTTCATGTCCACCGTGCAGCCCAGGCCCAGCATGGTGATGCATAGGGCGGCGCCCACAAACACGTTCAGCCCGTGGTTCAGCGGCGTGTCCCAGAACGGGGGCTCGTGGGCGGCCTCGGGCTGAGCGAACAGGGTAGGGCTCGGGCCGGCGGCGCCACCCGCGAAGCAGCCGGCCGTCGGCGTCAGGGTCGGAGTGGGCCCGGGGCTGAAACTGACGCCGGGCCCCGGCGCGACACTGAGCCCGGGGCTGGGGCCGGCGCTGGAGGCGGGCGCCAGGGGGGTGTCTGGGCCGGGGCTCAGGCTGCTGGCGTTGGGTGACAAGGTGTAGTTGTCTGGCTGCAGCGAGGACGGGCCGAAGAGCAGGGTGGCGTTGCCGGTGCCGTCCATGGCGCTTCGGCGGGAGGCTGCGAGTCTGGCTCCTGCCCGCCCTGCGTATTTCTCTGCCCTCCCGCCGCGCGCGACTCTGCGCCTTCGGTCGCCACCGCCGTCCGTCTGTCTGTCCGCCCGTCCGCACCCGCCAAACGGCAGCCGGTGGCAAGGCTGTGCTACGCGCGGCTGACGTCCGGGGCAACGGGTCGGTGCTCGGCTGGGGGTCGGCCGAAGGCCGCTGGCTGGCACTTAAGAAAGCGCAGCCCCCGAGGGTGAACCCAATCGCTGGGCCCCCGCGCCCGCAGGCGCCGCCCCCGCCGCCGAGTCCCCTCCTTTTAATCACCAGTAAGTGGTTCTGTTAGAGTGTAGCCAGGGGCGGAACAAAGACCTGACAAAGGACAAGAAGAAGAAAAAACTGTGCCTGGCTGCTGACCAAGTTCTCTGATGGGCTGTGCCTCTTTGATAATGAAATCTGGAAAGCCAGACATACAGAGAGAGAGAGAGAGAGAGAGAGAGAGAGAGAGGAGTTTGTCTATGGACGCACATACATTATACACACTGTTCAAAGAGCCTGCAACCGCTAGCATCCCGAGGGCTGCCTGACTTAATAGGAGCTGCTCTCTGGTAGTAAGACACAATATCTGGTTTAAACTTACAATTTTTAAATAAGATTTTTGTGTTCCAACTTAAAGTAAAAAGTAATAATATTGGTGGGGTTTGAGCCAGGTCTTGTGCATGTGTGTGTGCATTATTTCATTTGATTTTCTCACAGCAGAGCCGTGGGAGAGATACTGTTAGCTCGATTTTTCCACACCAGGAATCCAAGACACAGGGAAATCTCAACCTCAACAGCCAAACCCAGAAGCAGCTGGCTCAGTGTGCACCGCGAATATGGTATTAAAGCGTGCATTGAAGAGCTCTGCTAAGTACAGTCTCCGTGAAAAATGTGTATTTGGGAAGTTATTGGCAGATGGGGAGAGGCTACTTCAGTGGCCATAGATTTATGAAGTGTTTTGAGTACAGCCCTGGCCTTAGGATTAAAGGACTGAAGAGAAATAAAGTTGTGAGATTCCCTGCTTCAGACAGCTTTATCCCCAAACAAATCAAATGCAGAGTTCTTGGAAATGTTGACTCAACAACTTTATGGGAGTCTCTAGATGCATCTACAAAGGAAAGGGACTTCTCTTCATACCAAGGAGGCAGAGCCATTGGAGAAGGCTGTGACCATAAAGTGATAGCCAATTATTGGGCTTCCCTGGTGGCACAGTGGTTGAGAGTCCGCCTGCCGATGCAGGGGACACAGGTTCGTGCCCTGGTCCGGGAAGATCCCACATGCTGCGGAGCGGCTAGGCCTGTGAGCCATGGCCACTGAGCCTGCGCGTCTGGAGCCTGTGCTCCGCGACGGGAGTAGGCCACAGCAGTGAGAGGCCCGCGTACCGCAAAAAAAAAAAAAAAAAAAAGTGATAGCCAGTTGATCTGTGAAAGCCAACAGTAGGAATTTCTAGGATGAAGTCTTAGCCCATGGTTAGTCTGTGTGGAGCCTAGATCCTAGAGTGAATCCTTCCTCCTGGAAACTTGTCCCTACCCCCTTTTCTGACACCAGAGGAGACTGGGTGACTTCCATTTCCCAATGGTGGACTGAGCTCGTGTGTTTATCTTTTCTCCTCCCCAAATCTCAGGAAAATGACAGAGAATATGAAAAATATGATTAAATTCACAGAATACTGCACTCAATCACAAATGAGTAATTTCTTTGCCATCAGACCATACATTCCATGAGGGCAGTGCTTCTGCAAGCATTTAAGAAAATAATATACCCTCATACTTCCCCAAAACAATAAACCCAAGAAAACAATGCAGTAATATCTGTAGAGCTTTGAAGGAAGTGGGATGTGACCAAAAATATTCCAAGTTTCCATTTAGGCTTATGTGCAGATAAACAAAGAAACATGCTACCCAAATACTTCGGTTAAGTGAGTATATCCAGGGGAGACATGTGGACAGACAAGATAAGGAGGAGGACTGTGGAACCTTTACATTCTTTGAACCACAGGATGAGATAAGCCAAGAACACAAATGGCAGAGCATGAGCTGAAGCCCAACTCTGCAGACACCACTCCAATTTGCCCCCTCCTTGTGTTAATGATATTAAAATCCACAATCAAATTAAGTAAGCCATAGTTAGAGGCAGGCCAACTCATCCAACTAGCTCCTCTTGGGGTTTGGGGAGGGATACGGGAGGTGATTTGTGCAGTGGGTGAAGAGCAAAAATCAGAAAGTATTGGGCTTGGGTTGTAAATCAGCAGGATCATGCTCAACCTGCAGCCTTGAGGACTTCTTGGGGCCTGCACACCTGGTGTGATTGTTGTAAATAAAGCAGATGTTCTTGCCTCCCCTCTTCCTTCTGATCTCCTTCACTCCTTAGGAGAAAAGCCCAGGATTAGAAAACAGAGCTAGTTCTCCAGATGAGGTGATTTTGGCAAGCTGGCATGGGTCACTTCTCTTTCTCAATTGCCTTACCTTTACTCTTGCTGCCACCAAGGAGAGTCTGGCCCACCCAGAAGGGAGAAAATACATAGAAGGGAGAGATGACAACATAGATGGAAAATATGCCATTTGGGGGAAAATAAATTTAGAGCCTTCTTGCACAGCATACACCAAAATTAATTCCAGATGGATTAAAGAAATTAATAATAATAAGGGAACAAAATGCTGGAGAAAAATATTAGCTAGTATTTATCTCATCTTTGGATAGGGAAAATCTTCCCAAGCAAAAAAGTAACAGAAGAAATCATAATGGGAAGCTCAGTAGATATGGCTATATAAGAATTTTTACCTTTGGTGTAGTCAGAAGAGCATTTAAAAAACTAAAAGCAAATTATAAAATGAGAAAAATATTTGCAACATATGTAAAACCAAGAGCTAGTATCATTAATTTATAAAACAGTTTTACAAATTAACAAGAACAAGCAATACAATAGGGAAAAAGGCAAATGATATGAGTAGACACACAAGATCACAAAAAGGAAAGACCAACGAAATTAAATTGAAGCAACTATTGGATTGGCCAAAAAGTTTGTTCGGGTTTTCCGTAAGATGTTATGGAAAGCCCCGAACGAACTTTTTGGCCAACCCTATAGATGCCATTTTTCCACTGTCAGAAAAAACTAACATAAATTATATTATGTTATGGTGGCAAGGATACTATCAACTCCATACCCTCTCATCCTGCTAGTGATATATACTTTCTAGAAGAAAACTTGGTGTAGATGAGAGTAGTCCTAAAAATGTGCATCTCCTTTGATCCAGCAATTCTATTTCTAGGTGTTTATAAAAGAAAACAACAGTAGTCCTAAAAATGTGCATCTCCTTTGATCCAGCAATTCTATTTCTAGGTGTTTATCCAAGAAAACAATCAGGGAATTAAAAAAAAAATGAGAGCTACATTGAATGCTTATATACAGACAATCTACTAAGCTTTTAATCATGGATCATCTCACTCAATCTTCATAACAGGCTTAATGAGGTTAGAAATTTGCCAAGTCAAAAAAAAAAAAAAAGGAGAGAGAAAGAAATTTGCCAAGTCACCCCCTAGTAGGGATAGAGCTAGGCTTTGAACCCGAGTTTTTGGATCCCAAAGTCTGTCCTCCTAAACCGAATATGATGTGGTTAAATAGGAATAACCTTAAATAAAGTTACCATATGATCCAGCAATCCCATTCCTGGGCATATATCTGGAAAACATGAAAACTCTAATTCAAAAAGATACAGGTACTCCAGTGTTCATTGCAGCTCTATTTACAATAGCCAGGACATGGAAGCAACCTAAATGTCCATCGACAGATGAATGGAGAAGGAAGATGTGGTACATATATACAATGGAATATTACTCAGCCATTAAAAAGAATGAAATAATGTCATTTGCAGCAACATGGATAGACCTAGAGGTTATCATACTAAGTGAAGTAAGTCAGACGGAAAAAGACAAATATTATATGATATCACTTATATGTGGAATCTTAAAAAATGATACAAATGAAGTTATTTACAAAACAGAAATAGAGTCACAGACACAGAAAACAAACTTATGGTTGCCAAAGGGGGAAATGGGTGGAGGAGGGATAAATTAGGAATTTGGGATTAACAGGCATACACTACTGTATATAAAATAGATAAACAACAAGGACCTACGGTATAGCACAGGGAACTGTATTCAATATCTTGAAATAACCTATAATGGAAAAGAATGTGAAAAAGAAGATATATAGATATATAGATATAGATATAACTGAATCACTCTGCTGTACACCTGAAACATTGTAAATCAACTATACTTCGATAAAAAAAATTAACAATTACAAATGTACTAATACAAAAGACTGCTATGCAGATGCTAAGAATCGTGTTTACAACCAGAGTTCCCAATCTGGTCCAGGATGAATATGTGACCCTCCTGAAATAATGTATCAACTTCTCTATATACGTACATTTTTTTCCTGAAATGTGAGTTCATGACTTTTCTCAGAGGGTCCAAGACCCATTTTGAGGAATATTTAATGACAAGGGAGGAATTCCCTGTTGACATAATCTTAAGTGATAAAGCAATTTAAAAAGCTATAAACACATATTAACATACACTTATATTCTAGTAAGTATATTAAATATATGTAAACGTAGAGGGAATTTCTCCAGTGTATATTATATCTGAGTGGTAGTATTAAAAGTGATTTTTATTTTCTTCTTTGTGTTTTACTGTGTTTTCCAAATTCCTCTGTAAATATATTTTATAATCAGAAAAATGTAAACGTTATTTTTTAAAGCTTAAAATCTAGAGGAAAAATACATTCCACAAGTATCAAAGGGCAAATCATGTAATCAATCCATAGGCCACAGGTTGATAGAGAAAAATAGGCAAAAGATACAATTTACAATAGACAAATTACATTCTATTTATTGAATAGGAAAAGTTTTACCTTGCCAGTATTTAAATAAACATAAACTATGAAACTTCAAAAAAAGTCAAATAGTGTCTCAAAGTAACAACATTTAATGGTGGAAATGCAATAGAAGCACAGCTTTGATGGTAGGGGTTATTCGATACAACTTCTGGGGAAAGCAATTCGATAATACAGTTCTGATGGACATTTTTTTTTAATTAGGATTATTTCAAGTAAGATGCCAGAAACACTGACTCAAATTGGTTTAAGCCAAAAAGGGAATTTAGTGACTCACAAGAATGAAAAATTCTCCTGGTGTGGCGGGCTCCCAGGTTATAGTGAGGACTGGGTCTCTGTCCATTTCTCAGCTCTGCTTTCCACTGTCATCTTCATTTTTATGTTCCCTTTCTCCCTAGGGGGCTGGACAAATCCAGATATATCCACCAGCTCAGAACCAACCATGGAATGAGAATGCTTACTTCCCAATAATTTTCATAAAAGTCCTGGGATAAATTTGACGCAGGCAGGGGAACTGTGCCTATCCTTGAAAAAGTTGTTATAGCCACAAGATGGAATGCTCTCCCTTGAACTTGGGGGTAGTCTCGTCCCCACTCAAGACACATGAACTCAGATTTGGGCCAGGGATTCCCCAACAGAATATTGGGTGCTGTTAACAGACAGAGGAAAAATGGATTTTGGGTAGGCAGAAACATTAGGTGCTCACTCTGCTGACTTAGAGAAATCATCTGAATTGCAGACAATTTAAGCAGGAAGCTAAAATAAGACTGTGGCAACAGAAAAAAAAAATTAGAAAAACCTAAATATTCAGCAATATGCAATTGGTTGAGTATATTATGCTTTATTCATACAATAGAAGAGTATACACTATCAAAAAGCTTAAAAATCTGATAGGAAGAAAGTAAATTATATAACAGAATGTACTACAGTTTGGCCCCAATTTCTTTAAAAATATTTATATATTTGCATTCAAAAAGATTGGGCCAATGTATTCAAAATATATTGGATGATGGATGATTTTTGCATTCTTATACTTGCTTTATCTCTACTCTCAGCACCACCCTCTGAAAGAAACTGAAATTGTCAAACAAGTAGATTGAGTATATAGTAATTTATTGTGTTTTAGGTAATAAAACACGTAGGTTTTCTAAATTCCTTGAAGCAACTTGAATTGCAATAACATTTGGCCACTTTTGTTGAAAGGAAGCGGGAAGATTTTCTTTTAATAGAAGCTGTCAAATGGGAGAGTTGATAGGAATATTCCTCTCAGCTGGTTTGTACGTAAAAGCAACATGGCCTGGTGATTATGCCTGATTTATATAATTAAGCCTATTTTACAGATAAATGTCAATTTCTTAACAGTGTTAATCATACTTCATAACTAGCTAATGACAGATATAACCAGGGACTATCTTCTGTGTCCAAAATGCATTCCACACTTAAAATGCTGGCCTGCATTAAAGGTTTCCCCACTCTCCCAAAGCAGAGCTTCCTATGAAACCTTTGATAAACCAAAATGGCATAAAGCAAAGAAGCACTTACCTTAGGACACATCTTGCTAACGGTTGTACGAAGTCAATGGAGAAAAATCACTGATGCTGACACAGTTCAAAACTCTGGCGGCCTGATGCTGAGATGCTGAGTGTCATTCCCGGGAAGGAGCTGGCGGGGCCACTCTCGCTGCTTGGGGCACGCACTGCCTCTATAATGCCTGCTGCAAAAGCCACGCTATTTTCGCTTTTCTCTTCTCCTGAGAGTGAAAATCCTCTTTGGATTTCTTTTGGTTAGCGAAAACAAGTACTACTGATAGGTAGGGCTTTCGTAAAAGTGAAGTGGTGTAAAGTGAACTTTGGAAAAGTCGGGGATACCCGTATTACATTTATGTAAACAGCATGAAAATCTGAATATTTTAAGCCTGGATTGTCGCTCCTGGTGCGTGTAGGCACGTTGAAACCTGCTGAGGAATGTCTGGGTGGCCTGGTGCACCGGGCAGGCAGAGGTCATATTTATGGAAGCCTTACTGATAGAGTTGCCAGATGTAGCAAATAAAAATATAGGCTGCCCAGTGACATTTGAATATCAGATAAACAATAAAGTTTTTGGTATAAAGATGTCCCAAATATTTCATCAGGCAACATTACCTGGAGAAAGAGGATGATTAGAAAACTGAAACGGAGCGGTGGCCTCTGGGGGCTAAGAGCTCCACATGGTTAGGAAGCAACCTCCAAATCATAGGGAACAAAGGGGAGGTGCTAGGCTCAGGCTAGGGGTGCTGCCTGGGGATTGATGAAGAGGAGACAGCGAGGCCCCTCCTCCTCCACTGAGGAACTTGGCCTGGTTCCAGGTGGAGAGAAGCACTGCAGTTTCCAATTAAACATGTTCTGTAGCTGAATTCCAGCCTCATAGAGCGGGAGGAAGCCATTGACATACACAAACACTATAGCAGGCAGCAGTCTGGGAATGAAGTGCATGTTAATTAGACGCTAACAGAGTGGCTCTAAAGAGGGCCAGGAAGCCATGAAGGAGGCCCCCGTGAGGACCAGAGGAGGGAGGTGGACTCCAAGATGTCAAAGTGGAGGAAGGTGTTTGTAGACACTCAACCCATATGCCACATAGTCACTCCAGTGTAGTGGATCCCAATTGTTTTGCTCCCCAGTGCTCCTCCCCTCTTCTCCTGGAAGGTAGACCCTCCTTTGGGGGGGAAATTGCACGTCCAACAGCTCTTGTCATGAAGTCCAAATGGAAGCCACTGCCTTCCTAAAGGACCCCACCTCTGAGTTGTCAGGGACTGGTTGAGGGATGGGCCCCCAGACGCATCTTAATAGAGTTTGGAGCAATCCTAGGCAGGGGCTAAGTTTTATGTTTTTTGGGGTTTTGTTTGTTTGTTTGTTTGCGGTACGCAGGCCTCTCTCACTGTTGCGGCCTCTCCCATTGCGGAGCACAGCCTCCGGACGCGCAGGCTCAGCGGCCATGGCTCACGAGCCCAGCCGCTCCGCGGCATGTGGGATCTTCCCGGACCGGGGCACGAACCCCTGTCCCCCGCATCGGCAGGCGGACTCTCAACCACTGCGCCACCAGGTAAGCCCAGGGGGTAGGTTTTAATGTCAGCTTGTGAGGAGAAATTCACTACAGGTAAAATTGTCCTTGAAAATCCTTTAAACACCCATAACAGTATACTTTTTGTTCATGAAGGCTGCAGTGACATGTCCCCCCAGTTTTGGAACAGATGGCTGTTTCTTCAGCTGACTACCAGATGAAGTAGCCGGCTTGCATTTCAGGGTCAGGTTATATGAAATGACCCTCTGGGCCTTTGCTCCAGGTTCTCAGGTCATGACAAGCACTGGGACCTCAGGCACAGCAGATTCTCTTCTCCAGGCTCACATCCACTGTACTCAGTGGCTGGCAGTGTCACCCACACACAACCACCCCCTCTCTCTTATTTTCCCCCCATTTAACTCTCAGACTTGAATTTGCAAATGTTAAAGTGTGTATATGATGTGACTCCAGGAACCAACCTCTTAACTTTAGTGACTGGTCCAGAAGGTGGAAATTGATCCAACTCAGGTCCATTAGGGTCCTTCCCTATGATTTTTTTTTTTTTTTTTAATGAGAGTCACAGGGAAAAGCCCTTTCTTCACATGTTAAGAAGTTGGGAAGTTGTGAACCCAGAAACTGATATTAACCATGGCTCCATTTTGTAAAACCACCCAGCTTGGGAGAATAAAGCCAAAAATAAAAGCCTAATAAAGCAGATGAGAGGTGAGGAGAGAAAACGCAGGCAGCACCGGGTCCCTGTTCTGGTCCTTCCCAACAACACTCCTCACCTTCCTGGTTATGTGAGCTGATCCGTCTTCCTTCAGCTACATTGTTTGAGGCTTTGATTCCTTGTGGCCTCCCATGACTTTTTCCAGCCCATCCTGCTGGCTCTGGTAACACGTCAGATCTCATCCAATAGTCATCTTTGTAAAAATACTATCTCATCTGCTCTGCTCTCCAATCACATGATTCAATGCACACTTCCTAGTCCCTACAGAAGGCATCAATTGAGATTTGATTTAATCCAGGTCCTCTTTCGCATGTTATCTCAAAGTCTGTACCAGAGGGGCCCTCAGTATTCTACTCACCTCCTCAGTGATTTAATAATAGGGGTTTGCTTTACAGGAGAAGATTGTTTAGACTGTTTTCTTTTTCTTTTCTCTGCTAATCTTCCATTCTTTAACCAGTCCCATCCTTGTTTTCACCTATTCTTTAACTTTCCTATCACTGTCAACTAACCTGAAAGGTGAGAAGTCTGTTGCTTTCTTGAAGTTCTAATATTTCAACGTGTTTTTGATACATAGAAGACTTTCCTGGGGACTTCACATAGCAGTCTTTGTATGGTATAAAGGCTTGTATCAGGAGGCATTTGTCATCTGATAAACTGAAAAGAAATAAACAGTATCTTACAGAGCTCTAGCAGGATATTAAACTGAGAATTTATTTGATCTAAACATGAAAAACTCCAGTGATATTTTTAAAAGCTCCCAACGGAAAGATTACCTCTTGTTAACCAGACAACACAATAAATAGCAAAAGTGAAATTTAAGTTTTATTAAAATTAGTTTGAATTTGGTTTAAAATTTTTTTTCCAGCACTCCATAAAAAAATTAACATTTTTGAATTTAGAAAGTGTTATTTTGAAACATTCTTTAAAACTGGATTTCTCTTAGAATAATTTAAAGCATCTTGCCCCTTACACAAGAAGCAAATCATGAAAACAACCTCTTACTCATTTAACCTTGGTAAGTAGTGATATGTGCTGGTGGAATAACAGTGAATGCTGGTTTCTCTTTCCTAAGAAAAGACTGAGGTCTGTTAATAATTTTATATTTCATACGTTCTTTTCTCACTCTCAATATTGAATTAGTCTTGCCATCCAATAGATCTGAGAATTAGTACCCCTGGATGCTGCTTTCCAGTACGCCATTACTATCCATTGCCCTACTTTGTCTAGAATATTGATTGGGGGAGAATAGATAAGGTCGCTGCTTCCCCCACACCGCTTCTGAAAACTCATGCTGAGAGGACGTATGGGGCTGGAGATGAGGGGATTAAAATTGGTACTAGGGCTTCCCTGGTGGCACAGTGGTTGGGATTCCGCCTGCTGATGCAGGGGACGCTGGTTCGTGCCCCGGTCCTGGAGGATTCCACATGCCGCGGAGCGGCTGGGCCCGTGAGCCATGGCCGCTGAGCCTGCGCGTCCGGAGCCTATGCTCCGCAACGGGAGAGGCCACAGCAGTGAGGGGCCCGCGTACTGCAAAAAACAAAACAAAACAAAACAAAAAAAACTGGTACTAGTATTTTTATTGTACTTGTTTTGACTCTCTCCTAACTGATCAAATATAAATGACCTTTCAAAAAATCTGATATTTTGGAATATATATGACACATATATGTATATATGTGTGTGTGTGTATATATATATATACACATATGCTTTCTTCTATTACTCTAGACCCTTTAGAATTGTCTGTAATTAGTAGACATGGATTCTGAAAATTTCAGAGTTCTTTTTGTAATATTGTATTTTTAAAAATTATTTATTTTTGGCTGCGTTGGGTCTTCGTTGCTGCACGTGGGCTTTCTCTAGTTGCGGTGAGCGGGGGCTTCTCTTCCTTGCAGTGCGTGGGCTTCTCATTGCGGTGGCTTCTCTTGTTGCAGAGCAGGGCTCTATGTGTGCAGGCTTCAGTAGTTGTGGCACGTGGGCTCAGTAGTTGTGGCTCACAGGCTCAGTAGTTGTGGCTCACGGGCTCTAGAGCGCAGGTTCAGTAGTTGTGGTGTATGGGCTTAGTTGTTCTGCGGCATGTGGGATCTTCCCAGACCAGGGATTGAACCCGTGTCCCCTGCATTGGCAGTGGATTCTTAACCATTGCGCCACCAGGGAAGCCCCTGTAATATTGTATTATAACAACTCAATTCAACAACTGTGTATTAACCTCCCAACAATTTTTGAGACAGTAGGATGATAGAGGTGGATATATGATCTGTTTCATATTCTCAAGGACCTTGCTGCTCCATCTATGTATACAGCTAACTGTAATGCAAAGCATATTGTTCTGAACTGTATATATTCAAGTTCAAATAGAGATGGTGCTGATAAACTCTGGCTGTGGAGTCTAAGCCTCATTAACCAACGAGTGCTTAGACTTTCAATCTGTGAAGGAAGGGAAGGACATTCCAGAGAAGAAGAGCTTTAACAAAGTCATGGGTACATTACTTCCTCAGAGGAACAGAGATTGTATACAAAGTGGCAAGGACAGGAAATAAGATGTGGAAAGGTGGGTAGCAAAGTATCTAAGACCTTTATTGCCATGTAAAGATCTTGAACTTTATTCTGTGGACAGCAGTAAGTCAGCTAAGTTTTCTATGCAGGGAAATGACATATCCAGATTCAAGACTCAGAAAGACAATTCCAGAAGCTTAGGGTAAATGAACAGGAACAGGCATAAAGAACAGTGAGAGACTCAAGCTAGGAGGCTATTATGATAATGCCAATGGAAAATAATGGCAGCTTATCCTGGAAAATAAGCATGGAAATTGAGAAAAGATACAATTGTGGTGAAGGAGAGAGATGACTTAAAGCAAAATTAGGTTTTAATTTGGAAGACTGGGTGGATGGTAATAACATTAACTGAGCTACAGAACACAGGCAAAGTATTCAACAGCAAGTTTGAGACTCGGGTTTTAAATACGTTGGGTATAGGAATGTTTGGATCATCCAGTTGGAGTCTAATATGCAAATGGACTTTGGGTCTGAAGTCTAAGACAGAACACTGGGAACAGATGTAAATTAGCAGTCAGACTTATAGCAATTGTTGCACCTGCCTCCACTTTCTGATAATATGATTGATTTGGCTAGCTGAAAATCTTTCTTTTACAAAAAACACCCAGATACTCTGCATAAAAGATAACAAACATCCTTTTAAAGGCACAGATAAGTCCACAACAGAGTAATGGAAAACCTCCATGTACATCTAACGGGCATTCCAGAAGGACTTGTGGAGGCTGGAGATGGGGGCAGAAGAAGTAATATTTCAAAAGGTAATAGTTAAAGATTTTCTAGACTTGAAAAAAGACATGATTCCACACTCAAGAAGCATAATGAGTCCTGAAAGGGGTAAATAGAAATAAATCCATACCTAGACACATCACAGCAAAAATGAAAACAAGAGAGAGAATATCTTAATTACATAACTTTCAGCTTTACTTTTCTCATTTTTAGATAAGATTAAGCTAGATAATATGTAAAATCATTCATTTAGCGGATATCTGGGTGAACATCTGGTACTAGGGATGTAAAAGTGAGGGAGAGATGGGCATCTCTAGTGGTGCAGTGGTTAAGAATCTGCCTGCCAATGCAGGGGACACGAGTTCGAGCCCTGGGTACCGGAAGATCCCACATGCCGCGGAGCAACTAAGCCCGTGCGCCACAACTACTGAGCCTGTGTTGCACAACTACTGAAGCCTGTGCACCTAGAGCCCGTGCTCCGCAACAAGAGAAGCCACCGCAATGAGAAGCCCACGCACCGCAAGGAAGAGTAACCCCCGCTCGCCACAACTAGAGAAAGCCCAAGTGCAGCAACGAAGACCCAATGCAGCCAAAAATAAATAAATAAATTTATAAAATAAAAAAAAAAAGTGAGGGAGACAGCTTCTGTAAAAACAGTGCCTTCTCTCCACCACACACTTCTATTTTTGTACTCCGTCTATATTCTTCTTCAGCCTCTCTTGTGTGTCCCTTGTCACCTCCTTAAATGTTGCTGTTCCTAGGATTCAGTCAGGGGCTCTTTTTTCCTCTCACTCCTCACATTCTTAGATGACTTCATTCATTCACCTGCCTTTAGCCCTGAACTGTAGAGACTGACTCTCAAATCTCTACTTCTAGCCCCAACTCTCCTCTGAGCCCCAGACCCATCACAGATACTGCAAACATGGCATAAAGCAGAATTCATTCTCTCCAGCCCAGTCCTCTCTTCTTGACCTCAGTTAACGGCACTGCCGTCATCAGTCTCTCACCTTTATGCATGCGTTTCCGTAGCCAGAAATACATCTACTCGTTTTCTTCATCTGGTAATAGCCACTTCATCCCTCAAAATTCACTTCAAACCTCACTTCCTCTGTGAGGCCCTGTAACGTGACTTTCGTCTGCCTGTGAGTAGGGTACCATCTTCTTTGGTTCCCCAGGTTACCATCATGGCCACCCCCACCCGTAATGTGTTTTTGAAGTCTACCTTCTCCAGTAGACACAGGTCTGTAGCATCGGGAGCTAAGCTAGTGCTGTTTTGTGTCCTGAGCAATGCCTTTGTGTGGTTCCCATCTTGAAAGAGGCCCACTTTGAATAGAGCTGAATGAATGGGCTGTGGGTTAATGAACGGATGTGTCTTATCCAACCAAGACAGAGGGAATCAAGAGTGTGGCTTTACTGTAATACCGTCATCTTGTGACCACACTCACTTTGGTTAAATTGGCTGTGATCTGCAGTCTGGTGTGAAAATGGAAATACGCACAGAGCACACTAGTGGGTTTCCAGGCTGTCTGATTTCCGCAGCAGGGTGTTGCCAATCATTGTCATAAAGCTGTCACAACAGCTCTGCTCCAGATGACCTGATGTGAAACTGTCTGGGCTGTGGGCTGGAATATTAAATGACGTTGTGTTTCTGCAGCTAGCTGAGCGCTTGAGTCACAGCTGCAGTAAAAATGTTTTAACAAAATTAAAATCTCTGTGGGGGAGGGGAAAACAGAGAATAAACAAGGTTGTGCAGAATGCTGAGATGGAGCCAGGCAGGGGAGGGAGACATTGGTATTGCCTAATTTCTATATTTAGTTATAGTAGGAAAGTAGAGGTTGAGACTGAGAGGTCTACATCTGTGATTTAAAACAGTCTAAAATTTGCTCCCCATTGAATTGAAAGAAAAAAAAAAGACAAGAATTTTCTAGAAAATACATATACTAAATCAAAAGGGGCCACGGGGCAAAGAAATAAAAGCTATCCCCTGCCAGAACAAATTGAAACAGATCAATTGCCTCTTGTCACTTCCTATTTGCAAACTAATGAATTACTGTTTAAAAAGCCTGGCTCTGTGCACTGCTAGGTTTAGCACAAAGACAGAAATTTCTGATGTGCAGCTCACGCATATGGAAAATGCTTGGGGTGATAAATTGGTGCTGCTTCTTTAGGGAATCAACATAAATAATTCTTGTTCATAAAGAAAAACTAGAACTTGAAAAATCTTTACGGTAAGTTAGAGCCCTGAGGAGCATGTTCTATTTTATTTTTACTCAAAGGAGTATGTCTAAGTGTCACCTTGAACAATGGAAAGAAAATGGGATCTAAAATACAAGGTAGCTTTCTTTGGTTTGCTCCATTTAAAAAGGAAGAAATACCCCAATGTTCATAGCAGCACTATTTACAATTGCCAAGACATGGAAGCAACCTAAGTGTCCATCGACAGATGAATGGATAAAGAGGATATGACATATATACTGATACAATGGAATATTACTCAGCCATAAAAAATGAAATAATGCCATTTGCAGCAACATGAATGGACCTAGAGATTATCATACTAAGTGAAGCAAGTCAGACAGAGAAAGAAAAATGTCATATGATATCACTTATATGTGGAATCTAAAAAAAATGATACAAGTGAACTTATTTACAAAATGGAAATAGACTCACAGACATAGAAAACAAATGTATGGTTACCAAAGGGGAAAGTGGGGGAGGGAGGGATATATTAGGAGTTTGGGATTAAAATATACACACTACTATATATAAAATAGACATCCAACAAGGACCTACTGTAGAGCACAGGGAACTATATTCAATATCCTGTAATAAACCATAATGGAAAACAATATGAAAAAGAATATATATCCGCATCACTTTGCTGTGCACCTGAAACTAACACAACATTGTAAGTCAACTATACTTCAAGTAAAGAAAAAAAAAGAAAGGAAGAAATATGTAACTTGTCCCACTGCTTTCCAGGCCCTGAGAGTACGAAGGTGAGTTAGCTGAGATCTCTGCAACTCACAGACAAATGTAAAAGGATGAGATAGGGCCCAACGGAGGCTATCAAAGACCAGCAAAGAGCGCAAAGGTAGGAAGAACCGCTGAGGGAACTGCGGGTGGGGGCGGCAGGTTAGAAGACAGAGCCTGGACCCCCCCTCCCACCCCCCAACACACACACAAAACACATTTCAACTAAAGCAGCTGCACCTTTATCTTATTATTGTAGGTCTTTCAGCAACATTTTGTTTCAATAAGATATTCCACTGCTATGAAAAAAAACTTGTTTGCAAAAATGGATAAATGATGGGAGAGACTGGAGGCAGATAAATCAAATAGGAGATAATTGTAATAGTCTGGGTGAGAATAATAAAACTGGTTCAGCCAAATCTAGTTGATTGGATGAATTAAACCTCATAAACCAATATGAATCACATTGCCTAGATATAAGGTCTTTCCATGATATATGTAATAGGAAACCATGCCTCTAATTTATTTTCGCATGAGATGGGGTACAAATGAATAAATAAAATAAATGAGAATAGCACTTCTCAAACTTTTGTGTATAGACATCACCTGGAGATCTTGTTAAAGTACAGATTCTGATTCCCAGGGTCTGGGGCGGGACCTGAGATCCTCCATTTCCAACAAGTTCCCAGGAGATATGTCCTCCAAGGACCACACTTTGAGTAGCAAGGTATCAGGGAATCTACAGAGAATTCCCAGTCTGATGAAAGAGCAGGGGCTTTGAAATCAGAGATGTTGGACTTAAGTCCAGGATTCACCACTTACAAATTACAGCTGACCTCTGAGTCTAAGTCCTCATCTAATGACAGTACCAGACTAGCTGGTGAGCTGTTGCGAGGATTAAGAAAGACAATACACATAAGCTATTAGCACAATGCCTAGCTCATAGCGAACATTTAGTAACCGGTAACTATTACTATTATTTTCTAAAAGCCAATTTTATAAAAGAGTGATCCACGAATCCCTTTTGCCAGAATCACTGGTGGTGCTGGGTTAAGATGTGGACACCTGGACCCCACATCCAGTCTAATGAATCGGAACCTCTGAGGGAGGACTGGCCGGCATTTTTAACAAATCCCTTTGCACACCAAAGCTGAAGGATCACTGCTGGAAGCTACGTGCATGTGTGGCCGGACTTGATCAGACCACTTCCAAATAACATTTATTTAGCACGCAGGGTAGAGCTCGGCTTATACCATGACCTGGCTTCCTGGAGTAGGTGAAAGGTGAAAGGCGGTGTGGTCACTGGGCCGCAGAGATTACAACGTTCTTAGAATTGAAGGAGAAATCTATGCTCTGCTTCCCTGTGTTCCTTGTCTGGTAAGAAGCTCATGTCCCAGGACAAAAAGTGTCCTCTCCAGCCTCCTTCCCCCCCTTCCCCACTTTCACACAAGGTTTCTCATGAAGATAAGTTAGGAACTGCATCTTTTCAGACCAATTCTGGGCAAAGCTGACCCTGGACTGAATATCAAAGTCGGTCCAAGTTATTTCTGAGGCCTTTCCACTTTGCCTTTTTTCCCCTTTCTCAGGCCTACCCTCTCTTCTCACCCCCTGGTGCCATGTGCTACATTGTTTTTCTCCCTCAAGGTGTTCTCCCTCATCTACAGTCTCATCCTCCTTCTTACCTAGCACACACACTACTTCGGTAGAGGTGTAGGGATAAGCAGGTGGGAAGGTGTACATCCTTTAGAAGAAGTGGATAGGCTGAACCAAAGTTCCATCTCGAAGGATCCAACCTAACTCCATGACTAGAGGGACCAAAGCTGGTACAAGCTACAGACAAAGCCAGGACTGTACTTAGGAAACAAGGTTAAATCTGCTCTAACACATGACTAAATGACCAGTGAGGTCCCCAGAATTACAGAGTATAACTTAGATGACTTTAGCCTAGAAAGAAGCAGATATTACTAGTTGTCCACCATAGCCACAGAAAAATCTCAAAAGTGGTCCAAAAGAAGATCTTTTCTTCCCCCTTTGCTAACTTCATTTTACTTTTTCATTTAAAAATTGTTAGGAAAAATTTCAAAATTACTTAAAAGTAGAGAGCCTAGCACAGTGCACCTTCATGTCCCCAGGAGCAATTATCAGGATTTTTGTCAATCCTTTTTTTTCCCTGGAATAATTTGAAGCAAATATAAAAAAGACCACATCATTTTGTCCACAAGTATTTCTTAGGTCAATACACTGTAAAAGATGCCTCTATTTGACATTTCTGTCCTCAAGAAGATCCATTTTTGATCAAATAAACTTTTCAATGAACCTGTTAGGGCCAATTATTCATTTTCTAAAATCTCTTGCACCCATACATATTAGGCTAGGTAGTCAACAAGTTATTTGGGGCATTGTTCTAGGCTCTGGGGATGCTACTGCATAGATTGCACTTATGTGTTTATTTTTTAAACACATAAATAAGTTGATTTTAGTTGATCATACACTAGTAAATACTACTAGGAAGAGAAAACAGGATACGATGACTGGACATGTGGGTGGGGTGGCATTCAAGTTGAGATCTCTATAAGGGAAGGTGGTAGCCATGTAAACATCCAGGGGAAGAGCATTCTCAACAGAACGACAGTAACGCAAAGACCTTGAGATGAGAACAAGCTTGGCAGGTTTCAGGGACAGAATGAAGGCACCCGATAATGTGTTTGTATTAAATATGTGGATGTCTAATATCTCCTGAAAAATGTGATTGGAGCCTCATGAGAATCTGAACTGTGGCATTAACACATTATTAATTGCTTTTCTTTTAATTCAGTGAGTACTTACTACCCCTCGGGTGGCAGGCTCTATGCTAGACACAGATGATAAGAGGTGCGTTTGGAAGTGTTTTCCCTGAGTAGCTCATAACTGGTGGTGAAGACAGATACGTGAGCACACAGATAAAGCAACCTTCCAAGTGAGTTACAGCCCTGGAGTGGGAGTGTCACAAGGGTCCATGGAAGCTCAGAGGAAGGTCTACTCCTCCAGGAGAATGCAGGAAGCTCTTACATAAGAAGTGACCTGTGAATTGAACCTGTAAAGATGAATAGGATTTAAAAAGATGAATTGTTCCCAGCAATACTGTGGAATAAATATCCTAAAAAACTCTCTAGTTACAAAATACCAGAATTGTTGAATTAAATACAATAACTATCCTTTGAAAATCAGGAACGTAGAATGGTGAACCAGTGCTGAAGTCCTTGCTTTATTGAAGGCATTTGCTGAAACTAGGAACCCAGAGCCCTTGGGTAAGGCTGGGTGGGGGCTTCTGGGGAACAGGACACAGGAGACAGGAACTGGAAGTGAGACACCCACATAAAGTCAGGAACCTGAAGGGTCACACCTTCCTCACAAAGGTAGGAGAGAAAACTCTCTGCCCCTTAACAAAGGCAAAGCATGAAAAAATGTAACTTGTTTGTCTCAGTCCCGGTGCTAGGAAAGGAAAAAAAAGGAAAAGATAGGTCTCCTGAGAGAAGTAGTAACCAGAATCAGTCCCCTCACTCAGACTGGCGTTTGATTATATTACTAACTCAATATACACCCCAGAATCCCCAAAGGCTCAAGAATGGGCAGTACCACATACTTCACGAAGATGGCATGAAGGATGGGCTAAAATTAGGACTGTTTGAGAAGCAGTTAGTTAGGTCCACCCTGAAAATCTGTGCATTTCTCTCTATGTACATTATATCTCAATAAAGTTTTTTTCAGAAAAGAAGAAAAGGAGGAAGAGTAGGATGAGGAGAAAGAGGAGAAGGAGGAAGAGGAAGAGGAAGAGGAAGAGTTAAATGTCCAGATCTATTCCCTGGTTTAGGTCTCTAGACAACCTCCCCTAGACTAAAGCTTTCCTCTCTGGAGAGGGCAAAAGACTGTCTGTAGAGGGGAACATCAGGCATAGTTGAGGGTACAAATACAATGAGCAAAAACAATAGGTGAGCATGTGTACTACCCTAGTCTTCTTTCCTCCACTTGGTTCCCAGAACTTGGCAGCTACAGTCAAAAGATAAGGACCCTGCAGTCTCCCTAATAAAATGGCCCAGCCAGGTTACCGTAAAGGGAAGGCAAATCCCACCCTGTGCTCAGAGCTTCCAATCAGCTTTTTAGTCTTTCTCTCTTAAGCACAAGCAGACAACCGAAGATTACTAGACATCTAAAGAAAACCTCCACTGTGGAAGATAGAGGTCCACTCAGGCAAGAAAGCAAACAAACAAGCAGCATACAAAAACAGAAACCAGGGCTTCCCTGGTGGCGCAGTGGTTGAGAGTCCGCCTGCCGATGCAGGGGACACGGGTTCGTGCCCTGGTCCGGGAGGATCCCGCGTGCCGCGGAGCGGCTAGGCCCGTGAGCCATGGCCGCTGAGCCTGCGCGTCCGGAGCCTGTGCTCCGCAACGGGAGGGGCCACAGTGGTGAGAGGCCCGCGTACCGAAAAAAAAAAAAATAGAAACCAACCAGAGGAAATAAAACTTTTTAAATTTGAAAAAGATCCTTACAGACATGGGTATTGCAATCACAAAATAAGAACAGGATGCTATAAAAAGGAACATTTAGAAGGAAAAAAAGAAGAGGTCTTAAAATTTTAAAATATGAAAGCAGAAATGAAACACTCAATAGCAAAGTTGGAACATAATGTTGAATTTTTCTACAAAAGTAAAGTAAAATGACAGAGGCAGAACATAGGAGAAAAAGATTACAAAAATTAGTGTCTTTGTCAGTTTGGGCTGCTATAATAGAGTAGCATACTCTGAGAGGCCTGTGAACAATAGAAATTTATCTCCCACAGTTCTGGAGGCTGGAAGTCCGAGATCAGGGTACCAACATGGTCGGGTTCTGGTTCTGGTCCCGGTCAGGTTAGGGTTGCAGACTTCTTGATATCTTCACATGACAGAAAGAGAGTGAGTTAGCTCTTTGGTCTATTCTTATAAGGGCACTATTTCCATTCGTGAGGGCTCCACCCTCATGACCTAACTACCTTCTAAGGACCCCACCTCCTAATACCATCACATTAGATTTTAACCTATGAATTTTTGGGGACACACACATCAATCCATAACAGAGAGCCAGTATATGAGGTAAAATATCTAATAGGCATTCCTAGAAGGAGAACATAGAAAGCTGAGTGAAGTAAATATTTAGTGAAGTAATTCAAGGACATTTCTTAGAATCTAAGGATGTGATCTGCAGACTGAAAGGGCCCACTGACAGCTCAGCACAATGGATAAAACAGACACACATCAAAGCACAACATTATGAAATTTCACAATACTAACATGAGCTTCCAGGGATGAAGTAAAAATAACAGCAACAACAAAAAATAACTGATCATATATAAAGGATCAAGAATCAGATTCGGCTTTGGACCTCTTAACAGTAATAATGGAAGCAAGAAATCAGTGGAGCATTTCTGTTTCCAGTTAATGGCACGCCAGGAAACTGAGCCATCGTCCTGCTGAAAAACTGGACAAAATTTATTTCTGAAAATAAAAACACTTTAAAAACAGTAAAGATATAAAAAGGCAGTTAGGAACTCTCAGGTCACTTTTCAGACTAGAGCTTGTAGCCAGAGAGGCAAGCAGAACATCAGAGCAATAATGGCAAACCTGAACTAGACTCGCCCTGCTTCCCCTGAGCCACAGGGACCTGGGGGGAGGACAGCAGAGGAAAAAGGGGGGGAAAGGAAAAGAAGGTGTCCTAGGGAGGTTGTACCCATGGATTGGTCCTCATGTGAAATTCTATTTAGAATATATCCAACCTGGTTGGGCCAGGAACTCTCAAACCTTGATGTGGTCCTTCCTGACAGTGCCCATAGGCACCTGGCAGAAACATATGCAAAGCCCTGCAAGAAGGCACATCCAATCAAGGAATCAGAGAACCACAACAAATCATTTTTCTAGGGTGATGTCCAGTAAGCAGTGGAAACACACCGGAAAACAGAACATGAACCTGAATGAGAATCAATGTTGGAATGATCAGTCATGAACTTTAAACTATGCTTACCAAGTTTAAAGAACTAAACTTAAAATATCTTCAGAAAACAAGGCACTGTGAGAATGACATAGCAGTTTTGAAAAAGAAGCAGAGAATTTTCAGAAATGAAAAAAAAATTTTTAAAGGCAGTAGAGTCATGCCTTCATAATTCAGAAGGAAAAGGATTGCTGATCTAAAATTCTCAACCCAGTTAAACTATTCATAAATTACCAGGCTAGGATAATGAGAATTTCAACAGGCAATATTTCAAAAAACTTACCTCTCATGCACCCTTTCTGGTGAGGTTACTGTAGGGTGTGGTCCGTCAAAGTCAAACCCTAGACAAAGAAGATATGGGAAACAGAAAACAGGAGATCCAACACACCAGAGAGGCAAAGGGAATCTCCAGGAGGATGTTGAAAGGAGGTACCAGGATGATAGCCACTCACCAGATACAGAGGAAACCTGTCTCTACCAGAGCAGTGGAATGCAAGAAACAGACATATTGAAAACCATCATCACCAAAATCTCTGCCACCATTCTATGTTTCTTTTCCTTTTTGGTTTAACCTGAAGACAGAATGTCTGGCCATAGTCTTATATATATTTAACTTTTTTTGACCATTGCTATAAAAATTCCTGTTCTCCCCTCCATGTTTTTTGCTTGGATCCACTAAGGAGCTCATTCATTCCTAGGTGATTTGACCTACTCCTGAGAGCAGGAGGCAGGTCATCTGATTTTAGAAGCAGGAAATACAGGGCATCCCACTTCCTTTGATACTATTTTTTATGACAATCTGTATGTACCACCCTGCTGCCCTGCCAGATGCTCCAACTGTGGTCAGCCATCTATTTCCCAGAACTCATTCTTTTCCTAAAAGTTCTCAGAACTCAATTTCCTAAAATCAAAAAGTAAAACACCAACATACCTACATGAAAGTAAACTCCCATATTAGGATGTATGATAATTAAACCACCACTTATTTGGACCTTACAATGAGTAAGACTGTTGCAAACCCTTGACTTGTGAGATCCAGCGACATCCAACCTGCACACTTGGTGCCCTTTTCAAATCATCCTCAAGTCATTCTGCCATCTCCCAATTGTTTGGGGGAAGTAATTTGAGACTTTACCTATGTATAATTTTGTTTAAGCTATTGGATTTAGGGGCATAAATAAAATTTTTTTCTCCACAAACTTCAGCTGAAAAACGTGTTGAGAGGCTGCACTCTGTGAATTTGGAGTATTAAAAGCCAAGGGGTTGGGGGACTTCCCTGGTGGTCCAGTGGGTAATAAGACTCCACGCTCCCAACGCAGGGGGCCCGGGGTTCGATCCCTGTTTGGGGAACTAGATCCCGCATGCATGCAGCAACTAAGAAGCCCGCATGCTGCAACTAAAAGATCCCACGTGCCACAACCAAGACCCGGCGCGGCCAAAATAAATCAAAAAAAAAAAAAAGCCAAGGGGTTGTCCAGCAGGAAAACATCACCAGAGAAACATTGCCAGCTGCCTTGTGCCCTGGAAATCCTTCCTTCCGTGATATCACCCAGAGCTGAACGCCAAGCCAGCCTCAGCAGGAGGGAAGGCCTACTATCAACTTTGTTCCTGGGAGTTTTCACCATCCAAAATAAAGGCTGCCTTAATGGGGGAGGGGGAATGCTCACTGAGAAATTCAGATATCCAGATGTTTTCCTCCTCTTGTCTGATTGGTGAGTTAAAGTTTGATGATTCAAGTAGTTCCAGGAAATAAGATTCATGAAGTCAATTTGTGCTGACAAGTGTCTCAGCCATTCGATTCCCTCCTTGTGACGGGCTGCACTTAGCGGCATTACAAAGCCAGGTGGGGTCAATTACCGCATAAATTTCACTAGATACTTATTTTAGCGCCCACACCATTAGAAGAAATTCTGCCAAGAAATTCTCCCAGTCTTAAATGAATTAATATGACCCTGACACACACAATTTTTAAACAATTGTTATGCTTCAGGTTGGAAGCTTGCCGAGAAAATAAAGTCCTGGGTGCATCTGTCTATATTTCAAGGGTTAAAGTGATTACATAACTGAGTTGAATCATGATTTGCTAATTGAAAGCAAGCTATTTTTAATGGTTTAAATAATTGGGTTACTTTTACTTTTTCAGGCTTTTAAATTTGAAAGTAAAATGTCTCATTGACGTTTTCCTTAAAGTCTTTCATTAAAATTAGGAAACATTCACTTTGCTGTTTAATAAATGCCTGATGATGATAATGGTTTATTTTAAATGGTTTGTTTTAAATGGTTTATTTTAAAATTAATGGTTTATTTTTAAAAAGCAGGATGAGAAGTTGTAAGGTAACGATTCTGACTGCCAATTCCAACGGTGGGGAGTGTCAGTGGGCAGCTGGGCGCGGGGGGAGAGGAGGGTGATGGGCGTGTCTGGGACCGCTGCTCTCCCATACCACCAAGCAATTCTCCGACACCACCTGGATGTCATACAATTTAATTCTGACACTATGTACCTGAAGACAACATCAGATTCCACAGCAGTCCTACAAGAATATCCCACACTTCAGATGCCAATCAGTAGTACTGGTGGTCACCTGGGCTTCTGACCCATAGGCTATAGATCAGTAGTTTCAGTGAGCCCCCTGGTCCGGTTCAATTACTTTGCAAGAGCAGCTCACAGAACTCGCAGAAACATCTTACTTACCTGATCACTGGTTATTATGAAAAGATGTAACTCAGGAACAGCAAGATGGAAGAGTTACATAGGGCGAGGTATGGAGAAAGGGCTCAGAGCTTCCATGCCCTCCGGGTGTGCCACTCTCCCTGAATCTCCGTGTGTTCACCAACCTGGAATTTCTCCAAACGCTCTCTTTTTGGGTTTTTTTGGAGGCTTTATTACATGGGCATAACTGAGTAAATCATTGGCCAGTGGTGATTGATTCAACAACCTCTAGCGTCTCTCCCTCCCCTCCCAGGGGGGATGGGACTAAAAGTTACAACCCTCTAATCACATGGTTGGTTCTCCTGGTAACTAGCCCCTAACCTTAAGTGGGTCCAAAGTCACCCCATTAATACAACAAAAGACACCTTTCTGGCTCTCATTACTTAAGAAATCCACGGGTTTTAGAAGCTTGGTGCCAGAAACAGGGATATTCTTATGACAGATCACAATATCACATAAGGCATATAACTTAAAAGATTATATGCTTGGTCAGAGTTTGAGCTAAAGGAAGACATACAAATGATAAAAATCAATCTTTTGGATTGTTGCAGTTTCTCTAAAGGCAATATATTAGTCAGGATAGGCTAACTGCTTTAACTAACAGCCCCAAAATATCAATGGTTTAATATAGTAGAAGTTTATTTCTCACTCATGCAAAGTCCAGGGCAGATGTTTCTGAGGACTTAAGGAAGTTACCTTTTCAAGGAAGAGACTCGAGAATTTAGCATCCTTCCATCTTGCAGCTCTAACCATCTTCCTCATGAGGCCACCAAGTTCTGAGAGAGTGAGAGTGGAGAAAGAAGGTCACCTGCACACAGTTCCTTCCCTGTTAAGTGACACATCTTGGTAAGAACTAGTCACAATCTCAATGGTGTGCTGTAACCAGCTGGTCCCAGCTTCCGAAAGTTGCTTATGTGCATTTTTTCCCCAGTTCCACATTCAATGACATCATGTTGCTGGCTTGAAACAGGCCTTTGTGGAAGATTTACACAAGGGAAATAGGCAAATACTGCAGATGAAGCCTTTTCCTATCCGGAAAGCCAGGTGTTAAAACGTTTACCAGCACAGCACACAGTTCCACCCAGCTAGAGGCAAAGGGTCCTGGAGAGGTGTTTAGTTGTGCATCTGAGAGGGATGAACGGGTTTGGTGAGTATCTAGCCTCTCTCTGTCACGTGAAACAAATGAGAAAAGGATAAATAATTTCATTTGACTTTGGAAATGATCTCTTGTAACTATTCTTTAAAAAGGAACATTACTCTGTTTTGGGCTTTTTATTATTGTGTCTCTGTGTCATTTATATACCCTAAACTCAGGGAAATTGTTTATGAATTGCCTAACTGAAAATATATTGCTGTTAGGTAAGTAAGATGCCATGCTGTATGTGGGATTTTCTTCAGGGCAAGTTCCTTTCTCTTTTATTTGATGTTTTTGGTCTTCTCTTCCCCACTCAAAATACTACATACCTCATACAATCCCTTAAAAATATTTATGAGCGGGCTTCCCTGGTGGCGCAGTGGTTGAGAGTCCGCCTGCCGATGCAGGGGACACGGGTTCGTGCCCCAGTCCGGGAAGATCCCACATGCCGCGGAGCGGCTGGGCCCGTCAGCCATGGCGGCTGAGCCTGTGCGTCCGGAGCCTGTGCTCTGCAACGGAAGAGGCCACAACAGTGAGAGGCCCGCGTACTGGGGAAAAAAAAAAAAAAAAAAAAAAAAATTTATGAGCATTTTTTTCTGATTTTTTAAAAATAAAGTGAACCATATACAATTACTGTTTTTGCAGGTAATAAATGATCAAATATCAGCAATTTCGTATGGCTCAACCTATATACTAAGCATAGTTTCTGTTTTCAAGTCCCATCGGAATTTCCTATCATCTTTTGATTTGTTTGATAAAGTTTATTGGATTACCTTCCAGGACTCCTTATTAGCAATATAAATGACCAGAAGTTAAAATTTTGTTATCCTTCCTTCACAATTCAAACCTCTATAACTCTTTGAAACTTCTAAGGGGACTGGCTTCATAGTCTCTGTAAAATCCCCATGATGATGTCCTTGCTCTTTTTTGAGGGACAGAGACCCCATTTTTGCCACAAAGGCTTCTGGCCACACATAGTACTGTTTTCTCCTGGAGTCCACAAGGCTGCTTTTCTGCGGCTCTCTCTACTTTTGTCTGCTTTTTGGAACTTGTAGAATTCTTGAGAAATGTACTGGCACTTTTTGCAAAGCAATATATAAGAATCATTATTCACTGTCATGGTTGGTTGCAAGGAGTAGGTTATGTATCAAGAACCAAAAGGGTACGGACCCTGCTGGGAAGCCAGAAGAACATAGGCTGTTTGTCTCCCCCAGACTGAGCCTCTCCCCATCTCTCTCCTCCCTGCTGGCTTCAGGCAACATCCCCTAGGCTTACATGATACGCAATCATCCCATCCCCCAAGATGATGGGAAGTTTTATCCTTATCCAACCCCTTCCCAGAGAGATAGCAAGAGAAGATGCACAGGTGTCTCTGCTTGTTCAGGGTGGTGGCACTGGGGCTAGGAAGAAGTTGAACAGGATACCCCAGAGGGGGTTCAGACTGTCACCTGGTCTGGTATGGGAGTGATCCAAGCATGAACACAAACAGATCTTGACTCATGCTTACCCCGGGGCTGCCTTTCTCCTTCTGTTTGCCTGTCCCCACTTTCTGTGCCTTTCACTTCTCCATCATACAGGTCTTCTCATTCACCTTCTGCCAACTCTCCCATCTGACATTCTAGAGTTCGTAAGCTCTCAGATACAAAATGGGATTGTAGGGTAAGTAGGAAGATATGTATACACCCACTACAAATTTTACCCAGGACACCAATTGGTCTGTCTCCAGGGAACTTTTGAATGTGCCTTATACACATCATTGTTCTTCAAAATACTAGTGATAATAATGTGACATTTCATCCTCTGCACCTCTTTGTTGTTTGGACTTGAGAAACGATTGAGGTCCATTGTGATATTTATACAGGTCACTGTCATGTTAGTTATTTTCTCTGATATCACAATAATTTTGTGAGGGAGGTAAATAGGGTAAGTAGTAACCCCTTAAAGTGCTGAAATGGGCCGTCAGAAAATTTGGGCTTTTCCCAAGGCCCCATATCTAGTTAGAGCTGATAAGTGGTGATGGGGGGAAGGAAGAGAGGACTTGAACCCAAGTCCAAGGGCTTCTAATTTCAAGATAGGGTGCATTCCCTTACTGGGCTTTGCCTCATCCAGTGTAAACGCTAAGACGGCGTTACTGTAGTCTTCATTTGCCACTGTTTGATACTACATTTAGGTCCTTATCTTTATCCAAAACACATCTGGGCAAAACACATTTGAGAAGCATGTCACAGTTTTTCTGTATTCCGGGTGCTTTGTTTTCCCTTGCCACTTTTTATTTCTAGTAATGTAATGTAAATTCTCTATGTGAGCATTAGGTTAATAATTCTCAGATTTTCCTTTCTATATTATCATAATTTATTTCCCTCATATGAATTATTTCTCTCATGAAATATACTCTTTATTCCCTGACTTCAAAACAATTACTAGGATGTCATCATCATTTTCTAATCATATAAACACGACGGCTCATTTGTTTCTTCTTTGAAACTTTTGACAAACTTTGAATCTGTGATCAAAATCTCCCACCATGATGGACCATTTGTCTATTTCTCCTTGCAATGTGTCCAAGTTTGTTTTACATATTTTTAAGCTATGGTGTTTTGTTTTGTTTTTTTTTGCGGTACGAGGGCCTCTCACTGTTGTGGCCTCTCCCATTGCGGAGCACAGGCTCCGGACACGCAGGCTCAGCAGCCATGGCTCACGGGCCTAGCCGCTCCGCGGCACGTGGGATCTTCCCGGACCGGGGCACGAACCCGTGTCCCCTGCATCGGCAGGCGGACTCTCAACCACTGCGCCACCAGGGAAGCCCTGAAGCTATGTTTTTAAATGCATAATAAAAAATTAACATTTTAAAATATTCATGATTTTTTTTCAGTCAGAATGAAGTGATTCTTTCTCTTCTATTGCTTTTGTCTGATATCAATATAGCTACTGCAGCATTCTTTTGATTAATATTGCTTTTTTTCCCACCCCTTTCCCTTCAACCTTTCAATATTTTGGTATGTAAGATATGTCTCTTGCAAAGAACATACTTATTTTCCCAGTCTTAATATTTCTTTTGCCTTTTTATTGGAGTATTCTGTTTCTGTTCTAAGTATGATTATTAGTATATTTGTATTTAAATCTATCTTATTTTGTGTCCAATCTGTTCTGTTATTTTTCTTTTCCCTTTTCTTGCCTTCAATTCTTTTAAAAAAATAATTTTATTTATTTTGGCTGCGCTGGGTTTTGTTTTTTATTTTTATTGGAGTATAATTGCTTTAAAATGGTGTGTTACTTGCTGCTTTATAACAAAGTGAATCAGTCATGCATATACATATATCACCATATCTTTTCCCTCTTGCATCTCACTCCCTCCCACCCTCTCTATCCCACCCTTCTAGCTGGTCACAAAGCTGAGCTGATCTCCCTGTGCTATGCGACTGCTTCCCACTAGCTATTTATTTTACGTTTGGTAGTGTATATATATCCATATATACACTACCACTCTCACACTTTGTCCCAGCTTACCCTTTCCCCTCCCCGTGTCCTCAGGTCCATTCTCTACTGGGTCTGTGTCTTTATTCCCATCTTGCCCCTAGGTTCTTCATGACCATTTGTTTTTCTTTAGATTCCATATATATGTGTTAGCATACGGTATTTGTTTTCCTCGTTCTGACTGACTTCACTCTGTATGACAGACTCTAGGTCCACCCACTTCACTATAAATAACTCAATTTCGTTTCTTTTTATGGCTGAGTAATATTCCATTGTATATATGTGCCACATCTTCTTTATCCATTCATCTGTCGATAGACACTAGGTTGCTTCCATGTCCTGACTATTGTAAATAGAGCTGCAATGAACATTGTGGTACATGACTCTTTTTGATTTTGGTTTTCTCAGGGTATATGCCCAGTAGTGGGATTGCTGAGTCATATGGTAGTTCCTTTTTTTACTTCTTTAAGGAACCTCCATACTGTTCTCCATAGTGGCTGTATCAATTTACATTCCCACCAACAGTGTATGAGGGTTCCCTTTTCTCCACACCCTCTCCAGCATTTATTGTTTGTAGAGTTTTTGATGATGGCCATTCTGACCGGTGTGAGATGATATCTCATTGTAGTTTTGATTTGCATTTCTCTAATGATTAATGATGTTGAGCATTCTTTCCTGTATTTGTTGGCAGTCTGTATATCTTCTTTGGAGAAATGTCTATTTAGGTATTCTGCCCATTATTGGATTGGGTTGTTTGTTTCTTTGATATTGAGCTGCATGAGCTGCTTGTAAATTTTGGAGATTAATCCTTTGTCAGTTGCTTCATTTGCAAATATTTTCTCCCATTCTGAGGGTTGTCTTTTTGTCTTCTTTATGGTGTCCTTTGCTGTGCAAAAGCTATGAAGTTTCATTAGGTCCCATTTGTTTATTTTTGTTTTTACTTCCATTTCTCTAGGAGGTGGGTCAAAAAGGATCTTGCTGTGATTTATATCATAGAGTGTTCTGCCTATGTTTTCCTCTAAGCGTTTTATAGAGTCTGGCCTTCCATTTAGGTCTTTAATCTATTTTGAGTTTATTTTTGTCTGTGGTGTTAGGGAGTGTTCTAATTTCACTCTTTTACATATAGTCCAGTTTTCCCAGCACCACTTATTGAAGAGGCTGTCTTTTCTCCACTGTATATTCTTGCCTCCCTTATCAAAGATAAGGTGACCATATGTGTGTGGGTTTATCTCTGCGCTTTCTATCCTGTTCCATTGATCTATATTTCTGTTTTTGTGCCAGTACCATACTGTCTTGATTACTGTAGCTTTGTAGTATAGTCTGAAGTCTGGGAACCTGATTACTCCAGCTGCATTTTTCGTTCTCAAGATTGCTTTGGCTATTCGGGGTCTTTTGTGTTTCCATACAAATTGTGAAATTTTTTGTTCTAGTTCTGTGAAAAATGCCAGTGGTAGTTTGATAGGGATTGCATTGAATCTGTAGATTGATTTGGGTAGTATAGTTATTTTCACAATGTTGATTCTTCCAATCCAAGAACATGGTATATCTCTCCATCTATTTGTATCATCTTTAATTTCTTTCATCAGTGTCTTATAATTTTCTGCATACAGGTCTTTTGTCTCCTTAGGTAGGTTTATGCCTAGGTATTTTATTCTTTTTGTTGTAATGGTAAATGGGAGTGTTTCCTTAATTTCACTTTCAGATTTTTCATCGTTAGTGTATAGGAATGCAAGAGATTTTTGTGCATTAATTTTGTATCCTGCTACTTTACAAAATTGATTGATTAGCTCCAGTAGTTTTCTGGTAGCATCTTTAGGATTCTCTATGTATAGTATCATGTCATCTGCAAACAGTGACAGCTTTACTTCTTTTCCAATTTGGATTCCTTTTATTTCTTTTTCTTCTCTGACTGCTGTGGCTAAAACTTCCAAAATTATGCTGAATAATAGTGGTGAGAGTGGGCAACCTTGTCTTGTTCCTGATCTTAGTGGAAATGCTTTCAGTTTTTCACCATTGAGGACGATGTTGGCTGTGGGTATGTCATATATGGCCTTTATTATGTTGAGGTAAGTTCCCTCTATGCCTATTTTCTGGAGGTTTTTTTTTTTTTTATCATAAATGGGTGTTGAATTTTGTAAAAAGCTTTTCCTGCATCTACTGAGATGATCATATGGTTTTTCTTCCTCAATTTGTTAATATGGTGTATCACATTGATTGATTTGCATATATTGAAGAATCCTTGCATTCCTGGGATAAACCCCACTTGAACATGGTGTATGATCCTTTTAATGTGCTGTTGGATTCTGTTTGCTAGTATTTTGTTGAGGATTTTTGCATCTAAGTTCATCAGTGATATTGGTCTGTAGTTTTCCTTTTTTTTGACATCTTTGTCTGGTTTTGGTATCAGGGTGATGGTGGCCTCGTAGAATGAGTTTGGGAGTGTTCCTCCCTCTGCTATATTTTGGAAGAGTTTGAGAAGGATAGGTGTTAGCTCTTCTCTAAATGTTTGATAGAATTCATCTGTGAAGCCATCTGGTCCTGGACTTTTGTTTGTTGGAAGATTTTAATCACAGTTTCAATTTCAGTGCTTGTGATTGGTCTGTTTATATTTTCTATTTCTTCCTGGCTCAGTCTTGGAAGGTTGTGCTTTTCTAAGAATGTGTCCATTTCTTCTGGGTTGTCCATTTTATTGGCATAGAGTTGCTTGTAGTAATCTCTCATGATCCTCTGTATTTCTGAAGTGTCAGTTGTTACTTCCTCTTTTTCATTTCTAATTCTATTGATTTGAGTCTTCTCCCTTTTTTTCTTGATGAGTCTGGCTAATGGTTTATCAATTTTGTTTATCTTCTCAAAGAACAAGCTTGTAGTTTTATTGATCTTTGCTACCGTTTCCTTCATTTCTTTTTTATTTATTTCTGATCTGATCTTTATGATTTCTTTCCATCTGCTAACTTTGGTGTTTTTTTGTTCTTTTTTTCTAATTGCTTTAGGTGTAAGGTTAGGTTGTTTATTTGAAATGTTTCTTGTTTCTTAAGGTAGGATTGTATTGCTACAAAATTCCCTCTTAGAACTGCTTTTGCTGCATCCCATAGGTTTTGGGTCGTCGTGTTTTCATTGTCATTTGTTTCTAGGTATTTTTTGATTTCCTCTTTGATTTCTTCAGTGATCTCTTGGTTATTAAGTAGTGTATTCTTTAGCCTGCATGCGTTTCTATTTTTTTACAGATTTTTTCCAATAATTGATATCTAGTCTCATAGAGTTGTGGTCAGAAAAGATACTTGATATGATTTCAATTTTCTTAAATTTACCAAGGCTTGATTTGTGACCCAAGATATGATCCATCCTGGAGAATGTTCCATGAGCACTTGAGAAGAATGTGTATTCTGTTGTTTTTGGATGGAATGTCCTATAAATATCAATTAAGTCCATCTTGTTTAATGTATCATTTAAAGCTTGTGTTTCCTTATTTATTTTCATTTTGGATGATCTGTCCATTGGTGAGAGTGGGGTGTTAAAGTCCCCTACTATTATTGTGTTACTGTCTATTTCCCCTTTTATGGCTGTTAGCATCTGCCTTATGTATTGAGGTGCTCCTATGTTGGCTGCATAAATATTTACAATTGTTATATCTTCTTCTTGGATTGATCCCTTGATCATTATGTAGTGTCCTTCTTTGTCTCTTCTAATAGTCTTTGTTTTAAAGTCTATGTTGTCTGATATGAGAATTGCTACTCCAGCTTTCTTTTGATTTCCATTTGCATGGAATATCTTGTTCCATCCCCTCACTTTCAGTCTGGATGTTCTTAGTTCTGAAGTGGGTCTCCTGTAGACAGCATATATATGGGTCTTGTTTTTGTATCCATTCAGCCAGTCTATGTCTTTTGGTTGGAGCATTTAATTCATTTACATTTAAGGTTATTATTGATATGTATGTTCCTATTCCCATTTTCTTAATTGTTTTGGGTTTGTTATTGTAGGTCTTTCCTTCTCTTGTGTTTCCAGCCTAGAGAAGTTCCTTTAGGATTTGCTGTAAAGCTGGTTTGGTTGTGCTGAATTCTCTTAGCTTTTGCTTGTCTGTAAAGATTTTAATTTCTCCATCAAATCTGAATGAGATCCTTGCTGGGTAGATTAATCTTGGTTGTAGGTTTTTCCCTGTCATCACTTTAAATGTGTCCTGCCACTCCCTTCTGGTTTGCAGAGTTTCTGCTGAAAGATCAGCTGTGAACCTTATGGGGATTCCCTTATGTGTTATTTGTTGTTTTTCCCTTGCTTTTAATATTTTTTCTGTGTATTTAACTTTTGATAGTTTGATTAATATGTGTCTTGGCGTGTTTCTCCTTGGATTTATCCTGTGTGGTACTCTCTGTCCTTCCTGCACTTGATTAACTATTTCCTTTCCCATATTAGGGAAGTTTTCAACTATAATCTCTTCAAATATTCTCTCAGTCCCTTTCTTTTTCTCTTCTTCTTCTGGGACCCCTATAAGTTGAATGTTGGTGTGTTTAATATTGTCCCAGAGGTCTCTGAGACTGTCCTCAATTCTTTTCATTCTTTTTCCTTTATTCTGCTCTGCAGTAGTTATTTCCACTATTTTATTTTCCAGGTCACTTCTCCGTTCTTCTGCCTCAGTTATTCTGCTATTGATCCCTTCTAGAGAATTTTTAATTTCATTTATTGTGTTGTTCATGATTGTTTGTTTGCTCTTTAGTTCTTCTAGGTCCTTGTTAAACGTTTCTTGTATTATCTCCATTCTATTTCCAAGATTTTGGATCATCTTTACTATCATTATTCTGAATTCTTTTTCAGGTAGACTGCCTATTCTTTTGTGAGGTCTGGTGGGTTTTTACCTTGCTCCTTCATCTGCTGTGTGTTTCTTTGTCTTCTCATTTTGCTTAACTTACTGCATTTGAGGTCTCCTTTTCGCAGGCTGCAGGTTTGTAATTCCCGTTGTTTTGGTGTCTGCCCCCAGTGGGTAAGGTTGGTTCAGTGGGTTGTGTAGGCTTCCTGGTGGAGGGGAATGGTGCCAGTGTTCTGGTGGATGAGGCTGGATCTTGTCCTTCTGGGGGGCAGGTCCACGTCTGGTGGTGTGTTTTGGGGTGTCTGTGACCTTATTATGATTTTAGGCAGCCTCTCTACTAATAGGTGGGGTTGTGTTCCTGTCTTGCTAGTTGTTTGGCATAGGGTGTCCAGCACTGTAGCTTGCTGGTCGTTGAGTGGAGCTGGGTCATGGCATTGAGATGGAGATCTCTGGGAGATTTTTGCCATTTGATATTACGTGGAGCTGGGAGGTTTCTGGTGGACCAATGTCCTGAACTTGGCTCTCCCACCTCAGAGGCACAGCCCTGACACCTGGCTGGAACACCAAGAGCCTGTCATCTACACGGCTTAGAATAAAAGGGAGAAAAAAAGAAAGAAAAAGATTAAATTAAATTAAATTAAATTTTAAAAAGAGTTATTAAAATAAAAATCAAAAAATAAGTGTTAAAAATTTATTTTAAGTAATTTAAAAAAAGAAAGAACAACCAAACCAAAAAACAAATTCACCAATGATAACAAGCATTGAAAACTATATTAAAAAAAAAAAGGACAGACAGAACCCTAGGGCAAATGGTAAAAGCAAAGCTATACAGACAAAATTGCACACAGAAGCATATGCATACCACTCACAAAAAGAGAAAAAGGGAAAAAAAAATATGTATATCATTGCTCCCAAAGTCCGCCTCCTCAATTTGGGATGATTCGTTTTCTATTCAGGTATTCCACAGATGCAGGGTACATCACGTTGACTGTGGAGATTTAATCCACTGCTCCTGAGGCTGCTGGGAGAGATTTCTCTTTCTCTTCTTTGTTCTCACAGCTCCTGGGATTCAGCTTTTGATTTGGCCCTGCCTCTGCGTGTAGGTTGCCTGAGGGCATCTGTTCTTCACTCAGACAGGACAGGATTAAAGGAGTAGCTGCTTCAGGGGCTCTGGTTCACTCAGGCCGAAGGGAGGGAGGGGTATGGAGTGCAGGGCGAGCCTGCAGCGGCAGAGGCCATCATGCTTTTCTTGGCTTCTTTTGAATGAACTTTTTTATCATTCAAATCCCTACTCCCCAATAGTTTAGAACAATATACTCTGTTTCTTTTCTTTTGTTACTTTATTTAGTTATTTTGCTCTTTGGATCTCTTTTTTTAAAAAATTAATTAATTAATTATTTTTTTGCTGCGTTGGGTCCTTGTTGCTGTGCGTGGGCTTTCTCTAGTTGCAGTGAGCGGGGGCTACTCTTTGTTGTGGTGTGTGGGCTTCTCATTGTGGTGGCTTCTCTTGTTGAGGAGCATGGGCTGTAGGCACGTGGGCTTCAGTAGTTGCAGCATGTGGGCTCAGTAGTTGTGGCTCACGGGCTCTAGAGCACAGGCTCAGTAGTTGTGGCACATGGGCTTAGTTGCTCCATGGCATATGGGATCTTCCCAGACCAGGGCTCAAACCCATGTCTCCTAAATTGGCAGGCGGATTCTTAACCACTGCGCCACCAGGTAAGTCCCTGGTTTTCTTATTGTAACTCACACCTTCTATCCAGGATCATTTTCTTTTCGCCTGAAATACATCCTTTAGTGTCTCCTTTGGTGATAGAATGCAGGTGATGAATTCTGATTTTGTTTATCTAAAAACATCTTTGTTTGGCTCTCATTCCACTATAAGACTCTTAGAGGAAAACATAGGCAGAACACTCTTTGATATAAATCACTGCAAGATATTTGTTGACCCACCTCCTACTAATGAAAATAAAAACAAAACTAACAAATAGGATGAAAATAAAACAAAACTAACAAATAGGACCTAATTAAACTTAAAAGCTTTTGCACAGCAAATGAAACCATAGACAAGACGAAAAGACAACCCTCAGAATGGGAGAAAATATTTGCAAACGAAGCAACTGACAAAGGATTAATCTCCAAAATATACAAACAGCTCATGCAGCTCAATATCAAAAAAACAAACAACCCAATCAAAAAATGGGCAGAAGACCTAAATAGACATTACTCCAAAGGAGACATACAGATGGCCAACAAACACATGAAAGGATGCTCAACATCACTAATTATTAGAGAAATGAAAATCAAAACTGCAATGAAGTATCACCTCACACCAGTCAGAATGGCCATTATTTAAAAATCTACAAACAATAAATGCTGGAGAGGATGCGGAGAAAAGGGAACCCTCTTGAACTGTTGGTGGGAATGTAAATTGATAACAGCCACTATGGAAAACAGTATGGAAATTCCTTAAGACTAACAATATAACTACCATATGACCCAGCAATCTCACTCCAGGGCATATACCCAGAGAAAACCATAATTCCAACAGACACGTGAACCCCAGTGTTCATTGCAGCACTATTTACAATAATAGCTAGGACATGGAAGTAACCTAAATGTCCATCAATAGAGGAATGGATAAAAAAGATGTGGTACATATATACAATGGAATATTACTCAGCCATAAAAAGGAACAAAACTGGGTCATTTGTAGAGACGTGGATGGACATAGAAACTGTCATACAGAGTGAAGTCAGACAGAAAGAGAAAAATATCGCATATTAACACATATATGTGGAACCTAAAAAAACCTGGTATATATGTTCTTATTTACAAAGCAGAAATAGGGACACAGACGTAGAGAACAAATGTATGGACACCAAGGGGGGAAGGGAGGGTGGGATTAATTGGGAGATTGGGATTGACATACGTACACTGTTGATACTATATATAAAATAGCTAACTAATGAAAACCTACTGTATACCTCAGGGAACTCTACTCAATGTTCTGTGGTGACCTAAATGGGAAGGAAATCCGAAAAAAAGGGTATATAGGTGTGTATATATATATATATATATATATATATATATATATGAAGCTGATTCAGTTTGCTGTACAGTAGAAACTAACACAACATTGTAAAGCAACTACACTCCAATAAAAATTAATTTTTTAAAAAAGGAGGGTTGCTCTGAAGGTGTTTTGTAGATCTGTAAAGTCCAGAATCAGTTGACTTTAAGTTAGGAAGATTATCCTAGATAATCTGTGTGGGCCTGATTCAATAATGGAAAGGCCTTAAAAACAGAGCTGAGGCTTCCCAGATTGAAGAAGAAATTCTGCCAATGGACTGCTATTTCAGCCTGTTTCAATGAGTTCCGGTCCACACTTCTGAGGGCCTGCCATACAGATTTCAGACTTACCTAGCCAGGCCCCACAATTGTGTAAGCAGATCCCTTGCAACAAGTACCTTCATATGTATCTCCTGCTCGTTCTGCTTCTCTGCTTGAACTCTAATGCAGCAGTTATTTTCTTTCAGCTAATTTTCTTTGAGACATTATGGCATTGTTTTCTGGCTTTCATTTTTTCTGTCAAGAACTCAGTTGTCAGTTTAACTGCTATTGCTTTGAAGATATACTCTTTCCTTCACCCTCTGGCTTCTTTTACAATTATGATGTATTTCAGTGTGAAAATCCCAAGCGGCAAAAATAAAAAGATATTCTGAGTCTCTGGAATCTGTGGATTGGTATCTTTCATTTTTTTTTTTTTTTTTCCCTGAAAAATGCTCTGCTATATATTATCTCTTCAGATATTGCCTCTTCCCAGTCTCTGTCTCCTTCTGGGATTCCAATCACAAACAGGTAAGAATTTCCCACCCTGTCTTTCATGTCTCTTATTTTTCCACAGTATTTTTCATCCTTTCATTTGTTACACATTCTGAGTAATCTTTTTTTTTTTTTGGCTGCGTTGGGTCTTCGTTGCTGTGCGTGGGCTTTCTCTAGTTGTGGTGAGTGGGGGCTACTCTTTGTTGAAGTGCGTGGGCTTCTCATTGTGGTGGCTTCTCTTGTTGCGGAGCATGGGCTCTAGGCACATGGGCTTCAGGAGTTGTGGCACATGGGCTCAGTAGTTGTGGCTCACGGGCTCTAGAGCTCAGGCTCAGCAGTTGTGGCACATGGGCTTAGTTGCTCCACGGCATGTGGGATCTTCCCAGACCAGGGCTCAAACCCATGTCCCCTGCATTGGCAGGTGGATTCTTAACCACTGTGCCACCAGGGAAGTCCCCTGAGTAATCTATTTTGATCCATTTTTCAGCTCATGAATTCTTCTGTTACCAAACATGTCTTTGAGTTTTCATTTGGATTGCTGTAGCATTCATTTCTAGAATTTCATTTCCCAAATCTGCTGTCACTTTTAATGATTTCCTTCAGATATTTTCAAGCTTGTCATTTATATAATTTGTGCCTGATAATTCTGACATCTTAGATTTAGTTGAGTCTGTTTCTGCTGTCACGTTTTTCTACTGGTTTTCATTCATGTCACCTTGCTTTCTTGTGTATGTTTGCTTGCTGATCATCACCTTTAAGAAAAACTTGGTGGGTTCTCTGGTTTCTAGGCTAAATGAACCTTATTTCATAGAGGTTTTCTGCCAAGTGCACAGGCACCCCAGACGTGGACCATCTCACCTTGAGATTCTCTGGTTCACCCAGGCTATGCTTATGGAGGATACAAATTCTTTTAAGGACCAGTCTATAACTTTTTTAAAAAAAATAAATTTATTTATTTTTGGCTGTATTGGGTCTTCATTGCTGTGCGTGGGCTTTTCTCTAGTTGCGGTGAGCGGGAGGCTACTCTTTGTTGCAGTGCTCGGGCTTCTCATTGTGGTGGCTTCTCTTGTTGCGGAGCATGGGCTCTAGGCACATGGGCTTCAGTAGTTCTGGTACGTGGGCTCAGTAGTTGTGGCTTATGGACTCTACAGCACAGGGTGAGTAGTTGTGGCACACGGGCTTAGTTGCTCCGCGGCATGTGGGATCTTCCCAGACCAGGGATTGAACCCATGTCCCCTGCATTGGCAGGTGGATTCTTAACCACAGCACCACCAGGGAAGTCCACTATAACTTCTTAGGGACTCTTTCCTTGTTACTTTTTGTTTTTGTTTGCTTGCTTGTTTTTTTCCTTTCTGTTACTTCAGGGAGGTGGGAGCTTTGTTCTGATTTACCATTTCTTTAATTATGTAACTAATATTCTGTCTCCAATTACAATGTGTGGGGCTCCCCTTCACACACCCCTGCACCCCCCCATACCAAGCAGCTCTCTGACACCAGCTTAGTGTCCTACAATTCAACTCAATACTGACACCAGCTACCCAGAGATAGCATCAGATCCCATGGGTTAAGGGTTTATTCCCACAAGACTGTCCCCATGTTGATGTCAAACACAAGTCAAGGTTGTTATCTGTGCTTCTGAATAATGGGCTGTAAATCAAAGGTTCCCATGACCCCCTCCTTGGGTTTAACTAATTTACTAGAGTGGCTCTCAGAATTCAGGAAACCAGCTTACTCACTAGATAATTGGTTTATTATAAAGGGTATGAATCAACAGCCAGATGAAGAGATGCATAGGGTAAGGTATGGGCAAAGGGCTCAGAGCTTCCATGCCCTCTCCAAATGAGCCACTCTCTCCAATTCTCCACATGTTCACTAACTTGGAAGCTCTCCAAACCACATCCTTTTGGATTTTTATAGAGGCTTCATTATGTAGGCATGGTTGATTAAATTATTGGTATTGGTGAATGATTCCATCTATAACCCCTCTTTCATCACCAGAAATCAGGGGGTGGGACTGAAAGTTCCAACCCTCTGTTTATGGTTTGTTCTCCTGGCAACCAGTCCTCATACTTAGGTGGCTCCAAATGTCACCTCATTAACATAACAAAAGACAACTATGTTGCTCTCTTTGCTTAGGAAATTCCAAGGGTTTTAGGATCTCTTTGCTGGAAATGGGGACAAAGACAGAATATATGTTTTTATTATAAATTACAATATCACAGTAGCCTTTTTGGGTCCCTATGATGTAGGTAATGTCCCCTCTTAGTTTCCTCTTCTTGGGTGGACTCTGAACCTTGACTGTCTCCTTTGCCACATGAGACCGGGGAACTCAAGACTGAGTGTTCAGCATTAGGAGACACCTGAGCACAAAGAGGTTTCGGTGCTCAGATACTTTCCCTTGACTTTTAGGTTCAGGCTTTCCCCCAAAATTTAGCATGGCAGGTCCCACTCTTTTTTCTTTATTGTTTTTTTAATGTGATTTTAAATATATTTTATCCAACATTTTTCATTTTAGAGAAAATTATTATCTAGCCCATCATGATGGAAACTGAATTATTGTTTGTATAGGATATTACAACACACAAACTAACTTTCGACTTCCTTTTAACACTCCCCAGTCAGCTAGCCTGGGAGTGAAGAATCTTAGAACTGCATGCTAGATCTGTACTTCATCATTTCATCCAACAGGCAATGCATTTTCTAAAACTGGCTTCCAGGTACCCAAACCCCAACCATTAAAATAAACAAATTCAATTGTGAGCTCATCTACAGGCATGTTCTAGCAGGAAGGTACTATGCAGGGTCGGGTGGGAGGGTTTCCCTGAGAGCTTCTTTCTGAGAGTGTGGAGCTTGCAGAGACATACGGAGGGTGAGACAGAGATAGAACCTGGACTTAGAGTCAGTTCCTGGCAGGTGATCTTGCTGGTGATACAGGCAGTTAGAGGGGACCCTCAATATCCAGTGATTAGAGAAGGTAGCTAACTTCACCTGGAACTGGGGAGATTGGTTTCACTTGAAGCTAGGCTTAACAAGCAAGAGGCTTGAACCTTCTTAGAGAAGGAATAAGACTTGGTGGAAAGCATGGTGTGGTGTGGTTAAGAGAACAGAGCTGGGTCAGCAGGAGCTATTTGCTTTTGGCAGGGGTGGAGCAATGGGAGTTATCTGGGGGTGGGAGGAGTGTTTAGCAGCAGTGTTTTCAGGCGCAGAAGGCTTGGGAATGAGAGTCTGAATAGCCTAGAGGAGACCAAGGGCTTGGTGGGCTAGAACTGTTCCCCTATACCTCTCTTCTGGCAACTTATCTTGTCTACCAACAGCTTTTCCTCTCTGCCATTTCTGTTTCCTGCCCATGTAGGTCTCCTTTTCTCTGCTTACTTGAACTATGGATATAAATAGAGGTGAGTTCTGATGGCAGATCCTACGAATTAGTGTGCTCTAGTATCATGCTCAAAGAATATGCAAAGTTCTGCTGGGAGGTACAGAAAACTATAGGACAAGGGAACATCTTCAAGTTTTACTTCTGTTTGGAAGATTTGGGGAACAAAATTCTTTCTTTTTCTTTTTTTAAAGACTTTTTTTGATGTTGACTTTTTTTTTTTTAAGTCTTTATTGAATTTATTACAATACTGCTTCTGTTTCATGTTTTGGTTCTTTGGCCGTGGGGCATGTGGAATCCCAGCTCCCCGACCAGGGATCGAACCCACACTCCCAGCATTGGAAGTGGAGTCCTAACAACTGGACCACCAGGGAAGTCCCCAAAATTATTTCTTTATTCAAAGGAATAATTTACTTTATAGTCTTCTACTACCCACCTTCTTTTCTTAGCTTTCTCCATACACTTTTCCAGGGGATCATTTCAAGACCAGGGCTTCAGTTACCAAATATATGCAGTTAACTCTCAATTAACGTTTATAGCCCTGGTATCTTTCTGAGGCTCCAGGCTCTTACACCTCAAGCTTTACAGGTCTAAAACTCAGCACAATCTGCTCTTCCCAAAGCATACATGTTCTTCTCCTGCATTCATTCATTCCTTCATCCACTCATTCAAATAGCTATTGGGCTCCAGGTACTACATTACACTAGGCACCGTAAGATGAATAATGAGCAAGATATATATGGTCCCTGCCTTCATCAAGCTTCTAGTTCAGTGAAGTATATTCATAAGAAAAGAAGAAAACTTCTCAGAACTGAAGAACATGAATCTCCAGGTTAAAAAGACCCACCAAGGGCCCAGAACAATAAAATTTTAAGACTGACCAAGAAAAAAATCATAAAATACCAAAAGACTTGGAACAAAGAAAGTATTTTTTTTCAGAGATTTTTTTTTCACATTCATTCAAAGAAACTGGACTAGAATGACAGTAAGACTTTTAGTACCAACTGTAAAACTTGAAGACCATAGAAGAATGTCAACATTCTGAAGAATTGTTATCTTCAAGGGAGATTACTATGTCTTTCAAACTAGCAATTATGTATGAGTGTATTAGTCAGCTTCTTCAGAGAAACAGAGACAACAGTTTGTGTATTTACATATAAAAAGATTTATTTTAAGGAATTGGCCCATCTGATAATGGATTCTGGCAAGTCCAAAATCTTTAGGGTGCACCTGAAGGCTGGGGACCAGGGAAGAGCCAATTCAAGTCAGAAAGCCATCTGCTGGCAGAATTCCCTCTTGCTCAGGAGATCAGTCTTTGGTGTCATTTAGCCCTTCAACTGATTAGATTAGGCTCACCATGTTATGGAGTGCATTCTGCTTTACTCCAAGTCCACTGTAGTGTGTCTGACATTAAGCTTTTCTTTTTTTATTGTAATGTATTGCCTGACATTAAGCTTTGATTACCAAGACATCCATTTCAAAGACCTCCATGCCGAATAAGCATGTTGCCAGCTCTATGATACAGCTACTAGTCAAACAACTAGATAAGAACCCAGGCCACCCTACCTATGAAGTTCCCTTTTCAGAAACCCTTGGGTAACCTAGATGACTGACCACTTGAATGGTTCCACTTTTCCCTTCCTGGGCCCTAATTGCCACTCTTACATTTTAAATTCGCCAATAAAAAGTGAACCCTAGGCACATCACCCTCAGACCCCAATTAAGGCAGAGCCCCAGGTCTGCGCCCCCCTCCCTCTTTTTCTACCTTTGACCTCAGTGTGTGGCCACTGGGTGTGCCATGTACCCTTCAGGACCTGTAATACATTTTGTTATTCAAAGTTCCCTCATGGTGTTTGCTTAGGTGTGTCTTCTGATCATAGTAAGAATCACAAGGGCCAGTCCAGCCACAACACTGGCTCCAGTCAAGGAAATGTCAGTGGGGGCCTCACCACAAGTAGTACGGACCAGGCAAGTGCCTCAGGCATCCCTAGCTGACAGCATCACTATCAACAGGCAGAGACTGACAGAACATCTACCTACGTAAACATTAATCTCATCCAAATACACTCTCAGAGGAACATCCAAAAAACTGTTGGACACATATCTGGGCACTGTGGCCCAACCAAGCTGACACATAAAATTAACCATCACAATGAGGGAAGAAAAAAATATTTTTAAAAATTCAAGGCCTCCAAAAGTTAACCTCCCATGTATCTTTTCCTATGAGCCCCTTAGAAAGCTTCAGAAAACAAGAGAGTAAACTAAGAAAGAAAAGCCACAGATACAGGAAAAGGTTCTCACAGGCTAGTCTCAGGGCAATAGCAATGCAGCAGGCAGAGGAAGCAACCTGGGCAGACAGGAGCAGCAGGATGGCGCTGTTCAGGGGAAGTAAATGGAAGATGGACTCTCTGATGTATTCCTGTATTTTTTCTCAGAGAGTCTCTGTGGGATGGTTACTAAGGGCACAGACACTGGAGCCATACTTCTGGGGTTTAAATCCTGGCTTTACTACTTTGTAGCTGAGTAATATTAATCTCCCAGTCTTCTGTTTCTTCACATGCAAAACTAGGAAGATTACACTATGTTTTGTTGGGAGGGCTGGTGGATGGACAGGATGAGCTAGGCTGTGTTTCTTAACAACCCTGAAATCTCAATGACTTATAACCACAAAGATATTTTTCTTTCTCATGCTGTATGTCCCGCGGGTTGGCTGGGGGTCCACACTTAAGCATGCAAGTGGAGGGAGTCTCCATCACCTGGAATGACAGTGTTTTCTGTGGTAGGGGAAAGCAAAGTGGGAGTTACATACCAGCTCTGAAAGACTTCTGTCCAAAAATAACATGTCATTTCTGCTCATGTTCCACTGGCTAAAGCAAGGAACAGGCAGGGACAGGCAACTCTACCTTATGTCCAGGTGGAAGAGAAGGACGAGAATGCTGAAAGACACTCTACTGACCACCACAGACCCCCAAGCCCTCCCACCACAGGGAAGGAATCTGAAACTTTATATAAGAAGTGCACCATCTCAACGGAGGAACAAATGGGTCCTTGAGGAGGGAATAAGGAGAAGGCCGGAGGGAGGGCAAGGAGCCGTGAGTCCAGGGACACAGGTTTGGAGTTTGAGAGAGAGAACAGAAATGTATGATTTCCTATGAGAAGTAGAAACTTAAGAGAACATGAGAGAGCTCTGACTAGGGCTGACAGGAATTCTTGTTAGATGATTGCCATGTAACAACACATATCAGAGAGGAACCCTCTGATAGCTCCTCAAGAAAACTTAGCAGACTTTCCTTAGGTTTCTTTAAATGTATCCAATCCCATTTAATTACATCTTCATATATTTATGGCTCATTTAACAAAGTCCTTCTTTCCCATATTCAACTTGTTCTGCAAAAATATTGTTTTAAAAATATTTTCCATGGTTCCAAAAAGAAAAAGAAGGGAAATTAGGTTCTTGTCTCACTTTTTAAAATGTATTTTAAAAATAAACTTATTTTGGAACAGTTTAGACTTACAGAACAGTTATAAAAATACTAAGTTCCCACATACCTTATGCCCATTTTCTTCTATTGTTAACATCTTACATTAGTATGGGATATTTGTCACAATTAATGAACCAATATTGATATATTATTAATAACTAAAGTCAATACTTTATTCAGATTTCCTTAGTTTTTGCGTTATGTCCTTTTCTCTTCCAGGATCTCACCCAAGATAACACATTGCATTTAGTCATCATGTATCTTCATTTTATTTTTATACAGATGAAAATCGCACACATTCACTTGTACTGAAAATAAACTGAATTCAGAGCTAGCTGACTGCGAGTTGGTATTTAAAACGCTCCAAGAGTTTTTTTTGGGGGGTGGGGGTAGGGCTGGTGGAGAGGGAGTGGAAAAGAAAACAAAAAACAAAAAACAAAAAACCACCACTCCAAGAGAAAACAAGATCTCCCCCTAGTGTTTAGAATAGAAAACAGCACCTTGACTTTCCAACTTAGTACTAATACAGAACAAATCGTCCTAAAAAAGTTTTTTTTGGAAATAATAAACATCATAGTTTAAATATCACCCACAGAAAGAGAAGGCACAGTCAACTACTAACAAAAATGTCAAACAACCTCAACAACAAAATGTCCTTGAAGAGAGAGGGAGCTGCAGACCTGGTCGGGGGTTCGTGTAAAAGCGAGCAGGGTTGGCGGGCAGGTATCCTCTGCGGCGCCCAGTATCACGCCTCCTAATAGGTAATCAAGGACTGAATGAGCAGTTTTCTGTGGGCTTACATTTTTTATATTCATTATAATATAATAGAATCAGGATTAATGAATATAAAAGGTAAGGCATTCAACTCCTGTGCTGTCTACTTCCCTAGTCTTGATGAGCATTACAGTTAGCAGCACTTTTCACCTTCCCCACCCCCAATGACTGGGTATCAGATTTCTGGCTATTCAAACATTTGAACATAGTGAAAAATCAAAAAGCATGTCGAGGGAGGCTTGTGAAATAACTGTCCCAAAGAAAGAGAAACAGAAACTTGGCATCCATGCAGAAATAGACATAGTCAAGGACTTAGAACTTACTGGCTATTCTTATATGTAATTCTAATAATTAGGATGATGTGATTTGGGTCCACAGGAAGAAAGACAGCATCTTTGTAAGGGTGGCTTCAACACTGGCTTTCTGGCAGTAGGATTGACAACTGGTAGCCAGAGAAGAAACAAATCTACCAAACACAGTATATAGTCATTGATTTTACTGATGAGCTTAAATCATTAAGCAATATTCACATCATAATCAGCATCACATCACATCATCAACATTGATGAAAAAAGTTGAAGAAGACACAAATAAATGGAAACATACTCCATGCTCATGGATTGGAAGAATTGATATTGTTAAAATGTCCATACTACCAAAAGCAATCTACAGATTCAATGCAATTCCTATCAAAATTCCAATGGCATTTTTCACATAAATAGAACAATCCTAAAATTTGTATGGAACCATAAAAGACCCCAAGTAGCCACAGCAATCTTGAGAAAGAAGAAAAAAACTGGAGGCATCATACTCCCTGGTTTCAAACTATATTACAAAACCATAGTAATCAAAAGAGTATAGTATGGGCATTAAAAACAGGCACATAAATCAATGGAACAGAATAGAAAGCCCTGAAAAAAACCCACACATATATGGTCAATTAATTTATAACAAAGGAGCCAAAAATATACAGTGGGGAAAGGACAGTCTCTTCAATAAATGGTGTTGGAAAAACTGGACAGTCACATGCAAAAGAATGAAACTGGACCACTATCTTACACCATACATAAAAATTAACTCAAAATGGATCAAAGATTTGAACATGACCTGAAACAATTAACACTCCTATAATAAGAAAACATAGGGGACTTCCCTGGTGGTCCAGTGGTTAAGAATTTGCCTTCCAGTGCAGGGGACACAGGTTCAATCCCCGGTTGGGGAACTAAGATCCCACATGCCACAGGGCAACTAAGCCCATGCATCACAATTACTGAGCCCTCGCACTCTGGAGCCCGTGTGCCACAACTAGAGAGCCCGTGCACCGCAACTACTGAGCCCGCACGCTCTGGAGGCTGTGCCACCACAACTAGAGAGAAGTCCGCACACTGCAACAAAAGATCCCACATGCCACAACTAAGACCCGATGCAGCCAAATAAATAAATAAAATTTTTAAAAAAAGAAAGAAAGAAAACATAGGCCACAAGCTCCTTGACATCACTCTTAGTGATGAATTTTTTGGATTTGACACCAAAAGCAAAGGCAACAAAAGCAAAAATAAACAAGTGAGACTACATCAAACCAAAAAGCTTCTGCACAGCAAAGGAAACCATCAACAAAATGAAAAGTTAACCTACCAAATGGGAGAAAATATTTGCAAATCATATATGATAAGGGGTTAATATCCAAAATATATAAAGAACTCGTAAAACTCAATAGCAAAAAACCCAAACAATTCTATTAAAAAATGGGCAGCAGATCTGAAAGACATTTTTCCAAAGACAGAGGATCTGAATAGACATTTTCCTAAAGATGGCCAATAGGCACATGTAAAGATGCTCAAAATCACTAATCAATAGGGAAATGCAAATCAGATCCACAATGACCTATCACTTCCCACCTGTTAGAATGGCTATTATCAAAAAGACTAGAAATAATAAGTGTTGGCAAGGATGTGGAGGGAAACTTTGCATTGTTAATGGGAATATGAATTGGTGCAGCCACTATGGAAAACAGTATGGAGGTTCCTCAAAAAATTAAAAATAGAATTACCATATGATCCAGCAATTCCACTTCTGGGTATTTATCTGAAGGAAACAAAAACACTAACTTGAAAAGATATATGCACCCCTATGTTCACTGCAGCATTATTTAAAATAGCCAAGCTATGAAAGCTACCTAAGTGTCCATCAACAGATAAATGGATAAAGAAAATATGGCATACACACACACACACACACACACACACACACACACACACACACACTCTGGAATATTATTCAGCCATAAAAAAGGGAGGCAATCTTGCCACTTGAAATAGCATGGATGGACCTTGAGGGCATTATGCTAAGTGAAATAAGTCAGCCAGAGAAAAACAAATATTGTATGATCTCACTTATATATAGAATTTAAAACAAAACAAATCCAAAATACAAACAACCGAGTTCATGGATACAGAGAACAGACTGCTGGTTACCAGAGGTGGGGAGGGGAATTGGGAGGGGTGTGGGAAGTGGGTGAAGTGGCTGAAAGGGGTTAAAAAGTGGAAACTCCCAGCTATAAAATAAATAAGTCATAGGGATATAATGTACAACATGGGGACTACAGTTAATAATGCTGTATTGTCTACTTGGAAGTTGCTAAGAGATCTTAAAAGTTTTCTTCACAAGAAAAAAAAATTTTGTAACTAGGTATAGTGATGGATATTAACTAGAGTTATTGTGGTGGTCATTTTGCAATATACACAAATACCAAATCATTATGTTGTACACCTGAAATGAATATAATGCTATATGCCAATTATATCTAAATTTAAAAAATAGATAAATAAAAGAGACAGTGTTAAAAAGAGCTCTTTCTAGTTATTTGTAAGTCTGCCTGGTTTGGTAGCATCTACAGGGGAATAACCTATAGGTATTTCCTTTTATCTAAAAGATGAAGTGTAAACACTCTAAGTAGCTGCTGGCCAAGTTACCAATTCTCAAATATAACTTCCCCTCTCCCCTGCAACCTTCTAAAAGTGTATATTAAAAGAAGGATGTCTACCACAGAAAATCAAGTTTTCTAACTAAAACTTTCATGTTATTTTAAAGGAATCAAGACAAAGAAACTCCTATAGCAAAACTTTTTGTAAGGGACTTTAACAGATTTTGCTTACACTTATTTAGTAGTCAGAGTCTCCTTTATTTACTATAAACCAATAGTATAACTTCATATAATTATATTATATAATTATATGAATATAATTTCATAATTTCTCAGTCCACAGCTTAGGGCTATGCAGAATAAGTTAAATCTACAGAAGACTTCCTGGCTTGCTGAAGAATGAAAATAGGTGGACAATTTTAACATTTAGGTTAAAAATATAAATATGGATTCTTCACTTATGTTCCCCTTACTTCTAAAAGAATAGTTGTATTATAAAATAAAAATACAATCAGTGCTCTGAAAAGGAAAAGGAAGCAAATATGCCACATGAGGTTTCTCCTATTTTCTTCAGCTTCATGATATTTTCCTTTCTAATAAAAACTTCTTCTTGGGCTTCCCTGGTGGCGCGGTGGTTGGGGGTCCGCCTGCCGGTGCAGGGGACGTGGGTTCATGCCCCTGTCCGGGAGGATCCCGTGTGCCGTGGAGCGGCTAGGCCCATGAGCCGTGGCCGTTGGGCCTGCGCGTCCGGAGCCTGTGCGTCCGGAGCCTGTGCTCCGCGACGGGAGAGGCCACGGCAGTGAGAGGCCCATGTACCGCAAAAAAACAAAAAACAAAACAAAACAAACTTCTTCTTGTATTTATGTAAACCACCTTATATATTTTTGGACCAAGGTAGGCTATAAAGAAATAAATTCAGTTACCACAATTAAGCATCATTTATAGATCTACTCTTTCTAGCAACAGGGAGAAAACTGCAAACATGACAAAGCACAAAGGTCTTGTAATCAAGTTGGGGGGCACCCTCAGTTCCTCAAGAGAGACTATGATTTTCCAGGTACTGCATTCTAGACTAAAGTTCTCACATGGGCCCTCATATAGGAGATGTTAAGCCATATAATGAGCAATGCTCCTGATAATTTTACGCCAGAGAGAAGCAGCTTTTGTGGCTATTCTTCATAAAATTCTGGATAAAGCCCAAAGCATAACATTAAAGTAAAATTTATGAAAATGCCTTTTGTGGCCCAAATATATAAACTTAAGATGACATAAATAAGAAAGCTAAGACAAAGAAGAGCATCTCCCACAAACTAGATTCTACTCGTTAAACTAAAGTCAAAATTTTAGTTTTTTTAGGAGGGGTGGGGAAGTTAGAAGGAGAGCTACATTTCTCTTACTTTTTGAAAAAACAGTAGGTGTACATATGCACATGGTAAAGAATTCAAAAGTACAAAAAAGTATGCTGGTAAAATAAGTCTTTTTACTACTATTAACCTGGTCCCCAGTTCCCCTCTCCACAGGTCAGTCACCAGTTTCTTTTGCTTTCCTCTAGAGACAGTCGTTGTTAATCAAGCAAGTATCACACACAGATCTTTTTACTCCACAAATGGCACTGTTTGGCACTTTGTTTTCACTTTTAACACTGTATCTTTGGTATCATTCCACACCATTATATAGAATTATTGTATCTTGGTCTTCCTTATGGCTACATGATACTTCAGTGAATAACGTATCATAATTTATCCAGTGTCCTACTGATTGTCATTTAAGTTCAGCCTTTGCCACAAATAACACTATAATAAATGTTCTATATTCACATCTATACAAGCACACATACAGGTGTAATATAAATTCTTGGAAATCACTGGATCTACATTTTAATCTACATTGTAAATTTTGTTAAGTGTTACAAATTGCTCTCTCAAGAGATTCTCACCAACAATGCTTTCATTCAATATTTAAGTGCCTACAATGTGCTAGGCACTGTTCTAGGCACTTGAGGTACAATGATAAACAACTCAACGATCTCTGCTCCTGTGAAACTTATATCGTGTGTGTGTGTGTGTGTGTGTGAGAGAGACAGAGGAGTTATCAAGAATGACTCCAAAGTTTTCAGCCTGTTGCCATCAGCCAAGATGGATGCAGAAGGTTTGCAAGATCAGAAGTTTGTTTTGCATATGTACACCCTGAGATTTCTGTTGGATATCCAAGTGAAGATACTGAATCAGCAGATGGGTGTGTAAATCTGGAGTGCAGGAGATGGGTCTGAATTCCAGACATATAATAGATGATTTCTAAGCTATGAACCATTGAGTGAGTACAGAGAGAGAAGTTGACCAAGGACTGGGTCCTGGGATACATCAAATTAATAGCTGCAATTAAAAAATTGAGAAACTCTTGGTGAAACTGATAAGGGAGGAGAGGTGGGAGAAGGACAAGGAGAATGCAAGAATCCCCAAATATCAATACAGGAAATGAAAGGGACATCACTTCAGATTATATATTCATTAAAAAGGATCGTGAAAAACTTTACTAAAAACTATCTAAATGTACTTATCCAGGATACATATAGAACTCCTACTGATCAGTAAGAGAAAGAAAACTCATCAGGCAAGCTATTTGAACCAACTTCACAAGAGGATATCTAAATGATCAATGATCATATGGAAAAGTACTCAACCACATAAATTATCAAAGAAATGAAAATTTAACCCACAAAGATATCACAACACACTCTGAATGACTACAGACTGTCAATACCAAACATTGGCAAAGATGTGGAGCACTGCAGGTAGGAATGGGAGCTGGCACACCACTGTGGAAAACAGCGGCACATCATTTTACCCAGAAATTCCACTTATATACATATATCTAGCAGAAATGCATGCACATGTACAAGAAAGTTCATAGCAGCAGTACTTTGACTCCACTGATTTCCTCAATTGTTGAGGAACAACACTGCTTGCACTGAACATGCCTGGACAGTCTCCCCATCTCAAAGTCAGCAGATTAACCTGAATTCCATCTACAACTCAATGCTCCTTTGCCATGAAATCTAACACACTCATAGGTTCTAGGGATTAGGATGTGAATATCGTTGGCGAGCTATTATTCTGCCAACCACATTTTTACTTAATATAAGCATTTAATACTGTAAATTTCCTTCAAGTTACTTTAGCTGCTTTCCCCAAATATCAATGTTTTGTACCTTCATTTTCATTCAACTCAAAATATTTCCTAATTTCTCTTGTGACTTTGTCTTTGATGTGTGGTTATTTAAATATATGTTTTATATAAAATTTCCAGATAGTTGTATTTTCCAGTTATCAATCTTACTGTAATTTATTTGTTTTTTATTTTTAAATTTTATTATCGCTTATTTATTTTTGGCTGCGTTGGGTCTTTGATTCTGTACACGGGCTTTCTCTAGTTGTGGTGAGCGGGGGGTTACTCTTCGTTGTGGTGTGTGGGCTTCTCATTGCAGTGGCTTCTCTTGTTGCAGAGCACAGGCTCTAGGCGCCAGGCTTCAGGAGTTGTGGCTTGCAGGCTCTGGCGCGCAGGCTCAGTAGTTGTGGTGCACGGGCTTAGTTGCTCCGTGGCATGTGGGATCTTCCCGGACCAAGGCCTGAACCCATGTCCCCTGCATTGGCAGGCGGATTCTTAACCACTGCGCCACCAGGGAAGCCCCTATTTCTGTTTTATTCAGAGAATAAAATGTGTTAAAAAGTTGTTCTTTTTGTTTTCTATAATCCAGCATATATTTTGGTTACTATTCCATTTGTACTTAAAAAAATATGTATTATGCTGTTATTGGATTGAGTATTCTTTAAATGTCAATTCAACCAAGTTGCTTGATAGTGTTGTTCAAGTCTTCCAAATCCTAATATTGTCTATTTCCTCTTTCAGCTCCATCAGTTTTTGCCTCATGAATTTGAAGATTTTTAGGTGCGTACATTTTTAGGACTGTTACAGCTTCTTGGTGAATTGACCTTTTATCATTATGTAATTTCCCTTTTTTATTCCTGGCTAACCTTCCCTGTTCAGAAGTCTACTTCGACAAATGCAATCACTCTAGCTTTCTTTTGATTGATGTTTGCATTGTACGTCATTCTTCATCTTTGTATTTTTAACCTACACGTTCATATTTATATAAAACATATAGTTATAAAGCATATAGCTGAGTGTTTTTATGCAATCTGACAATCTAATTTGGTGTGCTTAAATCATTTACAGTTAACGTAATTATTGGTATGGATGGATTTAAGTCTTCCATTTTAATATTTGTTTTCTGTTTGTCCTGTTTTTGTTCTTCTATTCCACCTTTCCTGCCTTCTTTTAGATTATGTGAACTTAAATTATAACATCTATTTTCTCTCTCTTAATTGCAATTGCAATATCCATATTCTAGAGATTACGATATATACACCTGACCTTTCACAGTCTATTTAGAGTTAGTATTTTGTCACTTCAGGTAAAATATAGAAGCCTTACAACTATACAGGTCTCTTTACTATTCTTATAGTTGTCATATGCATTATTGCTAAATGCACTGAAAACTTCTTTTGACAAAGTTATAGTTTTTGCTTTCAACAGTCATACATATTTTAAAGAACTCAGAAAATTTTTCTTTTATTTTTAACCACATAATTAACATTTATGCTGGTTTTCCTTCATTCTTGCAGTTCTAAGTTTCCCTCATCCATCATTTTCTTTAAGTCTGCAGACAATAAATTCTTAGTTTTCCCTCACCTGAAAATGTCTTTGTTTTGCTTTGATTACTGAAGAAAATTTTCAATGGATAGAAAATTGAGTTATTCTTTTTTTCAGCACTTTAAAGATCTTTTTCAGTATTTTTTGGCCTTCAGAGTTTCTGACGAGAAATCTGTGATCATTTAAATTGTTGTTCCACGGGCTTCCCTGGTGGCGCAGTGGTTGGGAGTCCACCTGCCGATGCAGGGGACGTGGGTTTGTGCCCCCGTCCGGGAGGATCCCACATGCTGCAGAGCGGCTGGGCCCGTGAGCCATGGTCGCTGAGCCTGCGTGTCCGGAGCCTGCACTCCGCAACGGGAGAGGCCGCGGCGGTGAGAGGCCCATGTACAGCAAAAAAAAAAAAAAAAAAAAATTGTTGTTCCACGATACATAAAGTGGTTTTTTTCTTTGCGCTGTGTTGGGTCTCTGTTGCTGTATGCGGGCTTTCTCTAGTTGAGGCGAGCAGGGGCTACTCTTCATTGTGGTGTGCGGGTTTCTCATTGTGGTGGCTTCTCTTGTTGTGGAGCACGGGCTCTAGGCACAGGGGCTTCAGTAGTTGCAGCATGCAGGCTCACCAGTTGCAGCATGCAGGCCCTAGAGCACACAGGCTTCGGTAGTTGCGGTGCATGGGCTCAGCAGTTGTGGCACAAGGGCTCTAGAGCACAGGCCCAGTAGTTGTGGTGCATGGGCTTAGTTGCTCTGCAGCATGTGGGATCTTCCCGGACCAGGGATCGAACCTGTGTCCCTTGCATTGGCAGGCAGATTCTTAACCACTGCCCCACCAGGGAAGTCCCCATAAAGTGTTTTAATCTAGCTGCTTTCAAGATTTTTTTTTCTTTATCTCTGGTTGTCAGCACTTTAATTATGATGTGTCTCTGTGTGTATTTGAGTTTTTCCTTTTTGAGTTAAGCAGTTTAATTATGATGTGCCTTGGTGTGGTTTCCTTTCAGTTTATCCTGTTATCAACCCAGGTAGGTTCAGTTCACTGAGATTTCTGAATCTGTAAATTTCTGTCTTTCATCAAATTCGGCAAGTTTTATCCATTACTTCTTCAAATAATTGTCCCATACCTAGCTCTTTCTCCTCCTTTTCTGGGATCCCAGCATTGCTGTGCTAGAGCCAGCTTGTACCAACTCACAAGCTGATTTTGCACAACTCTTCCCAATACTACATTCAATGACATCATGTTGATAGCTTGAAAATGGCCATGGTGGGAATATTTACCTGGACATTGGAAAGCATTACAAATGACTTTTTTTGAGAGCTAGTTTACTACTAGACTCCAGTGAAACCAATGTTACGCCTTTTGATATTGGTCCTCTGGTTCCTGAGGCTCTGCTCATTTTTTCAATCTTTTGTTACTCTGTTATCTAGGTTTAATAAATTCTATTGATCTCCCTTCAATATCACTGACTCTTCTGTCATCTTCAGTTAGCTACTGGATCCATCTAGCAAATTTTTAAAATTTCAGATACCTTTTCAGTTCTAAAATTTCCTTTTTTTTTGAAAAAAAAATTTCTACTTTGTTGAGAACTTCTATAGTTCCATTCATCTCAAGAGTGTTTTCATTTGTCTCATGTTATAGTTATAATGGCTGCCTTAAAGTTTGATAATTCTAACATCTGGACCATATTGGTGTTGACATTTGTTGTCGTACTTCTTGAGGAATGATCTCATTTCCTTGGTTCTTTACAGGCTGAGTAATTTTAGATTATATGCTAGACATTTTGAATATTATAGACTTTAGACTCTAGGTTCCATTAAAATGTTCTGGACAATGTTGATTTTTGTTTGTTTAAACAGTCAACCTAGATAGGTTCAGAATGTAACTTCTGTTCCATCTTCTGTGGGCTGTGGTTCCAATGTCAGTTTAGTTTACAAAGGCTTTGTTATTCTATGTTGGATCTACCTCACACATGCACTGCTCAGTGCATGACAGACACAGTTAGGCTGTGTCATGTTCAGTGGTTTAAATTAGTTCAGTTCTCAAAGGCTTTGCTGTGCTGCTTTGGGTCTGAGTATGTGTAGCTCAGGGGTAAGCCTGGTGCTTGCACTAATCAAAACATAAAGGACCGCTTTCTCCAGCTCTCTCATCAGTTCCCCCCTTGCCCCAAAGGGCACCTCTGCCCTGTCCTCTGACCAGATATAAGGGTTCTCTCAGAATTTTAGCTCCATCACTATTACTGTGCAGTTGCCACAACTCAGTTTACCTTCAGGACAAAGAGAGTAGAGGAAAAATGGGGATTATCTTCACATTCTTCAAACTGCAGAGGTTCTTTTCCCATTTCCTCTGTCAGAAAAACAGGCTTCCCATCAATTTTAACTGTTGGCACTGTTTGCTACCAGGGCTTAACTGGGGTGCTCACCAGTGACAAATCATGAAAGAAAAGCAAAAATAAAAGCCCCCAACATGCCCTAGCTTCCAAGAGCTATTTTTTTTTCTCATTTTTTGGGATTTTCCTTTCATAGGTTTTCCCTCAGAATTTCCTCTGGTTCAAACTATCAGAGGAGTCCTTATGACAGCTCTGTTGGGTGCCCTCTCTGAGCTCAGGGCTAAGATAAAAGAGGAAAAAAATGGAAAACTCATCCCTGTATGGGTCTCTTCTCCAGGTTTGACTCTCCTCCCAATCCACCTGCTTTTGTTTACTTTTCAGTGTCCTCAGGTAGGTGTCTTTTGCATTTTGTCCAAAATTTTTAGTTGTAAGTGGGAGAGAAGGGCTTTTGAGGGCTTACTCCATCTTGGTTATCCCTGAAGTCAAAATCTGCATTATTTTCAAGAGACCTAAACTGGAAACAACCCAATTGTCCTTCAACATTAGAATGGATAAATTGTAATATATTTATAAAATGGCATATAATATGGCAAGGAGAATGAACACACTACAGTGACATCAGAAACATAGGTGAATCTCACATTATCTTTGTTGTTTACTGCCAAGTCTGACAGAAACACCACTTTTAGCCTTTAATCAAAATGATAGGCAGAAAAAAATTACAAAGTGTCTGGTTACATTTAGATAAAGTTCAAAAATAGGCAAAACTAAATTATAATGTTGGAAGTCAGGATACCTGTTATCTTTGAAGGGGAGGAAGGAAGTAGTGATTGGCAGATGGCATTAGGGGAGTATTTTTGGGTTGCTCTTAATAGTCTAATTCTTGCCTACATGGTGGTTACACATGTATTATAGTTACTCAGTAATTCATTCAGCTGAACATTTGTTTTGTACACTTTTCTGTACATATTTTATATATCAATTTAAAAAACACTTAAAAAGTTAAAAAAATTAACTTCCTTCTGGTGGCAGATGCCAGAATCTTAGCTTAAATCAACCTTTGTATTAACGGGAACTTATAATAAGGATACTGAGGTGTTTTGTGGAATTCAAGGCAGGAATGATACTAGGCTGCATGAACAATTTGAGCCAAGGGCTCAAAAATACTATCGGAACCTTCCCTCTCACTACAAATGTTTTCTCCAGGAAAACATGACCATTGACATGAAATAACCATTCTATACGATATACACTGAGACATTTGTGTAAGTACCTACTGTTTTGTTTGCTCAAGACTAGGCCTACTTACTGGGGATAGCACCACTTTCAGGGAAAACGGTCTTCCCTCATTCTCTCCATATGGTTTTCACAAGAGCTACCTGGTTTTTGTTACGTGGTTGTTACTTAACCCCAATCACCTGCCATAGTCAATTAGCCCAGTAATGGGCACCTGACCTGTGCTGGGGAATCCTATTCCTAGAAGTTTTGTTCTTGGGACCAGGGTTCTATTTTTAAACAGGAATGCTTGGGGTAGGGTGCAGAAATCTGCATTTTAGCAGTCTGTCAGGTGATTCTAAAGTCTGAGAGCTCTAATCTAGACTATCTTGATTCTTTATTTGGTTGTGCCTATTTCTTCAGACGTATTTTATTTTGAAACGGGAGTTGTACTCAACCAATACTGTCAATTCATGGCTTGGTAGACTGCGGTGGGGTAGGGTGGAAGCTCAAGTGTCAATAAAAGATACTATATAAAGAATATGAGAATATAAATTTGGTAAAGTTTTGGAATATTTGTATACTCTTTCTGGAACTTATTTCTCCCCGAGCAGAACCAATCTAAATGATGGCAGTCCTCAGTGACCTCAGAGTTAAGAAAAAGTTACAATGTCAATCATGAATATAATCCCAATTTCATTAGGGGGAAAAAAGACAATACCCTTAAATTAAGTGAGTGATTACCTATGGAATTAGTGCTTTTTCTTCTTTATAATTTACTGTTTCTCTACTTTCCTAAAATAATTTTTCATAACAGAAACCAATTGATGTTATAAAGATACAAACAATATATTTTTTTAAATCAAGGAATATCTACAATCAGGAATTGAGAAATGTGTCATGCTTTCAGTAGGCAGTTAATATACACGTATCTCTGTTCAAAAGCAAACTCATGTCAGCATTGTAAGTGAAAAGTATTTTCTCATCTTAAACATAGACTTCTTACCCTTCCACTTAATACAGTTTTCTCCTGCTACTGAAAGTAGAAGCATTTCTATGAAACCTTTCCTAAGCTGAAATGGCATAAAGTGAAGAAGCAATTATCTGAGGACACATCTTACTAACAGATACACAAAATAAATCAAGATAAAGCACAGATGCTCACATAGTTCCAAGCTATGGTGGCTTGATGCTGAGATGCTGAGTAGTTCCTGATGAAGGAGCTTCGCAGTGGGGGGCACACTGCTCCCTGCAAAATAAACACTGAATGCTATTTTTGCTTTCCCCTTTTTCCATAAAAGCAAAAATACTCTTCAGATTTCTTTTGATTAGTGAAAACAGCTACTAATAGGTCTTTCATAAAAGCAAAGTGGCATACAGTGAACCTTTGAAATGTGGGAGATACCTGCATTTTATAACCATGTTAAGGTCAGCACTTAAATATTTATTTCTGGAAGGTGGGATTGCAGGATCCCAAGGTGAAATGTGTGATCATTTCCCCTTTTACATTTCTTAGTATTTTCAGTTAAGTAAAAAAGTAATGGGTCTATTATTTTTAAAATCAGAAGAAATAAGCTCTTTTCCCCTTCTTTTTAAAGAGAAAACATTAAAGTTATCCAGTGTAAAGAATTGCTGTGAAATTAGCATGCAGTTAATAGTTTTAACTGAGTTGTATTAGCTAAGGTCCATGAGTGAAATCCGTTCCATTTTCATACTAGTAACCAGAGGGCCATTTAGTCTACTCAGACTTTTATTTAGATCATTCAAATATGTTAGTGGTTGCTAACTTCGGCTTCACGCTCATGTGAACATGCTGTTCACTACCTCCCTCCAAGTTAGTTTCACTATCATTTATTCTTATTCTATTTTGTAATTCAAAGCTAAACTTTGATACAGCAAATAGTTCACAAGAACCACCATAAACATTTTCCTGTTACACAGGGTATATAACAAGTTTAAGTAAACTTTTCATTCATTAATTTACAAGTATAATGGCATTTAATTTTAAATGGTTCTTAAAAGTTTTCAGGTTGGCTTGGGAGAAAATTCAAGCAGGAAGGTATCATTTCTTATGACTCATTAGTGAGACTAATTTTAACATGGAGGACAGTAAGAACTTCCAAAAGGGATGCAGGGAACTAATAAAACAGTGTACGATTCTTGATATTTTCTGTTTATCCATAAGAGAAAGATGCACATGATCAACTAAACAAATATTCATATTTGGTTTGAAAAAGTAATTAACTTTCCCTCCTGGATACTCTTATATAATAGTTTTTTGCTTGTTTTACGTATGCTACCTTTTTCTAACTAGATATCAATTCACAGCAAGTTAAAAAGTTCCAGGAAAACAGCAATTTTGAGTAAACTACAAATTTTACCCCCAAATAATCCACATATGAAATAACTAGGGCAGAGAGAATACAACATGATATATTCCAACCTCACAGAGATCAAGTCTGGAGGGCAATATGATTTGGGTTTGTGTTTTTAAAAAATCAACTGAGCTATTTATTATTACCAATTGTAGGCAACTGGTGGGAAGGGGGGGCAGATCTTACCATATCCAGAAATTAATAAAACACTTAAAAAAACAATATAAATTTAATAATAAACATTATGGTCAGGTTGTTTATTAAGGAGGCAACCACACATACAAGTTCGGCTATAGAAATGTTTTTGCAAATCAAACTTCATGTGATCTAAAAGGACCATGCATAACGTCAAAAATGGACGCCTGTACATTCAATAAAAAGTTAAATATACATAGTCTAGATCATTCTAGAGTTATACAAACATCTGGGGACACATGTATCTAATTTCCTTTCAGAAAAACTTTTTTATAAAAGTGACGTACTGAGATAATAATTTTAAAAAGTATCTGACAATTATGAATGGTCCCCAGTATTACAAAATGTGATTTCCAGGGTATGAAAACCAAAAAACGCCAACCCTTCAGAGAGCGTTTTATATTATACAAACAAGTTTTGTAGAAAAATGATCCAGCAAATGCTTGAGTTAAGAATATTTATATTTTTTCCAATTCTTTACACTTTTATTAACACACTTACAAAAAATAACATTCAAACACTGAGAAAATTAAATAACTTTGGAAGCAGAGCTCACAGCTTTCTGCTTACATATAAGTGACAATTCTGGGCTGTTGGCACAAAAAAATAATCAACATTCATAAAACCCTTACTACTATATATCAAACATAAGTTAAAATCATAGGCACTAGTTTATCAAATCCACACTTCATCTGTAAGACTAACCACAGTGAATCCTTAGATTTTTCCCAAACAGAAAAATTGGCAATACACAAAGGCTTTCTAGTAAATAGGCAATTTTTCTCTTTAGGAAACTAAAAGCCAATAGTCTGTGGTAGTACAACAGCAGGTAAAATAATACTTTACCCAACTCAGATCCAAATATGTTTTTAACAAGTGATGAAATATTTTAATTAAAAAAAAATAGACTTTTTTTTCTGATGCAGCCATTTAAAAACAAAGTTAAATAACCTGAATATTCCTTTTGAAACTGATAATCTAACTTAAAAATGTAATGGGTGTTTTGTAATAGGGTTAAAATTCCTTTTAATTAGTAGATTGCAGCATTTTTTTTTCCAATGTTGCACTGAAAACTGAGACCTATTTTCTTTTGTGTATATGTGGTTTCAAAAAGAGACAGTGGCTAGTTCTTTCTTTTACTTACTTAGATTTTTACATGCGATACCCCTCTACCCAAAAACAGATGCTTTATCTTCCTCTGAAAAGCAACATTTTTAAGTTCATCATCATGTGGAATTCTGGCGCCATCCTTTCCTGACCCATCCCCATCACCCTCAAATCCATGGATAAAATTTCTTCCTTGCATGAAACACCAAAATACATTAGCACTGGCATTTTGAATCTCCAGCTGTTTGTGCTAACTGAATGACTCCCTACTGGTCAAGCTAATAAAGACTACCATGGGGTCCATCATGGCAGAACAGGGGTCTTGGTTTTAAAAGTTTTATCATTCTCTCAACCTATCAACCTCAGTGCTATCCTGAATATAAGCTTCCCATTTCTCCCTCAATTTCTTTTGCCAACTTACAGAATGTGTTTGACTAATAGGAAATGAACTTATGTTCAAATATCTAAAATCCTTTAGTGACCCAGCTGCCAATATTTTAGAGCTGTTCAAATTAAATACTTAAAAACAGACTTCACCATGAAAAATGAGAAGCCTGCTGAAGAAGGAAGTTTTAGTCTGGTAATAGTCGAATAAAAACCAAAATAAGTGATTTCCAAGATATACATAAGGGCCATCATAGAGCAAGTGTTTAACAGCTTAGAGTCATATGCAGTAGGTTTCATTTGTTACCAAAAATGCAAAAAATTGATGTCAGGCAGAATCCAAAAGGGGCAGTATTTTCAAAGGATGTTTTGAAACAGTTAGTTTAAAGTGGATCGACTTAAGTAGGATTCAGCAGGCTATAATTTCCCACCACATAATAGGCTACTGTGTCAATTAATAGTAACAATACAACTGTCATTACCAGAGATTTTGTAAGGTAAGTGCATAGATTTCCCTCCCCGGTTTTACTGTATGGTTTTGTTCCAGGTTGTAAGCACTGAGGTGGTGTTATTTATATCAAGAATAAACACGCATACTACTTGCTCTTTCCCATCGTGGAAACCTGCTAATAAAAACAAGAACTCTTAGTTCTGTAACAGATGACAGCATGTGAAGAAGTTGGCTTCAATAGCAAAGGCTATCTTTCCTGAGCCAGGAGCTATAAAGTTTAGAAAGATTGTACAACTGATATTAAGCCCTTTTGGCAATCAAAACAAACACACAGAAGTCCGATGTGTCAATGCAACATGATGGATGCATGCTGTAACACTAACTTGTGGTGGTGATATGTGAGCTACACCCAAAACTTAAGATTAAACAAAATAATTTTTCTAATCTAATGAATCTGCAAAAATAACTTATAGGATTCTTCCAAATTTAGGTATCATGTTTTAAATCTCTAGCCCAGGTTTCTTCCCACCCTGCCCCCCTGCCATCTCAATCTAGTTTCCTGGAGAACTAGTGAAACACTAGTGAAACGTTTTAGATAAGTAGTCAGAATATTAGTTCTCATTAACACAAATATTTATTGATACTATTTATACAGTAAATTAGGTTGAATGTGAAGTTTTGGATAGCTTGAATTCACCAGTTTCTTGTGCACAAAGGTACTCTCTCATTTACAAATGGGCATTTCTCTTTGGCATCCATTAGTTTTTTGCCCAGATATTGGCCTCTGTCAAATATTAAAAAATCAACCTAGTTTCTATTAAACAAAACTAAAAGTGATTCCGTGGAGAGTGATTGTATGATTACCAAACACATCTGATGTTAAATGTCATTAAAGTGCTGCTTGATCATCTCTGTCAGTTTGTGCTAATTAAGACAGAGAGGGCTGGGATTTTATAAATCCCAAGAGTCTTATCTGAACAGTCTGCATATAAAAGTTGTCTCTTAGCCTGGTGAAGGGGTATCCATGAAGCTGTGGACTCTGCATTCTTGTCTTTGCTGGTCAATAACAGCCATCTTTCCAACTGTCATCTTTCATGCTACTGTAGGTTTTAGGAGCTGGCAAGGATCTGAAATAAAGCAATTTATAAAGTGATTTGCAAGTTTTAATGGAACATTACCATTTTATCTTCCAAATATATTAATTACTTTGCAGGTGGCATCACGATCCAATGTTCTAGGGCACTGCTGAGATCAAAGCTCTAAACAGCTATTAGCGCAACCATTCCACACTCAACATGTCTACAACTTTCAAGTTTCACTGGGCATCAGGTGACTGCACTAACCTCTTTTTTGTTAACATAGCCACTTGAGTAAGAGAAAAGATTGTCTTGTCTTTTCCAACTGAATGGATCACCAAGCTTATTATTTACTTATTTATTTGAGGGGCAAATTAATGAATGTGATATTAGAGGCGTAGTGTCACCATCACGAGAGAGGCAGAATGGGACAGTGCTTAAAAGGACTCTGAAGTCAGACATACTTAGAACTGAAGGTCTTACTAGCTGAAGTCTTAGGTAAATTACTTAACCTCATTAAATTTTAATATTCTCCTCTGAAAAATAGGCATAATAACAGTACCTACATGTTTAAAGCTATTGTAAAAACTAAATAAGGTACAGATATGTTATTTAGCATAGTACGTAGCAAAAAGCTGTTATGCTCTATTGAATTCAGAAATGTAATATGTTATCTTAGAATAAAAGAGGTACGGGTAATTCAGTTTCAATGCTTACAGCACAAAAGCACTTTTTTCATGCAAATAAATATTTCAAGTTTAATTATATTTGACACCTAAGTTTACTGATAGTGGTAAGCACATTTCTGAAAGGTAGATGAAGACTACAGATACAGGTTCCAAACCTGGCTAGGCTCAGAATCACCTGAAGATTAAACAAATTTAAAAACAGCATACCTACAGATTTTGGGCTTCATACCAGATCTACTCTCTGTGGGTAAAACTTAGGCCTCTATATTTACATAAATTCCACAGAAGATTCTGAATTGTAGCGAGGTTTGAAAACCACCCTCCTGGATTACATACTCAGACCTGATGGCTAGAAGTTTTATCTTAAATCTCATTCTAGGTTCTATTATGCTTTTAGTATCTTTATTGAATATCAATATATTCAAAACGAACAAATACCACATCCAAATGAAGTGGTTCTAACAATTTTTTCTAGAAGTTCACCAAGATACTTAGTCATGTCAGGCATCTGGGCAAATTTAACCTGTAACAAAGTGATATAATACCCCAATGTCCCAAGTGAGAATTTCTTAAGTAAGGAAAGTAATGTTTTATTCAAATTGTACTAAGATGCTAGTGGGAACCCACTAGGACTTTTGATCTTCACTATCAAATGCAGAGATGAGGATAATTCCAGTCTACCCACTTCCCTATGCTCAAGAAGATCAAAGCAGGGCATTTGCCACTTACCTGCGAACAGGCTGTGCAAGTTTGCTGCGAGGCACTGGTATACCCCCAGCAGAAGGGGCACTGGGTCTGGGCAAGCCACTTCTCATCACAGTTGTCCCTGCAGGTCTGGTTAGAGTAGTGCTGTTGATATTGCTGGGAGGATTTGCTGGGACTGTGTTCTGAACCATGGGAGGCCCAGGTGAGGAGGTGGTTTGCATGAGTTGTGTTGTTTCTTGGCTACCAGGAGAACCAGAGCCATGGTTACTAAATGCTTTTACTGGTTGCCGGAGAGCCAAAGGAGATGGTGCTGCAGGGGAGCGGAATTTGCCTGGAGAAGGTACTGTAGAATGGCAAAGAAAAATCAATGTTTTCAGTGGAAACCAAGTGCAAGTGAAACCACTGCTTTATGACTGGGCACCAGTACATCTGTATTCATGAAAACTCACTCTACAGAAATGCAAGGAATAAAGAATATTTCTAGGGAGATAGATAGATAGATAGATCGATCACTGGTAGCTCTTAAGTAACCAAGTCCTTACTCAGAGGATTGCAACTATCCTTGACAACAGTGTTTTAACTAGATCAGCTAGGAATCTACAAAACCAGAAAAGGCACTGCAGCATTCTGTTTTACTGTGGAAACCAACCTGAGCCATATTCTAGAGGTGAAAAAAATGCTGACTACTAGACAGCTGACTGGAATTTGAAACACACTTTCCCCTCAAAGAAACATTCATGTAAACATGTATCAAGTATCTGGAGAGTGTACCTCCAAGTCCTGCATCATCCATAGTGTAACTTATAATTTAGAAACTAAACCTGCTTCTATTGTTGTGCTTCACCAAGTAGGGAAGTTATAAATCTAGTTAGGGGCATATCAAGAGGTATATGAAGTCACAGGATAAAGATGGTACATTTTGCTGGAATGTCAATTCTACTAAGTGGTTATTTAAAATACATGTTGAAACAAATAATGATATATGAAAGAATTAAATGTACAATTTGCATTAATTTTTAAGTCAAAATAAGACTTCAAATAAACTTTATTCTTGTAGTGGTCCCTTAGCATTGTAAGTTCAGATGTCCTGGGGGACATTCATCCTTTCCTGTTTATCCTATTTGGATAAATCATCTCTGGAAGGTTTCTTCAAATGCCCATGAATGGCTATATACAATATAAATAAAAAATATTACCTTAACATGCTTTACCTAGCAAAGAACTCTGGAGTGAGGTTCAGAGTGAATTGGGCGGGGGGGCAGGGGGAGAGGAAGGGAGGAGAGTGCAGGGGAGAAATGAATCAGAGTCACCATATTCTCTCTCAACCTCCATTAGTTTGCCAAGGATATGAGTAGAGGAAAGTTTGACTGTGTGTCAGAATCCGAAGAAACTTTAAAAAAAGGTTGGCGGGGTGAGGGGGGAGCCTAGGCACCACCCCTAGAGAATCTAGTGTGGAATGGAAATCAAGATATTTATTTTAAAACCACCATAGGCACTTCCAACCATGTTGACAAAAACAGGACAGGGCTTACCCAGTTAAGACACATAAGAACAGTTTTCAAATATTGGACAACAGGCAGTACGGGACTGTAATCCCTGAGAGAGGGAAAATAAATGTGGTGAGCTCTACTGGTAGCCTGGCTTATTTTTTTTGTGGGGGGGGGGCTTGGATTATAGAGTGAGGAGGAGGATCCAGAGTAGATCAAAGTTATCTTGCTGACTTGAGAAGACTAAACTTGGAATCTGAGGGGAAGGTTACCTTAGAGGAGGGAGGTGCTCCAGAAGACCTATATAACTCAGCTTAGAGGTCTGCTTGAACCTTTGCTGGAATATTGAGCTGTGCATGCACCAAGTGAAGCTCCATGACACTGGGCAAAGGAGGCCTGGAGCACTGTAAACTGAACAGTTTCCAAAGCTCATACAGGACTAGGAAACATCTGAGTTTCAACCAATTAGATCAGAGAATCCTTGTCAAACACCCAGGGCAATCAGGGGACACTCCAAAAGGAATAAACTAGTTCTAGAATAAAGCTACCCCAAATCCACTCAAACAAAACTTAAAAACAAGCCACTAAAACAGGGGTCAGCAAGCTACCACCATGGGAAAGTAAAATGCTTTTTTAAAAAAAATTTTATGAGAATATGGCAATACTCATGTGTTCTGTATTGTCTATGGCTGCTTTCCAGCTACAAGAGTAGCTGAAAATTTACAACAGAGACCATATCACCCACAATCCTAAAATATTTACTATTGGGCCCTTTAAGAAAACGTTTGCTGATCCCTGCTATAAAGGATTAAACTAACCCATAAAAAACTTACCTGTTTACCACAACAAAGTCTACACAATTTAAAAGAAGGTAACAAAATCCAGCACAGAACATAAAACTTCACAATGTCCATTAACCAATAAAAAATTAGTAGACATATAAAGAAATAGTAAAATGATAACCAAAACTAGGATAAAAATTAGTCAAGAGAAACAGATTAAGAAGTCACAGGGATGACTGAATTACCACGCAAGGACTTTAAAAAGAACTATTACACATATGCTTAAGGATATAAAAAAACATATACAAATATGAGGTAATAAAAGATTTTTTAAAGAGCTAGACAGAACTTAAAAAAAAAACATTTTTTCTATTATTATTGTTATTATTATTAGCCATGCCCTAAAGCTTGCAGGATCTTAGTTCCCGAACAGGGATCGAACCTGGGCCCCCTGCAGTGGAAGCACAGAGTGCTAACCACTGGACCGCCAGGGAATTCCCAACAGAACTTTTAAAGATGAAAAACTTATAATATATTCCAAGTGCTAAGTTCACTGGATGGGAATTAATAACAATTTAGATGTTGCAGAAGAAGAGGTAGCTGAAGACATAACAATAAGAATTATCTAAACTAAAGCATACAGAGAATAAAAAGACTCAAAAAAGAAATGATAAAGCCTTACTGATCTACACGTCAAAATCATGTGGTCTAATACATGCAACTGGAGTCCCAGATGAAAGGGGTTGTAAGTGGGACAGAAAAGATTTGAAGAATGGCTGAAAATCTTCCAAATTTGATGATAACTATAAACTCAAGTATCTAAGTAGTTTAAAAAACAAACTTTTTTTTTTTTCCGACACAGACCTACTAAAGAATGGACTTGAGGATATGGGGAGGTGGAAGGGTAAGCTGCGACAAAGCAAAAGAGAAGCATGAACATATAGCTAGTGGGAAGCAGCCGCATAGCACAGGGAGATCAGCTCGGTGCTTTGTGACCGCCTGGAGGGGTGGGATAGGGAGGATGGGAGGGAGGGAGATGCAAGAGGGAAGAGATATGGGAACATATGTATATGTATAACTGATTCACTTTGTTATAAAGCAGAAACTAACACACCATTGTAAAGCAATTATACTCTAACAAAGATGTAAAAAAAACCCCAAAAAACTCAGACTTCGATCTAGAGTTCTATATCCAGCAAAATTATCATTCAAAACTAACATCAAAGTAAAGACTTCTAAAGACAAACAAAATCTGAGAATATTTGTTGCCAGCAAGTCTTTCACTAACAGAAATACTAAAGGAAGTTCTTCAGGCAGAAGGAAAATGATACCAAATGGTAACCCTGATCTGCATAAAGCAATGAACAGTGCCAGGAATGGTAAATATTTTGGGAAACATAAAAGATCTTTAATAAATCATTTTTAATTTCACTAAAAGATAACTCTGTAAAATAAAACTAACAAAAACATTCTCTGTGATTTAATATAATATACATAAAGAGAGTAAAAGTAAATGATAAATGTAGCACAAAAAATGGGAAGGAATGGAAATATACTATTCTGAGTTTCTTACATTATAAGTGAAGTGGTACATTACTTGAAGATAACTGTAATAAGTTAAATATGTACACTGCACACTCTAAAGCAATCACTTAATAAAAAGAAAAAAAGAGAAAGTAAGCCAACCGTGAAAATAAAATGTAATATATAAAAAGTACTCAGATATTCCAAAAGACTGAAAGCAAAGGAGAAAAGGAACAAAAATCTGAAGAGACAAAGAGAAAACAAGTTGTGAGACAGATTTTAAACCAACCATATTAATAACTGCATTAAACGTGAATAGTGATCACTCCAATTAAAAGGTAAATATTGCCAGTATGGACAAAAAAGCAAGAGCAACATGCTATCTAAAAGAAACACATTTTAGATATAAAGACACAGGTTAAAAGTAAAAGGATAGAAAAAGTTACCTTATACAAAACCAATTATGAAAAAGATGGAGTGTTTTAATAATATCAGAAAGCAATTACCATCAGAGATAGAGTTCATAAAGTTAAAGGGGTCGATTCAGCAAGAGGACATAAGAATACTAGCTATGTATACCCCAAAACAAATATACAAAACACATGAAACAGACATAACTGAAAGGAACTAAAAAAGTCCATAATTAGTTAGATATTTCAACACTCCTTAGTAATAGATGAAACAAATAGGTAGAAAATCAGAAAGGACAAAGACATGACCAACACCATCAATCAAGCTGACCTGACATTTATAGAACACTCCATTCAATTGGACACAGCTCAAATGTCCATCAGCAGGTGAACAGGTAAACAAATTGTGGTATATGCATACAACAGAATACCACTCAGCAACAAAGAGGAGAAAACTGCTGATACAACAAGGATGATTCTCAAAAATTAGGCAAATCTAACTTATGGTAACTAAGCACAAATCAGATATTTGCCTGAGGCTGGGAGAACTGACTGGGAGGAAGTACAAAAAAAACTTTGGGGGATGATGTAAATGTTCAATAACTTTACTGGGCTGGCTGCATGAACGTATACTCTTGTAATTAAAATTGTGCATTTAAAATTCCACCTGAGTAAAGCTGATTAAAAAAAAAAACTCCAGGACTTCCCTTGTGGTCTAGTGGTTAAGACTCCGCGCTTCCCCACGCTTCCACTGCAGTGGGTGCAGGTTCAATCCCTGGTTGGGGAAGTTCTGGATGCTGCAGGGTGCAGCCAAAAAAAAAAAAAAAAAACCGAAAACCCCCCCAAAACTCCATAAGGGGCTCTAAAGTAAGGCCATAATTGAGAATAATTATGAACCAATTATATCTTGAATCAATATATCCAACAAACTGTTACAGTCTCTTCTGGTAGAAAACTGAAGACAAGATGTCCACAGGATCCAAGTACCCTGAATTGCAAATTCCATGATCTTCACAGAAGTTGTTTTTTTTTTTTTTTTTTTTTACCTTACATAATCCATCTTCCCCTTTCTATAGGTGACTATGAAAGTGTTTTCTCAATTCTATTCCCTGCAGTCCCACCTTTGTCTCTGCCCAAGTTGTTTCACTGTCTTCCTGGAAGCTCACTGAATAACTGAGACTCTATGTCTAAGTTATCCTCTAGCCACTATCTAAGGGTGGTGCCTAGACCTGCTCCTTCCAGTACCAACTCCAGAAAAGCCACCTTCAGTCCCAGTTTTTTTTTTATCATACTTGGCAGCCTTTTGACTGGGATTTTGTTTTGGTGGGGATGCAGGTTTCAGATAGGAGGCAAGAACAGTAAAGTTCAGAGGAGGATCACTGAGTTTCAAGGAGTATTTTGGAAAAGTCTGGAGAGCTGGGGATAGACAGAAATGAGGTCAGGTTAAGAGATTCACTAAGACATTGTGAACGACAATCGAGTAGGTGAGAGACGACCAAGGAGTCCTAGGCTTCTTTCTTATGGTGACTGATGTAGAGGGTATGCTGAAATTAGGCAGATCATCTTGATGAGGCTGACAGTGTTTCATTTCTTTCTTTCTTTTTTTTTTTTAATAGTATTTATTTATTTGCTTGCGCCAGGTCTTAGTTGCAGCAGGCAGGCTCCTTAGTTGCGGCTCATGGGCTCCTTAGTTGTGGCATGTGAACTCTTAGTTGCCACATGCATGTGGGATCTAGTTCCCTGACCAAGGATCGAACCCGGGCCCCCTGCATTGGGGAGCACAGAGTCTTAACCACTGTGCCGCCAGGGAAGTCCCTGAGAGTGCTTCATTTCTACATCACAGCTTTATAAATACTGGAATATATCTATAATGTTTGGAATGTCTCACCAAAGCTTATCTTGAAAATAGGCTTTGTGAAAGCCTTTTCCTCTGGAAAAACTTCTGACCACCATTTTAACTATTAATAGTTATGCCAGGGAAATGGTTGTCTCCTGAAATTTTTTAAGAATGTGAATCTCAGACTTCCACTTGGAAAATGGAATAGATGACCTTTTCCCTATTTCTCCCAGTAAGTATAATTTAAGACCGTGGGCACTGTATATAAAACAGACATAAGACTGAAACATGGAGAGAAGAAGAAACACTACCCAGGAACCTTGAGATCTGAGGGATGACATGGTAATGAGTTCCCAGGATTTTCTTTTGCCTCATATATCCCAGATTAAAGCTGAAGAAGGCAGCAACCCAAAAAGACCTTTGGGTATGACAGACCAAAAAAAAAAAATCTGCTCTCTCTAGCCAAAGGACTAGGAAAGAAAACTTTTAGATAACTGCTCTGCTCCAGCCAAACACCACAGAAAAAACTGTGGCACTACTGTCACCAATGCCAACAAAGGCTAGTGGGGAGCCTGGACTTCTATCCTTTTGAGACTGAACAAGGCCTACAAACACCTTATCCAGGGAGGTAAGAGAGAAGGAAGTAATGAGGTGCTCTTTTCCCTCCTCTTGGGTTGGTGTCAGAGGAGGACTAATGGAGAGTCAGGACTTTCATGATTGCTCACTGGTAGTAAGACCACCCTCAACAGTTTCAGTGGAGACCATATGGGGAGCCAAAATTCCTACCTCCACCCAGTCGGTCCCTCCCCCTTGGGTGTCAACAGGAACTGAGTGGGGAACCTGGGCGTCTATTCCCATAGCAGTAATGAAATCCCCTGCCCCATATCCACCAAATGCCTGAGTGGTGTCAGAGAAAGACATACCCTTTCATAAAAGGGTAGGTTTAAATAAGATCTAGACTCTCATAATCTGAAAATGTCCAGATTGCAATTTAAAAAAAAATTTATCATACCAAGAACCAGGAAGATCTTAAACTAAGTAAAGAAATACAATCAAGAGATGTGAACACCAAGATGACAGAGACGTTAGAATTATTTGACAAAGATTTTAAAGTAGCTATCACATATAAGGAATCTAAAACAACAGTACTGAAGAACCTAGTGGCAGGGCAGTAATAAAGACACAGATGTAGAGAACAGACTTGAGAACACAGGGAGGGGAGGGGAAGCTGGGACGAAGTGAGAGAGTAGCACTGACAAATATACACTACCAAATGTAAAATAGATAGCTAGTGGGAAGCTGCTGCATAGCACAGGGAGATCAGCTCGGTGCTTTGTGACCACCTAGAGGGGTGGGATAGGAAGGGTGGGAGGGAGGCTCAAGAGGGAGGGGATATGGGGATACATGTATACATATAGCTGATTCACTCTGTTGTACAGCATAAACTAACATAACATTGTAAAGCAATTATACTCCAATAAAGATATTAAAAAAAAATAAAGTAGCTATCATAAAATTTTTTGAATGAGTAATTCTTAACACTTGAAATATGCAAAAATACAAAGTCTCAACAAATAAATAGAAGACACAGAGAAACGGGAATCAAATGTAAATTTTAAAACTTAAAAATGCATTAACCAAAATAAAAAACTCAGTGGATGAGCTCAGTAGCAAAATGGGGGCTGGGGGAATGCCAGTGAACTGCAAGATAGAACAAAAGAAATTACCCAATTTGAACATAGAAAAAATAGACTTAAAAAAAAAAAAAAGCCTCCCAATGAAATAGAAATAAAAGTGAAAATAAACAAATAGGACCTAATCAAACTTACAAGCTTTTGTACAGCAAAGGAAACCATAAACAAAACAAAAAGGCAGCCTGCAGAATGGGAGAAAATATTTGCAGATGATGTGACGGACAAGGGCTTAATTTCCAAACTATACAAACAGCTCATACAGCTCAACAACAAAAAACAATTGAAACAACCCAATTGAAAAATGGGCAGAAGACCTAAATAGACATTTCTCCAAAGAAGACATACAGATGGCCAATAGGCACATGAAACGAAACTCAACATCGCTAATTATTAGAGAAATGCAAATCAAAACTACAATGAGGTACCACCTCACACTGGTCAGGGTCACAGGGTCATCGTTAAAGAGTCCACAAATAACAAGTGCTAGAGAGGGTGTAGAGAAAAGGGAACCCTCCTACAGTATTTGTGGGAATGTAAGTTGGTGCAGCCACCTTGGAAAACAGTATGGAAGTTCCTCAAAAAACTAAAAATATATCTAGCATATGATCCAGCAATCCCACTCCTGGGCATATATCTGGATAAAACTACAAGTCAAAAAGATACATGCACCCCTATATTCATAGCAGCACTATTCACAATAACCAAGACATGGAAACAACCTATCAACAAATGAATGGATAAACAAGATGTGTTAAATATATACAATGGAATACTACTCAGCTGTAAAAAAGAATGAAATAATGCCATTTTCAGCAACATGGATGGACTTAGAGATTATCATACTAAGTACGATAATATAACTAAGTATGATTATCAGAAAGAGAAACACAAATACCATATGATATTACTTATATGTGGAATCTAAAATATGACACAAATGAACCTATTTACGAAACATTAACAGACTCACAGACATAGAGAAAAGACTTGTGGTTGCCAAGGGAGAGGGCAGTAGGGGAGGGATGGATTGGGAGTTCAGGATTAGCAGATGCAAACCATTATATCTAGAATGGATAAACAACAAGGTCCTACTGTATAACACAAGGAACTACATTCAATATCCTGTGATAAACCATAATGAAGAAGAATTTTTAAAAGAATGTGTGTGTATATATATATAAGTGAATCACTCTGCTGTACAGTAGAAATTAACAAAACACTATAAATCAACTACTTCAATTAAAAAAAAGAAAAAACTGAACAGAATTTTTGGGGACCTGTGGGACTACAAGAAAAGACCCACATTTTCTTGCCAATGGAGTACTGGGAGGAAAGGAGAAAGAGAGGACAAAAAGTACTGTGAGAAATAATAACTTCCCATATACAAAAACTTCCCATATTTGTCAAAGGACATAAACCTGCAGATTCAAAAAACTAGGAGAACACCAACTAGGTAAAGCCAAAGCAATCCATAACAAGACACATCATAGTTATAAACTTCTGAAAATGAAACACAAGAAAAAACCTTGAAATCAGAGAAAGAAATAATACCTAACCTATAGGGGAAAATGAATTCTAACAACAGTGGATTTCGCATCATAGCCCTCAGAGGCCAGGAGAAAAGTAGCAAATATTTTTCAAGAGTTAAAAGAAATGTCAACCCAGAATCCTATACTCAGAGAAAATATCCCAGAAGAACTAAGGGAAAAATCAAGACATTCTCAGACAAAAGAAAACCAACACAATTTGTGGCCAGCAGACTCCCCTCCCCCCCAAAATCCCCAGCTAAACAAATTCTATAAACAGAAAGAAAATGATAAAAACATGGAAACCTGGAATATCAGAAAAGAAGAAAGAACAAGGTAAGCAAATATATGGGCAGACACATAGGACTTCCCTCTCCTTGAGTTTTCAAAATTATACATGCAGGTTGAAGAAAAAATTATAACACTGATGTTGTTGAAATATTATTTAAAGAAAATATTTAAGACAATTATAAATGGGGTGAGGGTAAAGGTACATGAAAAAAGGTAAGGTTTGGGCTTCCCTGGTGGCACAGTGGTTGAGAATCTGCCTGCCGATGCAGGGGACACGGGTTCGTGCCCTGTTCCGGAAAGATCCCACATGCCGCGGAGTGGCTAGGCCCATGAGCCGTGGCCGCTGAGCCTGCACGTCTGGAGCCCATGCTCCGCAACGGGAGAGGCCACAGCAGTGAGAGGCCCGCGTACCGCAAAAAAAAAAGGTAAGGTTTACATATTTGAACTGATAAAATGATAACATCAACAGACTGTGATATGTATATATGATGTTATGTATACATAATGTAATGTAATGCAACCACTACATATGCAAACATATGGACTAAAAAACACTATATATAAGTCAAAACGGAATTCTAAAGAATGTTCAAATAACCCACAGGAATGCAGGAAAAAGAAAATAGAGAAATGAAAAAGAGAAAAAACAATAAACAAATAAAATGGCAGACTTAAGCATATCAATAATTACATGAAATGAAAATGGTCCATCTACACCAATTATTAAGACAGAGATTTGGTAGAAATGCATTTAAAACATAACCTAAGTTTATGCTGTCTTTATGAAACTCACTTCAAATATAAAAATAGGGCTTCCCTGGTGGCACAGTGGTTGAGAGTCCACCTGCCGATGCAGGGGACACGGGTTCGTGCCCTGGTCCGGGAAGATCCCACATGCCGCGAAGCGGCTAGGCCCATGAGCCATGGCCACTGAGCCTGTGCATCCAGAGCCTGTGCTCCACAACGGGAGAGGCCACAACAGTGAGAGGCCCGTGTACCAAAAAAAAAAAAAAAAAAAAATATATATATATATATAAATATAGGGAGGTTGAAAGTTAAGGGATGGAAAAAATATATCAAGCAAATAATACAAAAGGAAAGCATGATGGTTATATTAACATCAGATAATGCAAAAGAAAATTATCAGGGACAAAGAGGGATAATACATAATGAAAGCAGGGTCAAATTACCAAGAAGGCAAAACAATCCTAAATGTGTATGTACTAAACAGAGCTATAAAAATGTGAAGGATAAACTTACAGAACTGAAAGGAGAAACAGACAAATCCACAATAGTTGGAGACTTAAACACCCCCCTCTTAACAACTGATAGAACATGTAAGAACTCAACATCACCACCACCAACCACAGAATCTAACTGACATTTATAGAACAATCCACTAAACAACAGCAGAATATACATTCTTTTCAAGTGTCCACAGAATATAAGCCAATATAAGACTATGCCCTGGGCCATAAAGTAAGTAACAACAATTTTTTAAAAACTGAAATTACAAAGAGTACTTTCTCTGACCATAATACAATCAAACTAGAAATCAATAACTAAAAGGTAACAAAAAGATGAAAAAAATCACTTGAAAACTAATGATATACTTCTCGATAGAAATTTTATAATACATGGAATGGAATAAAAATTAAAATACAAAATATCAAAGTTTGTGGGTCATAATTAGGAAAAAGAAAAGTCTTAAATCAGTAATCTAAGTTCCTACTTCAAAAAGCTAGAGAAAGTAAAATAAACTCAAAGCAAGCAGAAGAAGATAATAAAGAGCACAAATCAATGAGACTGAATAAAGAAAACCAGAGAAATCAAAGAAATAAAGATTTCTTTCAAGAGGACAATAAAACTGACAAGCCTGACAAAATAAAAAGGAGAGAAGACACAAATTACCAATATCAGTAATGAAATCGGATATCACTGCAGACCCTGAAGACATCAAAAGGATCATAAGGGAGTACTAAGAACAATCCTACACACATTAATTCGACAATTTAGATGAAATGAACCAATTCTTCAAAAAACTAGCACGACTCATCTTGTATATAACAGGTAAACTGAATGGCCATATAATTATTAAGGAAACTGATTTCATAATTCAAAACCCTCTGAAAGAGAAACCTCCAGGCCCAGATGGTTTTGCTGGAAAATTCTACCAAAGGTTTAAAGAAGAATTAACACCAATTCTATACACTCTCTATCAGAAAACAGAAGAGGAGGGAACACATCACAATTCATTTTATGAAAGTAGTATCACCAGTAGTACCAAAAACTACTGTGTCACTAGACAGTGACAAAAAAGATAGTGTCAAAAAAGAAACCTATGGACCAATATCTGTCAGGAAAACAGACATAAACCTCCTTAACAAAATATTAGCAAACAGAACTCAGTGATACATAAAAAAAAATTATATACCATGATTGAGTGGGATTTATTCCAGGATGCAAAGTTGGTTCAGTATTTGAAAATCAATCCATGTAATCTACCACCATAACAGGCTAAAGAAGAAAAATCACATGAGCCTATCTATTGATGTAAAAAAAGTGTCTGACAAAATTTAACACATATTCATGACAAAATTTTCAGAAAAACAGGGAATAGGAACTTTAACTTGATAAAGAGCACCTACAAAAAATCTACAGCTAACATTATATTTAATGATGAAAGACTGAATGCTTCCCCTCTAAGATCAGGAACAAGGCAAGGATATAGCCTCTCACCACTCTTATGTAACACATGCTGGAAGTTCTAGCCAGTGCAATAAACAAGAAAAGGAAATAACGGACATATAGATTAGAAAGAAAGAAAGAAACTTTCTCCACGATTGTTTACAAAGAAAATCCCAAGGAATCTAAAAACAAAAGAACAAAAAAAACCTTCCAGAAATTTCGAGTTCAGGAAAGTCACAGGATGGAAGATTAACATACAAAAATCGATTGTATTTCTATACGCTGGCAATAAATGCATGGAAATAAAAATTTTAAATGCAATACCATTTGCACTGCACCCCAAAAAAGAGAAAATAGATATACAGATGTAAATCTAATAAAACAAATCTCGGCAAATATCACAGGTTAGCTGCAAAGATCAAATGAGCAATGTGTAAGTAAACTGTTGGTAAAATGTAAAGTATTATAGGATTTGTAAGGCGTATCATGTCCATGCCTCCCTTAGATAAGGGAGATGGTGCTTTTCAGCCTGCTGCAGCTCAGTTATCTGGAAAGATATTCAACAATGTCACTCAGGACTCTCCTAAGCTGTCCTTATAAATTAACTAAAACATAGGGATTAAGTAAATTAGGCTCCGTTACCCAAATTAATTATGACAGCAGGCTATAGTTTCTCTTTACTCATTGTGGATACTGAGAATTACACTTGAATCAAGGCACAAAATGAAGGAATGTTATCGGCTCCAAGCAAGAATTAGAATTCTATTTATAAAACTGAGATATGACTAAGAATGTTAACTGTGGTGTCTAAGTCATCTCTAAAATGGAATGGTGGGTGATATGAGGATTCTTAATTTTTCAATATTCATTTTTGTCTTTCAATAAGCATTTAATAAAAATGGTAAGTTTATTTTCTAATTAAGGCTTGTATAATTCAGCAGGCACTTTAAAATGGAGAAATTGAGTAAACTGTATACTGTTTTTAGCTTGATACTCACTGAATACAAAATGTTTTACAAGTAATATATCTCAATATTAAACACTATCTTGCAATATAAAAACTAGACACTTCAAGTGGTTATCTTCACAGTCATGTGTCAACCAAACTACAAATTACATTAATTGTATAATTTTTTAAAATATGTAAATATCCAATAAATGCGCAGTTTGCAATAAAAATACACACATTGTCAAACACTGGCTACCATGACTGATGGGGAGCAAAGTACATATGCCATTCAATTATTTAAAAAATAAAGACAAAAATACTTCCTTGTCGGGCTTCCCTGGTGGTGCAGTGGTTGAGAGTCCGCCTGCCGATGCAGGGGACACGGGTTCGTGCCCCAGCCCGAGAAGATCCCACATCTCGTGGAGTGGCTGGGCCCATGAGCCATGGCCGCTGAGCCTGCACGTCCGGAGCCTGTGCTCCGCAATGGGAGAGGCCGCAACAGTGAGAGGCCCGCGTACCGCAAAAAAAAAACAAAAAACTTCCTTGTCAACTATCCCTTACTTTATAGGTATATCATTCCAGTCACTCAATGGTCTATGCACCATAAATGATGGCAACAGGTTACTGACATAATAAAGACTTTAAAATAATTTCTGGTTATTAAAGACCACAGAGATGAAGTAAATATGATTCTCTCATTACAGAGTTAAAGAATCCTTGTTAGGACTTCCCTGGTGGCGCAGTGGTTAAGAATCCACCTGCCAATGCACGGGACACGAGTTCAAGCCCTGATCCGGGAAGATCCCACATGCCGCGGAGCAGCTAAGCTTGTGTGCCAGAACTACTGAGCCTGTGCTCTAGAGCCCATGTGCCACAACTACTGAGACCATGAGCAGCAACTACTGAAACCTGTGTGCTCTAGGGTCCGCATGCTGCAACTACTGAGCCCATGAGCAGCAACTACTGAAACCCATGTCTTCTAGAGGCCGTGAGCCACAACTACTGAGCCTGAGCGCCACAACTACTGAAGCCCGCATGTTCTAGAGCCTGCATGCTGCAACTACTGAGCCCACGAGCCGCAACTGCTGAAACTGGTGTGCTCTAGGGCCCACGTGCTACAACTACTGAAGCCCGTGTGCCTAGAGCCTGTGCTCTGCAACAAGAGAAGCCACCACAATGAGAAGCTTGAGCACCACAACGAAGAGCAGTCCCCACTCACCACAACTAGAGAAAGCCCACGCTCAGCAACAAAGACCCAACGCAGCCAAAAATAAATAAATAAATAGATAAATAACTTTTAAAAAATCCTTGTTAAAAGAGATACTAGTAACTACTACAACCCTTCCACTTTACAGAGAAGGAAAATTGCCACAACCACAGAAATCAACTGAGCAAATAAACAGGAAAGTCAGGACTTGAATTCAGGTCTCCTGATTCCCAGATTGGTGTTGTTTACCTCTCGGTAATACCAAAAGAGAAACACCTCTGGGAGTAGACATTAAAATGTCTTTTTTGCCATTTTAATTTTCAACTAGACTCAGAAAGTTTATTTGTGGGGCTACTATCCTATGCAGGTTTTATAATATACAACACCAAGGCATATTAAGTTTGTAATGGCTGACAAGTAATCATAAAAAAACAAGACATAGCATCCCTTGATTTCTTCTTTCATTAGGGTACAGTACTTACCATTATTTTTGTAAGCATATATTTATCAAGAGAATATTTATTAAACATAAGAGGCAGAAGAAACCCCTGGGAACAGGTTTTGCTAGCTTTTCTTCCATACATACAAAAAGACTGATAGATAAGAATAAATAAGCTACCAGCAAACATTTGCAGCATTAGCAGCATTATTTACAACAGGTACAAAGTGAAAACAACTCAAATGTCCACCAACTGATGAATGGATAGACAAAATTTGTTTGAAAGAAGCCAGTTGCAAAGATCACATATTGTATGATTCCACTGATATGAAATGTTCAGCACAGGCAAATCCAGAATCAGAAAGATTAGTGGTTGCCAGTGACTGGAAGGAGTGGGGAATGGGAGTGACTGTTAATGGGCATGGTGTTTCTTATGGGGTGATGATAATCTCTAAAATCAGACAGTGGTTAACAGTTGCTCAACTCTGTGAATATACAGTTGACCTTTGAGCAATTCAGGGGGTTAGGGGTGCTGACCCTCTGCACACTGGAAATTCCACATATAACTTTGCAGTTGGCCCTCTACATGCATGGTTCTGCATCTGTGGATTCAACCAACTACAGATTGTGTAGTATTGTAGCACACACTTAGTGAAAAAAATCCGTGTATAAATGAACCCATACAGTTCAAACCCGTGTTGTTCAAGGGTCAACTGTACTAAAAAACAGTGATTTATACACTTTTAAAAGGATGAATTTTAAAACAGGGGAGGGGAGTAAAAGCAAGAAATCTCAGAAAATAAACAGCCATATATATTTTTTTTTTGCGGTACGCGGGCCTCTCACTGTTGTGGCCTCTCCCGTTGCAGAGCGCAGGCTCAGCGGCCATGGCTCACGGGCCCAGCCGCTCCGCAAACAGCCATATTTTTGAACAGTTTCCTAAAACAAAAGAAGAGGGAGCACTAGAGCCATAAATTAGAAAATCTTAAACTCCCTTTCTAAACGTTTAGAAAAACCAATTTCACAGAAAAATGAGCAATAGAAAAAGAGTAAGGCAAAATCCCATATAAAGTTATTAAATAAAAAATAGAGAGAATAAGGAATAGAATAATATTCCTACTAATGGTGAAACCTTGCCAAATATATCCACCATGCACACGCACAAAAAGATGAAAATTACAAGATATGAAAGAACATAAATCAGAATGAATAAACACTCAAAAGGGAGGTGGTGGAACACAGAAAAGAATCAGGCATAAAATAAATCATTTCAAAATGAAGTCTAAGACAGAAGGAATACAAAAGTCACCATACACATGACCTTATGCTTTAAAAGAAATAAACAATGAAAATAAACTTATAGAACAAGAAGAAATGAAGAAAGATGAAAAGGATTCAAGAGAAGGCAAGAAACACAGAAGAAAGGCAAAGAACACCCAACATGTGTACAAGAAGAGTCCCCACAAAAAAAGAAAGCCAAAGCAAAAGAACACAATAAAAAAAAACTATAATTCTAAAGAACTTGCCTAAAATTTTTAAAACTCTGCAATTTCAAATTGAAATAACACACCACGTATCTGGGGAAATCAACTCAGAATGACAAACACTAAGACATATTCTAATAAATTATTGAACTTTAAAGGAGAAGAAAACAACTTTTGGACATCCAGATAAAAAGACCAAACGATTGGAACGGAAACAATTCTTTATTCCTGACAAAAATGGAGCCATATATTTAAGATACTCAAGGAAAGAAAATGTGAGCCAAAGATTTCGTATCTAGCTAATGACTTTCAAATATAAAAAGAGCAGACAAGCTGTCATCGACATGCAAAAATTGAGGGAATGGATATTGTTCCCATAACTCCTTAAGGAATCTAACAGAGGATAAGCTTTAAACAAGAAAACTGACTGGTGAGACAATATCAACAGACAGGTAGCAAGCATCAAATATTATTTAAATGTAGGGCTGAGACTAAATGAGGCATATAAAGGAGAGTATATAACAGTTATTTATGGAAAAAGTTTTTTTATTTTTATTGGAGTATAGTTGATTTACAATGTTGTGTTAATTTCAGGTGTACAGCAAAGTGAATCAGCTATACATACACATATAACCACTCTTTTTTTAGGTTCTTTTCCGATATAGGCATTACAGAGTATTGAGTAGAGTTCCCTGTGCTATACAGCAGGTTCTTATTAGTCATCTATTTTATATATAGTAGTGAATATATGTCAATCTCCCAATTTATCCCTTCCCCCCTTATCCCCTAGTAACCTATTTATGGAAAAAGTTTTATAAACTGCTTTTAGTAACCATATTGTATGGTATTACACTAATGTTATCCCCAGAAGATTCTGTGTAAAATGTGGGAGAAAACAAATTATTAAATGATACTCTATTTCTATGTGTTTCTGAGAGACAGACTTCTCGGAGCAGAATAAAAGAAAGAAAGCTTTAAGTTAAAAGAGGTTAAGTAATTATCCTCAAGCCCTAAATTTGATTAGGAAGTATCAGCATGAACTCATTAAGGCATTCAATCTTAAAAAATATACAAACACAAATCTACACATATATATTTCTAGTAACTGAAAAGAACTAGAAACAATGACCAACTGGATAGTAAAGAGCACAACTAAAAACTCAGACTTTGGTTTCGAAATTCCATTTCCTACCAAAAGAAATCAGGATTTCTTTTTTTGAGAAATAACTAAATTCAGGTCTGTGGCAGGAAGTGTATAAGATGAGCCTATCTTGTCATACCAGTTATCCAGACGTTATCAAAGACTACCAGGGCTGTGTCAAAAAGACCTGAACACCAACTTGAAGATGCTTCTACCAAAGTTGGGAAAATACTCAGACTGAAACACATTAAAAAATGTTTAAATCTGTAAGTTTATAATGATATATGTATGTACGTGTGTGTATATATATATATATATATATGAAAAATATTGGTCACCTTTGGAGGATCCTAGATTGCCAATTTTTTATTTTGTAAACTGGTAAATAAAGGGAAAGAAAAAGTACTGAAATAAAACCTCAGTGCTAGTTAACCAAAGAATAAGGTAAAGTTTCTCTTAGGAATGTTAGAATTGAAATAACCCAATTCTGCAATTCCTAATAAAGTAAGGATATAGGCATTATGCATCAATGCCTGCTAATATCATATGAAACAGGCAATGCCAAGAAGTACCACCACCTATATAGTAGTCTTGCCAAAAATAACATAACTGAATCTAATTAAGCATGTGGATAACTAACAATTTATAGGAAATACAGAGGAATCTGATAAATGACACCATGGAAAATCCAGTCTGTGTGAACATCTACAGGACAAGTGATTTGGTGGTTTCTTCAAACAACAAGGGGGAGTAAAGAGTTGGAGGAAAACTATAAATTAAGAGAAACTTTAAAAAGACATATATTAAAGAGGCAAAACTATAATTTCATTACTTGGATGATAAAAATTATACAGAAAAGTAAGGAAGTGATTGCTGTAAAAATCTGGAAGAATGGCTATTCTTGGGAGAGGGGGTCAAGAGAGGATTGTGTTTGGAAGCAGATGGGTATAGAGTATCTGAGGTAGTAAGTTCTAGTCTCCTGATATGAATGGTAGTTACAAGGGGGTCACCTTATAGGAATTCATTAAGCTCTCTATGTATTATATGGTTTTCTGAATTTGTGCTATATTTTAAAATAACAAAGATTAAAAAATAGATTTATAAATTAGAAATCCTTTTAAATTTATTAATCCTTATATTCTTAGGTAAATGTACTACAGTTTATGAAAGGACAAGTCAAAAAGTTCTACAATCTCCAGATATGGAGAGAAATGCTTTAATAAGGTTAAAGTATAAACTGAGGGAAAACTAGAGTATATGAAGAGGTGCACTAAGCTGTAGTTTCACTATTGTAAAAAATGTTTCCTCCTCTAATGGTAGCAGCATTTTGCCTTATCTATAAACTTGGGAGTTAGGGAGGAATAAAAATATAATGAGGGTTAATTGGAATCAGGTGATCTTTTAAAACCACAGAATGTTAAAGGCTTTTAATATTTTAAAATGCAGTCCCATTTAATCAGGAAGATCAAGGCACAAGTTTCAGAGAGGTGGAAATTTTGATCTAGGACTTTCTCAGCAAAGAAAATTGATAGATGTAGTCAAGATTTAACTAAAGAGGAAAAAAGAATCTTAGAAAATCATAAAAGCCTTAGCAAGTCTAAATATAAGTAAAATCTATTCAAGTATCATTACAAAGACAGCATGAAATGATCTAACACAAATTTGTGTGTTTGGAGGGAGCCCCAAGAACAGCCCCCATGCTCTCTCCTTTCCTTCTCCCAATTGTATGTAACAGTCATGGGAGGGAGAGCAACTCCTTCAATTTTAACTGTATCTAAAAACTGTTTATGGCAGAGGCTGGCTTTGATCACAACTTTTAACAGAAGAAAAAGTAAAGAGGGGCTAGAACAGAGGAAAAAAAGAGAAAAGAATGTAATGCATGTATCTTGTTCATGCTTCAGATTCAATATGCGTTAGTTGATAGAAAAGGGAACACGAAATTTAAAATTTCGGATCCAGGGTAATGACAAAATCCCTGGGTTCATATCAATAAGGCCTCTTATAAATATCGCTTATGTCATCTTAAATATCTCAAAATATAGTGAATTAGAAAATTAAAGCAGTATTAGACAACTACCATCATGAACTCCTCCTTAGTTGTTTCTTTCCTTCTAAATAAAAGTATGTTTGTACATTCAAATTTGTCCTTATCTCTACATTCACTTCTCTAATTAGTCTTCATTTTCTTCCCCTGACTTGTTGAGGTTTCTACCCTGTTTATCTCTACTTGACTGAGTTCCCAGCAACTGGAGATAAATAAAATATATCTTTATCAAAGCAGTTTAAGCAGTCACTTCTACGAAGTCTTAAAAAAACACAATGCGTTCTTTCCCTCAAAGAGAAAAGTGGGCTGAAGAAACACAAAAGCTTTGCAAGAAGAAAACGCAAAGAGGGATGTGTCCAGCCCTTCCTGAGTTAGTGGCATGATCGTGTTCATCAAGAAATGTTTATGGAATGTTTCTTTGTGCCAGGAAACACAGTTTTACTTCCCTTCCCATCTTCAAACTCCAGCTACTACTAAATGCAATTAAAATCAAAGTGACCATTTTTCCAATAGTTAAGGAAACCATCTTCTTCCTCTTCCCATGATTCTGTGACTCCTTAAAATAAGTAAATCAGCTTTCTAGAAAATGTTATAGGCTCATCCCCAAGATGAGGAACAACTAATTTATGTGGCAATTTACTATCTAGTCCATGTTTCTCTACTGGATGGGATTAATGTGCAAAGGTACCTATGAAAACGTGGTGTCTGAATCCTGTCTGCTTCACATCCCTACAAGAGCAGAGAATCCCACAGTCCAATGCAGACTCCTCTCTCTCAAAGTCTAGACATGAGGGTAAATTAGAAAATCCATTTTGACCTTGGATCCAAGAGATATTCTCCAGCTCAGCTTTACCAGTAATTAAACTAGTATTTTAAATCCTATCATATATTGTTCCTTTTTCAATTGGTTTAGAATTTATAGTGTAAAATGATCATCACCAAGCCACAGTACTGACCAGAAAATAAGGGAGTCTGGATTAAGATAAATGAGAGATTAAACAAAATGAAACAAAAAGGAACAAAAAATCAAACATGCACACGCACAAACTTCTCTCTCTTTACCATGTCATCTAGACAGCTAGAGGTACCAGGAATTATGAGACTGGGTTTTCCTGTTATCACAGAGGGCAGGCAGTTTGGTAGTTCAGAATCACAAAAATAATGTAACCTCCACAGGCGTCCCCCACCCCCCCCAAAAAAATCAGCCAGAAGTTATGATCTTCTCGATCTAATAAACAGCAACGTAAAATCTTCAAGTAAAATTTTTAAATTATATAAGCGTACCTAATGCCAAAAACCATTATGAAGCAGCTTATAGAGGCATACAAAAAATAAAATTTATATAAACTTAAAATCCTCTCTTGCCCTGGTATAGATACTACAATCCTTTTATAATCATCTGTTTTCACCTACCTTCTACACCTAGAAGTACTCAAAAGTATCTGGAAATCTCAAAAAAGAGGTTTAAGGTCCTCAAATAATTTAAGAACCGTTTCTACAATGATCCTTAATAAATCACCTTCTTCTCCATCAAAAGAGCATAATCTATTCAGTCTGTTATTATTTCTGACAGTGGCACCAAAACACACCCTTACTGGAGGCCTATAATCAGCCCCTGACATCCAAAACACAAACATTCCAACATTCTACTTTTCTATTTGACTATTCTCTTTCCTTTGGATTCTAATATCTAAAACTATTTCCTTAAATTATACTTAATCCACCAAATCACTGCTAAAACATCTGCATTAGTGAACTTGCTAAAGTACCTATTTCAGTACTTTTATAACCATATTAACTAAATCATTTTTTCAACAAATCAAATCCCAAACCTCCTCTTTCCATATAATGTCCTGTTAGTGTTTTATCCTTCTTATATATCTTTGTTATTTATTGAGTTCTGAAGTTATCAGGAAATCTACATGTCCTGGATAGGGGAAATATTTTTCCTCCTTGCCTATATTTGTTCTGTACCATTTCCTCTGAGGCTTCTATTCATTCTTATTACTGCTGGTCTATCTAATCCCACAGTGTTTCTCCCAATTCTACTTCTTCCTAGCTGTCCATACATCCAATCTCTTGAAACCAACATGATAACTTTGATGTCAACCTTCATATATTTCTTCAGCTGTCAGTTCTTACAAAAGCTACCATTCCATGAATATTCCAAACATCATCAGTTAACAACTCTGCTTTAACATCAATCAGTTTCTAATATGAAAACATGCTTGTTTCATCCTACAGATAAGTAAATCCAAAAACCAAAGACAGAAGAAAAAACATAACATACAGAATGTCTGGCATTTGGTTCATTTTAAAGCATTTATTAGTTTACCTAACAAAGTTAAAACAATAACCTTCAGTTTTAGGTAAGAAAAATGATAAATTCTCTAATATTAAATGCTATATATCACTTATTCCTTTTAGAATTGCAACCCAATACATACCTCTGTAGAAAATGAGTTTCTTCTGGATTTATCCAAGTAACAGAGAATGAATACACATTATTTTAGTATTAAAAAAAAAAGACTAAAATGTGCCTTATAGACATCACTGACTCAGTATGCCAAAAGGTAAAAGATTTAACTAACTTGACCATTTGCTGAAATTTAAAACTTAGTAAGAGGCTGTAGTTACCTCTTTTTGTAGATGAAGTTTGAAGCAACTGTTTGGCTTTGAGGGAAGTACGAGGCAAATTTTTCAGCCTTTGCGAAGCTGTTGAAAAATAAGGAACTGTAATATTTGCCTGGAAGGACAAGATAAAGACTATAGCTTCTGTAAACTTGAATATTTTAATACAAACTTGAAAATTTATCAAGGAACAGATAAGGTGAGACTATGTTAGAATCCTAGAAGCAGAGGAATCTTAAAGTGATGCTTAGTGCATTAAGTTGGAAAAGAAAGGGAATGGAAATCTTAGTGCAAAGTGCATACTTTCCAAAATTATTTCTTATAGATGAGAAAATCTATAATATGTAAACCAATCAAAATATCAAAGAGAAAACAAACCACCAGCAAACATGCTACAGGATGCAAAGAATACAAAGCTAATAAGTAAAGTGATGAACGCAAGCACACAGTACAGAAAAAAAATAAACGTAGTACTTGTTCAGCGCAAAAAGCAGACTTTGGCAAAGCAGTTATTGTTAGATGAACTGTCCTAACATGAAATAGTAATCCCCATACTCAAAAAGGAGAAGAAAACTCAGAACCAGGCAGGTCCTCAAGGGAGTAAACCATCTAGTTGCTTTAATATGTTCAACATCATCTTGCTGTAGAATTCAACTAATTGCACTTTAGACTTTGGGTAGCAACATATCTGGACTATGCACACATGCATATGGGGTGGGCAGGGGTGTGTATGTGTTGGGGTTGAGGGATTTGGAAGAGTCAGAGCATCTGGTTTTTAAAGTGATCAATGAGGAGTTCTAAGCTTTCTTTGGAACTCCTAATCTATTAACTGCAGCAAAACTCTCATAACCGGCAATTAAGCTGCAGTTCAGAGCCATCTGGAGTTAAATCTCACTTTGGCTCCAATGACTGATGATTCCCACATGTACCACTGCAGTCACCTATTTAAGTGGCTCTAAAATGTCGTTCTACCCATTTGAAAGTCAGACTTCATATACCTCTAGGATCTATATGCAACACCCCCAACCCGCCCACAAAAAGAGATCTCAAACCATAAATCTGGCCAGAGTTTAAACTATCATTGGGTTGATAAATGGATTACTTGATATATCACCAAAAAGAATTAAGGAGAATTTTTCTTTCCCTCTGTTGCTTAACCGTATCAATGCTGATAGGATTTTCTCACTGTCTAATAGTAAACACTTTTAATGTTAAACCAAATGCATCTGATTTCAATTTCTGTAACACTTACTACAACACATTACTGCTGCTAAACAATATTGTATGCCAGTTTAAGTTAAATATATTGCCAGGCAGACAAGCAAAAAATTCTCCAAACCTAAAAAATACCAATTTTATAATGCATTACCTCATATCTATCCCACAGAAATATAGGATGCTATCGTCATTGAATATTCTTCATTTACATATTTATTCATACATGCTTTCAACCATTCACATTTTCATTCATTCACTCATTCATGCATTCCTGCTTTCTTTCATTCTTTCAAGTAATTATCTACTTTATTAGAGGCACTGTTTTAGGAACAATGGATTCAGTATCCAGCTAGATAGACAAAGTTCCTACTTTCATGTAACTAAGATTTTAGGGAAGGGGAAACACAATAAACAAAGAGTAAAATATATGGCCTGCAAGATGGTGATAGCTGCTAAGGAGAATATTAAGTAGGAAAGGGTGACAAGAAGTAGGAAATTTAAGTTGCAATTACAAATAGAGTCATCAGGAAATATTTCCCTGAGATGACATTTGCCCAAAGATCTGAAGGAAGAGAGGAAGTGAGCCATACAGATATCAGGGGAATGCACTCGATATGGAAGGAAAAGCAGCAGTAAGGACCTGAGGTAGGAGTGTGCCTGCTATATTTGAAGAACAGAAGTAGGTCATGGTGATTGGAGTGGAGTAAATGAGGGCAAAAGGTAACCAACTGTACATACACTGGCAATCCACAGTATCTATTAACTATTAAAATTTTTTAAACGAGGGTTTAACATATCACCTCTAATCAACTGTCCTGGAAAGATCTTATTTAAATTAATAGCTACAATAACTCCAATGGAACTTATTTATCCCTCAAGTTTCATGGGTGATGCCACAAGAACAGCATCTACAGACAAGTGAAAACTGTCCAACAATAAGTCAAAGAATCAGATAGGATCCTGTTTATAGCAAATAGGATCAGGCAGTATACTCTAAATTTGCCTGATACAGATGGAATGAAATGAATGATTTTCATGAGATACCACAAAGTCACATAATGTTACTCAAATAAGAACAAAAACTAAATTTTAATCTGAATTATCAATCGTAATTTGATCTGTTTTCTAATGACGAAACCACTTTTTATTTATTTTGTCCGCACAGCTTGCAGGATCTCAGTTCCCCAACCGGGATCAAACCCAGGCCCAGGCAGTGAAAGTGTCAAGTCCTAACCACTGGACCGCCAGAGAAGTCCCCAAAATCACTTTTTAAAGACAAATTATAGTAGTTAAACTGAAAGTCTCCAAATCCTTCTAGAACTTTAATCCATTCTCCACATTGCTACCAGACTGAGTTTCTTAAGAAGTAACCCTGATTAAAAGCCTATGATGGCTCGCCATGCTTATAAGATGAAATCTAAACTCCTTAATATGAAATTTATTTGATTCATTTATTTTTTTGGCTGCACTGTGTGGCTCGTGGGATCTTAGTTCCCTGACCAGGGATCGAACCCGCACCCTCGGCAATGAAAGCATGCAGTCTTAACCACTGGACTGCCGGGGAATTCCCAACATGATATTTAAAAGCTCCCACAATCTAACCCCTACCTACATCTCTCGTCCTTGGTCACTGCACCAACTAACCATCCTGTGACCCACACTTTAGTCAAACAAAACCACTATAATCAGGATGCCATTCTTAAGACTTCATTACTGGTCCCACTGTTTGGAAAACTTATACTTCCTTTCCTCGTGTGACAACTCCTTCAGAGTTGGCTGAGACATCTTTCAATACCTTTCCTGAAAACCTCTTCATACTGCAGTGTAATGCCTCTCCTGTTCCCACATCACTTCCTGCCTATCACTTCCTATTTTGGAGGGCATGAGCTGTCTCTTTCACATTTATATTCCCAGTGCTTGGAACATATACACCCAATAAATATCTGTTGAATAATTAAGAAACACATAAGTGACTGAGTACTGGATAAAATCCAGAGATTCAAACTAAATATTCGAGATCCTCCACAGCTGAGGTCCAATTGAGTGGTTCTCAAACTTAAATATGCCAGAGTCAGCTAAGACACTTCTAAAAAATAGATTCTGGGTCCCCATCCCAGATGTATTCAATCAACATTTCCAGAAGTAAAGGTCAGAAAAACTACATTTATAAAATCTCTTTGTGATAACTGACAACATCATTACACTACTTATCCTTAAACAGGAGTTCTACAAGTATCTCACTCATTTGTACATTAGCCAATTACACAGATTTATCATGACTTATTTATTTCAATTTATGTTTCACAATTATATAAAATTTGAGTGTAACCTTTTAGTGTTTTGGTTACAAGTGAAATCTGGATGAGAATTCCTTCCCCATGGGCCTAAGTGCAGTCTGGCCTATGTATAAGCTGACAACTGCCCTGGACACTTCCTCTTCAGTGAGAGGTCCAGAGTACAATACTGATCCTATACATCTTTTCTTTGGGAGTATACTCTGTATCCTATTCAAATATATTCTTCCATTTAGTTAAATGTAAGCAAGCAAGTGGATAAATGTTACAATGACTTATTTTACTCTTTTGTGGTAATTCACAAAGTATTTATAGTTCAGTCTCAAATCATGCTCCAGTAGAGTCATCCAAGAATATTTTCCAAGATGCCTCCTCATTTGAAATTAGGTCAGCATGATGTAATCCAAACAATGATTGGGAGGAAATCAGGAGACTCATGGAGGAGTTGAGAAGAGGGAGTAATTTGGCTTGGTTTTGCCACTTTTCTAGTTACTTGACATTGTACATATAATTTATATGGATCTCTTTTCCCTCTCTATAAAAATGAAAAATGAGATGTTGTGAGGTTCAAATGAGACAATACATGTGAAAGTAAACTCATACTACTTTTTATAAAACCAGCAGATTGCCTTGGGTTTTTCTCTCTTATTTCTGAACCAGTAATTCCTATATTTTTCTGAAAATTAAACTCTCTATTAAACCTGTGCTCCAGTGGTCTTAGAAAGCAAGCACTAGTCTTTTGAAAAACTGTCCATGAGAAACATTCCTTCCTTTAACTGGAGAATCTGAGAAAATTACATGTATCCATGACCTCTGCAATGCTCTGGTTTTCTTAAACTTTTTAAGTTACTCACATTTTCCAAATATAAAAGTCAAGAATTGGTAATAGCTATCAAAATGAAAATATATTAGAACTCTCATAATATTCATATTTGAATGCCAACATCCACAATAATGCAGCCATAGCAAATAAGCATATAAAAATAGTGACTGGCATAGTAACAAGGCAAAAGAAGTGGTCCCTTAGGTGGAAATAAAGCAACCTTGCAAAGTTAGGTTCATGCAGACCAGCAAGTAAGAACCAAAGCTTTACCACTTAAGAGCTGGAAAAATACTTATAAGAAAATAAAATGCAGCAAATATATAAACTTGGTTTATATAAAATATTTTAAATGCTAATTCATATATAAAACTTGCCATTGTAATATCTATACATAATTATATATCAAAATAAAAAGGCTATTATGAAAACAGTACACCTATATGCACACACTAGTTAAAACACACATATAATGTATCAAAGATATATGTAAAATTTTCAGAAAAATAGGTAGCACTTTATTTTGCTTTATAATGTATTAACTTTAAACAAAACGTTTTAAATTTTTTTTCTTTTTTTTTGGCCGTGCCACACGGCTTCCGTTATCTTAGTTCCCCAACCAGGGACTGAACCTGGGGCCACGGCAGTGAAAGCCCAAGTCCTAACTACTGGACCTCCAAGGAACTCTCAAGTTTTAAATATTTTTATAAAATAAACTTTATTAAATTTTAAACCTGCCAATATTCTGGATTTACTACTTTCCAAATACGTTTTTGTGAGTAGTGTGATTCTATACTAAAATAAATATTTGTGACATTTTCATCATAAATAAGCTTCACTACAGCTACATATATAAAAATAAACAAGTATATGCAATTTTTAAAAAAGGATGGTACCTTACTTTTTCTTCTGCCTATACATTATTCAAATATTGAAATACGACTATGAAACAGTATACATATATCCCACTTAAAAGTAAATTAGTGATTAGAATCTCATTATGTTTCTTTACGTATTTTCCTTAATTATCAACTTCTGGGGAAAAAGAAAAAAATAATTTACCTCCAGGAAAAATAAATTCTAGGGAATCAGCAGTTGATTATACAATGGTAATTCTACCACTAGAGAAGGTGAGTAGTTATCATAAAGTTTAAGATATGGTCAATATATTCTTTTTTTATTAACATTTTTATCCTAGGTTCTCAATCTTTTATTGTTCCTTCTCTTTTTGTAAAGAGTTATTTTTCATTTCCATACAGCTTTAAGATGCTAGAATAGTTTAAATAAACAAACAGCATGTATGAGGGCATGAGGGAACAAATCTGAGTAAAGATTTGGTACTGACAATAATGGAATGAGGTAAAAAGGATATAGATATAGCTGGTTTCATCAAAGAGCTGGGAAGCAGTCTGAAAATATGTCATGGAAAGATTTGAGAAATTCAGAATTTAACAATTTCAAACTAAGTATTAAAGCACCTCTGAAAGCCAAGTGAAAATGGTGTTTTGGATTATCTGTGCATAGAATGTAAAAGTGTAGCTTATAATATACATGAGTTTTGTTACTTAATATTCTTAACGATATAAAAGTTTCTTTCCTGTTGTATTAACACTGTGAATTGCTCTTCCCAAGGGGGAAGAAAACCCCAGAAACAGGATATTATTAAATCAAATTAACTTAATTTGCAGGTTTAAAGGCTCAAAACCTATCACTCACCACTTCAGCAATAACTTAAGAGTTCAAACTGTATTTTTACATTCATTTTTAAAATTTTGTGAATCTCTATTTTCTACACCATTTATGAGTACCACATGAGTACCATAACGGCACTCTTAAACACACAGTTCACATGGTCTGTGTGTTTAAAATTTAATGTGATAGAAAAACATGTTTTTGCACACCTCCATCTAAAAAAATGAGGTACCCAAATCTCTAGGTATCAGTTTTCTACAATGCCTTAAATTTTAGAGTTTATCTTAGAAAAAAAAAGAAATAATATTTCTGGATAATTTTTATGTCTTAGTACTAAACCACTGATGTGACAAATCTCTCTAAATGGGCTTTGGCTTTCAATCAGGATCAACATGGGTCTGAATCCTAACTTGCTACTTATAAGCTGTATGGTATGATCATAGATAACTTATGTAACCTTTCAAAGCTTCAATTTCCTAATTTGTAAAATGTGTTAGTAATTGAACCTACTTCATAGAATTGTTCAGAGGATTAAACAGAATTATGAATGTTTGGTACCGTACAATGTGAGTTGTATAATAAAAATAATATTATATGCAATCTGTAAATAGGGAAAATTTATCAATATATCACAAAAGTCATTTTGGTTCAAATGTATTTTTTTCTGGACTGGATTTTTGAGCCACCAAGTAACAGCAGCTTAATACAAACTACACAAAGTCAGCTAAACACAACAGAGCCAAGGAAGAGTGCAAGGGGATTTAAAAAGAGTTGAATGCTTTCAAAGTTGTGTTACTCAATACACAAGTTATAAATGGACAGTCAATAACCTCGTGTTTGTATCACTTCTTTGTCACAGCTTTGAGGAAATGAAGGAACCACATCACAGTGACCACTCAACCACTGACAGTAAACATGCTACAAAGGAACTGAATGAATCAAACTACAAAACTGATGTGAACTGTGGGATAGAAGGCATGCATATTGAGCATTTCTAAGATTGTAGAAATAACTCTGATAGTTGTTTAAAACTGGTTTGACTGCATGCTCATATCTACCCTACTTAATACGCAATACTTTTTGGAAAGTATTCAATTCTGTTTTAGTCTCTCTGTAAAGTACAGAGTGCCATCTACTCCCACATCACTTCTTGGCTCAGTTTGGCCACTTTGTCTTAGAAGTTCCTTCTGCATGATTATCTGATCTTTGTTTATGGTGCATATGTCTCCTTAATTCAACGGTCTCAACGTTCCTTTCCATCAGGTTACCTTCAACTTTTTTTAAAAATGAAATTCTACATTTGCTGGAGTATTTATTTTATTTATTAAGAATTTAACATGCCTTTAATTGTGCTATTATTTTCATGGGATCATTATTTTTATTAATGTTCTAGTAAGAAAGCTCCTTGGGTTTTAAGTGGTCTGCTTCAGGACTATTTCCCCCCAAAATCCTGTCATTTTTAATGTGCAGTATTGCAGAATATAAGATTTTTAAGGCATATATATTTATACATTAAACAGCTAGAACTTGCTTATTTTAGAATTCTAGAGAGACCACAGTTTCATACAGATTTAAGTATTGATACAATTGGGTATTTTATAGGGACAAATTTTAAATTTTAATATAGCTATGATCATCTTATAGCCATTGATAATCACTACATTTTACTATAGTTGAATACAGCTATTCAGCACAAAATTAAAATCTATAATTTTCATTTATCTTTAAATAACTGATACATAAAGGATACTTACTGGCTGAAGCCTGAGGTTGCATGCGAGGTATTCCTCCATTTGGCACTTGAAAATTTGAGTCACTTCTGCTGCTTTTCACTGAGTCAACTTGTGTATTGGATGTTCGGGATAGGTTTGGAAGACTGCGTCTTAGTTTTTCTACGACAACAGAAATTTAATTAAAAGAAAAAATCAAAACATTCTTTCCGATGGAGAAAATTAAAATTAATTAACATTCAAAAATCAAATTCTTGGGCCTCCCTGTAGTGCAGTGGTTAAGAATTCACCTGCCAATGCAGGGAACACAGGTTTGAGCCCTGGTCTGGGAAGATCCCACATGCCATGGAGCAACTAAGCCTGTGCCCCACAACTACTGAGCCTGTGCTATAGAGCCTGCAAGACACAACTACTGAGCCCATGCACCTAGAGCCCGTGCTCTGCAACAAGAGAAGCCACTGCAATGAGAAGTCTGAGCAGCACAATGAAGAGTAGCCCCTGCTTGCCACAACTAGAGAAAGCCCGCCTACAGCAACAAAGACCCAACACAGCCAAAAGTAAAAATTAAATAAAATAAATAAATTTAAAAAAAATAAAATTCTTTATTTAAGTGTTATGCATATTTTAGAAGAGCTAACAGGAAGTACACGTCTTATAAAAATAAACAATACAGTTTCTATAAATGGGTAGAACTGTTTAAAAGAACCATAAATTACTTAAATGAAAATCTATACACAGGGACTTCCCTGGTGGCTCAGTGGTTAAGAATCCGCCTGCCAATGCAGGAGACATGGGTTTGATTCCCTGGTCCGGGAAGATCCCACATGCCACAGAGCAACTAAGCCCGTGTGCCACAACTACTGAGTCTGTGCTCTAGAGCCCTCGAGCCACAACTACTGAGCCCATATGCTGCAAGTACTGAGGCCCGCGTGCCTAGAGCCTGTGCTCCACAACAAGAGAAGCCACCACAATGAGGAGCACGCACACTGCAACGAAGAGCAGCCCCTGCTCGCCACAACTAGAGAAAGCCCGCGCGGAGCAACAAAGATCCAATGCAGCCAAAAATAAATTAAAAAAAAAAAAATCTATACACAGATCACTTCATGAGTATAACAAAGCAAAACTAACATAATCAAGTAAAATTAAATTCACTTCTTCCTTTATTTTTGCATTGACTCAGTATTTTTAAAATAAATTTATTTTTGGCTGCGTTGGATCTTCGCTGCTGCGCGTGGGCTTTCTCTAGTTGAGGCAAGCGGGGGCTACTCTTCCTTGCGGTGCACAGGCTTCTCATTGTGGTAGCTCCTCCTGTCATGGAGCACGGGCCCTAGGCTCGTGGGCTTCAGTAACTGTGCCTCGCAGGCTCAGTAGTTGTGGCGCACGGGCTTAGTTGCTCCATGGCATGATGTGGGATCTTCCCAGACCAGGGCGCAAACCCATGTCCCCTCCATTGGCAAGCGGATTCTCAACCACTGTGCCACCAGGGAAGTCCCTGACTCAGTATTAATAAAACAATAAACTGTCTAAATTCTTGATCTACTTTCTAAAATACAGAACCTTGGTAAAAACTGTTACTTTCATACTGAAATATGAAGGACAAATTTTTTTTTTTTTTTCTTGCGGTACGCGGGCCTCTCACTGTTGTGGCCTCTCCCGTTGCGGAGCACAGGCTCCGGACGCGCAGGCTCAGCGGCCATGGCTCAACGGGCCCAGCCGCTCTGCGGCACGTGGGATCTTCCCGGACCGTGGCACGAACCCGCGTCCCCTGCATCGGCAGGCGGACTCTCAACCACTGCGCCACCAGGGAAGCCCTGAAGGACAAAGTTTTTCCAGACATTATAGTTACCTTCATTTTTAACACTGGTTGTCTGTAAATCTGTGGGATGGCCTTGAAGGGAAAGGCGAGGTTGCTGTAAGCGGCTAATCATAGGCTGTGGGGACACTCTACTATATTCTATTCCCCGAGCAGGAGATCGAGAACGAGGTGAATTTCGGGGTGACTGCTTAGGAGATGGTCGAGGTGAATTGCGTGGTGATGGTGAAAACCTGTTAACAGCAGGGTATACTGCATGATGCATATTGTCATCTTCATCATCTAAACTTTGTGCATCAAGTTCCTGATCACTAAAAGTACCCCGTCTTGTAGAATTGCAAGATGAACCAGAACTGCGCCGAGACGCGGTGGCTGCATATTCTTGCCGGAGACCTGACAATAATGAATGTGTTATTTTATTTCTTTAGTTTTATTTTTAAACATTTAAATATTTTTAAGGTTTAAAAGCAAAAGATTATCATTGAGAAATTCAAATAGGGTATAACGTGTAAAGGAAAACTCCCTTTCACTTGATTCACCTTAGACTTTCCCACACATAAGGATGCATATACCACATCTAAAAGGCTATTTTTAAATTAAATGAAATTCATAAATTTTTGCCCAATTTCAACATTTCTTCTTGAATCCGAAATCTATATTAAAAATAGAACAATAAATTTAAAAATATTTCTACTCCAAAAGACAGTAATCCAAATTTGAGATTAACATTAAAGGAATACTGAAGGAAAACAATTACTGCCCAACCAGTGTAAAGAATACATCAGTGAGTAAATATACTCCCTGGATACTGAATCCTTGCATTAATCTTACTCAAGAAGATGATGAAGGAAACTTCTATCCCACTCTTAGGAATTCAATACTTGGACACAAACATAATTTCAGTTGTTTCATAACCTAAGAGACTTCAATAAAACAAGATAAATTCTAAGCCATCAAGTAAGAATTTTCAAAGGAGTCCCTTAATTATATTGATACCTCCAGAAATACCCAAGCAACCTTAGGAGCCCTTCAAATAGTATAAAACCTTCTAGAATAAAAACAAATGCTGATAGATATTCAACGAGAAAAAAAATTACAATTGAAAAAAATGTATGGAGTTTAGATAACATTTTGAGGAAGTCCTGCAAACTATTGGCAGTTTAGCCCAAAAGATCTGTTCTAGGGAAGTATCAAACTTTTAAGTTATATATTCATTCACAGAAAGTGATATCAACATGGTTCCCCAAAGTAGTGGATGAGAATCACACCAGGGTACCTGTAAAACTAGATTCCTAGGGCCCGTCTAGCCCTTTGGTCAGGTTTGGGGACCACTGTAGCAACCAACAAATTACTTAGTGTCATGTTATAGCAAACATGGCACTAAAGTCACCTAGCAAAAGATGACAGACCAGTGAGAAGAGTGGTGTTTTAAAAAAGAAAAATCCAGATCCCAATGCAGGTTCTCCATTAACAAGGGGGTCTTAGGGAAGTCACAACCACTATGGGATTGTGTGTTTCTCATTTTAAAAATGAGGGAGCTTAACCAGGCAAACGCCCAAATCTGTTACTCTTCATTTTTGTTACCAAAGAATGGGAGAAACAATGTTGTAAAAAGGAAAATCATTCTCTCTTTAAAAAAAAAAAAAAAAAAAAGCTGGTGCTTTCAAGGAGGTATCACACACATTTTCAGCATTTTTTGTTTTATTTTTTAAAAAATTCACCAGGAAAAGAAATATTTGTGCGTGTGAATAGCTTAGAAAGGATTTTTAAAGTAAGACTAAAATTTCTATTATGCATTACCAACACACAATATGAAAACTACAGCAAATAGCTGGTTGAATTTCTAACAAAATACTGCAGTCTAAAAAGTCAGGATTCAAAGAAGAAATGAGTGAGTTTATTCTAACTGGTAGTTACACAGCATTCTTTATTCTTTTTTCACATCCATGATAATAAGTAACCCCTCACTAGCTGACAATACCATACTCCCAGTGAGGAGTTACATACACAAAGTTACAGAAGAAAAGGGTAAAATGTTATTAGTTTCTAGGGCTAAAGATAGATAAAACAAGCACCAAAGCTTTCTATCTTTCTAAGGGAAGATGTGTGAAAATGAGACAAGAATTAGCAGAGTGAGAAACATTGCAGTTTCTTAATAAATGTTATAGCTTGATAAAACTTACTACATATTTACATAAAAGAAAGGACCTAAACAGAAAAAATTTGAACTAAACTATAGCATTGCTCCATTACCTCAGCCAACTGTCAAGACTCTGAAATCTGTGTTTCAAGGATCTTTTCATTATGAAGGTTAGAGAGACTGCTTCCTTCACAGTTAAGCCTATGGCATCATACAATAAAATATACAGGCAAGAATAATACTATCACCAACATCTTACATTCAGATGAGAGTCAGGGCACTAATGAGCCCTTGAAATAGTATGAAAAATTTTGTGTGTATGCATATTTTGGGAATGACAGGGGACAACACTTTTATCAGATTCTCAAAGGTATATGTGACCTAAAAAGTTGCAAGGACCACTTTGCAAAGCAACATCACATGCTTCATTTAACTTAATGTCACAATCCCGATTTTCCCATGAAGGTCTTTTTTACAGACTACACCAAACATTCTAAGAAAGATAAAATTTGCCCCCAAGGAGAAAAAAAATGATTTGGGGGATGTGAAAAAAATCTTAGATATCATAATAGTTTGTAGCCCTTACAGTACAAAAAGAGATATACAGTATATCAACGGTATTAAAATTTAACGGGAGTGGGGGTGGCTAAAAAGGGGGGAAAATGTCTAAATCGGCTCCTTGGGGAGGCAATAATGAAAGAACAGTTGAGAAACTCTGGTCTACACTAAGAAAACACAGAGCAACCGAGTAATAACTACAGAGTTACAGTGTAGAGTAACATGCAGGGTATGATTACCAGTCACAGAAGCAGAGCATAGCCTGTTTTTCTTTGCTCCTCACACAGCAAACCGCTCTACATACTATGGACTCTAAAAACAAGTTAATGAACAAACCAGTCCACTTGTTGAAAAAGCCTCTGAAATTTCAACATTTCTATTCTTACTACATTATTATTCCACGACACTTTGACATATTTAATAACAACAACAAATTTGTACAGTAATGAAAGACCACAACTTTAACAATTAAAATACTTACTTTCTTCCTGCATCCGAGCTAGAATCTGCACATCAGTTACATCATTTAGCTTATAATTGGATCCAATTGAATCTTCATCTAATTCTGAAGCACTTAATTCACTGTCTATAGAGGATTGAGGACTGAGTGGAGGATTTCTGTCTGACGAACTTTTCAAATTACCTTAAAAAAGAAAATGATTCAAACTTCAGTGAAACAAAAGTTGAATAAACATCTGTTGCAATTAACTTGATATTATATCTTTGGATTCAGTTCATTGTTATTCTGCCTTTTCTGTTTATAAAATTCGCAAATGTTAAAATTAAAAATTGTCCTGATTAAGTATAAAGAGGGCTACAGAGACTCCTTCATATATAATGACAAATACAAAACACATTTTCTTATAGCTATAACTTATCTATATTCTTATGAAACAATTAAGTTTTTAAAACAGTACCTGGCAAGTAATTAATGTTCAATAATACATGCTATAGGATTTCAACTTTTACAAGGTAGCCAATGAAACTACTCTATAAATAGATTAATTTAAGATGTGTTTTCTCCTCCCAAATTCAGTCACTAGCAAATACCACCATCTTTTCCCTTGAATAAAGCACCTACTTTTCCTAAACAAGAAAGCTATAATTTGAGGAAAATCAGGACTCCTTAGAGATTTAGGAAGAAACCAAAAAAAGAACACTAAGCTCATTTCTCCTACATTATGCCATGTTTACAAAATTCCTTCGCTAAACTAGTAATGGGGATCCAAGGAGTTCTCTGAAGTTAACTAGTGAAGCACAAAGATGGGATGAAGAAAATGACTGGATGAAAAAATTCATTTTATCACTGTAAACCAAAAGGGGGATAGAAGACAGGTCAGAGGAATAAAGCATATACATATCCAAAAGACTCTAATTTGTTTCTAAGGAAATGCTTTCATCAGATCATCAACTTCTAATGAAGAATTTAAAAAATCCCAGGACTGTCACCAATATTTCTAATACAGATTTATTTGAAACTTGTTTTCCAGAATCCTTCACCATAAGAGTCAGCTCCAACACGAATGGCACATAAAAAGAGCAAGAAGAATACGAAACAGTTTATGTTGTCAAGAAGAGCATAGTGCACATGATAGGAAAAGTACTATAAGGTCAGTCTCAAATAGTGCCTGAATAAAATTCTCTATATTAAACAAATACAACCTTTTTAGTACAACAGTCATGGGTGAAATAAGTAGCAAGTAACAACCTACGTACAGAACAAACTTCAGGGTCAATAAGTGATGAGACTAGGGAGTATACAAGTCAAAAGTTTGAGGTGGTTAATAATACTTTAATTTTTAAGGAAGCTATGATAATTAATCATACCAATAGCAGTAATAAGAGTAACTGAATGCTGAAATCTAAAGAACAGTAAGCTACAGAATAACAGTCTCAGTCACAGAACCACAGCAGAACATTCTTCCCCCAATTATAGCAATCTATCCCTCTCCCATATCATTTAGAGCTCTAAACACCCTCTTGGCACATTCACATACAGCCTTGTACTATTATTTAACTACAATATCAAAGCTTATTAAAACTCCTATTAGAAGAGTTTAACTCTGTAGCTTTTACAACCTAAGCAAGCTACTCAGTAAGCATCTACTGGTTAAAAAAATAAAGCCTGTGACGCTATTTTATCAAGCCACATTAAAAAACTTTTACACACATGCTAAAGAAAACTTTATGAATGTAACTTGGCTTATCTGTATCACTGGTGCCCAGTATCATACTACCTGGTGCTAAGTAGCACCTCAATGATATCTTCTCTAACCAGTTGGAGGTTTCATAAATAAAGGAACTTGAACTACTGATGAGTAAGTTATTTTCTGAGGCAGGGCAGTAAGTTAAAAACCATTTCTTAATTACTCCATTTTGTCTCTCCTTACCTGAATTTCCAGGAAGTATTAGCTGTTTGACTATAGGAGGTCGCACTGGGGTTGAGGACGGAGAATTGAAACCACTGCTGTATGGGCTACTGGCATTTGGACTGTAAGGACTTGTGTAACTGATGGAGTTGAAAGGATTATTATACAAATTCTGCCTCTTGAGAGCTGCATTAATGACAAGGGGAAAAATCAAATTGAAGAAAAGGCTAATAACATCGCAAAAGTTTTCCTACTGGGGGACTTCCCTGGTGGCGGAGCGGTTAAGAATCCGCCTGCCAATGCAGGGGACAAGGGTTCGAGACCTGGTCCGGGAAGATTCCACATGCTGCGGAGCAACCAAGCCCGTGCGCCACAACTACTGAGCCTGTGCTCTAGAGCTTGCGAGCCACAACTACTGAGCCCATGTGCCACAACTACTGAAGCCCATGCACCTAGAGCCCATGCTCTGCAACAAGAGAAGCCACTGCAATGAGAAGCCCGCGCACCGCAATGAAGAGTAGGCCCCACTCGCTCCAACTAGAGAAAGCCCGTGCGCAGCAACGAAGACCCAACGCAGCCAAAAATTAAAAATATAAATAAATTTATATAAAAAAAATTTTCCAATTAGGAAATTTAGTAAGTCATTATCTCAGTTTAAACACAGAAACATTTCTATAGTAGTGGAGAGAAATATATCACATTAATAATCCCAACAAAATATTTCCACTATCTTAAATTTTGTTATGCAAATAAAACAGGAGCCACACCAAACAGAAATAATACTATAGGAAGAATATCTCCTCAACAAATTATTAGTTACTAAATTAAGTTACTTCTATCTTGTTGGAAAGTTTAATCCAACTGTGTCAACCTTGAATGGCCTTTAAAAATAAAATGAATATAAAAGCATATTTGTGTTGTCTCATTTTTCTATAACAAACACATACTGCTAATAACAACAAAAAACTATGAAATAATGAGTTTTAAAAATAGTCGTTCCAAAGTTTGGATTTTTGAAAAAATAAAGCAATACTATTTAGGCCAGATTAAGGTCAAACATACAAGAATTCTTTTTTTAAAAAGAACCCACCCCCGCCCCATTTTCTGGACCAAGGAGAATACTTCTGCCAAAAAAGGGGAAAAATTTGTGCTATGCATATAAAATTATAAAAATAGTATGAAAGTAGGGCTAAGATATCAATTATATACAAGAAAAATTAATACTTAAAATATTTTTTCTTTTCTTCACCCTATTCTAAAATCTACAGCTTATTCATATTTATGACCATCACCAAAGTACTATGCAGAATAAATACACAAATGTGACATGGTACTTCTTCTCAAGAGGCCTAAAGCCAAGTAGTGCAGGCAGAAAAAACAGTGATTTCACGGCAAAATGAAATGAGTACTATCATAAAGGCGCAAAGAGGCTAATGGAAATGATGAGATAGGAGTAATTCATTACAACTGAGAGAAACTAGGTAGTAAGGCTTTTTGGAAGGAGAGGCACTGGAGCAGTCTTGAGAGGATAATTTGGTAGGACACTGGAAGTGGGGAAAGTATATGTTTTCATCTGTGTTTATAACATAAACTAAAACCATGCCTTGAAAATGCATAGAGTGTCCAGGGAATAACAGTGAGTAATCTAGAAAGGTAAAGTTCATGGTGAGGGACAAAACAGAAACAACCAGCTGGGGCCAGGTCACAGGAGGCCTGGAATACTATGCTCAGGAGTCTGAAATTTGTTCAGTAGCAGTGATAACACCATCAGGGACTTTTGAGCAAGAGTAATATAATCCAATCAGCTTAAGGAAAAAAAACTGATGGAAATTCTAATGTTAAATAGATTAGACTGAACTAGGCAATAAAAGTGGCCAAAAAAAAAAAAGGAAGAAAAGGATAAATATTAAAAACCGGGGCTTCCCTGGTGGCGCAGTGGTTGGGAGTCCGCCTGCTGATGCAGGGGACACGGGTTCGTGCCCCAGTCCGGGAAGATCCCACATGCCTTGGAGCAGCTGGGCCCGTGAGCCATGGCCGCTGAGCCTGAGCGTCCGGAGCCTGTGCTCCGCAACAGGAGAGGCCACAACAGTGAGAGGCCTGCGTACCGCAAAAAAAACAAAAACAAAAAAAAAACCTGGTAAGGATTTCTAAAGGGAAAAAACAATAAGATGTTTCTGAAGTTTCTGGTTTGCCTATAAGCAGAGCACTGGTTTTGGGAGGAGTAACACATGCTTTCTGTTTAGTTTTTTTGTTTAGTTGGATAGTGTGGTAAGTTGGTCAGTATAGTTTTCTACATATTTTTCTACATATTCACCATGAGACAAGACACCACGAAACATATTTAGTATGTAGCATGATCTCAATATATCAACCTGAGCAGAAATAGGGGTGTTCATTCCTTCCTATCTCTTTACTCTTCTATTTCCTTTGAAGCGCAGTCTCTCTTTATTTGGTTATTTAATCACTAGCATTTCAAGTTCTCAACTCTTTTATCTTCTCACTCTAAACCATATTCTTTTTCTTGAGAAATCTCATTCATACTCACAACATTAGTTATTATCTCTATTCCCCCAAATATCCATTATTTATATCTCCAGGCCTAAGTTTCCATGAGCTTCAGTCCCATATATGCTGCCCATTTAATGTTTTCCCTGAGGGTATGGCAAATGCACCCCAGAGCCAACAAGTCCAAATCCAAACTCATTATTTTCGAGCTAAAACAAATTCTCTTCCTGGGGTCTCTATCTCAGAATGATAACAACATTCATCCTATTACACAAGCTGGAAACCTAGAAATCACTGCTGATACTTTCTTCTCCCTCATTTCCTCATATTTGGTTCATTCCTTTTTCCTTTCACACCTTTTCATCTCCACTACGACCCTTTCCCCCCAACACACACTACCCAGCTATCATCATCAACCCTCCTCAAAAGCATCCTACGGTTCACTTTTGGCCCTCTCCAATCTACTCTCCATACTACAGCTAAGCATGTCCTCATCAACGTGCAAATCCTATCATTTCTTCTTCCTGCCAACACATACCATACCCTTGAATAAAACCCGTCAGTATCTTCCCATTGCTTTTAGAATATTAGAATAAAGTCCAAAACCTTTAACATGGTCTCTAAGGCCTTGCAGAGTCTGGCTCCTACATATTGTTCTGACTTCATGTCCAGTTCCTCATGTACACCAGGCTCCCTCCTATATGCTCCCAAAGGCCTCCCACAGAGCCTTTGCACACACTGTTCTCACCACCTGGAACATTCTACTCCCTCTGTCGCCTTCCCCTTTAGCCCACTTAAATTTTCCTGAATCTTTAGGACTCAGGCCAAACATTACTTCCTGAAGTAAAATTCTAATTTCTCCAAGCTCAAAGCACTGTAGATCATTCTTTTATTATATATCACCAGTTATAAAAATTATTTTATTAACATGTTTCCCCTACTAGATGCCAAACTCCGTGAGTGCAGGTACAGTGTTAGTCTTTCTTCATCATGTATCTGCTACCCTTTCCCCAACGCCTGATACATAACAGGCTCTCAAAAAATATTGATTATATGCATAAATAAAGGAGATTAGTTTGAATAAAGATGATACTGGATATAGTATGAATGGATGAAATCATCAAAACAGAGAGAAATGGGGCAAAAGAGAGACCTGGGCAGATGGGGCGGGGGTGGGGGGAAGGCAGGAGGAATGGGAAGTTTAATGGGTACAGAATTTTAATATGGGATAACAAAAAAGTTCTGGAGATAGAGAGTAGTGATGGCAATGTGAATGTACTTAATGCCACTGAACTGTATGAACTGTATATTTAAAAATGGTGAAAGTGGGAAATGTGTGCTATATAAATATTATCCCCCCCCCAAAACACACACAAAAAGATGGGCAGAGAAGGGAGAAACTTTAAAGAAGACTGAAAAGAAAACCGGAGGGAGAATAAGGGTAAAAAAGATAATGCGCTATCAAAAAAACAAGAGAAGAATATCTTAGGAACACGTGCTGGTACACTAAAGAGAAGCTGAGTATGATGGAGTAGAAAACGGCTGTGCTAGAATATAAGAGCTAAGTTCCTAGGAAGCTTTGCCTTATCAAAAAAATACATTTAAAGAACAATCTTCCCTTTAACTTGGGAAAAGAGAGGTTTAGGACTACAAGGTTCAAACTTGCAACAGCCAAATTATTTTTCTTTAAATATATACAGCTATAGCTATTGCTCTGTGCATACAGCTATAAAATCTAAACACTGTTAAGCAGATCCAGTACTTGATTACACCTAGTTTTGGTTCAAGAGTAACAGCTTTTCTTACATGCTCCTACTATCTTTAATGCCTTTGTTATAATAAAGCAAAAAGCTACTCACTCCAATTGCTACTTTTGAAGTGCAACAGCTTTGGTTTTCTCTCCTATGTCCATCCCATACATTATTTTCTTATAATAACCACTGCTCCTGCCACAACAAACTACACTTTACTATATGACAGTTTAACTGTGTAGGCTCCCCCCTGCTTCCCCTGACCATCTGCAGCTTACACTCTAAAAAAGAGCACGTACCTCAATAACAAAGCCAAAAAAAAGCAATTTTAAGGACATGGCTGCCAAGTAAACACAAAGCAAAACTCTATTTAGGATTAGTAATCATGCATCAATCTTTTACTACATGAGCATTCCAGGAAATTGATATTCTTTTTTTTTTTTTTTGGCCTCGCTGCGAGGCTTGCAGTATCTTAGTTCCCTGACCAGGGACTGAACCAGGGCCCCAGCACTTTCAAGCGTTGAGTACTATCCACCGGACCCCCAAGGAATTCCCAGAAACTGATATTCTTTTTTTTAATTTTTAAATTTTTTTTGAAACATATTTTTAAAAGATTGAGAGTAATTCCAAGAAAGAGTCAATAATATTTTTCCTACATTTCTAACACACTGGCATGCTACATTAAATGCCATAAAGAGCGACACATTTTGTCAGCTTTGTGAATGCTATTAAACAATAGAACATAAAAGCAGTTTAACTTAAAATGCCAAGTTAAAAAAAAAAAAAAAAGAGGGGAAATGAATACATTTACTAAGCACTACCATGAGCCAGAAAAACATGCTAGGCTCTTTCAACATTATCATTTAATCCTTAAATAACACTTACAGGGTTCATCATGCTTATAAGAAAACTGAGCTTACAGAAGTTAAATAATTCGCAGAGTCACATAGCAACAAAGTGACAGAGTGAGAATGAGGGCTCTTTGCTTCTCAACTTGTATCTTTCTACCACATCAGAATTTCCCTGAGGCTGGTGAGATGATTTTAGATGATATCAGACAAAACATTTTTTTAAAATAGTTATTTATTTTAGCTTGCACCAGAAAAAACCTTATTACATAAAATCCATTATTTCATGGATATTTTTTAGGATGAAGCTAAATAAAAATACGGAGATTTTTTTTAAAGGCTATTAAGAAAATAACAGAACAGGGTTATGTGCATATGGCAAAAACTCACGATGGCATGCACAATGTGATTTGGAAAACACCCCCCAAGCAAAGAACTGCCTTCCTAAAAACATACCAGTCAACATTTATCTGTTTTTTGATTAAAGAAAGCAAAGAGATGAAGTTACAAGTAAAATTATAGACATACCTGACATAGTTTGATCAAGTTTGTGGATAAGAGACTTTTTAGCACATTCAACATCAGGACTTGGGTAATCCAAAACTTGCCTGCACCAAACTAAAGGACTAACTGATTTCTGCATTGGTGTAAGTTTTTTCTTTGGTGATGAATACAGCCTAGAAGAAAACAAAAAACAAAAACAAAAAAGGGTAATGTTAATTATTAAGCACAAGGTTATAAAATAGGGATCCTTTGGAACAGATTTAAATTGGGGGATGGGGAGTAAAAATGATGGAGTATGTTTAAAATCACCCACATTTACTTTCTGCACAGGAAGAAAACGACACTACAATCATCAATATAAGCCCAAATCTCAACTATTAAATGAACCCAAATGAGGCCAACTGTCCAGTCCTAAAATGTGTCTTATTTTTCTCTTTTACTCTCATTTCAAAAACTATGAAGAAACATGTCTTTATAATATTTTATTCTGTTTTCAATAGTTCTTAACTCCCTAATATAACCATATCATTAAGTCCTGTCTAGAAGGCAGATAAATACCTTGCTTTCCAACTCCCAGTTCCCTTCCTACCACAAACCACACATTCACCATTAGTAATGTATTCCTTTTACTTAAGCAGTACCCACTCTGTAGCCCTTTTTTCAAATGATACGTCAGAGAAAAGCAATACATTAAAAAATCCTTAATAACAATATGAATCAATTTATGAAATTACTTCAGTTTCAGTAAAGAAGAAAGGAAAAGTATTTTATAAGCTCCTGGGGAAGGTATATAAAAACAAAAAGGTGAGAAGATACTTCCTACTTCATTTGTTTTTCCTCAGATTAGTTCAGATTACATCAATTGATGTTAATTTACTTCAAATGTGACTCTATATGAAAAATGTGAAGTTACTTGAATTCTAACCAGAGTGGTTTCCAAATTAAGACACTTAAGTGAAATCTATGATGTAAACAAAATTACTGCACTTCCAGATGGATGGGATGTAAAATCAGCTCCTTTACTGCACCTGACTAACTCATGGAGGATGGGGAAAAGGGAGAAAAAGTGCCCCATCTGACATTGCCTCCTCCTGTCTTGTTGATGCTGCATAGAGGTGGAGGTTCAGCTCTCCCACTGGGCCTCTATGACTTAATTTTAGCAGAAATAGGGGAATAAAGCAATATTTTTCAAGTTTTCTTGACAAGTAAAATCTTGACAATCTCAACTTATAAGTTACATTAGCCATCAATAAATTGGCTGTGTCCATCAGAGAACAGTCCCTCTTGACTGAACTGTATATTATTATTTAAGAAATTCAAAAGCATCAGTGAAAAAAATGTTTTTAGTAGGCAAATTGATAAGGGTAGGAAATAAAAAAAGATGGAAGAATACAAAATTACTCTTAAATTTTTAGCTGTTGTAACTGAAAGAATTATAGTGCCATTGACAAAAACAGGAAAGCTACCTACCATTCACCTGGTATAGGCGAGATTATGATGTTTTAAACTGATTTTGAATTATTGATGTTTTATTCATTTAGTTTATAGTAGTTTCTGTATTTTTAAAGATGCTAAAAGTACCTTACAACTTTTTTTAAAAACAGCCTTTTCAAGATGTAATTTACATGCCATAAAATTTGCCTGTGTAATTTCTACACCATAAAATTCATTGTATAATTTGATGAATTTAGTATTTAGTTACCCGAACCATCACCACCATGTAATTTTAGAACATTTTTGTCACCCTAAAAAGAAACCCCCTTTCCGTTTCTACCTCCAGCCCTAGGCAATAACAAATCTGCTTTCTGCTCCATGTTCTTTTCTAGACATTTCATATAAACAGAATCATACAATGTGTGTTTTGTGTGTCTGGCTTCTTTCACATGAATTTCCAAAATGTGAAAGAAAGAGTGATACACACTACTATATATAACTAATAAGGACCTACTGTATAGCACAGACTATAGTAGAGACAATGTTTTGTAATGGCATTTATGGGAAAAGAATATAAATGGACATACATGTATGTATAACTGATTCATTTTGCTGTACACCTGAAACACAATACTGTAAATCAACTATACTCCAATTTAAAAACAAAAACAAAAACAAAAAAGCCCAACATTTCCTAAAAGTTCTCAACACAAGGAAAACAATAATTTTCTTCTTCTTCCCCCCCTCTTTTGTATCTGTATGAGATGATGAATGTTAAATAAACTTATTGTGGTAATCATCTTGCAAAATACGTAAGTAATGTCATTATGCTGTACACCTTAAACTTATACAGTACTGTATCTCAATTATATCTCAATAAAACTAAAAAAAAAAAGGAGTAAGCATTGCTACAAACACTACCAATATTAAAAGAATTGTAAGGAATATTTTGAAGAACTTTATGCCAACAAAACAGATAGACTGGAAGACTGGATAGTCAAATTCCTAGAAAGATACAAGTTATCAAATGGGACTCAAGAAGAAATAGAGACTCTGAAGAGATTTATAAAAATAAATTGAATTAGTAATGAGAAATCTTCCTGTAAAGAAAAGCCCAGGCCCAGATGCCTTCACTTATTAATTTTATCAATACTAAGGAAAAGTAATGCCAATCCTATACAAACTCTTTCAGAAAATAGATCTAATGGTAAAAGACTGAATGCTTCTCCTAAGACTGGGAACAAAGTTAAGGATGCACACTATCAACATCTCTATTCAATGTGGTACTACAGTGTCTAGCCAGTGCAGAAAGGCAAGAACAAGAAATTAAGGCATCCATGTGGGAAAGAAAAAAGTAAAATTGTCTTTATTCACAGACAGTATGATCCTGTACATAGAAAATCCTTTGTAGGAATCTACTGAAAGCAAACGAAATCAACTAGACTTAATTAATGTGTTTAGCAAGGTCACAGGATATGAGATCAACAGGTCAAAAAAAAAAAAAATCAACTTATTTCTATATATCAATGAACTTAAATATGAAATAAATATAACAATTCCATTCACAAGAGCATCAAAAAGAATACTTACGAATAAATTTAACAAATGAAGTGCAAGAGTTGTACACCGAAAACAATAAAACATTGCTGAGAGAAATGAAAGAAGACTTAAATGGAGAGATGTACCATGTTCCTAGATCTGAAGACTCAGTGTTGTCAAGATGTCAATTCTTCCAAACTGATCAGCAGAATACAATCCCCACAAAAATGTCAGCAGGCATTTTTATAGAAATGGACAACCTAATTCTAAAAGTTACATGAAAATGTAAAGACAAAGAATGGCCAGAAGAATTCTGAAAATGAACAGTCTTTAAAAAATTTTAAAATCTCTGGTCTTGCTCCCTTCCAATCCATTCTATATATTGCAGCCAAATTGTTTTCTGAAATATGAATCTGACTATTAATATTCCTCTGCTAAAAATTCTATGCCAGTTTCCTTTTGCCCTTATGATAGTTTTTCCAAAACACAGCCCCCATGGTCCTTGAAACACAGCAATGATCTAACTGTTGCAGTACCTTTTTTTTTTTAGCTACATTTCTCACCCTTCTCCACCACTCAAATCTAAATAATAGCCATATGGTACTAAATTCTACTCCTGAAAAGCCCAACACTTTTGCTTCTAGGTCATTTTGTGCATGCTGTTCCCCTTGCCTTAAACAAACTCAATTCCACTTCTTGGTTACCTCACCCTCCCTTGCCCAACTTCGGCCAGCCCATTCGTACTTTCTACGAAGTCTCAACTTAAATGTCCCTTCTTCAAGGAAACCTTCCTTAAGTACCTGTCATAAGACTATATTAGGGGCTTCCCTGGTGGCGCAGTGGTTAAGAATCCACCTGCCAATGCAGGGGACACGGGTTTGAGCCCTGGTCCGGGAAGATCCCACATGCTGCGGAGCAACTAAGCCCGTGCACCAAAACTACTGAGCCCTCGTGCCACAACTACTGAAGCCCGAGAGCCTAGAGCCCATGCTCCGCGACAAGAGAAGCCACTGTAATAAGAAGCATGCGCACCAACACAAAGAGTAGCCCCCGCTTGCCGCAACTAGAGAAAGCCTGCGCTCAGCAACAAAGAACCAATGCAGCCAAAAATAAATAAATAAATAAAAATTTAAAAATGTGTTACGGGGCAATAAAAATGCTACAATATGGATAAACCACAAAAACATTAAACTAAGTAAAAGAAGTCAGCCACAAAAGACCACATACTGCATGATACCATTCATATGGAATGTCTAGAATAGGCAAATCTATGAGACAAAATAGATTGGTGGTTGCCCAGGGATGGGAGAGGGGATGGGGAGAGAGAAATGGGAAATGACTACTAATGGGTACAAAGATCCTTTCTGGGATACTGAAAATATTCTAAACCAAGATTATGGTCATGGTTGTACTACTCTGTAAATATACTAGAAATCACTCAATACTAAAAACAGGTGAATTTTATGTATGTAAATTCTATCTTAATAAAGCTGTTAAAAAAATGTTAGAAATAATTGGTCTCTCAAGATGTTGCTTTTTCCCTTAGGACAATTATTACAAAGGAATTAAACACCATTAAATATAATTTATGTCTATTGTTAATAGTGAGAGAACTAGTAAAGATGTAATTAAGAATATGAATGTTATGAAACTTATCATAACAAATCATACTTTGTCCGATATGTCACACATACCTGTATAATATGACTGGTGATAAAAACAACTAAGAATATAACTATTTTGTAAAAGTAACAACTTTAGGGACTTCCCTGGTGGCGCAGTGGTTAAGAATCTGCCTGCCAATGCAGGAGACACAGGTTTGATCCCTGGTCCAGGAGGATTCCACATGCCGTGGAGCAACTAAGCTCGTGAGCCACAACTACTGAGCCTGTGCTCTAGAGCCTGAGCCACAGCTACTGAACCTGTGTGCCGCAGCTACTGAGGCTCACGTGCCTAGAGCCCGTGCTCAGCAACAAGAGAAGCCACTGCAATGAGAAATGAGAAGCCCGTGCACCGCAACGAAGAGTAGCCCCCGCCCACAACTAGAGAAAGCCCGCGCGCAGCACTGAGGACCCAACGCAGCCAAAAATTAAAAAACAAAACAAAACAAAAAAAGTTTAATAATATAGAAATGTATAAATGTAAGGAGTGATAATAACCTCCCTCCCCCTACCAATTCTATCCTCCCAAGTTATTTACAGTTTGCAGTATGTCTCTTGGGACTTTTTTATGCATACACATAGCAGACATATTATTAAAAGACAGAGATAGGATGGGAAATTGGAGACACTTTACTGAATTTATAGTAACCACAGTAATCACTTTTCATGCTGCAGTCAGCTGAAAGTAGGCTAATAAAGCTAAGAACAACAAAGATTTAACTTTATTTAAAGTAAAAATAAAAATTATATCAAAACTGTTATTGAAATAAATTTCTGTAGATTGGTATGGAAACTTTTTACAGGCTAAGGAAAATCATCAGATTTTAATACCTCAAAATCATACTTCTCTATTTACTGAGTAAGGTGTATTCAACGCAAAAGAAAAGAGCCTCTGTCTTCACAAAGTTCAACGTATATTCCCTGCAATAGTAATGACATTTACAGACTTATATATTTGCATCTGAATGAACCCTGAACAAAACACCAATGATTACAATGTTTTTTAAGTGCATATGAAAAAAGATAAAGGAAACATAACAAAGTAAGTTCAAAGTGGCCATTTTGAGATTGTAATTTTGTTTCTATTCTTATAATTTTATGGGGTTTTTTTTCAGATTGGAAATTTGAATTTATTTTTATTATTTATTTACTTTTAATTTTTATTTTATATTGGAGTATAGTTGATTTACAATGTTGTGTTAGTTTCAGGTGTACAGCTAAGTGATTCAGTTATACATATACGTATATCCATTATTTTCATATTCTTTTCCCATATAGGTTATTACAGGATATTGAGTAGAGTTCCCTGTGCTATACAGTAGGCCCTTGATTACCTACTTTATACATAGTAGAGTGTATATGTTAATCCCAAACTCCTAATTTATCCCTTCCCCCGACATTTCCCCTTCGGTAACCACAGGTTTGTTTTCGAAGTCTGTGAGTCTGCTTCTGTTTTGTAAATAAGTTCATTTTTATCACTTTTTTTTTAGATTCCACATATAAGTGATATCATATATTTGTCTTTCTCTGCCCAACTTACTTCACTTAGTATGATAATCTCTAGGTCCATCCGGAAAGGCTTGAATTTTTTTTTTAGTTTTTTATTCAAGTGTAGTTGATTTACAACGTTATGTTAGCGTACAGCAAAGTGAATCAGTTATACATATACATATATCTGCTCTTTTTTAGATTCTTTTCCCATATAGGTCATTACAGAGTATTGAGTAGCATTCCCTGTACTATACAGTAGGTCAAGGAAAGGCTTATATTTAAATCAGGGTGATGGAAAGGCTTAAAGGTCTGCCCAGAATGTGGAATCAATGGATCAGAGTTGGTGGTCTGTGGAGTAACTTCTTCAGAAAAGGCACTGGGAACAAGACCAAGGGTTGAGTAAAGACGGACAGATATGTCAAAGGGGTATTGCAGAAGGCTAAAGTTGGTCAGCTACACAAGGGAGCAGAGGAACAAGAAATAGATGTATGTTGAACTCATTTACTGTTTTTTATAAGTTAATTTTGATTGGAGTATAGCTGCTTTACAATGTTGTGTTAGTTTCTGCTATACAGCAAAGTTAATCAGTTATACGTACACATATATCCTCTCCTTTTTTAGATTTCCTTCCCATTTAGGTCACCACAGAGCATTGAGTAGAGTTCCCAGTGCTATACAGTATGTTCTCATTAGTTACCTATTTTACACATAGTAGTGTATATAAGTCAATCCCAATCTCCCAATTCATTCCACACCCCCCTTCCCTCCTTGGTATCCATAAGTTTGTTCTCCACATCTGTGTCTCTATTTCTGCTTTGCAAATAAGTTCACCTGTACCATTTTCTAGATTCCACATATAAGAGATATTATATGCTATTTGTTTTTCTCTTTCTGACTTATTTCACTTTATATGACAGTCTCTAGGTCTATCCACATCTCTACAAATGGCACTATTTCATTCCTTTTTATGGCTGAGTAATATTCCATTGTATATGTTTTTTTTAAAACTTTCATTAATAAAAGTATCTTTGGCCATACCCACACCTAAATATAATTTAATAAACTATTAGGATACCTTGCTTTATAATGATTTAACAACCTTCCTGAGTCAATGTGAAATAATAATTGATGTTATTATTAATCAAGGGCTTATTACATGCCAGGCATGGTTTCAGTATTTTATTTATTTATTTATTTTGGCTGCACCAGATTTTAGTTCCCCAACAAGGGATCGAGCCCAGCCCCCCAGCATTAGGAGTTCAGAGTCTTGCCCACTGGACCACCAGGGAAGTTCCTCAGTATTTAAAATATACTAACCCTTTCAATCTTCCCAATAAGCTTATGAGATAGGTACTAATATAATCCCTGTTTTACAGACGAGGTCAATGAGGCACAGTGAGCTAAATGACTTGTCCAAGGTGACATAGCTGTTAAGTGGCAAAACCAGGATTGCTTCAGAACCTAAGCTCTTAACTTTACCAACTAATACTTTACATACTTTACCAACTAATACATTGTTCTAAAAGAATGTACAAGATCCTTGACTTAAAGGCTTCAATATAGTAATCATTCTAATGGCCTCCTGCTGTTCCCTGCTCTCTTCTAAGCCTTATGAACCACAAAATATAAAGTTGTAATAGATCCCACTATTAAATACAATAAAAAAAATCACAACTCAATTGAAGAAAAATATCTTCAGTTCATATGTAGTAAGAGTCTTTTTGAAATTTTAGTAATAAATAATAGTGGTAATTATTTACAAGGCAAATTCATTAATAAAGTCTTAGAACAGTTTACAAGCCCTGAAGTGACAATAGCTGCAGGGCAGGATACAGATATAAACTGCTGGTATGATAGCAGAACACAACATGGTGAATCAACAAACAGGGCAGAGCAAGCAGAACAGACTGAAGAAAAGTTTTAAAGTAGTAAATACCAAACTTTTAGACAGTGACACTCTATGCTTCCATTTTCATTCCATGAGTCTCTTGATTCTCATTCTGGTATGGCATGGGTTTTTTAATTTTAAGAGTATCAAAACAATTTTGATATTCCTTGGGATGCCACAAAACTGAGGTTGGAAATTACTTCTTTAAAGAGACAAACATCTAGTGTTGAGGCATAATTGTGTACTGCTGGGAGACCAGCTGGGAGTGTGGCAATCAGAAAATGAGTTGTTTTGTTTTGAGAAAAGACATGAGGAAGACTGGAAGTCTCAAACTATACCAGACTGCAAATTGTGGCAACAGCTGCAAAGAAAGAGACAGTTTTAATGTATATTGACTAATACATATCTGCTTAGCTACAATTGCATACATAGATAGCAATTACAAAAAAATAAATAATTAAATAAAATATCAGGTAATTAAAGTGCTAAAGAAAATTTGGCAATATCTTTACGCTACGCCACAGTAGGAAGAGAGAATACACTATACTCTGCTTATGGAACTAAAGTTAATATTAAGACCAGCCCAGGGACTTCCCTGGTGGCGTAGTGGTTAAGAATCCACCTGCTCATGCAGGGGACATGGGTTTGAGCCCTCGTCCGGGAAGATCCCACATGCTGCGGAGCAACTAAGCCCGTGTGCCACAACTACTGAGCCCGTGTGCCACAACTACTGAAACCCGCGTGCCTAGAGCCCGTGCTCTGCAACAAGAGAAGCCACCACAATGAGAAGCCCGTGCACTGCAACGAAGAGTAGCCCCTGCTCTCCGCAACTAGAGAAAGTCCGCACACAGCAATGAAGACCCAATGCAGCCAAAAATAAATAAATAAATTTATTAAAAGCAAAAAACCTTTAAAGAAAAAAAAAAGGCAACCCAGACATTCTCTTTTCTCTCTCTCTCTTTTTTTTTTTTTTTTTTTAAGTTTTTGGCCATCCTGAATGGCATGTGGGATCTTAGTTCCCCCAACCAGGGATCGAACCCCGCACCCCTTGCAGTGGGAGTGTGGTGTCTTAATCACTGGACCACAAGGGAAGTCCCATCTCTTCTCTTTTTCTTTTGAGTCACATAGAAAGATAAGAATGGGTATGTGAGGATTCCTTATTATTAAAGTGTACGGGATACCAAGATGGTTAAAATGCATAAAATACATTTGGGGGGATGGGGGAAAGTAGTTGTGTGTGTATATATAAGCTATATATAATTGTTTAACTCTCTCTCATATAGCACTCCAAGCATCTCAGGGACAGGAATATTTCACATCATTCCTTATGCCTCACCCTCACCCCCAAAGAAAACTGCCTGGCACACAGTATTATAGAAACGGAACACCATATTGCAGAATGAATGAAGGAAATAATTATACAGAAATTCATAATAGAGTACTGCCTTTTTCCTGAAAAATTATAATCATGGAAATTCTACAGTTATACTTGATGTACCAGTTGGGGACCCCAGTTGTAAGATCAGCAGAACTAAATTCTTCCTGTTTTAATTCATATCCATTTCTACCCTCCTCATTCCTTTCAAAATACCCATAACCACTGACCAGGATCTCTCTCAAGTGACAGTAATCAAATTATCCCAGTGTCTTTAAGAGGCTAAATTTAACCTATTCTCCAGTCCCTTAACTTTCTTCCCTTTCCTACTAGTTTTCTCAAGATCACTTATTAATTACCAAAGCTAGAAGTGATGACATGAGGATCTGAAAATACACATTATAAGTGTAAAACCTGAGCTCTTCACACACTTCCTACATCACATTATTTTTGTTATTTTATCAACTGCTGCCTCACAAGATATAACCATATATTTATTCCTACTATTTTATGTTTACCAGAAACTTTTTTTTTATTATTGGGTTTTTTTTGGCCTTGCCACGTTGGTAGTGAAAGTGCTGATGAGTCCTAACCACTGGACAGCCAGGGAATTCCCAGAAACTCTTTTTTTTTTTTTTTTTTGCGGTACGCGGGCCTCTCACTGTTGTGGCCTCTCCCACTGCGGAGCACAGGCTCCAGACGCGCAGGCTCAGTGGCCATGGCTCACGGGCCCAGCCGCTCCGCGGCATGTGGGATCTTCCCGGACCGGGGCACGAACCCGCATCCCCTGCATCAGCAGGCGGACTCTCAACCACTGCGCCACCAGGGAAGCCCCCAGAAACTCTTTTAATTTGAATAAGTCTTTTGTTTGTTTCATCATAACCAATCATCATTTTTTGGACATACAATATGTTCTAATAGTTTTAGTACTAATTTTTCTCCTGGGTGTAAGTCACAGAGCTGTAAGTGCTTACTATAGACATTGTCTCAAAATCAAATATCCCCAAACAAACCTAAAATGACACCATTATTTTTTCCAGTCAACAAATGAAAATTTTTATAATGACCTTGACTGTTTTCTCACTCGATACATTCAATCAACACATTCTATCGATTCATTAAACTGGTTTCCCCACACCTACCAGACTTTCAACCTTCCAATCCATCCTCTACTACCACTTAGCTCTCCAAAACACAGGTCAGGATAAACATTGTTTCACAGCTCAAAAACTTTCTCACTGGATGTACTCCCCAGCTTAATTTTCAAGATCCTGTGTTTTCGATGCAAAACTACATCCTTGATCTTCTCTCTCAAGTACTCCAATAAAAAAACCCTCTTGTCCAGCCAAAATGGCCAAATAAATGTTCACTTCACACATCTGTTAAACCACAGATGTGTCTTTGCTTATAGCTCTTTTTACTACAGGGGCAAAAATAATTTCCTTTCCATTTTCCTTGTCTAACCCAAGCCTTACCTCTAGACCAATTCAAGACTTTCCATTTTTCATGAGGCTTTCCAACTGCCACAGTTCTTCTGACTACTCCTTACCATCTTAACACAGTGCTCTACTCATAGTAGGTACTCAATAAATGTTTTATGATTACTCCCATAGTAACTGTTCATCCCAGTTTGCCCAGGTGTAAGTCCTCATTTAAACCTGTTGTTTTGGCATCTCAGCACTCCCTTGACTCTCAAATAGTTTGTACAATAAATCACACAATCATTTTAATTTTTCCTAATTTTCAGAACATTATTTTATGACTTAGAAATGTAAATGGAGAAAAGTTACTAGAATAAGATACCTATTCCTGCAATACAGCACTAAATATTTCTGGTCAAGTAGACACCATAAGTATGCTTTAAGGCAATACTTGGGGTGATTTTGCCCCCAGGAAACATCTGGCAATGTCTGACATTTTTGCTTGGCCAGGGATGTTGCTAGACATCATACCACACACAGCACAGCCCTCACAACAAAGAATTTTTCTGGCCCCAAACGTCGATACCCTTATATAAGAAAGCAAGATCAAAATGATATTTTTAAACAATGTAGATGTTTTATAAGAGGAACTAAACAAATCTGATCTTTATTCATTTAGCTTGAGATGATTGTTTTCATGCAATCAATTGTAAGTGGTTGGGATGAAATGAAAAGACTATCGTTATGGACTCAATACTTTGGTTTGAATTTCAGTTTTGCTATGTGTGTCTGGGCCCAAGAGGTTGGTAAAGATCAGGGGTTCCGTTTTCTAGCCCACAAAAGTACCTACGCCTTCTCTTCCCACCTACATACTATTGCCACACTAATCTTTCCAAAACACCATTTTGTTAAGGATATTCCGACACTCAAAAATCTCCTCCTAGGTTTCACAAGCAATCCACAATATGGTCCCCAATGATTCAAATTTCTTACTTGTTCCCCAGCAAATCTGTTATCTTCACAGACTTCGCTTTACCCTACTCAAATGAAGCACTCATTCTTTTCCCTGCACTTTTTGATTCTGACAGAGCGGCAAGAAATACCCTTCCGCCTATCTGTACCTAAATCCTAAGTCTCAGCTCTCAATTCAAGTCCATATAAACCTTTCTGCTGTGAACTCTCATTGCTGATTTCAGAGAGGACCGAATTCTGTGTTCATTCTGTCTCCAAGCTAAACTCTAAGCACTTGAAGGCTTAGTATCAAGCCACAGTCATTTAAACAAATGTTTATGTGGCAGCTACCACTGGCCAGGCATGGTGCTCAACAGGAATTCAAAAATGAATTAAGGGGTTCCCCTGGTGGCGCAGTGGTTGACAGTCTGCCTGCCGATGCAGGAGACATGGGTTCGTGCCCCGGTCCGGGAAGATCCCACATACCGCGGAGCAGCTAGGCCCGTGAGCCATGGCCACTGAGCCTGCGTGTCCGGAGCCTGTGCTCCGCAACGGGAGAGGCCACAACAGTGAGAGGCCTGCGTACCGCAAAAAAAAAAAAAAAAAAAAAAAAAAAGAATCAAGACAAAATTAAATGATTATACTTCTCATCATGCTGGTTGTTAGCTCTCTCAGTCATAGGGGGTACTACCATAGAAACCTACAGCGCCTGCTCAACAAGTTCCAAACCTCTAGATTCAGGTTTCTAGGACTTACCTGTTTTTTTGGATTTTATTTTTTAATTCTCTCCAGATCAGCCCCAGCTAAAAATAACCAATGGCAAACAAGAGTTTCACTATGAGAAGTCAACGCAAGACCCATTATCTCCCTCCAAGGGGGGAAATTAGCAGGCTCACTCAAAAGATAGTCACATCCTAAAATTACTGAAGTACTCTCTCTATATCTACTAGTTATTAAAAAAGACATAAAATATAATCTCTATAATTATAAAATGCAGTACGAATTAGGCACTAAACGCATTATACTTAAAAACCTCCTCACTAACTTGATAGCATCTATTAAATTCCATTCCTCAAATTTATCAGACTCATAGGTCATTTGTGGACTTAGCCTGGCCCACACCTGCTTCTTTTTTTTTGTATATATAAATTTATTTATTTTATTTTTGGCTGTTTTGGGTCTTTGTTGCTGCAAGTGGGCTTTCTCTAGTTGCAGAGAGTGGGCTTCTCACTGCGGTGGCTTCTCTTTTTGCAGAGCATGGGCTCTAGACGTGTGGGCTTCAGTAGTTGTGGCTCGCAGGCTCTAGAGCGCAGGCTCAGTAGTTGTGGTGCATAGGCTTAGTTGCTCCACGGCATGTGGGATCTTCCTGGACTAGGGCTTGACCCTGTGTCCCCTGCATTGACAGGCGGATTCTTAACCACTGTGCCACCAAGGAAGCCCCACCCCCTGCTTCTTATTCACGCTTTTCAAACAAAACAACGCTTAACAGCCACACATGGTTGGGTACTTTCTAATTCTCTCACAGGCAGATGAGCAGAAGTTCATGAATGGAGCAGTGGAGGGCTGTGTGTGGGAGAGATTTCCTTCTAGTAACTGTAGAAGTGGGACATGGTTTGATTCATCCTCATGAATTCTAAACCTCTAATTTTTAACTAAACACTATTTGTCTCCAAATATTTTCATAAACTTCATGGTACTGCATTATCTTGCTTCTATTATTTCCCACATTTCAAGGAGATATAATCACTTTTTTCTTTTCCTGCCTATAGTTCCTTAATACCCTCAAGAAATCTCAATTTTACTCCAGAATTTGAACCTTTTCCAAGATCAAAGCAAATTGTATGTTTTGCATTTATTGAGCCTTCCTCTTAAATAAGCTAATTTGTTCCTAAAGGTATCCATTTCCTCCATAATTTAGATTCCCAAATGAAAGAGCACAGAGGATGTGATTTTACGTAAATAGAACAGGCAAAATAAGAACTTATATTACTGAAAGCCTTAAAACCTAAATGCTTCTACAAGTTCATTTTTGCTACTAAACTATCACAACAGGAGTCAACATGCAGTGTGCTCTGGCTAGTACAAGTCATTACTATAAGGAACAGAACATTATTGTAACTCAATTCATTTACATTGAGACACTATTTAATGCTATTTACTACCCAAATTATTTTATTTTAAATCATGTCGAAATTAAACTGACTTACAGATATACTTATAGATATGGTCCTAGCAGAAAGGCAAAGAGGCAGGGATCTCGGTAAATAAAAGAGAAGGGAATGAGCCCTTTTAGGCTACCAGGGCATCGGCACCACCAGGGACCCTGGAAAGTTTGGCATAGGGATTTGCATGCAGAGTAGTCCCAAAAATGAGACTGAGGAGAGCAGCAACATCAGTAACCCCAAAGACTCACAAAATGTGAACTTTGAAATTCCTTATCTGATATTCCTGGAAAGTAAGGAAGTTTGGGTTTTTCCCCCTCAACAAAAACAGACTACAAATCACAGCAATATCTTTTTTGATCCACCTCCTAGAGTAATGAAAATAAAAACAAAAATAAACAAATGGGACCTAATTAAACTTCAAAGCTTCTGCACAGTAAAGGAAACCATAAACAAAAAGACAACCCACAGAATGGGAAAAATATTTGCAAATGAAGTGACCAACATGGGATTAATCTCCGAAATATACAAACAGCTCATGCAGCACAGTATCAAAAAAACAAAAAACCCAATCCAAAAATGGGTGGAAGATCTAAATAGGCATTTCTCCAAAGAAGACATACAGATGGCCAAAGAGCACATGAAAAGATGCTCAACGTCACTAATTACTGGAGAAAAGCACATCAAAACTACAATGAGGTATCACCTCACACCGGTCAGAATGGCCATCATCAAAAAATATATAAACAATAAATGCTGGAGAGGGTGTGGAGAAAAGGGAACCCTCCTATACTGTTGACAGGAATGTAAATTGGTACAACCATTATGGAGAACAGTAAGGAGGTTCCTTGAAAAACTAAATACAGAACTACCATACGGGGGACTTCGCTGGTGGCACAGTGGTTAAGACTCTGCACTCCCAATGCAGGGGGCCCGGGTTCGATCCCTGGTCAGAGAACTAGATCCCACATGCGTGCTGCAACTAAGAGTTCGCATGCCACAACTAAGAAGCCCGCCTGCCACAACCCAGCACAACCAAATAAATAAATAATACTTAAAAAAAACACAAAACTACCATATCATATAGCAATCCCACTCCTGGGCATATATCTGGAGAAAACCATAATTCAAGAAGATACATGCACCCCAATGTTCACTGCAGCACTATTCACCATGGCCAAGACATGGAAGCAACCTCAATCAACGTCCATCGACAGAGGAGTGGGCAAAGAAGATGTGGTAGATATATACAATGGAATGTTAGTCAGCCATAAAAAAAGAATGAAACAGTGCCATTTGCAGCAACATGGAGGGATCTAGAGATTGTCATACTGGGTGAAGTCAGACAAAGACAGATATCATATGATATCCCTTATACGTGGAATCTAAAAAAAAAAATGGTACAAATGAACTTATTTACAAAACAGAAATGGAGTCACAGATGTAGAAAACAAACTTATGGTTACCAGGGGGAAAGGGGGAGGAGGGATAAAGGGAGATTGGGATTGACGTATACACACTACTATATATAAAATAGATAACTAGTAAGGACCTACTATATAGCACAAAGAACTCTACTCAATATTCTATAATGACCTATATGGGAAAAGAATCTAAAAAAGAGTAAGTGTATGTCTATGTATAACTGATTCACTTTGCTGTACACCTGAAACTAACACAACATTGTAAATCAACTAAACTCCAATAAAAATTTTAAAAAAAAGACTACATACTTTAGGTAAATCTGATAAACTTGTTAATATTTGCATTTGTGGAATCTCATTTTTAAAATGCAAAGTTAAAAACAAGAATAACGGGTAAGATCATACACATCAGCTGACTTGGGCTCCAGTTCTATCAAAAACACATGTCTAAACTTACTGGAACCAAAATTTGTTCATCTGTGAAATATAATCTTACTGATTCTAAGTAACAAGGAAAACATCAATGGCTTTTTAATGTATCATGCTGTATTATGGTCCCTACCCTATGTGACTACAGAGTAATGAAACTGACTTAAATCAGTAAGACTTACCAGGATTTTTTTAAATTATAAAAACAATTTGTGGGCTTCCCTGGTGGCACGGTGGTGGAGAGTCCGCCTGCCAATGCAGGGGGCACGGGTTCGTGCCCCGGTTCGGGAGGATCCCATGTGCCGCGGAGCGGCTGGGTCTGTGAGCCATGGCCACTGAGCCTGTGCGTCCAGAGCCTGTGCTCCGCAAGGGGAGAGGCCACAGCAGTGAGAGGCCCGCGTACCGCAAAAAAAAAAAAAAGGAAGGAAAAAGCAATTTGTGTTCATAACAGAAAATTGAGAAATTACAAAAAGTACAAAGAAGTATAAGACAAGGTGTAACAGTTATCCTACAAAAGAGAGAATTTTAAAACTGATTTTAAACATCAGATACTGTATCTGGACAGAATTTTCTTTAATTCATTCATGGGAGAGTACAGTTTAAATATTGCCATTATGCAGAGTATGTATGAAATTCCTCATTTGTAACTGGCATAGGGGTCATGCAAGTCATGCAAGAAATTTGGTCTCATTATTTTACCTCGTTCACCTCGTTTCAACTTAACATCATTGACAATCAGATTGATTCAATTTAATATAACTGAATTCTTACTACACACAAGATTCTGAGAGCCTGTTCCCACACACAAAGATGAATATGATACTGCTTCCTCTGCTTAAAATGCTCACCATCTAGACAAGACAAAGTATGAGGTTGTGGTGTTACATATACTCTAAAAAGATATATAAACAGTGATAGGCAACACTGAAGAGGAAGTAAACCAAGTGGGAAATTGAGAACTTCAGAAAGGAAAGAAGAAAGGTACTCTATACAGAACGAAAATTAAAAGGTAACAGGCATGAATGTTTATGAAGTTTTCTGACAACAGCAAGAAAATCCAGGAAAAAGGTGAATTGGAGTTGGACTGCTGAGGACTTCAAATATCTTGCTAACCCATTTTTATTCACGAGGCATAATAATGACTTTAACAGTTTTCAAAATTCAAACCTACCCTCAAAAGGAAAAGAATCTTCTCTTACTATGGATATTTGGAGAAATGTGCCATAGATTTAGGAAAAGAAAAATCCATGATGCTTACATTGCTAAAGATCTTTCCCACATTTAAGCTTAGCAATTTGTGTTAGGGTATCTTATGTTCCAAAATAGATGACAATATTTTAATCACAGAAACACAGATTAAAAGAACACTTAGAAATAACCAAATTTAACTTTTACCTCTTTGAAACATCCCTTGTCACAGGACCATTAAGCAGTCTTTACTGCTAAAGGTTACTCACGCTTTTTAAAGGCAGTCTATACTATCTAGGAACAGCTCTACTAGAAAATTCTTCCTTATATTAAATAAATATTTGCTTACCTCTAATGTATACCTATTGTTCTAGTAATGATCTCCAGAGTTATACAGAATAAGTCTAAAAAATCTATCTACAGGTTAAATAAATCAAGATCAAATGTTTTATCAGGCACGGTTTTCAGGATTGGTATGAATCTCAACGCACTATATTAGCTATGTGACTTCGAGTTTAGTTTCCTTACCTGTAAGATATGGATAACATGACACCTGCTACAACACAGATGAATTTTGAAGAGACAATGATAAATGAAATAAGCCAGACACTAAAAGATAAATACTATATGATTCCACTTATATGAGGTACCTAGAATAGTCAAATTCATAGACACAGAACATAGAATGGTGGTTGCCAGGGGCTGGGGGCAGGGAGAATAGGGGAATGGGGAATTACTATTTATAGAGTTTCAGTTTGTAAAGTTCTAGAGATGGACGGTGGTGATGACTGCACAACAATGTAAATGTATTTATATGCCACTGAACTGTACACTTAAAAGTGATTAAAATGGTAATTTTTGTCTTGTATATTTTACCCCAATTGAAAAAAATGGGGATAACAATAACTACAACTCAAAATTGTGCAGATTAAATTATTTAACATGCATAAAATGCCTTATACAATACTTGGTATATAGAACATGCTTAAACAATAATGATTGTAATATATTTTACCAATCATGTGGCCCTTCTTGGCCAAATTCAATTTTTCAAGAAAGCAAGAAAATGCATTATCATGTCTCTAAGTGTTCCCAGCATTGCAATGCTCACACATAGGGGGGTCTAGGTATTTTTTCCATTAAAGAAAAAAAAAATGTAAACCCATGTTAGAATCACTGGAAAACCACTGCTAAGAAGGGAATAAAATGATCATCTAGATGTATAACTTCTGATTCATTTAAAACACACACACACACACACACACACACACACACACACGAACCACGTTACTTTAAAGTAACATCTCCCTGGTATAGAAGAGTCTAGAAAACAAAACTTCAAGATGTTAATCAGTGAATGACTGCCAAATTATAAGTGGTGGCAATTATACAAATTAAATTGCTTTATAAACCTAGGCTCATCATATTAAATCACAGGCAAATTCTACCAATGGTCCCCTACAAAAAGCATACATAAAACAAAAAGGTCAAGTAGTAAAAGTCCATTATCAGAAGTGAAGGGCTATGAGAGAAAAAAATACAGTAAGAAAAAACCACAGACATATCTACCTCTGAGTTAGGGAAGTTTATCCATAAAATTTATTGATGAGAAGTCAGCATGAGTTCAAAGTGTCTTCATAAACTTAAAAGAAAACTGATTTAAAGTAAAATGGATTTAACGGGATATGAGGAATTTATTAGATTTCCAATCTCAAAAACCTTTAAGAAAAGAAGAAATAATCATCTGTCCTGACCAGCTTGAATATTAAATCAGCTTAAAAACAAGAGGCATGACCGCCTGGTCTCAAAGTCCATTTCTAATTTTATTTTCTACGATTTTAAGTTCTGCAAAAGTTCCTAAGGGCCCCACAAAGAGTCAGACAGCTCATGTCTATTTTCCCTAAAATCATTATTCTCAATCTGTAGTCTTCTCTACAGATATAGAGAGTGTATGTCAGCAATAATGAATCTCTCAAAGAAAAAGTAAAAAAAAAAATAAAGCAACAAACTTCTAGATACTGACAAATAATTTTAATTAACAAATACTGATTAGATAATACAGTCTTTATGCATATATACACAATACTAAACTCTCATCTACAAAAATGCAGCAGAGTGGATGAATAAACAATCTAAAACTCATTTAGAAAGTATTTCACACATACACCCTCCTTTTGCCCACATGTAAATTCCTTTTCAATTAGCACAATTCACACTAGGAATGGAGAAAAGAATCTGGAGACTTGGAGAGATGGAGAGGTCAGTTCCTAATCCTCCCCCTCAACAATGAATATTTTAAATAGTAACATAAAGATGTTTTATGTATTATATGTATTTGTTTATTCTTTTATATGAGGCTCTTGAGAAATTCTAATAAAAACCATTTAAAAAGGGTCCTTTCTTTGAGACCCACTACTGTTTCTTGCCTCAGTAAAAGTATACCTGTTTTAGGTAAATTTAATGAAGAACATGAGGATTTATGGAAAGTTAGACTAAAATTATTTTGTTTTACAGAAACCTGGGAGCCTAAAAGTACAAGTACATGGATGAAAAGCACAGAGACACTAAAACTAAATTTAACTAAAAATGTTATATAACTGTAAAAATAAGAATGATATTACAGGAGCTGATTACAGGCCAAGAGGCCAAAGGAAGATATGAATGATGTTACTCACCTAATTCAAATTTCAGTTCTAGTACAAAGAAAGTATGTAATAATGACATGGGATCACTTCAAGTTTTTAGACATCTGCCGAAAACCTCACCCTGCACGGAGAACACCTAAGAAATTCTTGATTTACCCAACAATTAACTTCTCAAAAGGCTTAGGAAGAAATGAGAACTGGACCTGTTCTGACCATCACCAACAACAAATTAACTGGGGATAACAAAATGATCAAAATACTGGAAGAAAGAGGCCATTTCATTTTGGAGTTTATAGCAAAATAGAAAAAAAATTCTAAACAAAGAAGTGCAAACCTTTTTTTAGAAAATTTGATCTAAAAACATTCAGAGCACATTTGATGATATTAAAGAACTATTTTTAATGGGGAGGGTAAACTGGTAGTGTAGTTATGTTTAAAAAGAGTCCTTATCTTCTACTACAATATTTAGTAATTAAATGATATGATGTTTGAGATGAAATTTGCTTCGAAATAGTCCAGAGGGTTGAGGTTTGAATGGTATAGATAAAACAAGAATGGCATGAGTTGGTAAGTGTTAAAGATGGGTTGTAAATTAAGTGGAGGCTCATTTTACTGTTCACTCTATTTTTGTATATGTTTGAAATTTTTCAAAAAGTTTTTTTAAGTTCACTGCAAAGACAGACCAGTCTAGAACTAAAATAAAATGGAGATGATAAAGACAAAGCTAACACTTACATATTTAATTTGTGTCAACAACTGTTCTAAACCCTTTACCTATATTACATTTAATTCTATATGGTTGATACAATAATTAACTCTACTTTACAGATAATGAAAACTCTCAAGCACAGAGAGTAAGTGGTTAACAAGGTCATGCAGTTGACAAAGGTGGGAGCAGGGATTTCAACTCAGGCGACCTAGTTCCAGAGTCATGGCTCTTAGCTACAATCTGGCTCCCAGGGGCTCCAAAGGCCAATTCAGCACAAGAATAGTGAGTACAAAAAGAGGTCATCAGATAAAGAAATTCATAAAAATGTACATAGGGCTCCGGTCGTTAAACACAAATGATTAAAAAACAGAATTAGGTAATAAAAAATAGCCAAAGGTGAACAACAGTACAAATGTACGAAGAATAACATGAAAAATACAGATAATTAAAATTAGGTAAGAGTTGAAAATGTTTAAACATAGTCAGACTGTGTTCCAATCCTAGCTCATCCACATACTTGAGAGACTACAAGCAAATTATTTAACCTAAACTTTAATTTCATCATCTTTAAAATGGGGATTAATAATAGACTGACCATACTGGGTTATTAAGAAGATGAAATACTGTATATAAAGTGCTTAGCATGTATCTGTCATGTGTTAATGCAATAAATAATTGTTAGCAGGGCTTCCCTGGTGGCGCAGTGGTTGAGAGTCTGCCTGCCAATGCAGGGCACACGGGTTCGTGCCCCGGTCTGGGAAGATCCCACGTGCCACAGAGCGGCTAGGCCCATAAGCCACGGCCGCTGAGCCTGCGCGTCTGGAGGCTGTGCTCCACAACGGGAGAGACCACAACAGTGAGAGGCCCGCGTACCACAAAATAATAGTAATAATAATAGTTAGCAATTACTTAAAAGAGTAATAAAAATCACATTGAAGGATGTCCACTTTCAACACTTGGACCTAACATGATACTGGATGTTCTACTCAGGGCAATTAGACGGGAAGATGAAATAAAAGGCATCCAGATTGGAAAAAAGAAGTAAAATTATCTCTATTAGCAGATGACATGATCTTTTATATAAAAAATCCAAAGGGGGCTGCCCTGGTGGCGCAGTGGTTGCGAGTTCGCCTGCCGATGCAGGGGACATGGGTTCATGCCCCGGTCCGGGAGGATCCCACGTGCCAAGGAGCAGCTGGGCCCGTAAGCCATGGCCGCTGGGGCTGCTCGTCCGGAGCCTGTGCACTGCAGCGGGAGAGGCCACGGCGGTGAGAGGCCCGTGTACCGCAAAGAAAAAAAAATCCAAAGGAATCCACACCAAAAAAAAAAAACTATTACAGCTGATAAATGACCTGGGGAAGGCTGCAGGAGACAATGACATCAATATACAAAAATCAACCGTATTTCTATACAGTAGCAATGAAAAATCCAAAAATGAAATTGAGAAAAACAATTCCATTTACAGTGGCATTAAAAAAATAAAATGACTGAAAATAAAATTAAAAAAAGAAATGTAACACTTACACACTGAAAATTACAAAACACAGTTGAAAGAAATTAAAGACCTAAATGAATAGAAAGACATCCAATGTTCATGGATTGAAAAAACTCAATACTGTTAAGATCTCAAAAGTTAAGATCCCCAAATGATCTACAGATTCAATACGATCCCTATCAAAATTCCAGTTGCCTTTTATTTTTTGCTGAAATTTACAAGCTGATCCTAAAATTCACATGGAAATACAAGGGTCACTGAATAGCTAAAACAATCTTGAAAAAAACAAAACTGGAGGACTCACTCATTCCAATTTCAAAACTACAGTAATCACGCTGGGCAGTACTGGCATAAAAGATAGTCATAGATCAAGGGAACAGAACTGTGAGTCCATAAATAAACCCATACATTTTATGAAGAACTGATTATTTTTTTGAATTTTTGAATTTTATTTTATTTTTTATACAGCAGGTTCTTAGTACTCATCCATTTTATACACATCAGTGTATACAAGTCAATCCCAACCTCCCAATTCATCACACCACCTCCCCCACCTGCCGCTGCTTTCCCCGCTCACTGTCCATACACTCGTTCTCTACATCTGTGTTTCAATTCCTACCCTGCAAACTGGTTCATCTGTACCATTTTTCTCGGTTCCACATATATGTGTTAATATATATTTGTTTTTCTCTTTCTGACTTACTTCACCCTGTATGACAGTCTCTAGATTCATCCACGTCTCTACAAATGACCCAATTTCGTTCCTTTTTATGGCTGAGTAATATTCCATTGTATATACGTACCACATCTTCTTTACCCATTCGGCAGTCGATGGGCATTTAGGTTCCTTCCACAACCTGGCTATTGTAAATAGTGCTGCAATGAACATTGGGGTGCATGTGTCTTTCTGAATTATGGTTTTCTATGGGTATATGCCCAGTAGTGGGATTGCTGGGTCATATGGTAATTCTATTTTTAGTTATTAAGGAACCTCCATACTGTTCTCCATAGTGGCTGTATCAATTTACATTCCCACCAACAGTGCAAAAAGGGTTCCCTTTTCTCCACACCCTCTCCAGCATTTGTTGTTTGTAGATTTTCTGATGATGCCCATTCTAACAGGTGTGAGGATATACCTCACTGTAGCTTTGATTTGCATTTCTCTAATAATTAGTGATGCTGAGCAGCTTTTCATGTGCTTCATGGCCATGTGTATGTCTTCTTTGGAGAAATATCTATTTAGGTCTTCTGCCCATTTTTGGATTGGGTTGTTTGCTTTTTTAAATATTGAGCTGCATGAGCTGTTTATATATTTTGGAGATTAATTCTTTGTCTGTTGATTCATTTGCAAAGGTTTTCTCCCATTCTGAGGGCTCTCTTTTCGTCTTGTTTGTAGTTTCCTTTGCTTTGCAACAGCTTTTAAGTTTCATTAGGTCCCATTTGTTTACTTTTGTTTTTATTTCCATTACTCTAGGAGGTGGATCAAAAAAGATCTTGCTGTGATTTATGTCAAAGAGTGTTCTTCCTATGTTTTCCTCTAAGAGTTTTATAGTGTCAGGTCTTACATTTAGGTCTCTAATCTATTTTGAGTTTATTTTTGTGTATGGTGTTAGGGAGTGTTCTAATTTCATTCTTTTACACATAGCTGTCCAGTTTTCCCAGGACCACTTATTGAATAGATTGTCTTTTCTCCATTGTATATCCTTGCCTCCTTTGTCATAGATTAGTTGACCATAGGTGTGTGGGTTTATCTCTGGGCTTTCTATCCTATTCCACTGATCTATACTTCTGTTTTTGTGCCAGTACCATACTGTCTTGATTACTGTAACTTTGTAGTATAGTCTGAAGTCAGGGAGCCTCATTCCTCCAGCTCCGTTTTTTTCCCTCAAGACTGCTTTGGCTATTCGGGGTCTTTTGTGTCCCCATACACATCTTAAGATTTTTTTGTTCTAGTTCTGTAAAAAGTGCCATTGGTAATTTGACAGGGATTGCATTGAATCTGTAGATTGCTTTGGGTAGTATAGTCATTTTCACAATATTGATTCTTCCAATCCAAGAACATGGTATATCTCTCCATCTGTTGCTATCATCTTTAATTTCTTTCAACAGTGTCTTATAGTTATTTGCATACAGGTCTTTTGTCTCCCTAGGTAGGTTTATTCCTAGACATTTTACTCTTTTTGTTGCAATGGTAAATGGGAGTGTTTCCTTAATTTCTCTTTCAGATTTTTCATCATTAGTGTATAGGAATGCAAGAGATTTCTGTGCATTAATTTTGTATCCTGCAACTTTACCAAATTCATTGATTAGCTCTAGTAGTTTTCTGGTGGCATCTTTAGGATTCTCTATGTATAGTATCATGTCATCTGCAAACAGTGACAGTTTCACTTCTTCTTTTCCAATTTGTATTCCCTTTATTTCTTTTTCTTCTCTGATTACTGTGGCTAGGACTTCCAAAACAGTGTTGAATAATAGTGGTGAGAGTGGGCATCCTTGCCTTGTTCCTGATTTTAGAGGAAATGCTTTCAGTTTTTCACCATTGAGAATGATGTTTGCTGTGGGTTTGTCGTATATGGCCTTTATTATGTTGAGGTAGGTTCCCTCTATGCCCACTTTCTGGAGGGTTTTTATCATAAATCGGTGTTGAATTTTGTCAAAAGCTTTTTCTGCATCTACTGATATGATCATATGGTTTTTCTTCTTCAATTTGTTAATATGGTGTATCATATGGATTGATTTGCGTATATTGAAGAATCCTTGCATCCCTGGGATAAATCCCACTTGATCATGGTGTATGATCCTTTTAATGTGTTGCTGGATTCTGTTTGCTAGTATTTTGTTGAGGATTTTTGCATCTATATTCATCAGTGATACTGATCTGTAATTTTCTTTTTTTTGTAGTATCTTTGTCTGGTTTTGTTATCAGGGTGATGGTGGCCTCATACAATGAATTTGGGAGTATTCCTTCCTGTGCAATTTTTTGGAAGAGTTTAGAAGGATGGGTGTTAGCTCTTCTCTAAATGTTTGATAGGATTCACTGGTGAAGCCATCTGGTCCTGGACTTTTGTTTGCTGGAAGATTTTCAATCACAGTTTCAATTTCATTACTTGTGACTGGTCTGCTCATATTTTCTATTTCATCCTGGTTCAGTCTTGGAAAGTTATACCTTCCTAAGAATTTGTCCATTTCTTCCAGTTTGTCCATTTTATTGGCATAGAGTTGCTTGTAGTAGTCTCTTAGGATGCTTTATATTTCTGCAGTGCCTGTTGTACCTTCTCCTTTTTCATTTCTAATTTTATTGATTTGAGTCCTCTCCCTCTTTTTCTTGATGAGTCTGGCTAACAGTTTATCAATTTTGTTTACCTTCTCAAAGAACCAGCTTTTAGTTTTATTATCTTCGCTATTGTTTTCTTTGTTTCTATTTCATTTATTTCTGCTCTAATCTTTATGATTTCTTTCTTTCTGCTAACTCTTGGTGCTGTTTGTTCTTCTTTCTCTAGTTCCTTTACGTGTAAGATTAGATTGTTTGAGATTTTTCTTCTTTCTTGAGGTAGGCTTGTATTGCTATAAACTTCCCTCTTAGAACTGCTTTTGCTGCATCCCATACGTTTTGGATTGTTGTATTTTCTTTGTCATTCGTCTTTAGGTATTTTTCTATTTCCTCTTTGATTTCTTCAGTGATCTCTTGGTTATTTAGGAAAGATTGTTTAGCCTCCATGTGTTTATGTTTTTTACGTTTTTTCCCTGTAACTGATTTCTAATCTCATAGCATTGTGGTCAGAAGAGATGCTTGATATGATTTCAATTTTCTTAAATTTACTGAGGCTTGATTTGTGACCCAAAATGTGATCTATCCTGGAGAATGTTCCATGGGAACTTGAGAAGGCAGTGTAATCTGCTGTTTTTGGATGGAATGTCTTATAAATATCAATTAAATCTATCTGTTATATTGTGTCACTTAAAGCTTGTGTTTCCTTATTAATTTTCTGTTTGAATGATCTGCCCATTTGTGTGAGGTGTTAAAGCCCCTCCCCCCCATATTATTGTGTTACTGTTGATTTCCTCTTTTATAGCTGTTAGCAGTTGCCTTATGTATTGAGGTGCTCCTATGTTGGGTGCATATATATTTATAATTGTTATATCTTCTTCTTGGATTGATCCCTTTATCATTATGTAGTGTCCTTCCCTGTCTCTTGTAACATTCTTTATTTTAAAGTCTTTTATATGATATGAGGGTTGCTACTCCAGCTTTCCTTTGATTTCCATTTGCATGGAGTATCTTTTTCCATCCCCCACTTTCAGTCTGAATGTGTCCCTAGGTCTGAAGTGGATGTCTTTTAGACAGCATATATATGGGTCTTGTGTTTGTATCCATTCAGCAATCCTGTGTCTTTTGCTTGGAGCTTTTAATCCATTCACGTTTAAGGTAATTAATGATATGTATGTTCCTATTACCATTTTCTCAGTTTTTTGGGTGTGTTTTTGTAGGCCCTTTTCTTCTCTTGTGTTTCCCACTTACAGAAGTTCCTTTAGCATTTGTTGTAGAGCTGGTTTGGTGGTGCTGATTTCTCTTAGCTTTTGCTTGTCTGTAAAGCTTTTGATTTCTCCATCGAATCTGAATGAGATCCTTGCCAGGTAGACTAATCTTGGTTGTAGGTTCTTCCCTTTCATCACTTTATCATGCCACTCCCTTCTGGCTTGTAGAGTTTCTGCTGAGATCCCTTGTATGTTACCTGTCGTTTTTCCCTTGCTGCTTTCAAAATTTTTTCTTTTTTTTTCTTTTTGCCAATTTGATTACTATGTGTCTCAGTGTGTTTCTCCTTGTGTTTCTCCTGTATGGGACTCTCTGTGCTTCCTGGACTTGGGTGGCTATTTCATTTCCCATGTTAGGGAAGTTTTTGACTATAATCTCTTCAAATATTTTTTCGGGTCCTTTCTCTCTTCTCCTTCTGGGACCCCTATAATGCAAATGTTGTTGCGTTTAATGTTATCCCAGAGGTCTGTTAGGCTGTCTTCATTTCTTTTCATTCTTTTTTCTGTATTCTGTTCTGCAGCAGTGAATTCCACCATTCTGTCTTCCAGGTCACTTATCTGTTCTTCTGCCTCAGATATTCTGCTATTGATTCCTTCTAGTATATATTTCATTTCAGTTATTGTATTGTTCATCTGTTTGTTTCTTCTTCAATTCTTCTAGGTCTTTGTTAAACATTTCTTGCATCTTCTCAATCTTTGCCTCCATTCTTTTCCGAGCTCTTGGATCATCTTCACTACCATTATTCTGAATTCTTTTTCTGGAAGGTTGCCTATCTCCACTTCATTTAGCTACTTTTCTGGGGTTTTATCTTGTTCCTTCATCTGGTATATAGCCCTCTGCCTTTTCATTTTGTCTGTCTTTCTGTGAATGTGGTTTTCCTTCCACAGGCTGCAGAATTGTAGCTCTTCTTGCTTCTGCTGTCTGCTCTCTGGTGGATGAGGCTATCTAAGAGGCTTGTTTCCTGATGGGAGGAACTGGTGGTGGGAAGAGCTGGGTGTTGCTCTGGTGGGCAGCGCTCAGTAAAACTTTAATCTGCTTGTCTGCTGATGGGTGGGGCTGGGTTCCCTCCCTGTTGGTTTTTTGGCCTGAGGTGACCCAATACTGGAGTGTACCTGGGCTCTTTGGTGGGGCTAATGGCTGACTCTGGGAGGGCTCACGCCAAGGAGTGCTTCCCAGGACTTCTACTGCCAGTGTCCTTGTCCTCACGTTGAGACACAGCCACCCCCCGCCTCTACAGGAGACCCTTCAACACTAGCAGGTAGGTCTCATTCAGTGTCCTTTGGGGTCACTGCTCCTTCCCCTGCATCCCAATGTGCACACTACTTTGTGTATGCCCTCCAAGCATGGAGTCTCTGTTTTCCCCAGTCCTGTCAAAGTCCCGCAGTCAAATCCTGCTAGCCTTCAAAGTCTGATTCTCTAGGAAGTCCTCCTTCCGTTGCTAGACCCCCACGTTGGGAAGCCTGACGTGGGGCTCAGAACCTTCACTCCAGTGGGTGGACTTCTGTGGTATAAGTGTTCTCCAGTTTGTGAGTCACCCACCCAGCATTTATGGGATTTGATTTTATTGTGATTGCACCCCTCCTACCGTCTCATTGTGGCTTCTCCATTGTCTTTGGATGTGGGGTATCTTTTTTTGGTGAGTTCCAGTGTCTTCCTGTCAATGGTTGTGCAGCAGGTAGTTGTGATTCAGTGTTCTAGCAAGAGGGAGTGGGAGCACGTCCTTCTACTCCACCATCTGAACCAATCTCTGAGCAACTGATTTTTGACAAGGGTACCGAGACAATTTAACGGAACAGAAAAGTCTTCTCAACAAAGTACTTTTCTGGGGTTTTATCTTGTTCCTTCATCTGGTATATAGCCCTCTGCCTTACAGGGACAACTGGATATCCACATGCAAAATAAATGATGTTGGACTCCTACCTCACACCATATAAAAACTCAGAATGAATCAAAGCAAGTGTTGGCAAGGATATGGAAAAACTGGAACTCTTGTATAATGCTGGTTGGAATGTACAATGGTACAGCTGCTGTGGAAAACAGTATGGTGGCTCCTCAAAAAATTAAACATAGAATTACCATTTGATCCAAAAATTCCACTTCTGGGTATATACCCACAAGAAGTGAAAGCATGGATTTGCACAGGTTATTTGTAGGTTCCCATTCACAGCAGCATTATTCACAACAGCCAAGAAATGGAGGCAATCCAAGTGTCCACCAACAGATGAAAGGATAAAGAAAATGTGTTATATACTATAACGGAATATTATTCAGCCTTCAAAAAGGGGGAAACCATGTCATATGCTACAACATGGATGAACCTTAAGACATTATACTAAATGAAATAAGCTAGTCACAAAAAGACAAATTCTACATGATTTACTTATAGGTATCTAAAGGGGTTAAGCTCATAGAAACACAGTAGAACAGTGCTTTCCAGGAGCAGGGGGAAGGGGAGTTACTCTTCTGTGAGTGTAGAGTTTCAGTCATGCAGGATGGGAGGGTTCTGGAGATCTGTTGCACAACAATGTACATGTAGTTGACAGTACTGAACTATAAACGTGGAATTTTGGGGAGGCTAAATTGAGGGAAATTGTAGTTCAAATGAGGCAAGGTGATACACAGAAAGCCAAAAGGTAGCTTGGAACAGGTTTAAGTCTACTCTTCCAAATAATGGAAGATAACTGAAATTTTATCACCAAATTATTGTTGACCTGAAATTTGTTGTTCTGAAATATCAATATTATGGCAAGCTCAAAAGCCTGGATAAGACAAAATAGGATAATTTCTGAAGAGAAAAACAAGCAATGTTTAGAAATTCCAGACCAGACTGATTCCTTGCAAAATTTAAAACTAGGTTCAACAAAATGTTTGTAAAGTTAGAATAGGAAAAACCCAGAAGATTCATCATGAACAAGTCAAACCAAATTAACTGCAATGTCTATGCTAATAAGTTTACTTCATTGAAAGTAAGAACTCTTTAAGGCACCATATAGCTTAATTATAGCAAGCCACTTGGCAAAATCTTTCATAATATCCATACAGGCAAAATGGCATATGGGCTTGATAATAATAAGTAGTACTAACAGTTACTGAACAACCACTGTGTGAGTTGATTAATGATGTTCATTAATCTGGAGGGAGTCTAGTCAAGCTGCATATTTCAGAGCCCTTTATTCTGTCATTTTAATATTTTTATCAACAACTTAAATGAAGGCCCAGTAGGTATGCTTATGAAATACGAAAATGACAAAAAAATTTGGAAGGAACAGATATTAAATGCCTAAATCAAGACTAACAAAATGAAATATAAAAGCCTAATATTCAAGCTAAAAAAATTCATTACAGAAAACCAGGGTTAGGAAGACTTAGTGTAACAGCCTATGTATAAAACATATGGAGTGTAATTGAAGCTACTCACTCATTTTAAGCATAAATAACAGAAATTAAAACAGTTAATGAAATATTTGGTTTCAAAATAATAGCATTTAGCTCAAGCAAGACATATCCACCACACACTGTCTGGTCAAATACCATCTAAAATGCTGAGTACAGTTCTGGGTACCAAGTTTAATGACAAGGAGCAACCAGAATTCATTAAGAGAAAAATGGCCACAGTTGAAAGATCAGAGAATTACATTATCTAAGGAATGATTAAGTAAACTGGGATTGTATTACTCTGAAGAAGAGATGAGAATGCTCAGAGTGTGTGGTGGTGAGGAGTCAGCAGGGTCATGATGGTAGTATTCAAATATCGTAAGGGGCCATTCATGTGGAAAAGGAATCAGACTTGGAGAAAGCAAAATATAATGGAAACAGCATAAGCTATGATGTCATAAAGACCTAGATTCAAATCCTGACTCCATCATTTACCATCTGGTATTTGATGCTTGGAGAGAGAAGAAGTGTCGTTACCTAAAAAATGATACCTACCTCATAAATGGATAAAAATTAAATGCAATTAAGTGTAAAAATGTTTATAAGTTGCCTGGCATAGATTGACACACTGTGATACACAATAATGTTAGTTCCCTTCTCTAGACTTTTCTGAGTTGTTCTATAAGAGCATTTTTCAAACTGATAATTAGCCATTAATGGGTCACCACATCAGCTCAGTGGGCTGTAACCAGCATTTTTTTCTAAAGAAACAGAACAGAAAACATTAGCGCTTTACCACATATACCAAGTATAGTTTTGTGAAACTTTTGTTTCAATTATTCATAAACATGTGTGTACTAGGCTATGGTATAAAATGTATTTCTTATCATGAAGCAGGAATTGAGAAAAAAACAAAACAAAACCGTGAAAGCCACTGCTGTAAATACAATACTGTTTTCTAAGTGTGTTCTAAAGATACTAGTTCCTTGGGAGAGCAAATAAGTTTAGGAAACAAACCATACCACTTAGAGACTTACTATATTCAATACATATTAGCATATTTAAAAAGCCCAGCATTAAAGAAATCTGGTGGGGTTTTTTGGTTGTTGTTGTTGAACCTCGTTTTTCCCAGATATATTTGATCTCAGACCCACAATTATTTTTTTCACACAATATCTACTAACACCTTCAGGACTGACATTTTGTGGTATACATTTGGGAAAAAACATTCCTCTAGATGAAAAGGAAGGAAATGGGTATAAGTTATAGAAAGTAGGCTTTCAGCTTGCTAAGAAAAACTCTTGACTCTTTAAATCTTTCCCTCACTGCTACTAACACCCACTACCCCTTATAACTTATACTCCATACACATACTCCAAAGCACTTTAAATATGATTTTCAAACTTTCAATTCACACAAATCTTTTCAGAAAAAGCACAGGACATCTATAACATCAAGATATGTAACCAGGATCAAAGTAGTAAGCAGGAATCAAATGGCCAAAAGAAACTTCTGGCATAGTATTTTAAAAGACTTGCTTTACCTGAACAAAAACACTGTGATCAGAAACCAAAGCAGCAAAAGACTTAATCAGCTTCTCCAAGGGGAGTCAATGTGTTCTAAGAATACATAGTCTAAAATGGGCTAATGAGTGCAGCTAATCTTCATTATTATTATGAGCATCATTATCATCATCACTTGGAAGAGGCATGTGATATTAGATGATTCCGACTTCTTTTAAAGTGTATACATACCTAGGATTCCTTTGTAAGGACGTGATTTCACACTAATATGAAAACTGTCACTACCACAGTCAGTTCTAATAATATTTGGTATCGCTTGGCAATAAAATAAAGGCTTGACATCATATATTCAAGAGCATCTCTGTAACTCAAACCTTTCTAATTGAGAGTTACAAATATCTCTGACTCTGCTCTAGCAGTTGTCAGAGCATAAAATGCCCTTCCCACTCTTTCTCCACTCTCAGGCTCCAAAACCACCTCTCCTCAAAGTTTGCCCCAACCAGACTATTATCTTCTTCTCAATTTCTGAGCACTCTCAGCACTTTTTGTCCCTATCACTCTTTTAAGCAATACACTGTGTATTTCCTAGCTTATTTCTTTATTCCTCCATAAAACTTGGCTCCCAAACAAGACTATAACTTCCTTAATGAACAGGGATCAACATTTAAGAACCTCCCTCAAGATCCTGAAAGCACTCACTAAATATTTCTTGATTTAAACAACTAGGCTTAAGAGTAATAGTGGCTAGTCTCACAGAGCTTATACACCAGACCCATGCTAAAAGCATACATGGATTAGCTCACATAATCTTCACAACTCTACAGAGGTAAGAACTATTATCTTCTCCATCAAACAGAGGAAGAAAATGATGCTCTGATTAACTTGCCCAAAGCTACTAAGTAGCAGAGCCAGGATCTGAATCCAGGCAAAGCTCTTAACTACCTCAGTACACTCTGTAAGGGTTGCAGCCCTGCGAAACCGGAGTCTATGAAGGATTTCAACCTTACTAAGTTAGAAGTTTCAGTTTCAACAAAGAGCAGAGATACTTTAGCTAAAAATTAAAACTTTAAAAAAGGATAAATTAAGACAAATTAAGAATTTCCCGTTGACATCTTTATGCAATTACAATAAAACATGAGGGAAACTGCCTCTCATGTCCTTTCTATATATGGAAATGATATTACGGTGTGGGTCATAATTTTATCAAGAAGTAGCTTATGACAATACAGTTCGGTTTAGATTTTTAAATACGGCTGTTTTTCTCTGCCCCTAGGATGACATGGAAATGAAAGATAGATAACTGTCACTTCACAGCTTCGAAAAATGCCAGACCCAATTCTTGTGTAAAAAATGAGAGCCAGGGCTCTTGTTCCACCCTTGACTCGTCACACAAAGCAGCACCATCCTCTGCCCTCTTCACACAAAGCAAGCGTCACCCTACTACCCAAGGGGGAGTGCTGCTGATCCACACGGTCTCCCCATCGCCGCCAGAGATGTACCCATCTCCCACGGGTCCAAAACACTGACCGCTGCCCGGACTTAGATTACCCTGGTCTGCTCCGCGCACCGGGTGACACCTCATCACACCCAAAATGCCCAGGCCGCCATCCGAAAGCCAGTATTTCACACAAAGCTGGATCCCTTCCTACAAAGCAGTTTCCCATCTCCGACTCCTCCCACGGCGAGCAGCCCTTCCTAGGCTGTGCCAGACCCCAGACCCCAACGGGGTCCAAAGCTCAGAGGGTCCCCAATCCAGAGGAGAACTAGCTACAAAGCCTGTTCCTCTTCCAAGCCTCGAACCCCCAGCTCTCGCTGACCGTTCCGCAGCCAAAGCAAGAAAACCATGAATCAGAGAGCGGACCCCGCTACACAAAGCGAGGTGTCTTACCAGGGGACCCTCGGAAGACGCTCTCCGCCCCCGGGCCCGTCCCCGCCCAGCTCCGGCCCGGAGCCCCGCGCTCACCAGCTCTCCTCCTCCTCCTCCCAGCCTGACAGGCGCTCCAGCTCCTCGGGCCGCAGCGGCTCCACCTCGTCCAGCAAGCCGCCCTCGCCCGCTGCCAGCAAGGAGGTGGCGTCCCGCAGCTCCTCGCTACTCGTCCGCCTCGGGCCCGACCCGGCCCCGCAGCCCGACTTGGCGCTGAGGCCCAAGGGGAAGCCCCTAGGAGACGCCGCTCCGGAGGAGGGAGTGGACGCGCCGGCCCGAACCGGGCTGCCAGGCCCAAGGGAGCCGGCGCCCTGCACGGCCCCGGAGCGGCTCCTCAGCTGTTCGTTCTGCTTCTCCAGCTTCTTCACCAGCTCCTGCAGCTTCCGCACCTCCTGGTCCGCGTTCACATTGGAGTTAATGTCCTCCATCCCGGCCCCGCCGCCTCGGCCTCCCGCCACCCGCTCAGACTCACAGCGACAGGGAAAGAGCCGGAGGAAAGAGGCGCCGCCGCCGCTCACTCTAGCCGAGGCGCCGGCATATATCAGGGCCAGGCCCCACTGCCAGGGTCCCCCCCTGCTCCGGTTCCGACGCGCCGCTGGCCCCAGCCGAGCCGCCTCATCTGCGCCGGCTCCAGGATTGGGGGAGGCGGCGCCAATATCCGGCCTCGGCCGCCATCTTCCCTCTGTCCCTCCGCCCACCTCAGCCCGGCCCCGTCGGTGACCTCAGAGCGTCGGGGGGTGGACCGGCCGGCGGCGGGCGCTGAGAGGACCCGGCGGCGATCTCGCGGAGGGGTGGGGCCACGGGCGAGGCCGGGGGGCGGGGCTTAAACCGGAAGGGGCGGGCCGGAGCGTCGGCGGAGGCGGGTCGTTGCCCTGGTAGCTGAGAAGAGCGATTACGGCCGCAGGCGGGGCCCGAGGGGAGTGTGGACTTGGCGGCGGGTGGCGCTAAGATTGCAAATCGAGACTCTCCCTCAACCCCGCCTGTTGGCCTTGGATGAGCACCCGCTTCTGGGTCCAGCATCCGAGCCTGTCCTCCCTCCCGGCTGGTTCCCTGGTGGGCGCTCAGCCCGGCTCCGTGGAGAGACAGTTTGCTTCGTCTGTTTGTTCAGCAAATATTTATTCGATGCCTCCTTGAAATAGGAAATTGTCGGGGCTGGCAGGACCCTAAGACCATCTGTGACCCATTTATTCCTCTGAAAATGAGAAAGCAGAATCGCAATGGTTAAGAGAGGTCTAAGGTCAAAATAATAACCATAAATTGTTAAGTGCTTACTACGGGGAGACACTGTGCACTTTGAAGGCATTATCTAGAATAGTTTTCCCGACTTCACTGCAGTTTACTGCACACTGGCACGGAAGCGGCGATAGAAAACTGCTCCTCTCTCAACTTTGTCTGTTAATTGATGCAGAATCTGCTCTTTGTATCGTTTTCTTCTGAAAATCTTTTTCATAGTCTTGAAAACAGTTGTGTATTGAAAGTACTTAATAAACGTGTTGACAAATACTGATGAATGCTGAGAGAAGTATGACTAAGAATCTGCCTTCAGTCGCACCCGTTTATTATTCGTACTACTGACAGCAAACAAAACAAAACACCTAAATTCTTTGTTGTGATCACATTAACTGCTCTTGAGTTGTCAGTTGTGAACTACTAGTTTATGTTTGCAGCTTTCCTCTAATTGCCTCCTCCACCCTTTGCTAATAATGATCCAGTCCTATTACATACACCTGGGTGTGGACTCGCATGCCATGTCACTTGCTTCTACCCTTTAGCCTTCCTGTGCTATATTTTCCTTACTTAGAATGTTCTACCAAATCTGATTCCTTTTCATAAAACTGCTAAATCCGATTCCTTTTCTTAAAACTCACGCTCACCCATCTAGGAAAATTTTTCCTGACAATTCCACAACAATCTAGTGGTTCTGTTTACTCTAGCATTGCCTGATCAATAGTTTGCAACAGGTGTCTGCACTTTTAAAAATTTTGCTTCTTTTTCTAAGTCACTTTCAATTGTTTTTGTGTACCTGATGAAAAGGGACCATTTATTTTAGTTTTTCATGTCTAGTAGAGTGTCTGACACAGTGGACATTGAATATCTGGTTTGTTGAAAGTTATGAGGAATGTAAATTCTGATAAGTCAAGGACCGGATAGATGGTTATTCACAGCAAAAAAAAGCATTGAGTATTTTTGACGTTTGCTGACCAATTATAAATAAGTAGAATGTCGGGACTTCCCTGGTGGTCCAGTGCATTAAGACTCCACGCTTCCAACATAGGGGGCCCAGTTTCCATCCCTGATCAGGAAACTAGATCCTGCATACATTCAGCAACTAGGGGTCCGCATGCCCCAACTAAGAAGTCCGCATGCCACAGTGAAGATCCTGCGTGCTGCAACTAAGACACGGAGCTGCCTAAATAAATAAATAAGTAGAATATTTTCCTAGCTATGCACACCTAGTCAAAGGATATCTTTGTGTCACAATAATTGTATAATCTATATGATGCACATATAAATATTATTGCTGTCTCTGGCACATCTGAACTAGTCACCAGAGGATTAAACAACACGGCTGCTTCATGTATAGCACTTTCACTTGCATTTAATAGTTTGTGAAATAGATCCCAACTAGCCAGGTTCTGTAACAAGAACATTTCAAATATATTCCTTGAAAAGAATAGTTCATATAACATTATGAAGTTCATGGGGGCAAGGAGAGGTTGGTGTAATGTGGAAAAATGAATGGAGCATGAGAACACTGGATGGCAGATCCTAGCTATACCACAAATCTGGTACTTGACTTTAATCTCTGATCCTTACACAGGTCATTCTGGCTCTATATTCAAAATATGCCTGAATACTTCCTAGCACCACCACTGGTACAGCTGTAGTTCAAGTTGCCATATTTTCTTGTGTAGCTTATTGTGGTATTCTCTTAACGGGCTGTTCCACTTTGCTGCTTACAATCTGTGATGCACAGAGCAACCAGATGGTCCTTTGTGTAAGTCAGATCAGGTCACTCCTTTGCTAGGGATCCTCTACTTGATTTCCAACATACTTAAAAATCCCAAATCCTCTCCTTGGCCTAAAAGATTTGATACTTGGCAACTTCTGCAGGTATCTCATTGACTACCCTATTCTTCCCCTCCGTCACTCTACTCCAGCCACACTGGCCTTTCTGATGTTCTTCAAACCTGCAAGCATGTTTCTATTTTAGGAACTTTGCACTTGCTATTCCCACTATCTAGGGTCAATTCTTCCTCCACTCTGTCACATTACTAACTCTCTCCCTTCATTCAGATCTCAACTCAAATATCACCACCTAAGTTCACTATCCTCATTATTATGACCCTCATAAAATAGCATCCCTATCATCCCCCATCCTCTTAGCCTGTTTCATTTTTCCTCAGACACATCATCTATTTCTTCCTTTGTTTATTGCCTATCTCTCCCCAGCAGAATGTAAACTGTGTGAAAACAGGATTCACTGATGTATCCTTGGTGCCTAGAATAGTGCCTACTGTGTGGTAGGTGTTCAGTAAATGTTGAATGAATGGATGGATTTAGGTCGAGTGAATTTCAGATAAATGCGTTTATTATGTCTCAAATCATTAAAGTGGAGATTCCTAATAATGTTGAATGGTTGATTTTCTTAATTATATTTTCCTCTTTCCAAAGAGCAACATGTCACACTACATATGTCATCTTCAAAACTAGGTCATTCTCCACATCCTGAATGCCAACAGCCCTTAAGAATTGCTGAGGAGAGAAAGTCTTAGGTTCTCACTGAGACGTATGAGGACAAGAATACTTCCATTCCATCCTAAACCTGTCTTTCTCTTTCGGGTTAACTACAATTCTCTGGTGACTCAGAAGTGTTACAGCATGTTTTTTAAAAGTCACTCTAAAAGTGACTCTCAGGTAGACATGAGGAGTAAAGCTAGGAGGTGTCTGCAGTATGCACAATTATCCCAACTGGCTCTTCAGGTGTTGTCTTTTTTGATAAGCTTGCTTTGTTCCTGGACGAAGGAGTTGCTTTTTTTCTAAGCAGGTGTGTCCCTTTCCATAACTTGTTTCTACTTGTATGTTACCTCTTGGTGAAGCTCCTGACAAAGTGGAAAATATTACAACCACTAAAATTATTTAAGTAAATAAACTATTACTCAATGGCTTAAAGGTATTTAGCAATCCTAAACAAAGATGTGTGTGTGTGTGTGTGTGTGTGTGTGTGTACGGGTGCGCTCATATGAGCACATGCCCAAAAGGAATTTAGAAATTCCTAGGCACTTACAGAAATATTTGCATTTGTTTAAAAAATGCTCCAATTCTTTGAAGAAAGCTTTACTATCCAGTACATTTATTTTGTCTTCACAGGCACACACTGCACCAGTCATTTCCTACATGTTCTTTCTCACCTATTCCTCACCAGCATTCTTCCCAGAGATCTACCTCCCTCTGGTCTATCAAGAGGGCTCTTCTTTACTGTCTTGGCACATGCAACTTTAAGGAGGAATCTCAAGAACTTTAAAGGCTATGTGTATAAGAAATTGTGAATTGAAATCTTGGGGACAAAAAAAAGAGGGGCACAGGATTTGAACATAGAATTTTTCCAGTCAGCATCGATCAAATCTTAAAGTTATGGGATGCCTCAAAAGTGACCATAATGGCAGACATCACTTCCTTAAGAAAGTCCTCCGGCCAAGGGTGGCCCCCTATCACACTGTTGGGGGTATGTATTATATTGATGCAAAATGGGAAGGTCCACGATAAGGGCAGAGGTAAACAGGCTCTCAGACTCTTAGAAGGCTGCCGTCTTAACCCCAAATGGAACAATACCTAGTCTCCCACCCTTTTTGTGGTAGCAAGAGGGAGGGTAAGATTGTTAAATTTATTATTTCCTCCTTTCTTTAAGTAGTATATCAGATAGTGAAGTTGGAAAAGTAGAATATGAACCACTTCTGGATATCCATGATGTTCTAGAGAACCTACCATTCAAGGATAGGAGAAAACTTAAGAATCATCTAAATCTCCAAGTTGATACAAGCCACAGTAATCTGATCTAAGATTTTAAATATATTATTCTGAGTATTGACTTAGAGATGCTAGAGAGATAATAGGCTATGAACAGAGGCTTGTATTAGGCTAAAGTAAATTAAGCTGTCATAGAGATATTTATACAGTTACTCTTCTATCTAAGAAGTTGTAGAGAATTCCATTCCTGAGTCTTTGGGATACTCCTGGAATATTACACAGACAGAAAGACATAATCAACTATTCAATTTGCTGAAGCACATCTAGAAATTTCCTTTCTTATTCATCATCATCCTTATGTAAACAAAGTTATATGTACCCTGGAAGTGTAATTCTGTAAATATCTAGGTCTTTTTGAATTAGCCCAATAATAATAGTAGCTAACAATTATTGACCACTTTTATGATATGTAATAATGCATTTAAAACTCACAATTGTCCTTTGAGGCAGCAGCTATTAGTATCATCATCTCCATTTTACAAATGAGGAAACTGAGACAGAAATGTTAAATAATTTCCCAGAATCCCATAGCCAGGAAGTAGTAGAGCTGGTTTTGAACACAGGTGGTCGGACTTCAGAATCCGCACTCATAATCTCCAATAGTTCATGACCAAGATGAGTTCTCCATTGTTCTCCTTACAAGAATATTGATACCTCAGTCAGCTACCATCTGGAGTGGGGATTGGGAGCAAGGGTTATTGCTTTTTTTTTTTGGCGGTACGCGGGCCTCTCACTGCTGTGGCCTCTGCCGTCGTGGAGCACAGGCTCCGGACGCGCAGGCTCAGTGGCCATGGCCCACGGGCACAGCCGCTCCGCGGCACGTGGGATCTTCCCGGACCGGGGCATGAACCCGTGTCCCTTGTATTGGCAGGCGGACTCTCAACCACTGCGCCACCAGGGAAGCCCAGGGTTATTGCTTTTATGATACCCAACAACTTGATCCTCTTGCTCTAGGAGCAAGTTTGCCGGTTTTGAAGTCTCAGCACCTCTGGGACTCAACAAATTGAAACAAGCTGTTCCTTAGAGAGGGAAGCAATTCCTTTATCTCTTGCTCAAAAGACTTCCTAGTAGGCCATTTACTCCGATAGTACTCCAGATACTCCAGAGAGGTGGGTGGAAGAGCCCTGAAGACCATGTGCCTCCCACCCCCAGTCAGCAGTTTACTAAGATGAAGCTTCAGCATCTGAGCTTCTTACTGGAAAGGCTGATAGACTAGTCCAGCTTGTAGGAGTTTTATGGGGAAGAAGCTAGCAGAGGGAGTCTTTTACCTAGGGCAGTAATATTACCCCACAATCAATAAAGCAGGAAGATTTAAAGGTCAGAATTTAATGGCAGGAGTTCTAGGCTTATACATGAGCGAAGGAAAAATTGAACGGGCCCTGAAACAAGCGAGACAAAAGCAGATATCAAAAGACAAAGTGTAGAGCCAGGGAAACAGATGAGAATAGGAGGAATGGTCTCAACAGTAGATGAGAGGGGTGATTCTCTGCTAAAGCTAAGTGGTTACAGGCTTTTTAGCAGGTTGTGTGGGCAGAAGCGTTGCATTTCAAGGGCCAGTGATGCTGCTGCCTGTCTGGGTTGTGAGTTTCTAGTCTTGGGACACACTGGTAACCAGATATGTTGGACTAGGGCCTGCTCTTCAGAGCTCCCTGACGTACAGGAGTCCACCACTGTGTCGATCTGTAAACAGATTCCATCTCCCCAAAGTTCCTGGAAACCAGATAGCTCTCATCTCACATCTGCACTCTAGTCTAGAGAAACGAGGGTAGGGTGTCGGGCAGGGAAGAGATGAGTAGTAGGGCATGGCACAGGTGGTTCCCCTGTTATCCGTGGGTATGGTTTCCTTCAGATAGGGCACCTGCACATGAAGAGGTGGCTCTCAGTTCAAACAGAGCTGCTCTGTCTGTCGGCATGGTTGTCTACCCCAGCATTATGGAAGACTTGTTTCCTCTTTTCTACCATCACCATTCTCCCAAATCGATGGCACTTTCACTATTGCCGGTTTTTGCAGCCCCCGTCAGTTGATCAGGAGGTGTGGCCAGGTATTCAGGCAACCTTCAGTCACACACAGCTGTCAGTTCGCAGTTCTGCTTCAGCATCCTCTGGTCCTTCAGTACTGGACCCGAATTATGATGTGATATCTTTGTAAACAACTCTTGAGAAAACCACCAAAATTCTGCTGTGCATTGGCAGCAGGACAGATCATGGTGTTGCTGGCAATGATACTGGCAGGGAGAGGGTATGTATTCTATGGGATAGCAGGGCAATGCGTATTGCTTTCAAAGATGGGATTGCAGTGTGCGTGGAAGGCGATAAATTTCTCAACCTCTCCACCCAGCAGGATAAAAGAGATGCTCTTCTACTTCTCCACCACAGATGCATTCAGAGCTACATCATAATGTTGTACAAGGTCCCCTCCAAGAGTGGGCGTAGCCTATTATACTCCAGGCAGATAAAACAACTCCTCCTGCACTTAAGTCAAAAGGCTGATAAAGGCCACCACCTCCACACGGAAGCAGATGTGCTCCCTGAGCACAATAATGTAGTTGCCAGATCTTCCACATGACTGTAGTAATGGGCTTGGCTCTGGAGCCTTATATTTGGGCAAGAACATTCAGTCATCCCTTGAAGGGTCAGCCCAGCAATTAACCAGCCAGGATTAGTACCATGAGCAGAGAATATGGGCAGGAGCTATGTGAGAAGATCCCTAATGATGGGCTAGAGGGCTCCAGGCTCATTTTTACTGGGTCAGTCTAGCTTAAAGCCACAAAGTTCAAACAGTCCTTTCCCTGACCTCTAAACAAATGCTAAATATCACACCTTTTTTTCTTATAGTTTCTTAGAATTCTTCCATTCAATTTTTCAGTTGACATGGGATTTATTCTGGTGGGTTGTGTGAGGCATATCTCTAAATGGACAGTTTTATATGGGGCATTGTCGTATGCTGGATTATACTCTATGTATTTATTTGGTCACAGTTACTAGTTCAAGGTACACTGTTAAGGGCCAGAGATGATAAAGGTCATAAGGACTGTGCTCCTTGCTCTGGAGCAGCTTATTGTCCAATTAAGGGGATGAAATGTACACAAGATAACAATACATAGAAAGAACCATGTGAGCCATATGGACAAGAGAGAATATAAGGGCTTTTTTGGTGTGTTTGTTTTTCCTCTGATTTTTTTTTTTGAAAGTATTAAGGGAATAGAAGTGGAGTCTTTCTGCTTGAGATAGTAAGAGCTTTCCCAGAAGAAGTGTGATTTCAGATGGGCCTTCAGGGATAGGTAGCTATTTTAATCTTGACTTGTTGGTTGCAAAGAACAGAAAACCACTTGAATAATCTCCATTTAATCTCATCTCACTCGTAAGAATTGATTCCAAAAGGAAACTGGAAATAAATATGAACAGAAATATGCACAAGGCAGTTTACTATTTTTATGCCATTATCTGTAATATCAAAAGACTGAGAGCAACCCCGATGTTATCAATATGGGACTAGTTGAGAAAATCATGAAGCATCCACACAATGGAGGACCAAGCCTCAATAAAAAGGAAAGAGAAAAATATCCATATGTCTCCAAGATAACTGGTTCAGAATGGTGCTTAGTGTCAACAGCAGGAGGGATATAAAATATATACATATATGCTTATATATGTACAAAAATATACATATAAATAAAAAACAATGGAAGCCTAAAACCGATTTAAGCCTAAACCAAAAATCGATTTAAAAAAATGGTGACCCAATGAGGAAGGAGGAAACAGAGTGAAGGGCAAAGAAATTGTGAAATAAACTTCATATTTTATGGCAAGACAAGAAAAATTTAAACATGAAAAAAATTTTCTCTGCCCTTTGGCCTCCTCTCTCCCCTCACTGTGTGCGGTGTATCTGCATTGTGCATCAACCACAGCTCCCCATCAGCAGAGATACCTGCTCAACCATAAAGAGCAACATTCTCCTAGCACCAGCTAGACAACTCCTTTAAAGATTACATTCCTTCTTGATCATTTAAAGGGGTCTCAATGACCCACCACTGTGTACTTGCAGATCTGGATTGTGTAAACTGTCGATAATACATCATTTAATGTACAGCCTTCTGTCTCCAAAATTTTTCATAACTGTACTTTGACTTCTAATAGGTGGAACAATTCTCAGAGCTTTCTGAGGAGCTGTTCCCAGGTTATAATCCTCAATTTGGCTCAAATAAAAATTTCCATTTCTTTTTTAGATTGATTGATTAATTTTTCATCAACAAAATAGAATTTATCTTGAGTTTATCTTGTAACATGCTTTTGACTTTGGAACCATGTAAATATTGACATGCTTAAGAAACAAAAATTAAAAGTAAAAAAGGGGAGATATTAAAAAGTTGTATCATACAAAAATAAACTCAAAATTGATTAGAGACCTAAGTGTAAAACTGGACCCTATAAAACTCTTAGAGGAAAACATAGGAAGAACACTCTTTGACATAAATCACAGCAAGATCTTTTTTGATCCACCTCCTACAGTAATGGAAATAAAAACAAAAATAAACAAATGGGACCTAATGAAACTTCAAAGCTTTTGCAAAGCAAAGGAAACTTCAAACAAGACGAGAAGACAACCCTCAGAATGGGAGAAAATATTTTCAAATGAAGCAACTGACAAAGGATTAATCTCCAAAATTTACAAGCAACTCATGCAGCTCAATATCAAAAAAATAAACCACGCAATCCAAAAATGGGCAGAAGACCTAAATAGACATTTCTCCAGAGAAGATATACAGATTGCCAACAAACACATGAAAGGATGCTCAACATCACTAATCATTAGAGAAATGCAAATCAAAACCACAATGAGGTATCACCTCACACCGGTCAGAATGGGCATCACCAAAAAATCTACAAACAATAAATGCTGGAGAAGGTGTGGAGAAAAGGGAACCCTCCTGCACTGTTGGTGGGAATGTAAATTGATGCAGCCACTATGGAGAACAGTATGGAGGTTCCTTAAAAAACTAAAAATAGAAATATCATATGACCCAGCAATCCCACTACTGGGCATATACCCTGAGAAAAACGTAATTCAGAAAGAGTCATGTACCACAATGTTCATTGCAGCTCTATTTACAATAGCCAGGACACGGAAGCAACCTAAGTGTCCATCAACAGATGAATGGATAAAGAAGATGTGGCACATATATACAATGGAATATTACTCAGCCATAAAAAGAAATGAAATTGAGTTATTTGTAGTGGGGTGGATGGATCTAGAGTCTGTCATACAGAGTGAAGTAAGTCAGAAAGAGAAAAACAAATACCGTATGCTAATACATATATATGGAATCTAAAAAAAAAAAAAGGCTCCGAAGAAACTAGGGGCAGGACAGGAATAAAGACGCAGACGTAGAGAATGGACTTGAGGATACAGGGAGGGAGAAGGGTAAGCTGGGAAGAAGTGAGAGAGTGGCATTGACATATATACACTACCAAATGTAAAATAGATAGCTAGTGAGAAGCAGCCCCATAGCACAGGGAGATCAGCTCTGTGCTTTGTGACCACCTAGAGGGGTGGGATAGGGAGGGTGGGAGGGAGACACAAGAGGGAGGGGATATGGGGATATATGTATACGTATAGCTGATTCACTTTGTTATACAGCAGAAACTAACACAACAATGAAAAGCAATTATACTCCAATAAAGATGTTAAAAAATTTTTAATAATAGCAAAAAGGTAAATTGTATTACCTATAAGACCAAATTATCTTCCAGTTATCACTTGAGATATTAATATTACAAAATTGCTCTCCTATTAAGAAGCAGTCAGAGATGATAAAGCCAAAACATGTAAGAGATATAAGCATTATAGTTGTGTATCATGTGTGCTCATTTATTTTGAAAAAAAAAAAGATTTTTCTGGATATTATAATGCTAGTGATATATGTCAACTATTAAAAAATCTAATGAGTAAAAAAAAAAATGTTGTATTATAACATCGGAGAGTAGGTAATACAGTGTGGCCAGGCCACTTGAGGAACAGAACTACAAAGTAAGAAACCAAGGAAATGTCTTCCATCTCCTTTAATGAGTCATTCATTTATTTATCCAACATACTTATTGAGCACGTACTATGTACCAGGAATTGTTCTAGGCAATGGGCATATCGCAAAAAAATCAGAGGAAAAAGACCTGACTTCACAGAGCTTACATTTTACTGATGGGTGACAGACAATAAACACATAATTAAAATGTAGAGTATGCCATATGATGATGGTGCTATGGAGAAAAACAAATCAGAGAAGAGAATAAGGAATGTGGGCAGGGGTGGTATTGAAATTTTAAATAGTGTGGTTAGAGAAAGCATTGCAGAGAAGATAACATTTGAGCAAAGGTCTGAAGGAGGTGAGAGAGCAAGACATGCAGGTAACTTAGGAAGAGCATGCCAACAGAATAGCAAGTGCAAAGGCCCTGAGGCAATAATGTGCCTGGCTTCAAGGAAGAACAACATCTATGTGGTTAAACTGGAGTGAGTGATGGGGAGAGTCTTGGAAGATGAAAGTCAGAGGGATGGAGGAAAGAGTCTATAGGACCTACGAGACTCTTGTAAAGACTTTGGCTTTTACTCCAGCTAAAATGAGAAGAAAAGGGAAGATTTTGAGCTGAAGAGTGACATGACCTGATTTACATTTTAACAAGAGCCCTCTCTTCTCTGCTTCTTGCGTGTTTGCCAGTTGCTCCATTCCCCTAATTCTCTCTCAAAACTTCTGCTTACTCATGGCTTGTGAGTTCCCTTCACAACATCAGTTTACATGTGGGTTCTTGTTTGGTGTTGTAACAACTGTTGACATTTGTGTGCCTACTGTGACCTAATCACTCAGTCTCTCAGCGTCTCAATTCCAGATTCTTGGGTGACATAACACTAGACTCACGTATTATTAGGCTAAGATTAGTCCAATGTGGGAGAACAAGATGAGGCGGGGGTGGGGGCAGAGGTGAACAGAATCCTATAGCATTTCCAGGAAGGGATTATGGGCAGAAAGGCAATAGTTAGCACATCAACTTCATCAGGTACCTCAAATATTTTGGGTTTTCAAGGAATACGTAACAGGGCTTCCTTGGTGGCTCAGTGGTTAAGAATCCGCCTGCGAACGCAGGAGACACGGGTTCGAGCCCTGGTCCGGGAAGATCCCACATGCCACGGAGCAACTAAGCCCGTGCGCCACAACTGCTGAGCCTGTGCTCTACAGCCCGTGTGCCACAACTACTGAGGGCTGCGTGCCTGGAGCCCGTGCTCCGCAACAAGAGAGGCCACCACAATGAGAAGCACACCGCGAGGAGGAGTGGCCCCCGCTCGCCGCAACTGGAGAAAGCCTGCACGCAGCAACGAAGACCCAACGCAGCCAAAAAGAAAGAAAATAAAATAAGTAAATTAAAAAAAGAAGAATATATTCAGTTTTATAAAAGATAATATGTAATTTGTTCTATTTAAATTTTCTATTACAGATTAACTCTACTGCTAAATATAGCTGAAATAAATTCTAGTTTCTCTTGGGTTAGAAATGGGACCCACAAGGGGAAAAAGAAAATATATTTTCTTAAATTTCAGAGATAGACAACAAAAAAGTACTAACACTAAATTAGAGGAAATGGTGCTTCTAAGTATTCGTCTTTCATTAAGATTGAAAATCTTGGTTCTATAATTGATTTGTGGACCATTTTCTAATTTAGCTAATATTTAAGCACTCAATTGCTATGCTAAGTTCTCTATAAAGTGAATTAAACTGATTAATTCAGTATTTTATGGTTTCATCATCTAAGACATACGTATCAATAAGTGTAACTGAAGAAACAGTAAATAAATCATCGATTTGTTTACAAACTACCATTCCATAATCACTGATTGGAGAGAAATCATAGAATAAGGTTACTCTGATAGCTGGTTTATTTCCTAACACTATATGACTTTCTTCATCTACAGAGTTCTGGGTAACCAGAATTTCAAATTCATGTACAAACATAATTTTAAAAATCTGAAATGGTCATGAGGGATTAAATGAGGGCATTTAAGTCCCTTAGTACTGCCTTGAATTTCTTTTAAAGACAGCTATAAATGTTCCAAGTTTTGTTTTTATTCATACAGAATCAGAGTAGTTCAGATTCCCTTAAGCAGGGAAAACATAAAACAATACCCTTCTTGACCCTTTGCCACAATCTACTCTTTATTTATTTATTTATTTTTTTTTTTTTGCGGTATGCGGGCCTCTCACTGTTGTGGCCTCTCCCGTTGCGGAGCACAGGCTCCGGACACGCAGGCTCAGCGGCCACGGCTCACGGGCCCAGACGCTCCGCGGCACGTGGGATCCTCCTGGACCGGGTCACGAACCCGTGTGCCCTGCATCGGCAGGCGGACTCTCAACCACTGCGCCACCAGGGAAGCCTATTTATTTATTTTTAAAATATTTATTTATTTATTTGGCTGCACTGGGTCTTAGTTGTGACACACGGGATCCTCGTTGCCGCGTGCAAGATCTTCGTTGCAGCATGTGGGATCTTTAGTTGTTGCATGTGAACTCTTAGTTGTGGAAGTGGTATCTTTAGTTGCAGCATGCAAACTCTTAGTTGTGGCACGTGGACCAGGAATTGAACCGAGGCCCCCTGCATTGGGAGTGCAGAGTCTTTAGCCACTGGACCACCAGGTAAGTCCCCACAGTATACTCTTTAGAAAAAGAAAATTTAGAAAGTGAAATTAGTTTTAAAGAATTATTTCAAATGCAACATTGCCAGGAATTTAAATTGTTCTCCTCCATACCAATTGTTGTGAAAACACATTAATATTGTTTTCAAAATATTCTATACCTTTTGGGAAGAGTTTTTTTGTTTGTTTAAGAAAAACAGGTTCTACGGGACTTCCCTGGTGGCGCAGTGGTTAATAATCTGCCTGCCAATGCAGGGAACAAGGGTTCAATCCCTGGTCCAGGGAGATCCCACATGCCGCAGAGCAACTAAGCCCGTGCACCACAACTACTGAGCCTGTGCTCTAGGGCCTGCGTGCCACAACAATTAAGCCCACGTGCTGCAACTACCGAAGCCCGTGCGCCTAGAGCCCATGCTCTGCAACAAGAGAATCCACCGCAATGAGAAGTCCTTGCACCGCAAAGAAGAGTAGCCTCCGCTCGCCACAACTAGAGAAAGCCCGGGCGCAGCAACGAAGACCCAATGTAGCCAAAAAAGAAAAAAGAAAACCAGTTTCTAATGGTAAGGTTCTATAAGATAAAAACAAGTAAATATTCCCTGAATTCATTTGTAAAAAGTGCTAAACTTATTCCCACAACCATTCTAAAAGCTACCACGCTCCAGAGATTTTGGTGGATGTCTGTTATTTTTTTGGGCTTAGGGCATCCTGTCCCCCTCACCTGCCTGGTGGGAGCCATTTCTCCCTGGATCTCTTGCATTTCTGCATATCTTGTGAGTGAGGCACTGCCATCCTTGTTCTGGATTATCTTTTCAAGGATGTTTATACAACAAACAACCTTGGAATATAAAGATAATGTCTCTCTGTAGCAAAAAAGCAGGTTTGTTTATGATCCAATACAATAAAAATAATGTTTCCTCCCAGGGCCAAGGTCAGGCATGCATCCTGCCCATTATAGAAGATTCGGGTTCCCTAAACTTGGAGTTTCTCACCTGTAACACAACACACTGGGTGTGTAAGCACCACCTGGCCCTGTGGGAACTGGAGCTCAGAACCAGTGCAAATGCTGATCCTCTGGCTACTGCTATGGGTATGAATGATATATTGTTCTTTGTCTCTGACTCAGGAACCTTCTGTCTTCTGCCAGAATGTAACGGTGGCAGGCTAACTTGCTAGCTTGCATGTAGGGTAAAATCCCCAGGTTCCCTACAGTACCCCAGTTCCTGTGTTGAGTTCTTTCCTAAAACACATCTGTACCTTTGCCCTTCAGCTTCCTGAGAGAATCCTGTATCTGCATCTTTTTTTTTTTTTTTTTAACATCTTTATTGGAGTATAATTGCTTTACAATGGTGTGTTACTTTCTGCTTTATAACAAGGTGAATCAGTTATACATATACATAGGTCCTCATATCTCTTCCCTCTTGCGTCTCCCTCCCTCCCACCCTCCCTATCCCAACCCTCTAGGTGGTCACAAAGCACCGAGCTGATCTCCCTGCGCTATGCGGCTGCTTCCCACTAGCTGTCTATTTTACGTTTGGTAGTGTACATATGTCCATGCCACTCTCTCACTTTGTCCCAGCTTACCCTTCCCTCTCCCCATATCCTCAAGTCCATTCTCTAGTAGGTCTGCATCTTTATTTCCACCTCTGTATCTGCATCTTAAATGGGCTTCCTTTACTTGTAAGCAAAGTAGTCCTGATACGACCAAGAAAATCTGTTTCTTTTTGAAAATTGAACAATAGGGGAAAATATTCAAGTGGTTTTCTAAGTGCTTTCATTCAACAAATCTTTATTGAGCCGTTCTAGGTATTTTGCTGTATGCTGGGGCTACAACAGTAAGTAGCGTGTGGTTCATAAAGGTTTAATTCTCATAAGAGAAACAGCCTAAAGTATAAGTAAAGCAACACATAATAGTTGCAAATTGTGAGAAGTGCTGTGAAAAAAATGAAAAGGAGATGAAGGAAGGGGAAAAAAAAGGAGGCTACTTTACAAAAAGTGATTGGAGAAGGTGACTTTGTGAGAGGCATATTTAAGCTGAAATGTGAAGAATGAAAAAGATAGGTACAAATTGAAGGAACAGTAAGTGTCAAAGCCTTGAGATGGGAAGCGCTTAGGAAATGTGAAAATTGAGAGAACAAATGTGAATAAATGTAGTGAGGAATGGGAAGAATGCCAGGTGGGGACTTAGGCCAGATTATTCAGGGATTTACTCTGTGTACAATAGGAAGCTATTGGAGAGTCTTAGGCATTTAAGTGACAGGACCCAATTTACATTTAAGAAAACAAGTTTTGCTGTTGTGTGTGGGATAGGCTGGAGGAAAGCAAAAGTGGAAGCAGAGAGGCCAGTTAAGAGTTTGTTGCTTTGTCCAGGAGAGAAATTATGGTGGCCAAGAACAAGTGGTAGCAGTGGAGATAGAGAACGTGGATTCTGTGTACTGGGGAGACTGGGACAGTGGATGTGGATGGGGGTGGAAACCTGGGGGAATGGTGGGTGGGGAGGTTTGGGGCTGTAGAGATCAAGATTGACATTTGGGGCTATGTTTAGTTGTATATTTCTGTGCAATGCCCAAGGGAAGATATCAGGTTGGGCATTGGAAATTGGAGCCTAGAGTTAGATGTGAGATATAAATTTGAGGGTCATCAACAGATACATGGTATATGGTCCCAGGATCATAATTTCCAGGATTTGGTGCCTACCCTCCCCAAATTGGGGCATGCAGGAACTTCTGAATCTCCTGCAAACCACCCACAGAACATGAAGTGCTGGGAGCACCATCTCCAGATTTCTCTCTGCCTAATGGTGCCACCATTACTATTTTTTTTTTTCTATTATGGCTATTCCAGGTTGGTGAGGGTCTTCCTGTAAGGTGGCCTCCTCCCAGAGACCCTGACAGAAAGGTGCCTTTGATTTCAGCCTCTACCTCAACCTACCTGGAGGGTTTTTACTGACATAGTTTAATGGGGTAGAGTTCTGGGTCCTTTCTCAGATTTATATGTATCCATGTTCATGTCTGTAGTCTAAAATAACATTCCCGGGCTTCCCTGGTGGTTGAGAGTCCGCCTGATGATGCGGGGGACACGGGTTGAGAGTCCGCCTGACGCAGTGGTTGAGAGTCCGCCTGACGATGCGGGGGACACGGGTTCGTGCCCCGGTCCGGGAAGATTCCACATGCCGTGGAGCGTGAGCCATGGCCGCTAAGCCTGCGCGTCCAGAGCCTGTGGTCCACAACGGGAGAGGCCACAACAGTGAGAGGCCCGCGTACCGCAAAAAAAATAAAAATAAAATAAAATAAAATAAAATAACATTCCCTCCCTCTCCCCCAAGCATAAGTGTTTATTCTTTAAAGACTTTTTAAAAACAGTGGGGGTTTTTTTGGACATATAAGTTACATAGTCTAACATTCACCCATTTTAGGTTTATAATTCAATGAATTTTAATAACTCACAAAGTAATATACAAAGTTGTACAACCATCATCACCATCCAGTTGTAGAATATTTCCATCACCCCCTAAAAATCTTCTGTGCCCATTGGCAGGCACTTTGTTTCCTCTCCCATGGCTCCAGGCAAACACTAATCTATTTTAGGCACTTTTTTGGCCTTTTTTAGACATTTCATATAAATGGAATCATATAATATGTGGTCATTTCTGTCTGGCTCCTTCTACTGAGCATAATGTTTTTGAATTTCATCTGAGTTGTAACATATAACAACATTTCATTGCTTTTTTATTGCTGAATTTCCTTCCTTTGTATGGATATACAACATTTTGTTTATCCATTTGCTTGCTGATGGCCATTTGGGTTGATTTTGGCTATTATGAATAACACTGCAGAAATAATGTTCTTATTCACCAACCTCATTGTGTTGTTGAAAGAATTATATAATTTTTTTAAATTAAAGTATAGATGATTTACAATGTTGTTGCAATCACTGCTGTACAGCAAAGTGACTCAGTTATACACACATATACATTCTTTTTTTATATTCTTTTCCATTATGGTTTATCACAGGATATTGAATATAATTCCCTGTGCTACACATTAGGACCTTGTTGTTTATCCATTCTAAATGCAACTGTTTGCATCTACCAACCCCAAACTCCCAGTCCATCCCTCTCCCTCCCCGGCCCTCCTTGGCAACCACAAGTCTGTTCTCTATGTCTATGAGTCTGTTTCTGTTTTGTAGATAGGTTCATTTGTGCCATATTTTAGATTCCACATATAAGTGATGTCACATGGTATTTGTTTTTCTCTTTCTGACTTACTTCACTTAGTATGATAATCTCTAGTTGTATACATATTGCTGCAAATGGCATTATTTGGTTCTTTTTAATGGCTGAGTAGTATTCCATTGAATATATGTACCACATCTTCTTTATCCATTCATCTGTTGATGGACATTTAGGTTTTTCCATGTTTTGGCTATTGTGAATAGTGCTGCTATGAACATAGGGGTGCATGTATCTTTTTGAATTAGAGTTTTGTCCAGGTATATTCCCAGGAGTGGGATTGCTGGATAATAAGAATTACATAATTTTTAAAAATCGTGGGTTAAGGGTATGATTTGGGGTGAATTTTCCTCTATTTTCCAATATTTGGGGGAAATTTGGTTACACTGTGTGTATAGTTTTAAAGCTAAACTTTATTTATTTGATTTAAAATTTATCATGAAATAGTTTAGCCATACACAAAGGCATAAGGATTATAATAAAAAAAATCATGTACCTACCACAGCTCAAGAAATAGATGTGGGAAATTCCTCTGGGAATTCCCTGGTGGTCCAGTGGTTAGGACATGGGGCTTTCACTGCTGGGGCCTGGATTCAATCCCTGCTCAGGGAAGTAAGATCCCGCAAGCTGCACAGTGCAGCAAGAAAAAAAAAGAAATAGCTCTTTGTCCAGGAGATAACTGTTATCATTAATTTGTATTTTCATTCACATTCATATCTATGTGCTTTTACATGTATACATTCTTACAAAATACCGAGTATTTTTTGCATGATTTTAGACTGAAGATACACTGTATGAAAAATAATGGTATTATGTATTCTTCTCAGTACTTTAGTACTAACTCATTTTTCTTTTCATAATAACCACATTAAGTAGAACAATTATTATCCCCATTTCACAGAGAAGGAAACTGAGGCCAAGATGGGTTAAGTTACTTGCCAAGGTCACACATGTAGTAAATAGTGGAGATGGCTTTGAATTCAGGAGTCTGACTCCAGAGTATCTGCATGACTAAGCCACACTGTTTCAAATACTGTTATATTGTTATACTATGTTTCTTTTGCAACCTGCTTTCCCCTTCATCAACATTATATTTGCAAGATTTCCTCCATAATGATACATGAAGCCATAGTTCAGTCCTTTTCATTACAGCACAGTATTTTGTTCAATCAATAGGCCACAATTCAGTTATTTATTATACTATTAATAGAGATTATAACCAACAATACTGCAAGTACATTCTTGTACAGGTGTCCCTGTGCATATATGCAAGAGTTCTAGGATATATATCTACGAGAAGGATTTCTGGGTCACATGGTACGTGCATCTTCAAACTAACTAGATATTTCCAATTATTCTCCATAATGATGATATCATTTTACTTTATCAGCTTGTAAAAAATTCTGCTGTCTCTGGTTACAATATAAAAAATAACCAAGCACTACAAGAAAGTGGAATAATATGCCAAGAAAGGTGACAAGAAATGGAAGTAAAACAGAATAGTATAGTAACCCAAATCTGTCATTTATCAATTCTCCCTTTCAAGTGCCTGCAACAAAGATGAAACACAGCTTTTTTTCCCCCTCTCCACTGTCATCTCCTTTTCGCTTTCCTTCCAAGCTATATTCAACACTTGGATCTTCCCTGAAAAGCATGAATGTGATGTATTACTATAAATATTAAAATCCCTGAATTCTTTCCAGAGGAAGCAGTGAATGATGTTAAAGTGGAGCACCTTCACAATCCAGTGTTTCATTGACCCCCTCTTTTCCTTGAACATTGCCATAGGTTTCCTCTCTACTAGTCTGAAACTTGCTGTTTTATTTTATACTCACAATCATGTAGTACTAAAGGGTTGAAACTCTCTTTCACATACAGATACAGATATAATATAGAGATATAGGTCTCAAGTAATTTTTCTCAGTGAAGAACTTGTAAAGTTGTAAGCAAACAATATGTTTAGTGTAAGAAATTTTAGCCCAATTGTTTGATAATTTACATGAACTTTAATACTGCATAAGAAAAAATCTTATATAAAAGAAATATAAGCAAACTTTGGAAGGTAACTATTCTTTTCAAAATATTTTACCGTAAGATTCCTTTCAGGGACTTCCCTGGTGGTGCAGTGGATAAGAATCTGCCTGCCAATGCAGGGGACACGGGTTCAAGCCCTGGTCCGGGAAGATCCCACATGCTGCAGAGCAACTAAGCCTGTGTGCCACAATTACTAAGCCTGTGCTCTAGAGCCTGCGAGCCACAACTACTGAGCCCACGTACCACAACTACTGAAGCCCGTGCGCCTAGAGCCCGCACTCTGCAACAAGAGAAGCCACTGCAATGAGAAGCCCGTGCACAGCAACGAAGAGTAGCCCCCGCTCGCCACAACTAGAGAAAGCCTGTGCACAGCAACAAAGACCCAATGCAGCCAATAAATAAATAAATAAATAAATAAATAGATTTAAAAAAAGATTCCTTTCAAAAGCTTTCTCCCTTATGCATTAAAGTAGAATCAAATGCAGTTTGCTTCTAAATTAAGAGCACTATACTGCTTCCTCTGCAGCTTGGAGGGACATCAAGGATGATGCCTTTCAGGTATAGAGAAGGGGGGAGGATTAGCAGGAGTGCAGGGTGGGAGGAGAGAGAGAAAGCCTCCAAAACACAAGCTCATGGAAGATTGTAAACACTGCACTTTTATCCTTCAGGCCAGCTAGGCACCTTAATCCATTTGTCTTGTCCCCCTACCCACCATGCTCTCTGAAACTGCCTCACTTTCTTCTATGCTCCTCTTTCACTAGTCTCTCCTCCTTTGTCCTATTGTGGCAGGACAGGATTTACAATATGCAAGTGCTACCCTCCTGTATGCTTTCTTTCACTTGATGCCCCATCCCTAAAGAAGATATGCTCTTTCATCTCACAGATGCTTCCTGTCCTTCCTGGTGTGCCTTACAGAGCAGGGGTAGCAAATTCAAATGCCCACAGGAGGTAGAAAAGCAACCTGAATGAGGAAAAGTGGGGAGGGATCATGGAGAACTGGAGTGATGCCCCACCAACGGAGACGGCTGCTATCAAGCTCCCGTTGATTCTTCCCATGGAGAAAATGGGATCCCAATGTTGCCAGGTCTTTTAATTTTCCAGAAGATCTGGAAATCCAGATTTTTAGGTGAAATTCACCCACTGTTAAATGTTGGAAACTAACTCAATAAAGACAACAGCAACACTCTACAACTTTAAGTTGGAGGGCTAGGGGTAGCTTGTGGGCTGCCGTTTTGCCACCTCTACTTTAAGGAGAATCTTCTCTTGGCCAGCTTGATTCCCAGACCTTTTGCAGAATTGAAAAAATGAATAGAGAGAACCAAGGTCTGGGAGGTGAAATAAAATACATAAGGACCTAACTGGATGAGGTAAGAGGATCTAGATAACAAAGAGCTGGCAGAGAGAGAGGGTAAGAGGAAAAGAGGTCCCAGGGTTGGGCAGTCCAGGTGTGGAGAGGTGGGAAGTTTGTGAGTGTGATGTTCTAGAGGAGCTCTGAGTGAGAAATTTCTCAGGGTGGAGGTGGGTGAGGAAAAAGCATGAATATCAGTAAATATGGGTCACAAAAGAGATCCCTTTTAATGTTCTTCAGAGAAATTAGACAGGGATTGGAACTCTTTTTACAGTTCTTTTTGGATGCAGGATTGGGCTATTAAAATGTGACTAAAAAAAGAGACAGAAAAGAAAGAAAAAAACCCAAAAATTAATAAAAAAGGAAAAAGAAAATGTGACTCCATGTGGAGACCAGGTCACTTCGAGCCCTGGGAATTGGTAAGAATAAGTTTCTTGATTGCAGACAACCAAAAGCAACTCTGGATAATTTAAGAAGAAAACGGATTGATTGGAAGGATATTAGGTACATCAAAGAATTGGTAGGGAAACTAGAAAAGCAGGCTCAGAAAATGAGCAGGAATGAGGGAACTTGGCAGTCTGAAAGACAGCTAGATCACACCACCGGAACAGTCTGCTTATCTTGTCACTACTGGACACTCACTGTTACACCCCTGACTGCACTCTCACTGCTGTCACTCCACTGGACACTGGCAGCTGCCACTAGCAACATAAATGATACTATAATACACTGTTCTTGCTTCTTTGTATTAAGATTCAAAGTCCTGAGTCCAGAGCTTCCAAATGGCTGACCTTAGGTCACATGCCTATTCTCTAGCTGTGAGGAATCTGGGAGAACAAGGGTCAGGTCTTTTTGGCTTCCCCAGTGGGAGGCAGAAAGTACCTCCTGACAAAATTCATGCAATGGCAGCTTCTCCAAACAGGAAGTTTGCTTGTATCAAGTACTGGGTAGCCATACATCTATTACAGAACCTCAGTGGAGGTAGTACCCTGTGTGAAAGAATGACTAGGAGATGGCCAGTATATCAGCCAGTATAGGATTCTTTTTATTTTTATTTTTAAAAATTTACTTATTTTTTGGGCCACACTGTGCAACATGCAGGATCTTAGTTCCCCCGACCAGGGATTGAACCTCCGCCCCCTGCAGTGGAAGCACAGAGTCTTAACCACTGGACTACCAGGGAAGTCCCCAGGATAGGATTCTTAATGCTGCAGTAACAGATAACTCCAGAAGCTCAGTGGCTCACAGCAAGAAAGGTTTACTTCTCGTTCGTGTCCATTGTAGATTGTCCACATTACTAATCTCATAGCATGGGGGAAAAAAAGGAGCATAGCAAGCCATGTTCTGACTCTTAAAGCTTATGCTTGGAAGTGACAAACGTAACTTCTGCTCACATATTCCTAGTCCAAACAAACCATGTAGCCAAACCTGATATCTGTGGGACAGGGAAGTATGATATGACTCCAAAGAGGGGCAATTATTGTACTATTTTGGAAAAAGAAATAAAGTCATTTTCAGGGAGCAGGGTATGCTAAGTAATAGGAATGAGCATATTAGAGGCAAGAAACAAAGTGGTGTTTGTGCAGTAGCTATAAATAGCTTGCTATTAATGAAGTATAAGGCTCAGGACAGGAGGAAGTAAGATGCAGCAGTAGTGACAGGTGGGGGAGAGATTAGCAGACCCTTGTCAAGAGCTTGATCCTTATTCTGTAGGCAATGAGGCACCCTTGAGGGCTTTTAAACAGGAATATGAGATGGCTAGATTTATGCTTTAGACAGACTACTTTATGTAAAGGTTGATTTGAGAGAGATCTGTTAGGAGGTTATTGCATTTATTCAAGTGAAGGATGACAGCCTGAACTAGAGAAGCTAATAGGGGTGAAGAGGTGGTGACAGACAGAGAAAAGGCAGAATGGCTGGGTTTGTTGATTGATCAGTTGTGAAGGGTTAGAGAAAAAGAGGCAGGGAGGATGCTCCAGAGTGTCCAGACTGGGCAATTCAATTTCTTTCACCTTCCCACCAAATGATAAAGCTGAATGTCCCAACATCACCAAAGTATCTTAGAATCTAGGATCTTCTGTTTCCCTAGATGTGTACATCAGACCGGGCTAAAAGCTCCCAAGAAAATCAAAATGGCTAAACATCACCTCACACCCTAGTGTAAAAAGATAAAAGTTAGAAATGAATGTTCTTCCTCAGGCGACTACTTGATCTCTCTTTTCCATTTATCTCCCTTTTTATCATCCTATTCTTACTTCTTATCCTATCCTTTAAGATGCAGTGTCAGAGTGAGAAAGGCATTCACTCTTATATATGGCTGCTGAAAGGGTAGATTATAGCAAGCTTTTTGGAAAACAATTTGGCAATATGCTCCAAGAGCTTAACTATATTCATAGACTTTGACCAAATATCCTACATCTGGCAATCCAACCTAAGAAGATAATTATCAATGAGAATAGAGATTTATGTACACAAATGTTTATTCCAGCATTACTCAGCATTGTAAAAAACAGGAAACAAACTCAATGTAAAAATTAGGACACGGTTAGGACACATCTATGTTTGCATTAATGATGTTTACAAAGACATTTAAATGAAATGGAAGAATGCTTATATGATAACATTACAGAAAAAACAGGATATAAAAGTAAATGCCTATAATAAAATCAAGTTTGTTTTACAAGAGCATAGAAAAAACTGGAAGAAATTATATCCGAGTGTTATAGTATTATGGTGATGTTTGTTTTCTTCATTTTACTTTCATTTTCCTCAGATTTCTAGAATGTGATGATTTCTTTTATCATCAGGAGAAAAGGTGCTTTTCCCAACCCTACCTGACTTCTACCTCTTAGATCAACTCTGAGGTTATAAGGCAAGGTCATTGACGATGCAAAATATTTAAAAGACAAGTACAGCCAACTGGACTTCTGGAGCACATTACTAGAAAAGAGAGTACAGCATCAAACTGAGGTGCACTCACCTATCCACAGAAACTCAGGTTGCAGATTACGATTAGGAAGCTACAAGATACCAAGCCACCAGTGATGCTGGACTGATAGAGGTGGCCTCTCACTTTCCGCCACTTCCTCCATCAGGAGAGCTTTGCCTTCTGAGTATCACTTCATTTTTGTGGACCAGGACTAAGACTTAACTCCTCACATCCAACTTTTGGGCCCTCTCAATAATTATTGGGATGAGAGCAAGCATGGGCTGGGGAACACGTTGCTCTTTAACCATGATTAATAAGACCCTTAATAATTGGTCTTATTAATCCAAAAAACATTAGAGGGAGAGGGAGAAAGAATATACTAGCTCCCACAATTCCATTGATGACTTGCTAGGCAGCTGGTACAGTTTTCCCAGTCATATAATTATACATAAAGAATATAGAGAAACAGACAGATTCAAGAAATATTCAGGAGGCAGGATATTCAGGGCTTAGTGGTTTATCATATGTTCACAGTGAGGGGGAGGGAGAAATCGCAAATGACTGGGGACCATTTGGGGTCAAAGGGACTAAACTGGTACACCTGGCAGGTATGGTAGGGCCGGGACAATGTTCTTGTTGGAGAAGGGGGTACAAATATGGAAAAGGGGGAGGCGAGAATAAACTTTGAGGTATTGGATTGGAATTGTAGAGATTGCTGTGAAGTCAGAGTTATTTACATATATAAATGAGAGAGGGGCAGAGAAGCAGGGGAAGAGAGAGGGAGAAAGAGAAAAAGAAAGAGAATGTTAGAACAGATATAGGTGTAGATACAGGAGTAATCCTAGCTCTTTTTGGTGAGAGGCCTGCAAGCAATGACACCCAGATCTTGGTTTCTAAGTAGCTTACTAAAAGGAACCAGAGTTCATTGGATAAGTTGCCAGTTCTAGGGCTGTGCCATGGAAAGTAAAGATGAGTCTGAAACATCTTCTTGTTCCAGAAAATAAGGAAGCTCCCAAAGTATATTGGGGACAGGTTAAAGGATACAGAATTTAACCTGAAGGGGCTCCCAGTGGTGAAATATGGGACATTTTGAGCATCAAAATAAATAATACTAATAATGGGTTATAAACCATTGAACAAAAGGAATCCATGAGTCTATACTGGTATAAAGAAATGAATAAATAAATGGAAAGAATGCCAGCTAATTAATGTAGAAGGAATAATGGAATTAGAAAATGAACATTTAGTAACAACCACAGTAATAATTTATGCAGGCAAAATAGCAGGTGAAAGTTTGATGAGAAAAAGGATATTTACATAGTCCCCACAAAATACTTAAAAATTATATGTTAATTAGTAACTACAAAATATTTATTAATTATCTCTGAGTGGAGAAACAAAATGAGAAAGGTTAGTATTAACAGTAAGAAGACACATTGACACTGTGTGCTTCCTGATATGATGCACTGAGGACATGGCATCGCATTTGTAATATTCCTGACCCCCAAACCATAACTTGTATCTAATCATGAGGAAACAACAAACAAACCCAAACTGAAGTTCGTACAAAGTACCTAGCCCTCAAAAATACCAAGACTATAAAAGATAAGGAAAGTCTGAGAAACTGTCCTGATTTTGATAGGGATGCTGTCGTTTTTGTCGAACAGTGCCCCTTGTTTATAAGACCAATGGGACATCATGTCTGCAACTTACTCTTAAATGGTTTATAAAATTATACATAATTGATATCTCATATATTTATACATGTGAGATAATGAGAAGGGGAGGGAAAGAGAGAGAGAGAGAGAGAAGGCAAGAGAATGGTGAAATATTAATAAGAGGGAATCTAGGTCTTGGGTGAAGGGTGTATAGAATTTCTTTGTACCATTTCCTATAACTCTGATCTCAAACTAAAAAAATAGGAATGAAGCTATTGAATATCAAAAAACATATTTTTCAGAAAAAATATCTTTGACACAGTATTAGAGATAGATATTGCTAAGGAACTGAATAAAATAAGTGGCTTGGGGAAACAGCAAGCTTCAGAGATGTGTCCCCAGTGCCAACATGGTGTGACAGGCAGAAAGCAGATATGGCTGTCTGGGTCCAGATTACAACTCCTCTGGTGCTTTTGCCTAGTCCCTTCCTCCAATGATGATGCGGAGTAATTACAGAAATGTAGCAACCTAATAGAAGACAATACAATAAACTACTCAAAAGCCAATAGGCACCATCTAGTGGCAAGAAGGTGATTCTCCCCACAGTTTAAGGATGGTCAATTTGCACGCCTACCAGCAATGTGAGAGTTCCCGAAGTTTCACATCTTCACCAAGCTTGCTAAGGTCAGACTTGTCAAGTTTTATCATTTTGATAAATATGGGATGTTATTTCCTATAAACTTGCAGTTAGATTTAGAGGCTTGGTTTAGATTTAGGTTTATTTACTTAGGCAAAGATACTTCATTCATTATGCTGTATACTTCCTACTGTATTACAACAAAAGGCACGTAACGCTGATTGTCAATCAATAGGTTCAAAAGTGGTCAACCTGATGTCAACACATGTAATAATAACGCCCCTCATCAACATGTCACCTAATGATTTTAGCAGCCATTGATAGTCCCCTATGCTTCACTTACTCATCCCTAATCCCTTCCTCCCCCAGAACTTCTGGCAACCACTGATCTTTTACTGTCTCCATAGTTTTGCCTTCTCCAGAATGTCATATAATTAGAATCATACGGTATGTAGTCATTTCAGATTTGCTTCTTTCACTTAGCAATATGCATTTAAAGTTCCTCCATGTCTTTTTGTGGCTTGACAGCTCATTTATTTTTATTGCTGAATAATATTCCATTGTTTGGTTGTACCACAGTTTATATATCCATTCACCTACTGAGGGACATCTTGGTTGCTTCCAAGTTTTGGCAATTATGAATAAAACTGCTATAAACATCTGTGTTCAGGTTCCTCTGTGGATATTTAGGTAAATACCAAAGGATGTGATTGCTGGGTCATATGGTAAGAGTATGCTTAGTTTTGTAAGAAACTGCTAAACTGTTTTCCGAAGTGGCTGTACCATTTTGCATTCCTACTAGAAATGAATGAGTTTCTGTTGCACCACATCCTTCCCAGCATTTGGCGTTGTCAGTGTTTTGGATTTTAGCCATTGTAATATGTGTGTATTGGTATCTTGTTGTTTTAATTTGCAATTCTCTAATGACATACCATGTTGAGCATTTTTTCACATGCTTATTTGCCATACCTTGCTTCTGGTTTTTTCCTTCCACTATACGTAACCATTTTTATTGGCTTTTGGTTTGTCCTTCTATTGTTACTTAAAAAACACACACACACATATATCTATAGTCTCCTTTCTTACACAGGAAGTAGCATACTGTGCATATTCCATAGCATTTGTTTTTTCTTTTTTCTCCCCCGTAGCACTTTACAGGGCATCTTTTACAGCAGCATAGGACGAATCATATGGATGTACCATTGTTTCTTAAACTAGTCTCTTACTGATGAACATTTGAATGGTTTCTAATCTTTTACTATTACAAATAATACTACAATGAATCACCTTGTACATACATCATTTCATATTTCTGCCTATATATCTTTGAGATACATTTTATAGAAAGGTGATTATAGTGTCCAAGGTTAAATGCATAGGTAATTTTGCTAGATATTGCCAAATTCCCCTGATATTCCTGCATTCCGACCAGCAATGTATGAAAATGCCTGCTTCCCTGCAGATTTTCCAATAACCTGTTTTGTCAAACTTAAGGATTTTTGCCAACATGATGAAAAACTGTAATGTTCTACATTTTAGCTCTATGGTGGGTACAAAGAAGTTTGTTCTGTTCTTAATTACACATTTTGATGCATTTAAGATATTTTATAAAACAAGCTAACATAAGGAATTGCTTTTAAAGAAGATAGGTTTTTGGGCTTCCCTGGTGGCGCAGTGGTTGAGAGTCCGCCTGCCGATGCAGGGGACATGGGTTCGTGCCCCGGTCTCGGAAGATCCCACATGCCGCGGAGCGGCTGGGCCCGTGAGCCACGGCCGTTGAGCCTGCGTGTCTGGAGCCTGTGCTCCGCAATGGGAGAGGCCACAACAGTGAGAGGCCCGCGTACCGCAAAAAAAAAAAAAGAAGATAGGTTTTCTATTTCAGTCTTAGAAGAAATATACCACTTTCATTGATAATCTAGCTGTTGATTAAAGAACTAGAGGGAATTCCTGCTGGTCCAGTGGTTAGGCCTCCATGCTTCTACTGCAGGGGGCACAGGTCTGATCCCTGGTTGGGGAACTAAGATCTTGCAAGCCGTGTGGCCTGGCCAAAAAGAAACAAACAAACAAACATTGGAACAATAGCTGCTAGAACTAGAAAGAATTTCAGAGATATGAAAGTCTTATCATTCAACAAATTAAAACTCTTGGGCTCAAAGAAGCCAGGTAATTAACTTCAAGTCATATGGTTAATGAAAAACAACAAGCTCACTTTAAAAAAAAAATAAATTTATTTATTTTTGGCTGCGTTGGGTCTCCGTTGCTGTGCGCGGGCTTTCTCTAGTTGCGGCGAGCGGGGGCTACTCTTCATTGCGGTGCGCAGGCTTCCCATTGCGTTGGCTTCTCTTGTTGCGGAGCATGGGCTCTGGCATGCGGGCTTCAGTAGTTGTGGCTCATGGGCTCTAGAGCTCATGCTCAGTAGTTGTGGTGCACGGGCTTAGTTGCTCCGCGGCATGTGGGATCTTCCCGGACCAGGGCTCGAACCTGTGTCCCCTGCGTTGGCAGGCGGATTCCCAACCACTGCACCACCAGGGAAATGCCCAATATTAAGTCTTGAGTCACAGTACTGGATAGGAGTTGCCAGGATATTTCTCATAACATCTGTTAGTTCAATGGATGACAGCTGGGGTTTTGTTAACACCTGATGCCTAATGCTCTGCCATTTGGTAAGAAATTTCTTTTCTGGAAGGATTGAATGAGTAGCTATTTTTCATATCCATATAAAACACCTCACACCCAAACTTCGCCTTGCTGAATGTTTGGATGGTAGGGTGTATATACAAAGCTGATACAACACTTACTTTGCGTCCACCAGGATGAAAAAGATGGTACACAGCTTCCTTTTTAATGACTGTGAGAACTAGAAAAGTGAATTTCCCCCCTAAGACTACCTAGCTGAATCAACCCAAGCTTTAAAATCCTTGGTGAATTTTCCTTATTATGAAATTTCTTTTAAAGCAAAATTAAAGAACAGCTTATTAGTCATTGCCAATACCAAAAATTATACAACAACTTCCACTGATTCTCCATAGATAGAAGGCTCATCTTTCAGAGAGGTGGGGCAGAGAGAAAATTGTTTCAAGTGATCACTTCCTTTTAATGTTTTCTTTTGTGTTTATATGTGAGGCTTTCTTCATTTTTTCACGATGATTTCTCTAGCCTGTATTAAGGACTGTTTTTTTTTCTTAAGCTATTGAATTTTTATTTCTTATTAAAAATCATTAAGTTCAGTAAAACTGTTAACAATGAGAGTTTAAAAAAAATAATAACTGGGGATTCCCTGGTGGTCCAGTGGTTAGGACTCGGCACTCTCACTGTCCTGCAAACAATACCCCCTGGATCAAATGGTATAAAAACTTTTAGGGCTTTTGATATTTACTACAGAATTTCTCTTGGTAAAGCTTATATAATTTATACACTCAAAAGCATTTTAACCCCCCCTTTTTTTTTTTACTTTCTTACAGATAAGATTTTAAATTTGTTGGTCCTACTCTATGGATAATACATGTCAAGCTTGATAATATTTATCAATATCCAATGGAACGTTGATCCATTAGCATCCATTTAGTACAATGTTATCCATTAGAAATCTTACCATATACTAGCTAACTATTAATCTGAGAGCCATTTCTAGCATTAAATAAAGATGAAAATTAAATTTAAAAACTTAGACTTCCGGGAAGATGGCGGAAGAGTAAGACGCGGAGATCACCTTCCTCCCCACAGATACACCAGAAATACATCTACGCATGGAACAACTCCTACGGAGCACCTACTGAACGCTGGCAGAAGACCTCAGACCTCCCAAAAGGCAAGGAACCCCCCACGTACCTGGTTAGGGCAAAAGAAAAAAATAAACAGAGACAAAAGGATAGGGACGGGTTCTGCACCAGCGGGAGGGAGCTGTGAAGGATGAAAAGTGTCCACACACTAGGAAGCCCCTTCACGGGCGGAGACTGCGGTGGCGGAGTGGGGGAGCTTCGGGGCCGCGGAGGAGAGCACAGCAACAGGCATGCGGAGGGCAAAGCGGAGAGATTCCCGCGCAGAGGATCGGGGCCGACCGGCACTCACCAGCCGAGAGGCTTGTCTGTTCACCCGCCGGGGCGGGCGGGGTTGAGAGCTGAGGCTCCGGCTTCGGTCGGAGCGCCGGGCGAGGACTGAGGTTGGCGGCGTGAACACAGCCTGCAGGGCGTTAGTGCACCGCGGCTAGCCGGGAGGGAGTCCGGGGAAAAGCCTGGACCTGCCGAAGAGGCAAGAGACTTTTTCTTCCCTCTTTGTTTCCTGGTGCGCGAGGAGAGGGGATTAAGAACGCTGCTTAAGGGAGCTCCAGAAACGGGCGCGAGCCGCGGCTAAAAGTGCGGACCCCAGAGACAGACATGAGACGCTAAGGCCGCTGCTGCCGCCACCAAGAAGCCTGTGTGCGAACACAGGTCACTATCCACACCCCCTTCCGGGGAGCCTGTGCTGCCCGCCACTGCCAGGGTCCCGGGATCCAGGGACAACTCCCCCGGGAGAACGCACGGCGCGCCTCAGGCTAGCAACCTCACACTGGCCTCTGCCGCCGCAGGCCCGCCCCGCACTCCGTGACCCTCCCTACCCCCCGGCCTGAGTGAGCCAGAGCCTCCGAATCAGCGGCTCCTTTAACCCAGTCCTGTCTGAGCAAACAACAAACGCCCTCCGGCGACCTACACGCACAGGCGGGGCCAAATCCAAAGCTGAGCCCCTGGGAGCTGTGAGAACAAAGAAGAGAAAGGGAAATCTCTCCCAGCAGCCTCTGAAGCAGCGGATTAAAGCTCCACAATCAACTTGATGTACCCTGCATCTGTGGAATCCATGAATAGACAGCGAATCATCCCAAATTAAGGAGCTGTGCGGATGAAAGGCTCTTGCTGCTGCAGCCAGGAGTCAGTGCTGTGCCTCTGAGGTGGGAGAGCCAACTTCAGGACACTGGTCCACAAGAGGCCTCCCAGCTGCACATAATATCAAACGGCGAAAATCTCCCAGAGATCTCCATCTCAACGCCAGCACCCAGCTTCACTCAACGACCAGCAAGCTACAGTGCTGGACATCCTATGCCAAACAACTAGCAAGACAGGAACACAACCCCACCCATTAGAAGAGAGGCTGCCCAAAATCATAATAAGTCTACAGACACCCCAAAACACACCACCAGACGTGGACCTGCCCACCAGAAAGACAAGATCCAGCCTCATCCACCAGAACACAGGCACTAGTACCCTCCACCAGGAAGCCTACACAACCCACTGAACCAACCTTAGCCACTGGGGACAGACACCAAAAACAACAGGAACTACGAACCTTCAGCCTGCAAAAAGGAGACCCCAAACACAGTAAGATAAGCAAAATGAAAAGACAGAAAAACACACAGCAGATGAAGGAGCAAGATAAAAACCCACCAGACCTAACAAATGAAGAGGAAATAGGCAGTCTACCTGAAAAAGAATTCAGAATAATGATAGTAAAGATGATCCAAAATCTTGGAAATAGAATAGACAAAATGCAAGAAACAGTTAACAAGGACCTAGAAGAACTAAAGATGAAACAAACAATGATGAACAAAACAATAAATGAAATGAAAAATACTCTAGATGGGATCAATAGCAGAATAACTGAGGCAGAAGAACGGATAAGTGACCTGGAAGATAAAATAGTGGAAATAACTAATGCAGAGCAGAATAAAGAAAAAAGAATGAAAAGAGCTGAGGACAGTCTCAGAGACTTCTGGGACAACATTAAACGCACCAACATTCGAATTATAGGGGTTCCAGAAGAAGAAGAGAAAAAGAAAGGGACTGAGAAAATATTTGAAGAGATTATAGTTGAAAACTTCCCTAATATGGTAAAGGAAATAGTTAATCAAGTCCAGGAAGCACAGAGAGTCCCATACAGGATAAATCCAAGGAGAAACACGCCAAGACACATATTAATCAAACTGTCAAAAATTAAATACAAAGAAAACATATTAAAAGCAGCAAGGGAAAAACAACAAATAACACACAAGGGAATCCCCATAAGGTTAACAGCTGATCTTTCAGCAGAAACTCTGCAAGCCAGAAGGGAGTGGCAGGACATATTGAAAGTGTTGAAGGAGAAAAACCTGCAACCAAGATTACTCTACCCAGCAAGGATCTCATTCAGATTTGATGGAGAAATTAAAACCTTTACAGACAAGCAAAAGCTGAGAGAGTTCAGCACCACCAAACCAGCTCTACAACAACTGCTAAAGGAACTTCTCTAGGCAAGAAACACAAAAGAAGGAAAAGACCTACAATAACGAACCCAAAACAATTAAGAAAATGGGAATGGGAACACACATATCGATAATTACCTTAAATGTAAATGGACAAAATGCTCCAACCAAAAGACACAGATTGGCTGAATGGATACAAAAACAAGACGCATATATTTGCTGTCTACAAGAGGCCCACTTCAGACCTAGAGACACATACAGACTGAAAGTAAGGGGATGGAAAAAGGTATTTCATGCAAATGGAAACCAAAAGAAAGCTGGAGTAGCAATTCTCATATCAGACAAAATAGACTTTAAAATAAAGACTATTAGAAGAGACAAAGAAGGACACTACATAATGATCAAGGGATCGATCCAAGAAGAAGATATAACAATTGTAAATATTTATGCACCCAACATAGGAGCACCTCAATACATAAGGCAAATACTGACAGCCATAAAAGGGGAAATCGACAGTAACACATTCATAGTAGGGGACTTTAACACCCCACTTTCACCAATGGACAGATCATCCAAAATGAAAATAAATAAGGAAACACAAGCTTTAAACGATACATTAAACAAGATGGACTTAATTGATATTTATAGGACATTCCATCCAAAAACAACAGAATACACATTTTTCTCAAGTGCTCATGGAACATTCTCCAGGATAGATCATATCTTGGGTCACAAATCAAGCCTTGGTAAATTTAAGAGAACTGAAATTGTATCAAGTATCTTTTCCGACCACAACGCTATGAGACTAGGTATCAATTACAGGAAAAGATCTGTAAAAAATACAAATACATGGAGGCTAAACAATACACCACTTAATAACGAAGTGATCACTGAAGAAATCAAAGAGGAAATCAAAAAATACCTGGAAACAAATGACAATGGAGACACGACAACTCAAAATCTATGGGATGCAGCAAAAGCAGTTCTAAGAGGGAAGTTTATAGCAATATAATCGTACCTTAAGAAACAGGAGGAAACATCTCGAATAAACAACCTAACCTTGCACCTAAAGCAATTAGAGAAAGAAGAACAAAAAAATCCCAAAGGTAGCAGAAGGAAAGAAATCATAAAAATCAGATCAGAAATAAATGAAAAAGAAATGAAGGAAACGATAGCAAAGATCAATAAAACTAAAAGCTGGTTCTTTGAAAGGATAAACAAAATTGATTAACCATTAGCCAGACTCATCAAGAAAAAAAGGGAGAAGACTCAAATCAATAGAATTAGAAATGAAAAAGGAGAAGTTACAATGGACAACTCAGAAATACAAAGCGTCCTAAGAGACTACTACAAGCAACTCTATACCTATAAAGTGGACAACCTGGAAGAAATGGACAACTTCTTAGAAAGGCACAACCTGCCAAGACTGAATCAGGAAGAAATAGAAAATATGAACAGACCAATCACAAGCACTGAAATTGAAACTGTGATTAAAAATCTTCCAACAAGCAAAAGCCCAGGACCAGATGGCTTCACAGGCGAATTCTATCAAACATTTAGAGAAGAGCTATCACCTATCCTTCTCAAACTCTTCCAAAATATAGCAGAGGGAGGAACACTCCCCAACTCATTCTACGAGGCCACCATCACCCTGATACCAAAACCAGACAAGGATGTCACAAAGAAAGAAAACTACAGGCCAATATCACTGATGAACATAGATGCAAAAATCCTCAACAAAATACTAGCAAACAGAATCCAACAGCACATTAAACGGATCATACACCATGATCAAGTGGGGTTTATTCCAGGAATGCAAGGATTCTTCAATATACGCAAATCAATCAACGTGATACACCATATTAACAAATTGAAGGAGAAAAACCATGTGATCATCTCAATAGATGCAGAGAAAGCTTTTGACAAAATTCAACACCCATTTATGATAAAAACCCTGCAGAAAGTAGACATAGAGGGAACTTTCCTCAACATAATAAAGGCCATATATGACAAACCCACAGCCAACATCATCCTCAATGGTGAAAAACTGAAAGCATTTCCAGTAAGATCAGGAACAAGACAAGGTTGCCCACTCTCACCACTCTTCTTCAACATAGTTTTAGAAGTTTTAGCCACAACAATCAGAGAATAAAAGGAAATAAAAGGAATCCAAATCGGAAAAGAAGAAGTAAAGCTGTCACTCTTTGCAGATGACATGATACTATACATAGAGAATCCTAAAGATGCTACCAGAAAACTACTAGAGCTAATCAATGAATTTGGTAAAGTAGCAGGATACAAAATTAATGCACAGGAATCTCTGGCATTCCTATACACTAAGGATGAAAAATCTGAAAGTGAAATCAAGAAAACACTCCCATTTACCATTGCAACAAAAAGAATAAAATATCTAGGAATAAACCTACCTAAGGAGACAAAAGACCTGTATGCAGAAAATTATAAGACACTGATGAAAGAAATTAAAGATGATACAAATAGATGGAGAGATATACCATGTTCTTGGATTGGAAGAATCAACATTGTGAAAATGGCTCTACTACCCAAAGCAATCTACAGATTCAATGCAATCCCTATCAAACTACCACTGGCATTTTTCACAGAACTAGAACAAAAAATTTCACAATTTGTATGGAAACACAAAAGACCCCGAATAGCCAAAGCAATCTTGAGAACGAAAAACAGAGCTGGAGGAATCAGGCTCCCTGACTTCAGACTATACTACAAAGCTACAGTAATCAAGACAGTATGGTACTGGCACAAAAACAGAAATATAGATCAATGGAACAGGATAGAAAGCCTGGAGATAAACCCACGCACATATGGTCACCTTATCTTTGATAAAGGAGGCAGGAATGTACAGTGGAGAGAGGACAGCCTCTTCAATAAGTGGTGCTGGGAAAACTGGACAGCTACATGTAAAAGTATGAGATTAGATCACTCCCTAACACCATACACAAAAATAAGCTCAAAATGGATTAAAGACCTAAATGTAAGGCCAGAAACTATCAAACTCTTAGAGGAAAACATAGGCAGGACACTTTATGACATAAATCACAGCAAGGTCCTTTTTGACCCACCTCCTAGAGAAATGGAAATAAAAACAAAAGTAAACAAATGGGACCTAATGAAACTTAAAAGCTTTTGCGCAGCAAAGGAAACCATAAAGAAGACCAAAAGACAACCCCCAGAATGGGAGAAAATATTTGCAAATGAAGCAACTGACAAAGCATTAATCTCCAAAATTTATAAGCAGCTCATGCAGCTTAATAACAAAAAAACAAACAACCCAATCCAAAAATGGGCAGAAGACCTAAATAGACATTTCTCCAAAGAAGATATAGAGACTGCCAACAAACACATGAAAGCATGCTCAACATCACTAATCATTAGAGAAATGCAAATCAAAACTACAATGAGATATCATCTCACACCAGTCAGAATGGCCATCATCAAAAAATCTAGAAACAATAAATGCTGGAGAGGGTGTGGAGAAAAGGGAACCCTCTTACACTTTTGGTGGAAATGTAAATTGATACAGCCACTGTGGAGAACAGTATGGAGGTTCCTTTAAAAACTACAAATAGAACTACCATATGACCCAGCAATCCCACTACTGGGCATATACCCTGAGAAAACCATAATTCAAAAAGAGTCATGTACCAAAATGTTCATTGCAGCTCTATTTACAATAGCCTGGAGATGGAAACAACCTAAGTGTCCATCATCGGATGAATGGATAAAGAAGATGTGGCACATATATACAATGGAATATTACTCAGCCATAAAAAGATACGAAATTGAGCTATTTGTAATGAGGTGGATAGACCTAGAGTCTGTCATACAGAGTGAAGTCAGAAAGAGAGACACAAATACCGTATGCTAACACATATATATGGAATTTAAGAAAAAAAATGTCATGAAAAATCTAGGGGTGAAACAGGAATAAAGACACAGACTTACTAGAGAATGGACTTGAGGCTATGGGGAGGGGGAAGGGTAAACTGTGACAAAGCGAGAGAGAGGCATGGACATATATACACTACCAAACGTAAGGTAGATAGCTAGTGGGAAGCAGCCGCATAGCACAGGGAGATCAGCTCGGTGCTTTGTGACCGCCTGGAGGGGTGGGATAGGGAGGGTGGGAGGGAGGGAGACGCAAGCGGGAAGAGGTATGGGAACATATGTATATATATATAGCTGATTCATTTTGTTGTGAAGCTGAAACTAGCATACCATTGTAAAGCAACTATACTCCAATAAAGATGTTAAAATGAAACAAACAAACAAACAAAAAATTTTCTTTGAATTGCTTCAAAATATATTCAGGAAAATACGTTTTTTTTTTTTACAAACTACTGTATCATTGGAGAATGAGTAAGAGTCACAAGAAAGGTAGGTTTTGAACAGAACCATATCTTTATATCATAATATAAACATTTGGAAATTATTCCTAAAGTTGTATAGGCTGAAACTATAATAGAAATGTTTTTTAATTTAGATAAATTAATGGATAATTGAAAAATGATTGACTCAAAAGAGAGATTAAGTATACTGTATATAATTATTTCACAGAGCAACTTTTCTACAAACTAGATTATAAATACTAGACTAATAATCTGATCCCAAATGGAATTATTATATTCTATTGTTCTTACATTCATTCATTCAACAAATATTGAGTGCCTATATGTGCCACTTAAAGATTTTTTAGTCTTTTTTCTATAAACAGTCTTCCATTCGCAATTTCATATTCTACATAGCAAGAGTTTAGATTTCCATGATACCTAAATAAAAAATAATATAGAGGGACTTCACGGGATTTCCCTGGTAGTCCAGTGGTTAAGATTCTGAGCTCCCAATGCAGGGGCCCGGGGGGGTTTGATCCCTGGTCAGGGAACTATATCCCACATGCTGCAACTAAGACACCAGTGCAGGAAAAAAAAAAAAAAAAAGTATATATATATATATATATATATATATATATACACACACACAGAGAGAGAGAGAGAGAGAGAGAGGCTTCCCTGGTGGTCCAGTGTTTGAGACTCCACACTTCCACTGCAGGGGTCATGGGTTTGATCCCTGGTCGGGGAACTAATAAAATCCTGCATGCCATGTGGCCAAAAATAAATAAATAAATAAATAAAAATAATAAATAAATAAAATAATGTAGAGAGTATTAAATCTTTGATATTTATGGAGACAAATGTGACTGGTGAATGACCCTGTAGTCCTAGAAAGAGAATTGCTGGGACTGGGGTTTCCCTGTTTCTGAAGTGGGAGGTGCTGCATCTTCCCACTAAGTCTCCAGATGCTAGGAGCCGCTTTCTCAGCACTGCTCAAAACTGCTGGCAATTAAGCTCAGACTGCCCAAGTGGTCCACTTATCCCCGTGACACTCTCATGCTCACCTTGCCTAAAGAGGGGGCGGGTCCCTCTATTAGAGGATGGCCCCCACATTATACCTACTATGTCCTGGCTCAAGTACCTCTCTTTTTAGAATGTGTAAAGAGGGGGAACACATCCACCTGCTGCCCCTTCTACCTGGAGTTCCTGCTGGCTCAATGTGATACCGTTGATACTCACTGGAGCCCTTTGCATGGCAATATTTAAGTAAACATTGTGGGAATCTTGGATCTGTCAGGGTCCCACTGCCCGCTTCCAGCCTTCTCCTCAACTCTACCATGTCTTGGCGAACTACTAGAGTCCCAGGCAGGACCATTAAGGCACATTCCCTTCTCCTCTACGCCCCCTGAGCTTCCCTGAGGGCAGCTCCACTGCTTTTTGTTCCCTTACCCAACACACACAGGAGCTCGGATGTGAGGAGTTGAGGGGGGCCGACTAACTTCCAAACCCTATGGGTTCTTCTGCATTTCTTCCCCACCCTCCCCAGGTTTAAGGAGTGTTTCTATTTTGGATCTTGATGATGGGGAAGGAACTGGCCTCTCTGTTGCATTTTCTTTCAAAACAATTTTTTTTTAATGACCTTACATCTCGACATTCCTTTTGAACTTAGAAAGCTAGGATTCAGTGTTTTTTTCCTCACACCCAGAACTGACCTCAGTCTTGACCCTACCCAGATGGTGGCCTCTTGTTTTGCAGCCCAAAGGGGAGAGATGGTCATAGGTTTGGGGAACAAAATACATGGACTAACACCTCATAGAATCATCCCATCACATATCTCATGAATATCATGTTTTGTTGTTGTAATATCATGTAAAATTGTTATGTTGTAATATGTGAAAATAATAGGAAAAATGTAATTATACCTTGATTAAAGCAATATAAAATGAAAATGTCTGTATAGAAAATAAGACAGAGATGAGGAATACTAAATTGCTAATCTTGGTTACATTTAGAGTGGAGGGATTATGAGTGAGATTGTATCTCTGTTTTCAAAATGCTTGTGATTACTTTCATAAGTAGGAAAAAAAGTGAATTTACCAAAAGTAAAAGTGAAATGTCTCTTCATTGCTTGCATGTACATTTCCTTGAGCAGACCTTGAATAATGAAGAAATAACCTACATTTATAGATAATGATCCCAGTCTTCTGTGGTAAGCCATTCTAGTGCTCTAATAACCTTCTTGGTCAGGAAGTTTTCCTTTTATCTGTCATTAAATATCTTCTGCTATATTATTATAATGTTTTTTATGTCTCTGGCTAAAGTTTTAGCTTGTTATTTAGCCAATGTTTACATTATGGTTAATCACAAAGGAAAAGTATATTCATATATTATAAATAACAATAATATGTTAGCTAAACTATTAGTTGTTTATTGAAAGCATTACAAATTGTATAAACCTCTATCATAAAGTATCATAATATATTGGAATAAATATAAACAGGGATAAAATAATTTGTCTTTATCTACCAGACTTCTTAGTATATGGGAGACTTCCAATAAATGATTATTAAATAAACTAAATTTTATGATTTTAAAAATTATGATCATTTCTTATGTATATAATGATTTGAAACATCTTGATTTTTGAAAGTCTTTGGATTAAAATCTGGATCAAGGCTTTTAGATATTTATTTGAAAAATTGTCATCATCTACAATATGAGAGCTTTGCCTGGAGGGTCTAACTAACCCTTTCACCATCTATAAAGACATGTAATTCTTTTTTTCTTTTTTTTTTGGCCTTAGTTCCCCAACCAAGGATTCCCCGGCAGTGAAAGCGCTAAGTCCTAACCACTGGACTGCCAGGGAATTCCCTCAAGCTATGTAATTCTATGACTTTATGATTCATTAGCCCACAAATGCCAAAAAATTCAAACCTAGTTATTTTTTATATTTAAATATTGTTTTATTTTAAGAAACATTAAAAAAATTAGAACTGGCATATTTAGGCCAGACCTGTATTGTCAATAGAAACAAAGTTGAGTGCTTCTCTAGTCTAGTGGATTCAGATAGCAGAGCTGTGTGACTAAACAATCCTCCCTCAAGATGACAGAAGGTAGGCTATTTTTACATGTAGTGAGGATAGTTTTTTTAAAATGGCTCTATGATTTATACAGTCTTTTTCACACTCCATGTTGACTATGCACATGGCCTAAAATAAAATAGTATTAAGAGTACAGTAGAAACACTACAGAGACAGCTCATTGACAATCAACAGCTTTGGAAGCTTTGATGATAAAATCACAGAAATTGCCTGGAGAAAGGGGGAAAAGTTAAACCCCCTAACTAAGGTGTTCTTCAGCCACTGGTACAGAATTTTGTATAGTTTCAGCAATGGCCCAAAGGAGTAGCAATTCAGACGGGATAATCAATCCCTAGTCTGGAGGTCTCTGAAACATTTCTGAGGACATTGTAGGCAGTTTTAGGATTAACCAAGGAATTTCACTCAGTATAATTTGACTAGGGATCCCTTAATATCATGAACTCAGGCTGTGAAAACTCCAAGGGCAGTGTTTCCCAAAGTGTAATACCTGGGGTATTTAAGGCAGTGACATTTTCCCTGCCCACCCCTCTGTGAACGTACTACCACAGTATGCTCTGGACCCATGCTGTCCAATATGGGGCCATCAGGCCCAAACAGCCATTGAATACTTGGAAGTGGCTAATCCAAATTAAAATGTGATGTGAAATACACACCCAATTTTGAAAGCATAGTAGGAAAAAAAAGAATGTAAAATGTCTGACTAATAGTTTTTTGCATGGATCACACGTCGAAAAGATATTTTGGATAAACTGGGTTAAGTAAAATGTACTCTTAATATTAATTTTGCCTGTCTCTTTTTACTTTTTTCAATGTGGTTATTAGAACATTTTTGATAACACATGTGGTCTGCATTTGTGGCACACATTATATTTTAGCTGGACGGTGCTGCTCTGGACAGACACCACTGGGAAGACCTCCGGTCCATCCCAGCAGTCCGCTCCCACAGCATGCTGGGAGCTACACCTGGGGCCACCAGAGAAAGCTCTGCCTGGCAAGGAGAAGGATTTATCTGATGACCACCAGCAGGGGGCTGTGCGGGAAGCTCCGTGCTGGGTGCTGGGGCCGAGCCTGGGGCTGAAGGCGGATGAAGTAGAGGGAGGAAATAGATCTTTGCACTTTCGGTTTCCTGAAGTTTCCTTATTAAGTAGATTTATGTAAGCGGGGGGGAGCAAAAAACCCGAGGGTGTTAACAAATATATTAGTACAGGTAAGTCTTTAGATATGTAAATATGGCAATTGAAGTTGTTTTATGTACATCAAGGTAACTGTTTACTTAAGATTCTTTGACTAAAACCATTGATGTATGTATATTAGAGTATGATTTTCTGTGTTTTATTGTGAATCATTTATTTCTCTGTTTCATACTAAGTACAGGGTTCATTTTCTCCATTACATCAGGAGATAGCTTTTCATTCAAGGAAGGAGAGAAGCTAACTTCTCTGCCCCACACAGTTTCTTCTCTATCTACACCCGCAGCAGTCACCCTCTCTGTCTATGTTACTACTGACACTTAATCAAAGTGCCTACAGTTGGGACCAGTGGGAGGTGTTGGTAATATGCTAAGCTGTCCTTTTGAATGTTTCTATCAACCCCTGAAGACTAGAGTTGCATTAGTATGGAAGGACAGTCAAGAAATTTCTGTTTAAATAGGATACAGGAGTGCTACTAAAGACATTTTTTTTTCTGTTAAAGTTAACAATGCAGGAAATTATAAAGAGCAGAAAAACAGTCTGAGAATGAAGGCAATTTCGCAAACAGAAATGAGTTCATTAACTATCTTCTTCTACAGAGAAATTTATTTATTTATTCACCTACTTGGTAATTTGATGAGAGTCTCCCAGCTAGGTGCAAGGCGAAGGTATATACAGTGGGTGCTAGTTTCATGAAATCTTCCAGGCAGTTAAGAAATTCCACAGAGGACAATCTCTAGTACAGATCTGAAAACTTCAAAATGGAGAAACTCCAAATTAGCAAAGAGGGGAAGAAATTCATTTTAAAAAAGAGCAAGATGTTAATTTTTACCTTTTGAAAAAGACCAAGAGCGCTGCCGTCAGTTCTAGTAGACTCCTTAACTGCAATGTGTCTCGTAGGCCAAATTTTCTACTGGGTTTTGATCCCACCATTGTTTAGAAGCAAAGAATTAAGTTGAACTAAAGAAGCCTAGCTTGTTTTTGGTCTTCATATTGTGTTATCAGTGTTATGAAATAACATGCAATATTAGAAAAACAAGCACAGGAAAAGGGAGTTCTTTATAACTTCTTTATTTCTTTTGTATTTAAATTATTCCTGGGGGAAAAGAGAACAGAAGAGGCAAAAATGTTTCTTCCATTTTATAAATACATGTAGTACATAATCTCCTTAATTTGGAATTGATTTGGCTCAGCACCTCTGGGTGGGTACCGATGGAAGATGATGTGGAACACGCCTTGATCTGTTTCTAACACTACCAGTTGCAGCTATTAATGAATTCTTAACACCAGGGTGTAAAACATATAGTCCTTATTTTTCTAAACCAAACGTCATCAGCGTTGACCCCTCATCTATTCATCTGGCAGGAAATCAAATCTCAGTTATTATTCAATCCCCTTTTCTCCCCGCCCCCCCCATGGAATCATACAAGAATCACAGGCTTATACTATCCGAGGAACTGTGGGAAGAGGCCCAAACTTAGTCCTAGGATGGTTGTTGACTTCACTTCCATTGTTTCTTCTGTAGGTGCTGATCATTGATACTCTGGTGGGCTCAAGACTGTGGTGAATGAAGTAGACCTTTGCTTAGTGCATTCCTGAATTTACCTGGAGGTAAAGAGTGCAGTACATGAATGGGGCTCTGATAGCTGCCATTCCTAGAACCAGATCCTACTTTGAGTCTGGGGGCAGGTCCTGTCTTAGCTTGGGTTCCCCCAAAAGCAGAGCTGTGATAAGCACTTCTACATAGGCAGTATAGAGTGACCGCAGAAAACAAGAGTAATATAGTGGGGAGATTGAAGCAGAGAAGGGGGAAAAGCCAATATGAGGTGTGTTTTGGAGGTCAATGCTTTGGGCAACAGGGCTTTGATTTGGCTAAAACCTTCTGAGCAGCATGCTAAGTGCCTTCCAGAATTGTCTGCTCAAAGGACTGGAGGTGGAAAAATTCATATGTACATCAGATATTGTCCCCCATTTGTTGAGGGTTGCTGTATTAGTTTGCCTCAACTGCCATAAAAAAATCCCAGACTGGGTGGCTTAAATAACAGAAATTTATTTTCTCAGAGTTTTGGAGGCTAGAAGTCTAAGATCAAGGTGTGGACAGGTCTGGTTTCTCCTGAGGTCCGTCTCCTTGGCTTGCACAAGGCCACCTTCTTGCTGTGTTCTCACCTGGCCTTTTCTCTGTGCACAGGCACACCTGGTGTGTCCTCCTCTTCTTATATGGACACCAGTCCTATTAGATTAGGGCCCACCCTTATGACCTCATTTAACTTTAATTACCTCCTGAAAGACCCTAACTCCAAACACAATCACATTGGGGATTAGGGCTTAAAACTATGAATTTGGCAAGGGTCGGGATGGGTGGGGGGTTGGTACAATTCAGTCCACAATAGTTGCCCTTGGAGGAGTTAACTGGACCACCAGAGTAGAGAACAAATTCATTAGTGCAAAGTTACTGGAAATTCAGACTTGGATGAATTCAGAGGTGAGGAAGAAACAATACCAAGTTGGGATTTCAGATGCTTCTGCTCTCACCTTTTCCCTTCTCAAGTCAAAAACTAGACCTTATCTCTCCATCTAAAACCAACCAGGCTAATCCTTTTCAATGGACTGGAAACACAGCCAACCTTTACTTTCCTCCTGGGTGAGGCTATATATATATATATATTTATTTATTTATTTTAAGAAGTTCTTTTTTTAAAAAATAAATTTACTTTATTTATTTTTGGCTGCGTTGGCTCTTCGTTGCTGTGCGCGGGCTTTCTCTAGTTGTGGAGAGCGTGGACTACTCTTCGTTGAGGTGCACAGGCTTCTCCTTGCAGGGGCTTCTCTGTTGAGGAGCATGGGCTCTAGGTGTGCGGGCTTTAGCAGCTGTGGCATGTGGGCTCAGTCTATGTGGCTTGAAGGCTCTAGAGCGCAGGCTCAGTAGTTGTGGCGCACGGGCTTAGTTGCTCCGTGGCATGTGGGATCTTCCCGGACCAGGGCTCGAACCTGTGTCCCCTGTACTGGCAGGCGGATTCTTAACCACTGCGCCACTGGGGAAGTCCCAAGGCTATATTTTTAAGGACAACATGCTGGGGACTTCCCTGGTGGTCCAGTGGTAAAGACTCTGTGCTTCCACTGCAGGGGGCATGGGCTCAATCCCTGGCTGGGGAAGTTCTGCATGCTGCATGGTGTGGCCAAAAAGGAAAAAAAAAAGAGAACATGCTGGTGATTTCTTTTATATCTTGAATATGTCCTTTTAATATAAAATTATTTAATTGGAAAGTAAAAAATGATTATTCTCCAAATCCTTCCATTTGTCTTAATTCTTTCAAAAGTAAAAAGAAGGTGGTGCCAAGAAATGTTAATTTTTTGATTAAAAAAAGATAAAGACAGGGGCTTCCCTGGTGGCGCAGTGGTTGAGAGTCTGCCTGCCGATGCAGGGGACGTGGGTTTGTGCCCCGGTCCGGGAAGATCCCACATGCCGCAGAGCGGCTGGGCCCGTGAGCCATGGCCGCTGAGCCTGCGTGTCCGGAGCCTGTGCTCCGCAACAGGAGAGGCCACAACAGTGAGAGGCCTGCATACTGAAAAAAAAAAAAAAAAAAAAGATAAAGACAACATGCTGGGTCTTTCTTTCCTGGGATGAGTGTCTTAGGCTAGGGTGGGTGCTCATCAGACCTAAGACAAAGATTTTATTGAAAATGGTTTACTTGGAATCAAAGAAAGGAAAGAAATGAATGAAGGGTGTATCAGTGAACAGGTTATCTCTGAAGGCAACTGGCCCTCAATCCACTAGAATATGCCTCAGAGTTGTCCTACCCAAGGGCAGGGAAACTGGGGTATTTATCCTGTAGTCCTCATCTGTCAATGGCTGGTGGCAGTTCCCTGGGGATGTTAACTCTTCTGGCATTTCTGGCCTGTTCCCTGTAAGAGAAAGCTTTCAGGCAGAAGTCACCTGAGGATGACCTTGTGTATCTGAGGAACAGGTAGGATATATGAGGGACACTGACAGCTACTATGGTAGGGTAAGGCAGGGAAAGAAGAGTAACAGTAGGTAGTTTGGAAAAGGGAAGAACTAAGTAATTAACAGTATGAGTAGAACTGGCCTAAAGGAATACTTCATATGCTGTAATATTAGCAGTACTTATTGACATTTGCTTTATTATAGTTACCTTAAAATATCTTACAATTCAGACTTCATATTAATTTTAATGGTTCTACTTTGTTAGGTTTAGATCAATGTAGTCTTTTTCATTTTTTGAATTTTTGAAATTTATTTTTTTTATACAGCAGGTTCTTATTAGTTATCCATTTTATACATATTAGTGTATACATGTCAATCCCAATCTCCCAATTCATCACACCCCCACCCCCACCCCCCCGCCACTTTCCCCCTTGGTGTCCATATGTTTGTTCTCTACATCTGTGTCTCTATTTCTGTCCTGAAAACTGGTTCATCTCTACCATTTTTCTAGGTTCCACATAATGTGTTAATATACGATATTTGTTTTCCTCTTTCTGATTTACTTCACTCTGTATGACAGTCTCTAGATCCATCCACGTCTGTACAAATGACTCAATTTCATTCCATTTTACGGCTAATATTCCATTGTATATACGTACCACATCCTCCTTATCCATTCATCTGTCGATGGGCATTTAAGTTGCTTCCATGACCTGCCTATTGCAAATAGTGCTGCAGTGAACATTGGGGTGCATGTGTCTTTTTGAATAATGGTTTTCTCTGGGTATATACCCAGTAGTGGGATTGCTGCGTCATGTGGTAATTCGATTTTTTTTAAGGAACCTCCATATTGTTCTCCATAGTGACTTTATCAATTTACATTCCCACCAACAGAGCAAGAGGGTTCCCTTTTCTCCACACCCTCTCCAGCACTTGTTGTTTGTAGATTTTCTGATGATGCCCATTCTAAACTGGTGTGAGGTGATACCTCATTGTAGTATTGATTTGCATTTCTCTAATAATTACTGATGCTGAACAGCTTTTCATGTGCTTCTTGGCCTTCTGTATGTCTTCTTTGGAGAAATGTCTATTTAGGTCTTCTGCCCATTTTTTTTTTTTTTTTTGCGGTATGCAGGCCTCTCACTGTTGTGGCCTCTCCCGTTGCGGCGCACAGGCTCCGGACGCGCAGGCTCAGCGGCCGTGGCTCACGGGCCCAGCCGCTCCGCGGCACGTGGGATCTTCCCGGACCGGGGCACGAACCCATGTCCCCTGCATCAGCAGGCAGACTCTCAACCACTGCGCCACCAGGGAAGCTCCTTGTTGAGGACTTTTGCATCTATATTCATCAGTGATATTGCTCTGTAATTTTCTTTTTTTGTAGTATCTTTGTCTGGTTTTGGTATCAGGGTGATGGTGGCCTTATAGAATGAGTTTGGGAGTGTTCCTTCCCCTGTAGTTTTTTGGAACAGTTTGAGAAGTATGGGTGTTAGCTCTTTTCTAAATGTTTGATAGAATTTACCTGTGAAGCCATCTGGTCCTGAAATTTTGTTTGTTGAAAGATTTTTAATCACAGTTTCAATTTCATTACTTGTGATTGGTCTGTTCATATTTCTATTTCTTCCTGGTTCAGTCTTGGAAGGTTATACCTTTCTAAGAATTTGTCCATTTCTTCCAGGTTGTCCACTTTATAGGTATAGAGTTGCTTGCAGTAGTCTCTTAGGACGCTTTGTATTTCTGAGTTGTCCATTGTAACTTCTCCTTTTTCATTTCTAATTTTATTGATTTGAGTCCTCTCCCTCTTTTTCTTGATGAGTCTTGTTAAATGTTTATCAATTTTGTTTATCTTCTCAAAGAACCAGGTTTTAGTTTTATTGATCTTTGCTATTGTTTTCTTTGCTCCTATTTCATTTATTTCTGCTCTGATCTTTATGATTTCTTTTCTTCTACTAACGTTGGGTGTTGTTTGTTCTTCTTTCTCTACTTCCTTTAGGTGTAAGGTTAATTATTTGAGATTTTTCTTGTTTCTCGAGGTAGGCTTGTATTGCTATAAACTTCTCTCTTAGAACCGCTTTTGCTGCATCCCATGCGTTTTGGATCGTTGTGTTTTCGTTGGCATTTGTCTCTAGGTATTTCTTGATTTCCTCTTTGATTTCTTCAGTGATCTCTTGGTTATTTAGTAATGTATTGTTTAGCCTCCATGTGTTTGTGTTTCTTATGTTTTTTTCCCCCATAGTTGATTTCTAATCTCATAGCATTGTGGTCGGAAAAGATGCTTGATATGATTTCAGTTTACTGAGGCTTGATTGTGACCTGAGATGTATCCTGGAGAATGTTCTGTGTGCACTTGAGAAGAAAGTGTAATCTGCTGTTTTTGGATGGAATGTCTTATAAATATCAATTAAATCTATCTGTTCTATTGTGTCATTTAAAGCTTGTGTTTCCTTATTAATTTTGTTTGATCTGTCCATTGGTGTGAGGTGTTAAAGCCCCTCCCCCCCCATATTATTGTGTTACTGTTGATTTCCTCTTTTATAGCTGTTAGCAGTTGCCTTATGTATTGAGGTGCTCCTATGTTGGGTGCATATATATTTATAATTGTTGTATCTTCTTCTTGGATTGATCCCTTGATCATTATGTAGTGTCCTTCCTTGTCTCTTGTAACATTCTTTATTTTAAAGTCTATTTTATCTGATATGAGGATTGCTACTCCAGCTTTCTTTTGATTTCCATTTGCGTGGAATATATTTTTCCATACCCTCACTTTTAGTCTGTATGTGTCCCTAGGTCTGAAGTGGGTCTCTTGTAGACAGCATATATATGGGTCTTGTTTTTGTATCCATTCAGTGAGCCTGTGTCTTTCTTTTAGTTGCAGCATTCAATCCATTCATGTTTCAGGTAATTATTGATATGTATGTTCCTATGACCATTTTCTTAACTGTTATGGGTTTGTTTTTGTAGGTCCTTTTCTTCTCTTGTGTTTCCCACTTAGAGAAGTTCCTTTAACATTTGTTGTAGAGCTGGTTTGGTGGTGCTGAATTCTCTTAACTTTTGCTTGTCTATAAGCTTCTGATTTCTCCGTCAAATCTGAATGAGATCCTTACTGTGTAGAGTAATCTTGGTTGTAGGTTCTTCCCTTTCATCACTTTAAATATATCATGCCACTCCTTTCTAGCTTGTAGACTTTCTGCTGAGAAATCAGCTGTTAACCTTATGGGGGTTCCCTTGTATGTTATTTGTCATTTTTCCCTTGTTGCTTTCAATAATTTTTGTCTTTAATTTTTGTCAATTTGATTACTATATGTCTCAGCGTGATTCTCCTTGGGTTTATCCTGCCTGGGACTCTCTGCACTTCCTGGTCTTGGGTGGCTATTTCCTTTCCCATGTTAGGGGCGTTTTCGACTATAATCTCTTCAAATATTTTCTTGGGTCCTTTCTCTCTGTCTTCTCCTTCTGGGACCCCTATAATGTGAATGTTGTTGCATTTAATGTAGTCCCAGAGGTCTCTTAGGCTGTCTTCATTCTTTTCATTCTTTTTTCTTTATTCTGTTCTACGGCAGTGAATTCCACCATTGTGTCTTCCAGGTCACTTATCTGTTCTTCTGCCTAAGTTATTCTGCTATTGATTCCTTCTAGTGTATTTTTCATTTCAGTTATTGTATTGTTCATCTCTGTTTGTTTGTTCTTTAATTCTTCTAGGTCTTTGTTAAACATTTCTTGCATCTTCTTGATCTTTGCCTCCATTCTTTTTCCGAGGTCCTTGATCATCTTCACTATCATTATTCTGAATTCTTTTTCTGGAAGGTTGCCTATCTCCACTTCATTTAGTTGTTTTTCTGGGGTTTTATCTTGTTCCTTCATCTGGTACATAGCCCTCTGCCTTTTCATCTTGTCTATCTTTCTGCGAATGTGGTTTCTGTTCCACAGGCTGCAGGATTGTAGTTCTTCTTGTTTCTGCTGTCTGCTCTCTGGTAGATGAGGCTATCTAAGAGGCTTGTGCAAGTTTCCTGATGGGAGAGACTGGTGGTAGATAGAGCTGGGTGTTGCTCTGGTGGGCAGAGCTCAGTAAAACGTTAATCAGCTTGTCTGCTGATGGGTAGGGCTGGGTTCCCTCCCTGTTGGTTGTCTGGCCTGAGGCAACCCAACACTGGAGCCTACCAGCTCTTTGGTGGGGCTAATGGTGGACTCTGTGAGGGTGGACGCCAAGGAGTACTTCCTAGAGCTTCTGCTGCCAGTGTCCTTGTCTCCATGGTGAGCCACAGCCAACCCCCGCCTCTGCAGGAGACCCTCCAACACCAGCTGGTAGGTCTGGTTCAGTATCCTATGGGGTCACTGCTCCTTCCCCTGGTTCCAGATGCACACACTACTTTGTGTGTGCCCTCCAAAAGTGGAGTCTCTGTTTCCTCCAGTCCTGCTGAAGTCCTGCAATCAAATCCTGCTAGCCTTTAAAGTCTGATTCTCTAGGAATTCCTCCTCCCATTGCCAGACCCCCAGGTTGGGAAGCCTGATTTGTGGCTCAGAACCTTCACTCCAGTGGGTGAACTTCTGTGGTATAAGTCTTCTCCAGTTTGTGACTCACCCACCCAGCAGTTATGGGATTTGCTTTTATTGTGATTGCTCCCCTCCTACCATGTCATTGTGGCTTCTCCTTTGTCTTTGGATGTGGGGTATCTTTTTTGGTGAGTTCCAGTGTCTTCCTGTCGATGATTGTTCAGCAGTTAGTTGTGATTCCGGTGCTCTTGCAAGAGGGAGTGAGCGCACGTCCTTCTACTCTGCTGTCTTGAGCCAATCTCCGATCAATGTAGTCTTAATAATTTTTTTCTCCATGAGTTTTTCATTTTGCAGGCACAAGGTAATGTTTTATGTTTTTTGTTCTTTTTGGTCATGCTGCGCAGCTTGACACACAAAGTAATGTATGCCAGGGTCTAAAAATGTTAATGTCTACGGGACCTGGTGGGTAACATCAATGGATGAAGTGAATTGGGAATAATAAAATAGACTCCACTGAAGACAGAGTAGTGGACACTTTGACAAATGTATAACAATGCCCTGCCTAGAGGGGCAGCAGCTACTGATTCTCAGGCAACTGTTGCAGAGCAGGAACATTGATACAGATTTATAAAGCTGAGAAGCCTGAGTATGTGGAATAGACTGGTTATCAGCACTGAAGTTAAGATTGTAGGCTCTGGAGCCAGGCCTCCTGAATTTGAATCATAGCCCTACCAATTAACTACGTAACCTTAGGCAAGTTACTTATCTGTTCTCTGATCCTCAGACTGTGCCTGTACCATAGGGTTGTTGGGAGGATTAAAAGAATCATGTGCTTAGATTTCATATTTAGCATTAAGTATTCAAAAATTGGGGGCTATTGTCATTATCAGCTGTTAATTAAAATTTTAGTTAAACTTTCAACTTTGAGATAATTATAGATTCAAATGCAAGTGGAAGAAAAAAATACAGAGAGTTCTCATATTTCCTAGTTTCCCCCAAAGGTAACATCTTGCAAAATTATAGTACAGTATCACAGCTAGGATACTGATATTGATACGGTCAAGACACATATCTACATCTCCATGAGGCTCCCTCACGTTGCCCTCTTACAGGTGTACCTACTTTGTTCTGCCACCACCCCGTATGAACACGCAGTAACCATTAATCTGTTCTCTGTTTCTATAATTTTATTTCTAGAATATTATATAAATGGAATCATATGGTACATAACCATTTTTATTGGCTTTTTTTCACTTAGCATAATTTGCTGGAGATTTGTTCAGCCATTCAATCAACTGTTTTATTTATTTTTTGTTGCTGAGTAGTATTCCTTAGTATGTTACACTACAGTTTGTTTAACTATTCACCTGTTGAAGGACATATGGGTCTTCCCCCATTTTGAATATTATGAAGAAAGCTACTATAAACTTTGGGGACAGGTTTTTGTGTGAACTTAAGTTTTCATTTCTCTGGCACAAATGCCTAAGTGCAATTTCTGGGTCATATGATAGTTACATGTTTAGTTTTTTTAAGAACGTGCCCAACCATTTTCCTGAGTAGCTGTACCATTTTACATTCCCACCAGCAATGTAAGAGTGATCAAATTTCTCCAAATTCTCACCTACATTTGATGTCGCTGTTTTATTTTAGTCATTCTGATATCTCATTGTGATCTGAATTTGCATTTATCAAATATTTAATAATCTTGAAGATTTTTTCATGAGCTTATTTTCTATTTGTATATGCTCTTTGGTGAAATGTCTTTTTAAGTCTCTTGCCCATTTTCTAATTGCATTGTTTATTTACTGTTGAGTTATGAGAGCTCTTTATATAGTCTAAATACTAGTCTCTGTTAGATATGCAGTTTGCAGGTATTTATTTCCAGTCTGTAACTTGTCTTTTCATCCTCTTAACAGGGTCTTTCAGAAAGAAAAAAGTTTTATTTAATTGAGATATATATTCATATAACATAAAATTCTCCATTGTAAAGTGCATACTTCAGTGTTTTTTTTTTTATTGTATTCACTATGTTGTGTAACCATCATTACTACCTAATTCCACAACATTTCCATCCCCTCCAAAAGAAACCCTGTACATATTAGCAGTTAGTCCTAAATTTCCTCCCCATCTCCAACCTTTGGCAACCAGTAATCTACTTTTCTATCCCTATGGATTTTCCTATGCTGGACATTTCATATAAATGAAATGAATACAACATGTAGCCTTTTGTGTCTGGCTTCTTTCACTTAGTGTAATGTTTTCAAAGTTCATCCATGTTGTAACATGTATCAGTAATTCATTCCCTTTAACAGTATAGTATTCCATTGTATGGATATAATACATTTTGATAATCCATTCATCAGCTAAAGGACATTTGGGTGGTTTCCACTTTATAGCTATTCAAATAATGGTGCTATGAACATTTGTGGACAAGTATTTGTTTTAGTACCTGTTCTCAGTTCTTTTGGGTATACACCTAGAAGTGGAATTGCTGGGTCATGTAGTAATTCTATGTTTAACTTCTGAGGAACTGCCAAATATTTTCCACAGTGCAAAAGTTCTTGTTTTTCTTTTTAAAATGTCAAACCAGTCTTGCATTCCTGGAATAAACTTCACTTGATCATAGTGTATAATTCCTTTTTTGTATTACTAAATTCTTTTTGCTAATTTTTTTTTTTTTTTTTTTGCCTCATGGGATCTTAGTTCCCCAACCAGGAATGGAACCTGGGCCCCAGCAGGGAAAGCACCAAGTCCTAACCCCTGGACTGCCAGGGAATTCCCAATCAGTACTTTTTAAGGAATTGGTCTATCTCATCTGAATTGTCAAATTTTTGTGTGCAGAGTTGTTTGTAGTACTCCTTTATTACCTTTTTGATGTCTGAATGGTCTTTAATTATAGTCCCCTGTTCATTCCTGTTACTGGTAACTTGGGTTTTCTCTCTTTTTATCTTTGACAGCCTTGCTAGGTGTTTGACAATTTTATTGATCGTTTCAAAGAACCAGATCTTTCATTGATTTTCTTTGTTTTTCTGTTTTGAATTACATTGATTTCTGCTTTTATCTTTATTATTTCCTTCCTTCTGTTTGGATTTATATTGCTGCTCTTCTTTTTCTAGGTTCTTGGCAGTGGGAGCTTAGATTTTTGATTTGAGACTTTTCCTCTTTTCCAATGTGTGCATTTACTGCTATAAAATTTTCTCTCAACACTATTTGGCTGTGTGCACAAACTTTGATATGTTGTATTTTTGTTTTTATTCCATTCAGAATATTTTTTGTGTTCCCTTAAGACTTCCTCTTTGATCTATGGATTATTTACAAGTAAGTTGTTTATTTTCCAGGGGTTTGAGAGTTTTGCTGGAAATCTTTCTTACTGATTTCTGGTTTGATTTTATTGTGATCTGAGAACAAACACTGTATGATTTCAATTATTTTAAATTTGTTCTGTTTTGTTTTATGGCCTAGGATATGATTATCTCGGTACATGCTCCATGAACAGTTGAGGGATATTTCTTAGAATTCTATTTCAGTTTATATAGGGTGTTTTTGTGTGTATCTTTTTTTTATAGCTTTTTTAAGTGGTTGCTCTAGGTTTTACATTACATCTACATAATTTCTACTGATGTCATCATTTTACCAGTTTGAGGGAAGCATAGAAAATTTAGCTCCCTTTCCATATCTTACTCTCCCCCATTTATAATTGTCCTAAATAGTGACTTAGGATGAAAATCTCTTGTTTAAAATGTTTTTATACATTACTCAATCCATTTTTAAATGACTGACTTTTCCACCAGAATGTAAGTTCCACCATAACAGGGAGTTTTGTTGGGATTGTTCACCAATGTTTTCTCAGCTTCCTGCTAATTTGCAGGTCACATTTGCATAACTGCCACCATTGAGAAGAAGGCAGCTTCAAAAAGTTCTAGGGATAGATCATTCTAGGTAGAAGAAACAGTAAGTAAAAGGCATCAGGCCAGAATATACTTTCAGTCATACTAATAATACTGAATACAACATTCTATGTGACATAGCTCATTTTATCTCAATCCTTATAAACTATAAATTTGTTGATATGTTGGACCCATTTGAAACACTATTTGGATTCTAATCCAAAACATAAACTGGCCAAACCCAGATGGTTTCACTCAGTATTTTCTTCATCTTACCTTTTTATCTGTCTCTTCTAAGTATAATCTGGTTTTACTTCTGTGCCTTTTTTTCTGACTCTGTAATTTAATATGTTTTTACTCACTGTTAAATTAACATTAAAACATTATACAAGGAAGTTAAAAAAAAAATGATCCGCGATTCAAATGTTATTTTCCCTGGCAGCTTTGCATGGCTAGGGCTGCAAACTCTAGAGCCATACTACTTTATATTCACATCCTGGTCGTGTGACTTTGGGTAAATTACTTAGACCTCTGCCTCAGTTCTCTCATCTGTAAAATGAGAAGAACTGCACGCAGTTTTCTATTAAAGCTATTGTACCTCATGCAGTTGTTGTGAGAATTAGGTGAATTAATCCAACGCACTTAAAACAGTCTGGCACATAGGAACCCCCTGAATAACTGTCCATAATTCTTATTTTCAACCCAGCAATTTTCTTCCCACATAATTTGTATTTAGTTGCAATCATAGGATATGTAAAGCACTGTGTTCTATTTGTTTTCATTTAATGTTCATAAGTTTTCCTCCACATTTCTATTTATTAACATAGATACTATTTTTAATGACAGCCTGACATTTCATACCATTGATATATTTTGCTTAAACATTTCTCTAGCATTGGACATTTAATTATTTTATTATTATGAGTCATGATCTTATACACATACTTTGTATATGATGCTAGTTCTTTCTTTTGAATGATTTACCTAGCAACAATTCCCAGGAGTATAATTTTTGATTTTGTGTCCCACATTTAAAACTCTTTCCTTCCTCTATTTAGTACTCTCAGTACATCATGGAAGGAGAGGCAGACATATCATACCACCACAATGAAGTAATCTTCATGTGGCAATAGACTCTCTATACAGGACAGATAAGGTCTGCATTATTAACATCACTGTTGTCATCACTCATTCATTCAACAGACAATTACTATTCACCTAGGATGTGCCTGTCTATAGGTAGGAAGAAAGTTACAAAAGGGAGCCAGAGGTGTACAAAAAAGAGTGGGAGAAGCTCCAAATACAAAACACCACATTATTTACAAACTTTCCATGTTGATGCTGTATGTCTTCTTAGGCACAACGTGGAATCTATTTCCAAGTTAAAAAAAAAGGGCATTTTCTTTTCTCAAGGAACTAAAATTATGTCAACCTGACATTGCTCACCTAAACATACAAATTTTATAGAAACCGTGTAGATATTCGGTAAGAAGGGAATCCCTGTCTTTAAGAAGTCACAAGTGCCTTTCTTCTGTATCTCAATTTTATTAAAATAAAGAAGGCAGTAATAGTATTGTTTGAATCGTCTTCTTGGAGGAAGAGGGAGAAATCTTTTTAGGTCCACCATCACATTCCTTCTTTTGAAGAGGCTCAACCTAAAAGTTCGAGTTACATAAGCCTAGCTTTGTATTCTGTTTTCTAGTAAAGCTATTGTCCGTTTCACATAAGAAACAGTACATATTAAATTTTTTTTTAGCCTACCACATCCTAAGTTCAGTTTTACACCTTTTCATCCATGTAGCTGAAGCTCTCTTACAGTCTCTCTCTCTGACACTGTCTCTAACAACACTCTGCTGAAAACCAATACAAGTACTCTTTACTACATGCTCTGGGGATGATATACAGGCGTTAACCACCTACTTACACTGTTTGATTGTTAATATAAAGAATGCTTTCTTCAGAAAACAGTATAACGTTATGGAAACGACCTCAATTATCACTGATACAGAGTTATAAAGAAGATGTGGCACATATATACAATGGAATATTACTCAGCCATAAAAAGAAACGAAATTGAGCTATTTGTAATGAGGTGGATAGACTTAGAGTCTGTAATACAGAGTGAAGTAAGTCAGAAAGAGAGAGACAAATACCGTATGCTAACACATATATATGGAATTTAAGGGAAAAAAAATGTCATGAAGAACCTAGGGGTAAAACAGGAATAAAGACACAGACTTACTAGAGAATGGACTTGAGGCTATGGGGAGGGGGAAGGGTAAGCTGTGACAAAGCGAGAGAGAGGCATGGACATATATACACTACCAAACGTAATGTAGATAGCTAGTGGGAAGCAGCCACATAGCACAGGGAGATCAGCTCAGTGCTTTGTGACCGCCTGGAGGGGTGGGATAGGGAGGGTGGGATAGGGAGGGTGGGAGGGAGGGAGACGCAAGCGGGAAGAGGTATGGGAACATATGTATATATATAACGGATTCATTTTGTTGTGAAGCAGAAACTAACACACCATTGTATAGCAATTACACTCCAATAAAAAAAAGTTATGTTGATCTAGATATTTTGTTTACAAATCAGTCTCTGGTTTTCTTGAGAACTAAGAGTGACAATAAAGACATTCTCTTCTCTTTTAATTTTAAACTTTATGAATGACTTACATGAGGATCCGGATATGCTTCCCTTTCAATCAACCTTTATAAACTTTGAGAGCCTCATTTCCATTAAGTCAGAAATATGAGCCTCCGCAGTAGCCTAGCTAGCCCAGGCAAAGTGAGTTGGAAACTAGTTCTTTTAATCACCACAGTGTCAGTTAAAATCTTCAGTGACTTTTACGCTTTTTGGGTCAGACCATTTGATGAAAATTATAAGTCCTCTCCATTATGCATATATATATATATATATATATATATATGTGAGCATTTTTCTTGGGAGAAAGCCAACTTTATTACCATAATTATTTAACTATAACTTTTTCTCTACACACACGTTTTGCATCCTTTCAGAAGGTTCCTGACATCTGCTCCCTCAAAGAACACCTGCCCTGGGGGAAATTATGTTAATTAGTCAACAGGAGGCAGAAGAGACTGGGGCTGGGAGGAGGCAAGATCACAAAAGAAAAACTACTAGATTCTTCCTGAGACAGGCCATAATCATCACCTGGGTGAAAGAGGATGTGGAATCAGAAAGCCCTGGTTCACACCTGTGTGCTCTTCCCATCCTTCCCCTCCCCTCCCAACCCTTTTCCTAAGGGGTAGTATGACTTTAGGCAAATCATTAATCATTAGATTATTTTTTTCCTGTGAAATGGAATCTTGTCAGACTTCTCAGGGTTATTGTATGATCAAAAGAGAGATAATATAGGAAGGCATGTTTTTAGGTCTCCAACAAGCATGAAGTAGGATGATGATTATTTCACGTGCCTTTCCCTTTGCTTCATCTTCAGGCTGACTGCCTGGCCTACCATGCAGCTCCCAGCTCCACTGTCACCTCCTCCGAGAAGCCTCCAGGACAACTAGATCTGTGGCCTCCCCATCCGCATTACCCGCAACACCATCACCTACTTGATTTTAGTAAGGACACTTCTCACATGTGTAATGGCTTCATTTTTTACTTGCTTAGTGATGACTGATTGTCCTTCTCCCTGAACTAGACTAAAAGCTCCTTGAGGGCAGAGCCCGGGCCTTTAACAGTTCATGGGACATGGTGGACACTCAAATTTTGTAAGTCAGGAGAGCAGTAGTTTAGAGCAGCGGTCCCCAACCTTTTTGGCACCAGGGGGGTGGAGGGTGGGCGTAGAGAGGTGGAGGGGTGAGGAGGGATGGTTCAGGCAGTAACGTGAGCCATGGGGGGAACGGTTCAGGTGGCAAAGCCAGCGATGGTTCAGGCGGTGGGCAAAGGGGAGCGGCATTTGAAGCTTTGCTAGCTGGCCCGCCGCTCACCTTCTGCTGTGCAGCCCGGTTTCTAACAGCCACAGGCCGGTACTAGTCTGCAGCCGGGGGGTGGGGGTGGGGGTGGGTGGTGGGGGACCCCTGGTTTAGAGCTCAAAATCAGGAGGCTGACTACGGGGATTTGAATTCTAGCTCTTATATTTATTAGTTGGGTGACACTAGGCAGGTTGTTTTTCTCTGTGCCTCACTTTCACCCTCCATAAAAATGGGAAATTCCGATTACATATACTTCATAGAAATGTTCATACGGGTAATGTACTTGAAAGAGTTCCTGGGATACAGTAAGTTACCTAAGGGCAATTTTCTACCCTACAGTGAATGAAGAAAATGTTACTACAGGACTAGGGAGGCCACGTGACCCGTAAGTGTATCAGATACGCTCTGCTGCTTCAGGTTTGGCAGTGAAAAGACTTACTCTTTTGGTAAAACTCGTTGCTTCGCTCCACCGCACCGCGTCACCCACCTGGTTCGCCACCATTTAGCGGAAGGGGAGGTGCGGTCCCTAATTGCGACAAGAGTCCCCGGTCACCCACAGGTGGCACTGCTCGGGTTCTCATGGGATGGGGGTGTCCGTGACGTCGCGGGTCAGTTCTCTGGGGTGAGGGGTGAAGGAGGAGGCCCAGCACGGCGTCCAGGAACACCAGGGACGTTCCCGCGACTTGCCCGAAACTCCGACTGGGTCGGGGTAGCCGGGAGGCCCATCCAGGCCACTCGGGCCGCCACTCTCAGAACCGCAGTAAACCCGTGCGAACCTGTAGCCGCCGGCCTCGGTGTGTGGGGGCGGAGCCATCGGGGGCCTGTGAACTCTGGGCCGCGCGGGGCGGGACGAGTGGGGGCGGGGCCGGGACGCCAGGCTCGGGACTCCGCGGCGCCGGCCGGTTTCAGCGTCTCCCGGACTCGGCGCAGCCGGCGCGCTCCAGCCAGGTAAGGGCGCCGCGGGCCGGCGGGGCGGCCCCGGGACTGCGCCACTCCGGGAGGGAACGGGTGGGGACGAGGATGCGCGCGGCGAGAGGAGGCTTCCACAAGCCCAGAGACGGACCCTCGTGGAACCAGAAAGGATTTTCTCTCCTCCGCGCCGCCGTGAGTGAGGGTGCGCCACGCCAGGTGAGGACCTGTCCACTGCGGACCACGAAGAGACAGGTGCGCGTCCCGCCGTATCCGCGCCTTCCGGCGGCCGCCGCCGCCTCTCCGCCTCCCGGGCTCCGGCGCCGGCTTCTCCCGAGGAGCACCCGTCCCTTTTCCTCTTGGGCCCCTGGACGCGGGCCGTCCCGCAGCAAGTTAAGCGTTGGGCTCACTTCCCAGCTGCCCCGCGGGAAGTTGATTCCTCCTCTCTGCTTGGGCGGCGGCGCAGTCTTGATTGAAAGTTGGCAGCATCTACAGAGATTTTCCACAGTTGCACGTGTGTGAGCGTCTCGCCCCACCAGCCTCACATTTTTAGTCTAGGAAATTGTGTTTGAATCTTGATAACAGGGATTCGGTGAATACATGTGTTGGGAAAACTAGGGCCTTGCCTTGGGGGTGTGCGCTTTCCCTTGGATCCTAAATTTCCTTTTGATTTGATTTTTTTGTTTTGTTTTCATGGAAGAATAACACGTTGCTGTGTATCAGGTTCGGAAACAATCTCATCTATTGCCATTCTTTGGAAACAGGAAGATTTGATTCGAAGGGTAGATCTCAATGTTAAGTTGGAACAACAGGATGACTGGTGGCCAAGTGGGTTTGAAGCTTATCCAAAATAGTTAAGTGTTTTGAGCATATACCCTGTGTTTCTTCAGTGAGGGCCCATTTTTTCCTCTTAGGAAATTCTGAGAATTTACTTGCTTCTAGATGATTCTCCCCTGAAGAGCTGGAGAGGAGAAAACAGCCCCAACAAACCAGTGGGTTTCCCAAATAAGTTTAGGATTTAGCAGGTTGGTTTGTGATGCTGGTAGCTCAGCTGGCGAGAATCACATGTAGTATGGAGTGTCATGATTTACATGGAGAAAAGAAAAGTGTGTATAATATTCTTATTATGTATTTGAAAATATTTTTTTGGTTTAGGTACATTTTCATTGTTTAGGAAAAACTTATACTTTCCCAATACTCCAATTAATCTGATCCATATATTCTCTTGTCAGCTCTAGGCGCTTACTGCATTGTGTTTATGTTAATGATCTGGATTCTTCCTGGAGGTTGTGTACGTTTTGGCTTGTAGAACTGTATAGGGCAAGTGTTGCAAACACATGCGGATCAGTGCAGTGCTCCACCACACATGGGTCCTTGAACTAGAATTTTCACACCTTTACAGATAGGAAAAAATATAGAATATTAATATATGCTTTAGCACTGTCAACCTGTTTACCTACTTATTCTGTATGAAGATAGTCATCTTGGGACTTCCCTGGTGGTGCAGTGGTTAAGAATCCACCTGCCAATGCAGGGGACACGGGTTCGAGCCCTGGTCTGGGAGGATCCCACATGCTGCGGAGCAACCAAACCTGTGCGCCACAACTACTGAGCCTGTGCTCTAGAGCCCGTGAGCCACAACTACTGAGCCCACGTGCTGCATCTACTGAAGCCCGTGTGCCTAGAGCCCGTGCACCGCAACTAGAGAAGCCACCGCAATGAGAAGCCCGCGCACCGCAACAAAGAGTAGCCCCGCTCGCCGCAACTAGAGAAAGCCCGCGCGCAGCAACGAAGACCCAACACAGCCAAAAATAAATAAAAAATTAAAAAAAAATTCATCTTGTTTTCTCAGCAGCTGGTTACTCAAGGGCAGGGGCTGTGTTTTATCAAGTCAGAGTGAAGCTCAGAGAATGGCAACCTTTGCTCCCTAAGTTGACAGTCGACAGCATGGCTGCTGGGGTTGTGGGTAGTGTCTGGCCACTTTTTGCTTTTGGGGAAGAATTGCTGGTCTCTCTGCCTTCCTCTGTGTATGCAGAGTGCTGGCATCCTGGGCCTTGGGCCTCCAGGCACACCTCTGTCTACAGGTTCCTCCAGGTTGACCTGGTTGGTGCCTCCCTTCCCCAGCCCAGCTCTTCCAACTCCTTGGTTTTCACCCCACTCCACCCCTTCATGGGATCCCCCTCCTAGGGAGAATCATCTTATTGTTCAGGGCAGGGAGACTTGGTCCACAGAGTTGACAGGGTTGTTGATCCTCAGCCTGGTGCACAGATGCTCAGCTAAGTATCTGTTGATGACAGTGTCACTTGCTTCAGAGCCCTTCCTGTGCTCTCCTATTATCCAGTCTACACAGGCAAAGTGGAGTAACTGAAGTTGAACCCAGATCAACCGCTGTGGAGGCTAGCTGCCTTGGTTGTATTAGGGTCATAAATTGGGCATTGGAGTCTGTTAGAAAGGAGTGAAATTGGTCCATGGTCACTGCCAGTTCTAAAATTACCCTGTCCCAGGTGATTATGCTGTGAGAATAGCTTTATTAAAAAGATCCCCAGAAGAGAGAAGCTTAGTAGTTGGCTTCACCTCCAAACTTGCCTCCACCTGGGCTTGCCTTTGCATCTCTGCCCTAGCTCAACCTGTCCTTCCTTGGATTGGATTATAACTATTAACTTTCCCACTATATTTGACAGCTCAGAGCTCAGATGGTCACAGCCACATGGTGTAGATGTAGAAAATGACATTTTCCTTTCTTTTTATATTATTATTTATTTATTTTTGGTTGCATCGGGTCTTAGTTGTGGCATGCGGGATCCTCCTTGCGGCGTGTGGGCTTCTCTCTAGTTGTGCGCAAGCTCCAGGGCGCTTGGGCTCTGTAGTTGTGGCATGCGGGTTCCAGAGCACGTGGGCTGTGTAGCTTGCGGCACACGAGCTCAGTAGTTGTGGCATGTGGGCTTAGTTGTCCCGCGGCATGTGGGATCTTAGTTCCCTGACCAGGGATCGACCTCCAGTCCCCTGCATTGGAAGGTGGATTCTTTACCACTGGACCACCTCGGAAGTCCCTGACTTTTTTTTGTTTGTTTAGGGAAAACAAGGATGGAATTTTCCCAAATTGTTATTAAGGAAACAGAGCAAAAGCAAAAAAAAAAAAAAAAAAAAAAGGCATAGAAGTCAATATGATTTTTGTTTTGTTCTTTTCTTCTTTTTTCTTGTTTTAGTTTTAAACCTTTAATCCAAGTTGCGTTTTCCCTCTCCAGAACCAAACACTTGTGATTCTTCGAGTTGGTTATTTTGGTATTTATTGCTTGTAAGTGATACTCGTAATTTTTCAGTTGGAAGCATTATCTGTTGACTTCCTGCTGTGGAAGGTGATGACTTGGCTCTCTTTCTTCTTCTAGCCCCCAGCCTAACCACAGCTTCCCTATTTTCCCATCCTTGCAATAGTTAAACAGTAATTTTGGTTAGATTAACATTCATAGTCAAGCCAAGCACAACTTTTTCTTTTTCTCGGAGTCAGTAATTGCTTTGTTTGTTCACTGGCTTAGTTTTCTATGTACTCATCATTAATTCAACCCAAAACTTTTGACCAGTTTTCTAATTCTTACCTCAGATGAGTCAGGTATTCTGTCAATTCCGTTTTCCCCAAAGAAACTGTCCCTGAGCCTCCTGGCTTGCTCTAGTCTGGACTGGTTGCCCTCTACACATGGGGCACAGATGTCACCCTGAGGACCTCCCTTTGTCATCCTGGGGGGGGGATCCCCATCATTTCTCTCTGTATTGGATCTCCTGTTACCTGTAGTACATGCCTTTCTCTTTCTTTCTTGTAGACTCCTTTTTTTTTGGTATAGCCCCATTCTGAAGGAATTTTCTGGTAAAGGATGCACAGGATGTCTGCTTTCCTTCCTATTTATTTTATCTATTCATATTTTGTCTATTCATTTTTCTTTTTTAAAAAAATCATCCTTGTTTTTGTTTGTTTGTTTATTTATTGCTGCATCGGGTCTTAGTTGTGGCACATGGGATTTTTTGTTGCGGCACGCGGGTTTCTCTCTAGTTGTGGAGGTTAGGCTTCTCTAGTTGTGATGCGTGGGCTCCAGAGTGTGTAGGCTCTGTAGTTTGCAGCACGTGGGCTCTCTAGCTGTGTCTTGTGGGCTTAGTTACCCTGTGGCATGTGGGACCTTAGTTCTCCGACCAAGGATCAAAACTGCGTCCTCTGAATTGGAAGACGGATTCTTAACCACTGGACCACCAGGGAAGTCCCTCATTTTTCAGTAAGTGCCTGAAAATATCTTTTTTCCACAACAATTGATAGTTTGTCTGAGTGTAGACTTCCAGGATGGAAATTTTGAAGGCATTGTTCCATCACCTCCTAGCTTGTGGTGTTGCTGTTGAGAAATTCAGAATTGTTCTGATTGCCTGTAACCTGTCTACAGGTTACAAACCTGCTGTGTTCTTTGTGGAAGTTTGTAGAATTTTCTCTTGGCCTCCACAATCTTGGAGTTTTCATGATGTGTGCTGTGGTATGGATCTCTTTTCATCCATTGTGCTGGGTTCTTTCAATCCAGAAATCTACATCTTTCAGTTTGGGAAATTTTCTTGAGTTATCTCATTGATAATTTCCTCCTCTCTATTTTGTGATGTCTCTTTCAGAAACTTATTGTTCAGATTCTAGATATTTTGGGCTGGATACTAGATATTTTCTTACCTGGAAAGTTTTCTCCTTCCTGAATAGACTCAGTTTCCCCAAGTTGCTATTGTCTGTTTATTTGTTTAGGTCTCTACATTTCATGTTAGAGGCTTTCCTTGTATTTCTGATACCCTAGGCTGTCTACTCACATCTGAGTGGGGGATTAAAAAGCTTGTTGGCTGGGAACTTAACTGTTGGGTGATTTGGCTGAGTCTTTTATTTGGGGAAATTTTGATGTTAGTACCTCTTGGGCTGGTGAGAGTCCTCAGAAAAAGCTCTTCCAGTCTTTTTCCTGCGCGGTGGGAAGAGTCTGGCTGCCAGGGATCTGGGAACGAGGTGGAGAAGAAGGCTGAGTGTCTCAGCATCTGCATGTTATATAACCTCTCCGCAGTATTTCCAGTAAAACACCTGAGCTGTGCCTGACATACTCCAATCCAGAGACTTTCTCTTTTTCACCTTCTCTGGGGTAGTTATATGTTCATGTAATTCCTCTCGGGGAGGGGATAGGGAAGAAACTCCAGGTGTTTTTGCTGGGGTAGAGAAGGGGCCATCACCTAACTGCTCAGAGTGGCTGGAGGGACCTGGGAGATCCAGGTGCTTTCCAAGGAGGCTTTCCATTTTTATTTTATTTTAGATCAGCCCCCGTCCCCCCACTCCCCACAAAGGGTCCAATTGCCTTTAATTATTTAGCATTTTGAGATTCCATGGTATAAATCAGGTTGTTTCTTGGCTTCCCCTCACCCCACCTAAATGTTTTTACTGTTGTCTCTTCTTTCATTCTCCCCATCCTTGTGGGTTTATCCCTTTACTGTCATTTTATTGGGCTTTCAGGAGGGAGAGAAAGTAGAGAATTTTGTTTCATTTTGTTCATTACTACTCCTTAGTGCCTGGAGTGTAGCTTTCTTTTATTTATTTATTTATTTTTTTGGGTACGCGGGCCTCTCACTGTTGTGGCCTCTCCCGTTGCGGAGCACAGGCTCCGGACGCACAGGCCCAGCAGCCATGGCTCACGGGCCCAGCCGCTCCGCGGCATGTGGGATCCTCCCAGACCGGGGCACGAACCCGCGTCTCCTGCATCGGCAGGCGGACTCCCAACCACTGCACCACCAGGGAAGAAGCCCTGATTGTCTTGATTTTTATGGCAAAGAAGAGTGGGTTTGGAAGAGGGAGGGAGGTGTGTGCGGATTAGTTTTCTAGTCTGCTAAGTGTTACGTTTCTAAAAGAAGAAGATGTCTTTGGATTTCAGCAATATTAGGTATATTTTTCCTTTCGTAACTACATGCCATTTATTTTTTAAGGTTGAGAGCTTTGGAAATGCTTAGCTATAGAGTATAAAAATGAAAGACTTTAAATTGTCATATACTACATGAAATGCTTATAAAGTAGAACTCCTCCTCAAATATCCTACTCCCTCTACCTTTAATTTTTTTGAAGTTCTAGCCTGATTTAACGGAGAAAACTTTTCATGTCTTCTCTTTATCCTGAAAAGAGTTCCAGCAGTGTCTTTCTGTTAGGTATTTCCTTAGAAACTCTGATGTCCTCATGTATCTCCCAGTATTAGGTTTCAACCACAACTTGTGAGAGCTCCACATGACTACCCCCAAAAATAAATCGTGGGTTTTTTTCCCTGCAAAGTAGTGATTTCAAAGTTTATTTTTCTGCAAATATAATTTAAGCATGCAGTAAAGTTAGTTTTTACCATTGGGGTTATTTTTGTTTCACAGAAGGCAGTTGGCTTTCTTTTTTGTTTTCCTGCTTTGAGTGCTAAAAATGCTTGATCCTTTAACCATGTAGAGAAACAGAAATACAATTTAACTGAGTTATGAATGCTGTTATATATGTAAATTTATGAATGCTTTTTACTTTTCTTCTTTTTTAAGTATTGTCAACTTATTTGCCACATATTTAAACCAGTTATAGAAGCACTGCATTAAAGAATTCTTGTTCATAGGTTCTGGAATCATAGCTGAAGGTTTTTGGGGCTCAGAGGTGGTGATGCAACCCCCTTTCCTCCCCCAGACAAAGGATAGAACTCTGCCTGCCACTGCGATTCCCCAGCTCTCAGTGTGCTCTTTGGACTCTCCCTGCCATCATTAAAAAAAAAAAAAAGTCATTTTATAGAAATTTATTCATTGTTAAAAAATTGAAACAATATTGAAGCTTATAAAAAAGAGATTAAAAATGACCCCAAAACTATTCCAGAGAGACTCTTGGTGAACCCCCTCTCCATCATCTTTATCATCATTTGACTTTCTACAAATCTTTAGCACCTTTCTAGAAGATAATTAACCTAAGGAGCATTGTGTGCAACCGTTTATGTAACTCCAAATTCTATAATCTTTATATAAATATGTATATGTATATATGTATATATATACACATATTACACATACACACACACATATATACACACACACACTTTTTGAGGTTATAATTAGCTCAGGCATAATGTTCTTTAGTAACAATATTCCAAATAGACATTTTCTTATAAGAAAAATTGCCATGTTTAATAGCTTCGTGACAGTCTTTCATGTTTATATACAATGGTATTTTGAACCACTCCCCAGTTGTTGGACATATGTTTTTTTGTTTGTTTTTAAGTAAGTAGTGTTGCTATATGTTTTTCCCTTTTGGGGATTGTTTCCTTGGGAAATATTTTTCAAAATACCACTCTGGGATTAAAGGATTTCTTGTTTCTGTTAATCAATGTCAGAAGGACACAAAATAATAATTTGAAAAAACTCACTGGCTATATAAAGTTATATAAAGTTTCCATTACCTCTTTTTTGACCTTTTGGATCTACAGTATCTCCTTTGTGTGAAGACATAAGGTTTATTGGGAGTTACTGAGGCCATGCCGTGTATCTGACCAGTTGTAGGTTAGATAATAAAGCCCGAGTAACCTGACTGATTCATTTGCAGAGGCTGTGTTCTTTTGATAAATGTCTATAGCCTCATTTTATTTTGTTGGATGTGTGATAGGAAAAGTTTCCAGGGATCAGTAACAAAATGTGGAGAAATTGTTATGGTATCTGTGAAACTACATTTGTCCTTAGTACCTGGTCTAGAGTTCATGACCCTTTCTGTAAGCGGGGGAAGGCATTATATGTTCAGTAGGGAATTACAGCTCTCCCACCATTTCCCCATTCCTGGACTGCATGAGGAAGTAGGAGGGGCAGGGCAACCAGTAACTGGAGAGAATTTTGCAATAATATAGTAGTTCTTGATAAAGAACTAGAGCAGAGTGAAATTCCTATTCAGGTTTTTCCCCTGACATCTTTCTGACTAATGTTTAAAGCCTGGGCTAGATTTTTAAGTTAGCTATTAAATGGTATTGTGTTCCCATACCTTAGGTTTTCCATCTATTAAACAAAGCATAATGACACACCTAATTAACAGTCCACTTCAGAACGATTCATGGCCTAATGCTTGTAAAGGACTTTGAGCTTTTCCTAGAGTGTTTTATATACATTCATGAGTAATGAGATGGCTTGCTCTATTTAGCAAAGGGCATCTATATTATGCCCATTTTATAGATGAGAAAAGTGAGCCTCACAGAGGATAATGGCTTCTTGAGAATCAGATGGTAGATTTAATGTAATGTCTGTGGAATTTTTCTTGGACTTTGTGGAACAAGTGGAATCTAAAATAAATTCTGCACAAGTGTATTTGTTGGGAAAGTGGATTTTACAGTTTTTAAACAGATAAAACCTTTTGGGGGGATAGGTTACTCCTTTGTAAGGAGGAATCATGTTTGACAAATTCACTAGAGTTCTTGAAGAACTTTAAATGATTTTGGAAGTTAGGGATAAACTGTGATTTTCCAAGTGTTTTTGAAAAGACTCCACACAAAAGCTATTAAATAAATTGAGTCAGTGGGAGGTTGGGAGAAATGTTTTTAAAAGTCAGGAATAGGGGCTTCCCTGGTGGCGCAGTGGTTGAGAGTCCGCCTGCTGATGCAGGGGACACGGGTTTGTGCCCCGGTCCAGGAAGATCCCACATGCCGCGGAGCGGCTAGGCGCGTGAGCCGTGGCTGCTGGGCCTGCGCGTCCGGAGCCTGTGCTCCGCAACAGGAGAGGCCACAACAGTGAGAGGCCCGCATACCGCCAAAAAAAAAAAAAAAAAAAAAAAGTCAGGAATATGGAGGGGACTGGAAGACAGAACAAAGGTTAAGCATAGATGGACATTTCTCAGGTTACAAACGTGAGTAAACTATTTATTACTATTTTTAAAATAAAACATGTAGAAGAGGGAGTACACAGTGTAAACTCCAAGTTTACAGTCAACAGGAACCTTTTGGGACATTAAAAAGCCAAATTGCTGGTCTCAAGTTTATGCAAAATGGCAGGGAAGAGGTAAAGAATGCATTTAGGTAAAATGAGTCCATCTGTACATGCAGATGGACGTTCTGGTTTTTACTCAAGAAAGAGATTCAGATATTACTGTAAACTCTTAACTGAAGACATTGATTCAGTGTAGGATTTGGAACGAAAAAGCTAGTTAAATCTTAGCTGTTGTTACACACGATTCAGAAATACCACCTTACCCATTTTCATAATCCTTCAGCATCTAAGATAGTTTCATCAATGTACCTTAAAAACATAATGCACTTAGAAAAAAGCCAACATATTAATCAAAGCATAGAGGATTGAGTAAAGTAGACTCCTGTCCAACTCTTTGGTCTAGAAAGATAAATGCTGAGGAGACATGTGGACAGGGTGTGCCCTCTTATACCATGGCAACCTGAGCATGGTACAGGGAGACCATTCATTTGCACCTTCTTTATTCCCAAATAATGCCCCAGTGGCCCCCAATAGTTAGTTGAGCACATAAATGTGCTAGGCTCCATGCTAAACCCTTTACATTGGATTATCTCGTTTAATCCTCCCAACAACCCTATAAAGTAGGCAAAATTATTTTAAGCATTTTACAGATGAGGAGCCTGAAGCCCAGGGATTCAGGGGAATTTGGTTAGATGGTGGAGGTAGAGTTCAGAACAATACAGTCCGACTCCAGAGTGTACTCTGATAGCTCTCCTGAGCTATCCACACTGAACTACCCTCTTCCCCTCTCCTTCTGTTATTTTCCTTCCTGGTCAACAGAGTTGGACAACCTAGAAGAAAAATAAAGGTCTGCTTCAAACAAAACCAAAAACAACCAGTTCTTCTGGGTATCATTCCATGCTTCATAGTACTATAGATCCTAAGGTTTCTTTAGAGCAGCACTGGTGAATAGAAATATTCTGTGAGCCAGACATACAATTTAAAAGTTTCTAGTTGCCACATTAAAAAAAAGCAAAACGCAACAAGTGAAATTAATCGTAATAGTATTTTTTTGTGTAGCCCAACATTTTTTTTGCGGTACGCGGGCCTCTCACTGTTGTGGCCTCTCCCGTTGCGGAGCACAGGCTCCGGATGCGCAGGCTCAGCGGCCATGGCTCACGGGCGCAGCCGCTCCGCGGCATGTGGGATCTTCCCGGACTGGGGCACGAACCCGTGTCCCCTGCACCGGCAGGCGGACTCTCAACCACTGCACCACCAGGGAAGCCCTGTAGCCCAATATTTTAAAAATATTATAATTTCACCATGTAATCATGTAAAAATTATTAATGAGATACCAGAAACAACTCAGGAGCTTGATATGCGCAATACAATATAGTACAATACAATGCAATTCAATAGAATATCTTATGCACTGCAGTGGATAAAGTAAAATGTAGTCCAACCAAACAAAGTTAATGGAAACATATTTACACCACTTCAGTTTTAAATTTTAAATTGAAATTAATTAAAATGAAATAAAATAAAAAAAAATAGTCCTCAGTTTTACTAGCCACATATCAAATGCTTAATAGCTATTTGTGGAGAGTGGCTACCATATTGAATGGAGCAGCTCCATAGCAAAAGTTATTCTCTGTCTCCAAAGGCCTGGGGACTCGCAGATTCTCCATCCCCACCCTATCCCTTGACCCCTCTCAGCCCCCATGTCATATTCTCTGCCTACCATGTACAGTTGTGCAGGTTATACACTGCAAAACTCTGGGATATGTCATTTACATGGAAGATCTAGTAGATTTGTTTACTGTGAGTTTTTTGGAAGATGGAAGTAAACTTTCTAAAGGAAGAGACACTTTTTCCTAGTTCATGCAAAGGCATTTTTTTTTGAGGAGGGGAGGCTGTGACTGTAGTCCTTTTATACCTTCCAAGCATTCCAGCAGTTGGCCCCAGGCATCATTCTTATGTATGCTCAGCACTTTTCCAGTGCCCACAGCCTATGGCTGAAAGTAACGAAGCAGCTTCAGTCAACTTCTCCTCCCCGCAAAATAATGTCATGAAGCCATAGTCATTTTTCATGGTAGGTTACCTTGGAGCCATGTGTCTTATTCATAATTGTATCCTCAGTGCCTGGCACATAATAGGTGCTCAACACATTTATTGATTTTAATTGTCATCTTAGAGTTCATTCAGGGACCCTGTATTGTATCCTGAGTTGCCCTTAATGAATCTTGACCCAGGGATGATTTATCCAAGTGCTGACTTGGCTCTCTCTTTCACCGAGTCACAGCTCACTCTTCAAGCTCACCCTTGTTCTAAATAATAATTGTCATGATTGTTATTATTACTAATAATAGCTACCATTTACTGATCACTTTATGTCAAGCATTGTGCTTAGCAGTTTATGTGCATTATATCATTTAATCTTTCCAAACAGCTCTAGAAGGTAGGTACTATTCTATTTTATAAGGAGGAAACTGAGGTGCTGAGAAATTAAGTAATTTACCGGAGGTCACCCAGCTAGTAAGTGTCAAAGCTAAAGTTTAAAACCAGTTCTGTCTGACTTCAAAGCCCTTCTGTGCTTAAGCAGCAAGACTGGGCTTCTTTTTTGGTATCTGGTGCCTGACTGACAAGTGACCACACTGTCTATAGTAGACTTATTATTTGTTTGCCCAGACTTCCTTCCTCTGGGGAACATCTCTGTCCACAATCCATGTGGTTTGGGTGGGGTTGACACCAATGCCAGGGATGGTCATGTGACTCAGCTTTGGCCAATCTGAGAAGCCTTGTCCATCTGACCAAGTGATTGGTTCAGGGGTGAGCACATGACCCAGGCTTACTCAGTCAGGCTCCTTTTCTGCTCCAGTTTAGGAGAGGAGTCATTCTTTTCCTCTGGGAGTTTTTGGCTGCTGGAGTGATATAGCATAGAGCTCCTGGTGGCTATCTTTCCACTACATGGAGGAAGTTATGTGAAATAGGACAGAATGAATGAGGCTGGCATGCAGTGAGAAGTAGCACTGAGTGGTGGTGAGAGCACAGACAGCATCATTTGAACCCCAGGATTCAGATGTTTCTGAAGCTTCCGGGACTTCTTGGTTATGTGAGTTAATACATTCCTTTTGCTGCTGTTGTGTGCCTAAATCTAGTTATTTGCAATTGAAAACCCTGCCTAATAGACAGACTTTTCAGAAGATATTTTTGTCTTGCATTCCTCATTGCCATTCTCTGTCTACACTTTGGATGAGCTCACTACATCTTGGGCCTTGGTGCCTACTGTTGTCTGCCCCGTGCCTGGAGATCTTTGATCCCTGTAAACTCTGTACATGTTCAGCTTGCTTCTTCCCTTTCTGGTCTGTGAGCCCTGTCCTAGTGAAGGGAGATACCCCACCCAACCGAATCCCTCCCTGATACTCTCCCCAACCCGCTACCCCCATGGCACAGCCAACCCACAGGGATAAGGACTGTGCCATGAGTGGAACACTAGGGAAATCTGTTCTTTGCAGACATTAGAAAAATTACTCATCAATGTACTTTTGAATGTTGATCAAAGACTGTTGACTTCTTAACTCATCTGGCCCCTGACACTGTCTGGGATCTCAGCCAGTTTAGGCTAAGGCATTGCCTCTTATCCCCAGTTTCCTTGGCTCCCAGCCTTTCTGATCAGCTGTCTACTTATGTACACTCAACTGCCCTGTGATTCTGAGCTTCCATCCTTCTACTGGCTTCCTTCCCAAATCTTTCCGGTGGCCCTCTGAGGGCATTGTTCCATTGTGAATCAACATTCCCACACCCCAGCCATCTCACAGTGAAAACACTCCCGTTTCTGCAGCTCTCTCTGCTGTAGCCTTCTCGTGGCTTCCCTTTGCTGCTTCCAGGTCTTACCAAAACCCTTTCTCCTTTAGCGTTCAAGCCACTCATGCAAATACCCTTCTGGTTTCTCCTTTTGTCACCAACCTCTTGGTCATTCTGCTTGATAGACTCACCTGGTTCATGGTCTTCTCTTCCAGCTCTGCCATCTCTGCATTCATATGTACAACTAACTTCCTGTGTCTGTGGTAAGTTGTGCAGTAGCCTTGAGGTAGTTCAAAGGAGTAGCTAATTGTGGCCAGAGTGGGATATAAGGGAGACTTCATAAAAGAGATTACCTATGATCAGGACCTTAGAAAATGAGTAGGATTTCAACAGGTGCTCTTCTAGACAGAGAGAACAACTCAGACAAAGGCATGGGGATGTGAAAACGTTTAGTTGCTTGAGCTCTTAGAAATAAATGGTAGGATGGGAAGAGGGAACCCAGATGGGATTTGACATGATTATATGTACTTAAGATTAAGGAATAACCCTAAGGAGGATCCAGTGTGGAGACTGCAAGCGAAGGACCAGCCTTTATTATTTTTTATTTATAATTTTTTTAAAAATTAATTATTTTATTTTTGGCTGTGCTGAGTCTTTGTTGCTGCACGCGGGCTTTCTCTAGTTGCAGCGAGTGGGGGTTACTCTTCATTGTGGTGCGTGGGCTTCTAATTGCAGTGGCTTCTCTTGTTGCGGAGCACGGGCTCTAGGCGCGTGGGCTCAGTAGTTGTGGCATGCAGGCTTCAGTAGTCATGGCTCACAGACTCTAGAGCGCAGGCTCAGTAGTTGTAGCACACAGGCTTAGTTGCTCCGCGGCATGTGGGATCTTCCCGGACCAGGGCTCAAACCTGTGTCCCCTGCATTGGCAGACGGATTCTTAACCACCACGCCACTAGGGAGGTCCCCACCAGCCTTTATTATTATTACTTATTTACTTACTTACTTACTTACTTATTCATTTATTTATTTATTTATTTATTTATTTATTTATTTATTTATTTATTTATTTATTTATTTATTTTTGCGGTACGCGGGCCTCTCACTGTTGCGGCCTCTCCCGTTGCGGAGCACAGGCTCCGGACGCGCAGGCTCAGCGGCCGTGGCTCACGGGCCTAGCCGCTCCGCGGCATGTGGGATCTTCCCGGATGGGGGCACGAACCCGTGTCCCCTGCATCAGCAGGCAGACTCTCAACCACTGCGCCACCAGGGAAGCCCCAGCCTTTATTATTAAAGGGAGGAGTACTTTGAAGTTTTCAGACATAGGATGATGTTGTAAGTTACAAGACTGAAACTCTGTCGGGTTGATTATAAAAAGAAGAGGAGTAATTAAAGCAATTGAAGGAAGTCCATAATAAGACTGAGGATGAAAAGAGAAGGGATAGTGGAAGGAAAGGTGGGAGGATTTGCAGAGCAGACTGGTTATGAGGGTGCAGGGAGCAGGGCAGAGAAACGAGGCAGAACGTCTGCTGCTTAGGAGATGGGAGACGTTGAGGCCCTGCCTGGTGACAGGTGATTTGAAAGTGTAGGATGCTGGGGGAAAACAGCTGCATACTAGATGTGAATCAAAGTAGTTGGCCTTTCAATTACCTTATGTATAAAGAGTAAGATGTTTATTTCATGATGGTAAAAATGACTTAAATTATGTAAGCTTGGGAATTCCCTGGTGGTCCAGTGGTTAGGATTCTGCACTTTCACTGCCAAGGGCCCAGGTTCAGTCCCTGGTTGGGGAACTAAGGTCCTGCAAGCCATGGCTAAAAAAAGTATAAATAAATAAGCTAAAGATGTTTCTCAAACTGTTCTATAGAACACTACAACTCTGGGAGATGTTAATGAGGTTAATCAGGTTCAAGGGAAGTAGAATGAATTCTATGATCAAATAAGGGTGGGAAATACTGCATTCTGTATGATTCACAGAGCCTATTCACGTATTGAAGGTTTTGAGAAATGCGCACAAGGAACCAGTTTGACATTGTTTAACCCAGATTTTCCCAAATATATTTGTTTATTCAGCAAGCATGAAGTAAACACAGACTATGATAGTATAATTTGGCCACTGGTCCTGCAGTAGAGAATAAAATCAGCCCATGTCCCTGCCCTTGTGAGATTACAGTCTGGTGTAATCTAACAGGTTTCGAGGGTTCTGGAACAGCTTGGGAAGCTTTGAGGTAAGGCGTTTAGATATTCTTGTTTGTGGTCTGCAGTGGAGCAGAGCAGATTATCTGCCAGCCTGTCTCTCTGCATCCCTGTCTCTGCATTACACCAGTACCTCCACTTCTTCTCAGAATGTTTCCTGCACCTTCTGCTTTGGGGATGGACAGAGCTGATGACAAGATAACTTTCAGGTCTGGGAAGTTGGTGACTTGCCCAAGGTCACCCAGCTAGTTAGTGGCAGAACCGGAGCCAGAACCCAGCTCTTCGGATTCTGGGTCCTGCGCTCATTCCATTCTTGGTGAGAAGGGACAATTTGGAATGCCTGAAAACGGAAGCAAAATTAGGTAGACTAACAGGTTGAGTGAGATACTATGGATTATGCCAGTTTCATCAATAATAGCGGGGCTGATTTAGATATCACCACCACCACCACCATCATTGCCATCACTAATGTTGAGTAATTACTGGGACTCATGTACTGTGCTAAGCACTTTATATATATTTAATTTCCACAACAACTCTGTGAAGCAGTAATTATTACCCCATTTTACAGATGAGGAAACAAGCTCAGAGAGGTGAGTGGTGTATCCATGTTTACTTTTTTTTTTACTTATTTTTTTCTTTGCTTCTAAAATTTCCTCTCAGAATCAGTCTGTCTTTTTTCTCTTGCCATTTCAGCTTGCCTGGCTCTTTCTCTTTGTAAAAAGCTGATCTCAGGGACTTCCCTGGTGGCGCAGTGGTTAAGGCTTCACGCTCCCAATGCAGGGGGCCCGGATTTGATCCCTGGTCAGGGAGCTAGATCCCACATGCATGCCGCAACTAAGAGTTCCCATGCCACAACTAAGGAGCCTGCAGGCTGCAACTAAGGAGCCCACCAGCCGCAACTAAGGAGCACACATGCCGCAACCAAGACCCGGCGCAACAAAATAAATAAAACAAATATGAAAAAAATACCCCTCTGATCTCAGAAAGGATCGGATCTTTTATTTATTCCATGTCAGGTAGCATTCTTCAAGTATTTAGTGAGTACTTACTATGTGAAGGAACTATTTTAGGAGCTGAGGATCCAGTGGTGAATACACAGACTAGGTTCCTGCTCGTGTGGAACTCACAATCAGTGGGGAGATCACACAATTAAAAACAATCGATAGAAGTGTCACATAGTGATAAATATCATGCAGAAAATTAAAATCCCTGTTTTAATTTAACCAGAGTGACTGGTTATCTCTTTTAGATTGTGTGGTCAAGGGAAGACCTTTTTGCGAAAGTGACATTTAGGCTGAAATATGAGTTTTAAGAAGTTATTGGTTAGAGAGTGAGCAAGAGGGAACAGGTGGAGTGATTTTCTAGGTAGAGGGAACATGATTTGCAAAGGCCTCCCCATGCTGTGAGTTTGCTGTGTGTGAAGGACAGGAAGAAGGCTGGTGTGGATGCATAGTGGGTCAGGGAGGGAGTGGTACTAGATGAGGCTGGACAAGTAGGTGATGTACTAAGTTAAGAGATGTTTAGTCTGAGTGCAGGGAGTCCATTAGGGGGTTCAAGTAGGACTGAGGACATAAGCTGATTTATGTTTTTAAAAGTTTGTGTTGACTGATGAATGGAGAAAGGATTGTAAGAAGATAAGGAAGGAAATAGTGAGACCTCGTAGGAGGATGCTACAGTAGTCCTGACAAGGGATGATGGTGGCTGTATCAGTTATTGCCACAGTAATGCCATGCAACAAACATCCCCATAAACTTAGTGGCATAGAGGAATAAGGATTTATTTTTGCTCGAGTCAGTGGGATGGTTGGGTAGTTCTGCCGTTCTGGGCCAGGCTCAGCTGATCTTGACTGAGTCTCCCCCTGTCTATGATCAGCTGTCGGTCAGGTAGGTAGCTCTGCCATATTGCCTGGTTTTCCTGATGTGTTTGGCAGGGCCAGCTGGCTGTCAGCCATCTAGGATGGCCTCGGCTGAGATGGCTGGGACAACTTTGCTCTCCTCTGTGTGTTTATGTTCATCCCTCTAGTAGGCTAGCCTGGGCTTATTCTCAGGCTGGCCCAGTCATAGTCTCATGGTGATCACAAAGAAGCAAAAAGGAAGTAGAAATGAGTAAGCAGCTTTTTAATCCTTAGCTTGTGTCAAATTTGCTACTGTCCCATTGGTCAAGGCAAGTTGCAAGAGTACATCCACAGTTAGTATAGGAGGGCATTGTCAAAGAGCAAGGATACAGAGAGGTGTGAAAAAATGCAGAGAGGCATGAAAAATCAGGGCCATTAGTGCAATCAATCTACTGCATTAATGGGAGAAAAGCGAAGTAGAGACTTGAATATTCAAGTTTAGAATATTTTGGAGGTACAGTCTGAAGACCATGCTGATAGATTAGAATTGAGGTATGAGAGAGAGGAATGAATCAAAGATAACTCTTAGAATTTTGGCTGGGCAGCTGGGCAGCTGGTGAGGCCATTTACTCAGATAGCAAAGACTAGGTAAAGAACAAATTTTAGAGGACTATCTAGCACTCTGTTTTAGCCATGTTATGTTTGAGATACTTGTTAGATAGTCAAAGATGTCAGGTTTGCAGCTGAATATATAAATCTGAGGTTCTTGGGGACAGGGCTAAAGATGTAGCTTTCAGGGTTATCAACCTATAGATGGTATTTCAAGCCATCCAGCTGGATGAGGCAGCCTCTGAGGAGGAGGTATAGATGAAGAAGCAAAGCAAGCCCAGGATAGAGCCCTGGTGCGCACCGGTGTTTAGAAGTAAAGCAGGAAAATAGAAGCCAGCAAAGGAGACCGAGAAGGTGCAGACTCTAAGATTGGAGAAGAATCCGGGAAACTCTGGTGTCCCAGAGAACCAAGAGAATCTAAGCATTTCAAGGAGAGAATGGTCAGCTGTGTTTAACACTGTTGGGAGAGACAAGAACTGGGAAGTGACCGTTGGGTCTGGCAACAAGGCTGTTCTTGGTGACTTTGAGAAATGCAGTCTTAGTAGAATGATGGAGACAGAAGCCCAACTGGAGCAGTTTGAGGAAAGCACATGAATTGAGAAGCAGGGACAGCAACTCTAATCCTGTCTTTCAAGAGCTTTTGCTGTAAAGGGACTCAGAAGTGATATGGCAGCTGGAGGTGAACGTGGGTCATGGCAAAGATTTATGTTTGGGAACGTAAGTGATGCTGCTGTACCAAAGGGGATGATCTAGTAGAGAAGGAACAGGTGCACCGAAGAGGGGGAAACTGTAGGCCAGAAATGTTTGAAATGGCAAGAGAGGATGGGATTGAGAATTTAGAGTAAACTTAGTGTGTACTTGGGTGCTGTGTTTTATTTCTCATTTTGGAATGAAGAGGTATATTTACCACTGGAACAGTTTCAGCCATCTCCAGGGTAGGGAAGAATATGAGTTCTGTTGTGACACTGGGCAGACTGAATGCCTCTGTATTGGGCTCATTCAACTTCTGTTGTAGAGGAGAGACCTCTTTGGAACTACTCTGTCTCTGTTGGTGGTGTTCAGTTTTTCTTAAAATGATAGAAAAGCTGATAAATTCAGTTTCTTAGATTTTGACATGGGTAGCAAGTTTGGCAGGTCCTGGGCAGAGCTAAGAAGGGAATGTGAATGAACGTGCCACTTCCTCATCCAGGTTCCTATACCAGTATGACTTGATGTTTTGATCAATTCAGTAGATCCTAGATCAGGCACGTGTTCTGGAATTCCAGCTGAGAGGTAGAAGTTTTGCCCTTTATGCTTTTTAAGCCACTGTTACTTCAATTGGAAAGTATAATGTAAAGCAACTAGATTTAATAAATGGTAATTTTAAATGTATTTTGTTTAAGTTTAAGTGTGCATTTGGTGGTATTGAAGCAACTGTTTTCATCGGCCTTCCTGGGGTCTGTGCTTTGTGTGTGGTGGGTGAGGATGGCGGTGTGAAGAAACGCAGTACCCTGTCTTAGAGTGTCTTTACAGCCTTGGAAGATTTTTTGTCCACTTGCTTTGAATCTGCTTTGCTATTTCACTCGTTTAAATTATTGGTGTCTACTCATCCAATTCATATTGTGAATTGAGAGCCACATCTGTCGCCACTCTGCCTTTTACAGCTTTCTGATTTGGTGGAAATAATACTGAAAAGGACATCTGCTAGGGTCTTAGTAATTCTTATATATAGCAGTCTGAGGACTGTTAGTTCAAAGTTAGCAGAACTATCATGAAGTCAAGAAGCAAGACGTAAATCAGATGAAGTCAGAATCTCAAAATTTAAATGTTTCTAATGTGAAGCTGTAGATCTTTGGAACTGTTGCTGTTTTTTGTTACATTAGGTCTTTCAGGAGGGTATATCTGAAAATACTTGGCCTGTCAGAAAGGCGGTACCTATTAGCCTTCAAACATTTTTACAACAAATATATTGATTATTTTATCATTAATGTAATATTTACATTTCTGTCACATGTTGGAGAGTAAGTCTTAAACTGAATTTCATTCAACTTTTGTTGAAAATGAACTTAAGATCGTGTTTAACACTCTTTGCCGCATCTACTGTGAGAATGAAGACCATTCTCAGCCATCAGACTGTTGACATTCCATGAAATGTCATTACTTTGAAGGGATGCACAGTTATTGTGAAGGGCCCTAGAGGCACCCTGTGGAGGGACTTCAATCACATTAGTGTAGAACTCAGTCTCCTTGGAAAGAAAAAGAAGAGGCTCCAGGTTGACAAATGGTGGGGAAATAGAATGGAACTGGCGACTGTTCGCATGACGTGTAATCACGTACAGAACATGATCAACGGTGTTACACTGGGCTTCTGTTAGTGGATGAGGTCTGTGCTTCCTCACTTCCCCATCAATGTTGTTATTCAGGAGAATGTTTCTCTTGTTGAAATCCAAAATTTTTTGGGTGAAAAATACATCTGCGGGGTTTGGATGAGGCCCGGCATTGCTTACTCAGTATCTCAAGCCCAGAAAGATGAGTTGATTACTGAAGGAAACGACATTGAACTTGTGTCAAATTCACCTGCTTTGATTCAGCAAGCCGCAACAGTTAAAAACAAGAATATCAGAAAAAATTTGGATGGTATCTATGTTTCTGAAAAAGGAACAGTCCAGCAGGCTGATGAATAAGATCTGAGTGGTCAGGCTATAGAAACAGCAAGATGCCAAATGATTTTCGGACTCGTTTGTGATATATATATATATATATATATATATATATATTTTTTTTTTTTTTCCTGCGGTACACGGGCCTCTCACTGCTGTGGCCCCTCCCACTGCGGAGCACAGGCTCTGGATGTGCAGGCTCAACGGCCATGGCTCACGGGCCCAGCTGCTCCGCGGCATGTGGGATCCTCCTGGACTGGGGCACGAACCCGTGTCCCCTGCATCGGCAGGAGGACTCTCAACCACTGCGCCACCAGGGAAGCCCCTCGTTTGTGATATTTTAAAGATGCAATAAAAGCTCTTTTGATTTGGGGAAAAAAAAAAAAAAGAAGATAGTGTTTAACAGATGTAGCTCAAGGATCAATTCTATTTACCTAATTCTGTACTGTACTTTTGTTTCTTGAGTTAACAAGAAAACCTGTCTAGCTCAGCCCAGAGAGAAATGCTTTTATCAGGCTTTATTTACTAAGCTGTTATCAAGTGTTTATAAGAAATAGCCAGGTGAGGAATGTTTTTATAATTTTTGCCCAAATTTCTGTTGAAGATGTATCATGTAACATCTTTCATTGTCCTTTATAATCCTATAAACTAGTTTGTCCTTAGAATTTAATGACAGGGAAAGTTTTTCTTTTGATCAACTGCTGTGTATCTTATAAAAAATTATTATTCTGTGAAGCATTATGTAATCCTTCGTTCCCTGGATTTTGAGAAGCTCCAAATTTAATGCTCTGATTATCAGTGTGTAGTAGCCTTGTAGCATCTGTGCGTTCAACTTACGGGAATTAAACTCTATGAGTTAACAAAGAAAAGAGAGAAAGAAGCAACATTTTTTTAAAAGCTTGGACCACTTTTTAAAAATTTAATTATTGTTTTATTTTGGAGTATAGTTGATTTACAATGTTGTGCTAGTTTCAGGTGTACAGCAGAGTGATTCAGTTATGTATATACATATATCCATTCTTTTCATATTCTTTTCCCAGATAGGTTATTACAGAATATTGAGTAGACTTCCCTGTGCTATACAGTAGGTCCTTGTTGATTATGTTTTATATATAGTAGTGTGTATATGTTAATCCCAACCTCCTAATTTATCCACCCCCCCACCTTTCCCTTGGTAACTATAAGTTTTTTTGTTTTTTTTTTTGCGATACGCGGGCCTCTCGCTGTTGTGGCCTCTCCCGTTGCGGAGCACAGGCTCCGGACGCACAGGCTCAGCGGCCATGGCTCACGGGCCCAGCCGCTCCACGGCATGTGGGATCTTGCCGGACCGGGGCACGAACCCGTGTCCTCTGCATCAGCAGGTGGACTCTCAACCACTGTGCCACCAGGGAAGCCCCTGGTAACCATAAGTTTGTTTTCAAAGTCTGTGAGTCTGTTTCTGTTTCATAGATAAGTTCATTTGTGTCATATTTTAGATTCTGCATATAAGTGATATCATATAGTATTTGTCTTTCTTTTTCTGACTTACTTAGTATGATAATCTCTATGTCCATCCATGTTGCTGCAAATGACATTATTTTTCTTTTTTTAATGGCTGAGTATTATTCCATTGTATATATATACCACGTCTTCTGTTTTTTTAAATAAATTTATTCATTTAATTAATTTATTTTTGGCTGCATTGGGTCTTTGTTGCTGCGTGTGGGCTTTCTCTAGTTGTGGCGAGCGGGGGCTACTCTTCTTTGCGGTGCGTGGTCTTCTCATTGCGGTGGCGTCTCTTGTTGTGGAGCATGGGCCCTAGGCGCGTGGGCTTCAGTAGTTGTGACACGTGGGCTCAGAAGTTGTGGCTCACAGGCTCTAGAGCGCAGGCTCAGTAGTTGCAGCACACGGGCTCAGTTGCTCTGCGGCATGTGGGATCTTCCCAGACCAGGGCTCAAACCCGTGTCCCCTGCATTGGCACATGGATTCTTAATCACTGCGCCACCAGGGAAGCCCCTGTACCACATCTTCTTTATCCAGTCCTCTGTTGATGGACATTTAGGTTGCTTCTGTGTCTTGGCTATTGTAAATAGTGCTGCAGTGAGCATTGGGGTGCATGTGTCTTTTCGAATTACAATTTCTCCAGATATATGCCCAGGAGTGGAATTGCTGAATCATATGGTAGCTCTATTTTTAGAGAAACAACAATTTAAAGAGTGCCCATGCTTCTATTTACCATTTTACTCTGGGAGCATATGCCCCAGAGGGTGTGTGCACTGGGAGATGCAGGAACCTCCCTCCCCCTTGTCTTAGTCTGCCAAGGTTTTTCCATGAGCATCTCATAGTGCCAAGTGTGATTTTAGTGGTTAAAGATAAGTTTTTCACACAAACTGTCCCTTGAGTCCAAACCAACTATTGATACTTTATCTGATACTAAATCAAATAACCAAAAATCTGTTTTTCTCTCTGCTAGATAGTTAGATTGTTTGCAAAAAGTCCTCCATAACTCCTTTCCCCGTACATACTCCACCTTGAAGAATCACCTCCAATTCTGAATCTGGGCTTGGCCATGTGACTTGCTTTGGCCATTGAGATAATAGCAAAGGTGAATCATTCAGAGACGTGAAATGTGTTGTGTATTGGGGCTTGGTCTCTCTTACTGCTCTTGGAACCTTGAGAACTACATGTATAAATCCAGGTTGTCCTGTTGAAGAGACCACATGGAAGGGAAGTGAGGTGTCCTGGCTGATAGCCTGCAAGTGCTTGAAATGTGAGTGAGGCCGTCCTAGACATGCGGGCCCGAATTGCCCACACAACAGAATCAGGAGCAATAATACATTTTTATTGTTTTTATGCTAGTAGTTATGGAGTGGGGTTTTTTGGTGATGGTCATTCTCATCAAAAGCTAACTAATATAACTTCCAGTGCTAGTGGACATTTTTGCTGACGCTATGTTGGACTTATCCAGAGATAGTATGGCCATGTCTTCTGTGGAATGTTCAAGGCTAATTTTGATTATATTCAGTTTCTGCTGTACATGCTGATGTGAGAACCAACCTCCACATAAGCTTTGGTTCCACTCTGTTTTATTCCTTCCTTTTGGTTTCTAATTTCTCCTTTTACCTTTAATTCTCATCTGTATATTGTTTACATGTTGTGCCTGTATTTTCTCTTAGATTTCTTTTATTGAGAATAAATTCAGGTCACATAAAAACCACCATTTGAACCATTTTAAAGAGCACAATACTGTGGGTTTTAGCATCAGTATATTTACAATGTTGTATAACCACCACCACTATCTAATTCCAGAAGATTTATATCACTCAAAAAAGAACCCTAGGACTTCTCTGGTGGTGCAGTGGTTGACAGTCTGCCTGCCGAGGCAGGGGACACGGGTTCGTGCCCCAGTCCAGGAGGATCCCACATGCCGCGGAGCGGCTGGGCCCGTGAGCCATGGCCGTTGAGCCTGCGCGTCCGGAGCCTGTGCTCCGCAACGGGAGAGGCCACAACAGTGAGAGGCCCACGTACCGCAAAAAAATAAATAAAAAAAATAATTAAAAAAAAAAAGAACCCTATAGTCTCTCCCCTGCCCCCCACATTCTTCCTTCATCCCATCCAAACAGTAATCTACTTTTTTTCTCTATTGATTTGCCTATTCTGGACATTTCATATAAATGGAATCAATGCAACATGTGGCCTTTTGTGCCTGGCTTCTTTTCCTTAGTATAATGTTTTCAAAGTTCAGTCATGTTGTACTATGTATCAGTAGTTCATTCTTTTTTATGGTGGAATAACATTGCATTGTATGGAGATATATATATAAAGAGAGAGAGAATAAATAAATAAATATATATATCTATATATATCTATCACCATTCATCAGTGTATGAGCATTTGGATCATTTCCACTTTTTGGCTCTTATGACTAATACCACCATGAGCATTAGTATACAAGCTTTTGTGTGAATATATGTTTTCAGTTCTCTTGGGTATATACTTAAGAGTGGAAATGCTGGGTCATAGCTTAACTCTGTGTTTAACTTTTGAGGAACTGCTGAAATGTTTTTCACGGTGGCTGCACCACTTTACACTAGTAGTATTTGAGGGTTCCAGTCTTTCCATATTCTTGTCAATCCTTATTTTCCTTTTTTTGATTATAGCCTAGTGTGTGTGTAGTAGGGTCTCATTGTGCTTTTTTTTTTTTTTTTTTTCCTGTACGTGGGCCTCTCACCGTTGTGGCCTCTCCCACTGTGGAGCACAGGCTCCGGACACGCAGGCCCAGCAGCCATGGCCAATGGGCCCAGCCGCTCCGCGGCACGCGGGATCCTCCCAGACCAGGGCACAAACCCGCGCCCCCTGCATCGGCAGGTGGACTCCCAACCACTGCGCCACCAGGGAAGCCCCTCATTGTGCTTTTGATTTATATTTTTCTAATAACTAGTGATGCTGAGCATCTTTTCATATGTTTATTAGCTTTTTGTACATCTTTGGAGAAATGCCTATTTAAGTCCATTACCTGTTAAAATTTTGTTGTTGTTCAGTTGTAAGTGTTCTTTATATATTCTGGATACTAGACTCTTATTGAGTATATCATTTGCAAATATTTTCTCCCATTCTGTGGGCTGTCTTTTCACTTCCTTGGTAGTGTCCTTAGACATACAGAAGTTTTTAAGTTGAAGTCCAATTTATCTATTTTTCTTTTGTTGCTTGTGCTCTTGGTGTCATGTTTAAGAAACGATTATCTAATCTAAAATTATGAAAATTTACAGCTACGTTTCCTTCTTAGAGTTTTTTGATTTGAGTTCTTACATTAAGTCTTTGATCCATTTAGAAATCATTTTTGTTTGTGGTGTGAAGTAGGCGTCTAAATTCATTCATATTCAGTTGTCCCAGCACCATTTATTGAAAAGACTACTCTTTCCTCATGGAATGGTCTTGGCATGCTCGTCAAAAATCAGTTGACCATAGATATATGGGTTTCTTTCTGGACTCCCAATTCTATGTCGTTGATCTGTGTATCTATCTTTATGTAATACCGCACTGTTTGGATTACTGTAATATTGTAGTAAGTTTTGAAATTGGGAATGTGAGTCCTCCAACTTTTTTTTTTTCCCCAAGATTAACTTGGCTATTCAGCATTACTGTATGAGTTTTAGGATCAGCTTGTCCATTTGTACAAAAAAAGAAAAAAAAAAAGGCAGTTGGAATTTTGATAGAGTTGCATTGAATCTATAGAGCCATTTGGAAAGTTTGTCATTTTAGCAATATTAGGAATTTCAATCCATGAACATGGATGACTTTCCCTTTATTTAGGTCTTCTTTAATTTCTTTCAACAACATTTTTTGGTTTTCAGTGCATAAGCCTCACACATCCTTGGTTAAATTTTGTTCATGTATTTTTAAAAAAATTATTGAAGTGTAGTTGATTTACAATGTTGTGTTAATTTCTGCTGTACAGCAGAGTGATTCAGTTATATATATATATTCTTTTTCATATTCTTTTCCATTACGTTTTATTACAGGATATTGGATATAGTTCCCTGTGCTGTACAGTAGAACTTTGTTGTTTATCCATTCTATATGAAATAGTTTGCATCTGCTAATCCCAAACTCCCAATCCATCTCCCCCACTCCCCTCTGCCTTGACAACCACAAGTCTGTTCTCTATGTCTGTGAGTCTGTTTCTGTTTCATGGATAAGTTCATTTGTGTCATATTTTAGATTCCACATATAAGTGACATCATATGGTATTTGTCTTTCTTTTTCTGACTTACTTCACTTAGTATGATAATCTCTAGGTCCATACATGTTGCCCCAAATGGCATTATTTCATGCTTTTTCTAATGGCTGAGTACTGTTCCATTGTATATATGTACCACATCTTCTTTATCCATTCATCTGTTGACGGACATTTAGGTTGTTTCCATGTCTTAGCTATGATAAATAGTGCTGCTATTGTTCATGTATTTTTATTGTAACGTGTCTCAATTTCTCACTGGATGTACACAAGGTATAAATTATAAATCAATAAAAATAAAAATTTTAATGTAGCTTGTCAGCTATCTAATGTAGCCAGACTTTTACTATAGAAGTCTGGGAGTAAGGACACTAGATTTCTAGTCTCAAAGGTATTATTATTGTTGCTGTTGTTATATTGGTTACATTCTCTCTGCTTTTATTTATTTATTTATAAAGTGGTACTTGCTGCGAGACTCTTGCACATTTTAATTTCATAGTGATTAGTAGTAACACTACAAAAAATAAGTTAAAATGATAACACTAGGAGGAAACACTTACATGACTCTTAAGTGCCATGTACTCTTCTGAGTGCTTTATGTGTATGAACTCATTTAATGAAATGAAATACTGAGTGGGGGTGCAGGGTTTTTTTGTTTTTTTTAAAATAAATTTATTTACTTATTTTTGGCTACGTTGGGTCTTTGTTGCTGTGTGCGGGCTTTCTCTAGTTGCAGCCAGCAGGGGCTACTCTTCATTGCGGTGTGCGGGCTTCTCATTGCAGTGGCTTCTCTTGTTGTGGAGCATGGGCTCTAGGCACACAGGCTCAGTAGTTGTGACTTGCAGGCTCTAGAGCGCAGGCTCAGTAGTTGTGATGCACGGGCTTAGTTGCTCCGCAGCATGTGGGATCTTCCCGGGCCAGGGCTCGAACCCATATCCGCTGTGTTGGCAGGCGAATTCTTCTCAACTGCTGCGCCACCAGGGAAGCCTGGGGGTGCAGTTTTAAAAGTTAAAGGACTGTGTGATTGTGGGTTTGTGTGTGTGAAACCTTACCTTCTGAATGACATTGAGAAAAAAAACAAACCATAATTTTAGCCTAGAGTTCTTAAAAAATTGCTATGGTGAGTAGTTTTTAAAAATTAAGATACTGATAACAGTATTAATGAACAAAGAGAGAGAGGTAGTATTTGTCAACTCAGCTTTTTTGGACTCTGATATTTATATTATCAGTAGAGAGGTTTGGACCTAGTGATTTCTAATTATTGGAGTGCCCAGCTCTCATTTTCTGTAATCAAATAACCTGAATATGAATAACCTGGGTACACCCCTGTCCTCTGTGTGGCATTTGAGAAGGATGTTTCAGGGGAGGGCTCTTTAAGGCATTAGAGAGAAAGCCCACTGGAGTGTAAGCTCCAAAAAGGCAGGGCCTGTGTTTTCCCTTGCACTGTTGTATCTCTGTCACAGCGCTTGGTATACAGTAGATTTTAAACAAACCTTATTTGGTTGAAAAATGAATGAACAAACAAACACAAGGCTGGAAAGGAATCATTTTGGATTTCGATTTCTTTTTGATAGTGGAAATAGCATTCTCTCCTTTGAGAGTATGTGTGCGTATTTGGATGGGAATGGGGGAGAGGAAGGATTACTGAAATAGAATATATTTAAATGAATAGAAGCTGTTTTTACTGTTTGTTTTTCTTCAGACTCACCTTGCATTTCATGAGGCTGAGCCCTTGCTCCACTATCTTCCTTGGGTGACAACTAACTCAGCCTTTACCCAGCTCAGACATCATCTTATCTGATTATCTTTCCACTTCCTACCTCTGGGCAGAGCCGAAGCTTGTATCCATCTGTGGTGTAGCACTTATCACGTGATTAATGACATCCTTAGCTTCTGTCATATATGTCCTTTCTCCTAGGCTGTGGACACCTTACTGGATGTGTCTTATGCTTTATTTTGTGTCCCAGAACCTGATAACATATCTGGCACTTAGCAGATGCTCAGTTAACAGTTGTTGAATGTGTAGATGTGTATCAGTTCAGAACAAAGTTATGGCAAAACCAACTGACTGTGCTTTCCTGTTTGCTGTTTTTAAGAAACTTTACATGCATTTTTCTGATTTACACCTCATGATACTCCTTTAAGGTTGGTATCATTATCCTCATTTTATAGGTAAGGAAATAGTCTCAGAGGAGTTAAGTAACTTGCATGAAGTTATACAGCTAATAAATGGCAGAGCTAAGATTTAGAGCCAGGTCAGTCAGACTCAAAAGTTCAGGTTCCTGTAGGCAAAACATTCTCTGACATAAATCGTAGAAATGTTTTCTTAGGTTATTCTCCCAAGGCAATAGAAATAAAAGCAAAAATAAACAAATGGGACCTAATCAAACTTATAAGCTTTTGCACAGCAAAAGAAACTAAACAAAATGAAAAGACACCTATGGACTGGGAGAAAATATTTGGAAACAATGTGACCAACAAGGGTTTAATTTCCAAAATATACAAACAGCTTATACAATTCAGTAACAAAAACCAAACAACCCAATCAAAATATGGGCAGAAGACCTAGACATTTCTCCAGAGAAGACATTCAGATGGCCCATAGGCACATGAAAAGATGCTCAATATCACTAATTATCAGGGAAATGCAGATCAAAACTACAATAAGATATTACCTCACACTGTTCATAATGGCCATCATTAAAAAGTCCACAAACGATAAGTGCTGGAGAGGGTGTGGAGAAAAGGGAACCCTCCTACACTATTGGTGGGAATGTAAATTGGTGAAGCCACTATGCAAAACGGCATGGAGGTTTCTTGAAAAACTAAAAATAGAGTTACCATATGATGCAGCAACCCCACTCCTGGGCATGTATCCAGAGAAAACCGTAATTCGAAAAGATACATGCACCCCAATGTTCATAGCAGCACTATTCACAATAGCCAAGACATGGAAGCAACCTAAATGTCCATGGACAGATGAATGGATAAAGAAGATGTGGTACATATATACAATGGAATATTACTCAGCTATAAAAAAGAATGAAATAATGTCATTTGAAGCAACATGATGGACCTAGAGATTATCATACTAAGTGAAATAAATCAGACAGAGAAAGACAAATATCATATGATATGACTTATATGTAGAATCTAAAATATGATACAAGTGATCTTATTTATAAAACAAAAAGAGACTCACAGACATAGAAGACAAGCTTATGAAGGGGAAAGTGGGTGGGGGAGGGATAAATTAGGAGTTTGGGATTAGCAGATACAAACTACTATGTATAAAATAGATAAGCAACAAGATCCTACTGTATAGTACAGGGAACTATATTCAATATCTTGTAATAACCTATAATGGAAAAGAATCTGTATATGTATAACTGAATCACTTTCTTCTACACATGAAACTAACACGACATTGTAAATCAACTATACTTCAATTAAAAAGAAAAAAGTTCAGGTTCCTTCTACTAAATCATGCTGCTTAGCCAGAAGTTCTAACGTAAGCAGTTGGTGAAATAAGGTAACGGAGGGTGACATAGGGAAAGGAATCTTTAGTATAATGTTTAAAGAACCATTGTTTATGTCATTTGCAGCTCTGTCAGGGAACATATTAAAATTTTGAGAGTTAACATGTCAAAGGTATAGGCCTGCCTTCTAGATGGTTGAATTTTCTGTGTTTAATACTATAGTAATATAGGGAACAGGTGGGTTTCTAAAATGTTGAGCTACATAGAATTTTAGGGCTAAAGACTATGTTAGAGCTCATCAGCTTCAGTGCATTAATCTTAGAGATGACATCATAGGGTCTCAGAGTTTGTGAGTTTTGCTTTCCGTTGCATTGTCAGTTAAGAGCAGAGAAGGTTCTTCTGTACCATGAGGCTCACTTTTACATGTTAACAAGAGATTCGGAATAGTGGCGGACAAAGAGCTGTCACATTGAAGAGATAGCACAAGAGAGCTTGGAGGAAACACCGTCAATTCTCAACATCAGAGGTGTGTGGGGCTCTGGGTTGAGTAAACTCTGAGCTGCCAGCCCCATCAGAAAAAAGAACCTCGTGCATAGGGCAGAATTAATCCTCAGGAACATTTCAGAGGAGAAAAAGATCCTGTTAGTTTTTTGTTGATTTATGGTTCAAAGACAAAGACCATGCTGATTTGAAATGCAGATGGATGTACTTTTGAAAAAGAATTTTCCTGCAAGTCTGTCCAGTGACAATAAGAGAAACTAAATATGGTGAGAGGGCTGAAGTAGATGCTTCCGTTACCTTTGAGGTTTGGTTTCTGAAGTAAATACCATTGAGGCTTAAATAAACGGAAATCATTAAGCCATCTAATACTTGTTGCATACGTATTGTGTTTCAGGCAGTGTACCAGTTGCTAGATCATGCCAAATATTATACTTTCTTTTGCTTGGTTTGTGTTAAGACAGAGTATTCAGAGGGGGAAAAAATACTTGGAAATATGTTTTTGAGAAATTGCTGTGGAACAGAATGGATGTTTATATGTCTGTATAACATGTATACACACACATAGATATTAACTAATTTATTCTGTGTGGCTATCTAAATATCAGTATTCTTATTTACGTAAAGTTGATTTTTTACAATTTCACACAGCACTGGAAAAAATTGGACATCTATTTTATAGAATATAATTTTTCAAATGGAATTTTCAGACACACTGAAATATGCAATCATCTGTTGGCAAAACATGATATTAAGATTTAATGCTTGGGGGACTTCTCTGGTGGCGCAGTGGTTAAGAATCTGCCTGCCAATGCAGGGGACACGGGTTCGAGCCCTGGTCTGGGAAGATTCCACGTGCCGCGGGGCAACTAAGCCCGTGCGCCACAACTACTGAGCCTGCGCTCTAGAGCCCGCGAGCCACAACTATTGAGTCCGCGTGCCAAAACTACTGAAGCCCGCGCGCCTAGAGCCTGTGTTCTGCAACAAGATAAGCCACTGCAATGAGAAGCCTGCGGACCGCAGCAAAGAGTAGCCCCCGCTCTCTGAGACTAGAGAAAGCCCGTGCACAGCAACAAAGACCCAACGCAGCCAAAAATGAATAAATAAATGAATAAATTAAAAAAAAGATTTTATGCTTGGATATCACCCCCAAAGGAGAACTGTCTAGAGTCAAAATCTTTGTATGGTTAGGGAATGCTTATGTGTGGGAAACATTTGTTTTGGAGAAGGTAGTTGAAAGTAATAGGATGATGGTGAAATGAAAGTTCACTACCAAATGTAAGGTAGATAGCTAGTGGGAAGCAGCTGCATAGCACAGGGATATCAGCTCGGTGCTTTGTGACCACCTGGAGGGGTGGGATAGGGAGGGTGGGAGGGAGGAAGATGCAAGAGGGAAGAGATATGGAAACATATGTATACATATAACTGATTCACTTTGTTATAAAGCAGAAACTAACACACCATTGTAAAGCAATTATACCCCAATAAAGATGTTAAAAAAAAAAGAATAAAAAAAATACTAGATTTGAATTCAAGCTGTTGACAAATTCTGGAAGTTTCATGAAACCATTTCTCAATTCTTTAACACCTAGAATGGCCTTGTTTCTTTCCAAAGATTTGTACCATGTGTATCGAATAAACGTTTTTCCCCATGCAAATGTATTTTTAATTCTATAATTGAATCCATATTGGCACATTATTCTAGTTAAAATTTATTTTAATTTCAGCCATGTACTTGGAATGCATTTCGTATGTAAAGTGAAGAATATATATAGTTAAAAGAGTCATTCTTCTGTAACTAAGGCTACTGCTTTTCTGTTTAGCTTCTTTTCTACACTAACAAAATATGCAAAATTAAAACTCATAGTGGAGAGCCAGTATAAAACTTCTGAACATACAGATGGCCAACAAACACATTTGTCAACAGCTTGAATTGCAAAGATGCTCAACATCACTAATTATTAGAGAAGTGCAAATCAAAACTACAATGAGGTATCACCTCACACCGGTCAGAATGGCCATCATGAAAAAATCTACAAACAGTAAATACTGGAGAGGGTGTGGAGAAAAGGGAACCCTCCTGCACTGTTGGTGGGAATGTAAATTGATGCAGCCACTGAGGAGAACAGTATGGAGAGCCCTTAAAAAACTAAAAATAGAACTACCGTATGACCCAGCAATCCCACCACTGGCCATATACCCTGAGAAAACCATGATTCAAAAAGACACATGCACCCCAATGTTCATGCAGCACTATTTAGAATAGGCAGGACATGGAAGCAACCTAAATGTCCATTAACAGAGGAATAGATACAGATGTGGTACATATATACAATGAAATATTACTCAGCTATAAAAAGGAATGAAATTGGGTCACTTGTAGAGACATGCCTGGACCTAGAGACTGCCATACAGAGTGAAGTAAGTCAGAAAGAGAAAAACAAATATCATATATTAACGCATATATGTGGAATCTGAAAGAAATGGTATAGATGATCTTATTTACAAAGCAGAAATAGAGACATGGACGTAGAGAACAAACGTATGGATACCAAGGGGGAAAGGGGAGTGGGATGAATTGGGAGATTGGGATTGACATATATACACTATTGATACTATGTATAAAATAGATAACTAATAAGAACCTACTATATAGCACAGGGAACTCTACTCCATGCTCTGTGGTGACCTAAATAAGAAGGAAATCCAAAAAAGAGGGGATATATGTGTATGTATAGCTGATTCACTTTATTATACAGTATAAAGTAACACAATATTGTAAAGCAACTATACTCCAATAAAAAAAATTCTGAGAATGACAGAGTGAACACATGCCATTTAAAAACTTTATTTCCTTTTTATGATTCAGATTAAAATCAAGCAACTTTTAAGAAAGAAAATTTTCATATATATTATACATGGAAGTGATTATATAGACCAGAATATTAATATCTACTTTTATTCATGTGTTGGTGTATCTCTAGCCATCTGTCAAAATTCTCTTCATATGTCATATCCACATTGAAGTGGTCCACCATACTTCAAAGGGGGGTAATTGTTATCTCTTTAGTGATTACATGTTAGTGATTTTTAGGGGCTATTAGTGTTCCAGAACACTTTGTACATATCACTTTTATAGCCCTCAACAGCTTGTATGGTAGCTCTTTGTTTTTAAGTCTCTTTTCCCTGTGCCACTCTAGAGTAAAAATCATGCCTTGCTCATTTTTGTAACCACCTCAACGCCTCATGCGTAGTTCCTCATACATCATGGCTATGCAATAAATGCCAGAATGAATGATTATATATGAATGTCTGAAACTACTCCTGTGAACAGATTGGTTCATGAACTGAACATGGTGAAAAGATGGATGAGTGAAGAAATGAATGAGGAAACATTTAAGGGAAGGAAGAGAGTTGACAGGGATTAGAGATGAATGAAATGAGAATGAGGTGGTCAAGAATGGTGTAGTATATTAATTATATGTCCCAGTTATCTACTGTTGTGTGACAAACTACCTTAAACTTACAGGCACACAACAACAACCATTTTATCACACTCGTGGATTCTGTAGGCTAAGAATTGGACAGGGCACAGTGGGAATGTCTATTCCACAATATCTGGGCTCTTGGAAAACTTGCTACCTGGGAGCAACTTGGACAATTAAGGGCTGGAATCATCTGAGAGTTTTTCTCAGTCATATATCTGTCTCCTGGGCTGGGATGATTTGAAGGCTGGACTCAGCAGGAATTCTGCACTAGAACACTTATATGTGGCTTCTGCATTTGGCAGGAGCTTCTCTCAGTATGGTGGCTAGGTTCCAAGAAGGAGTGTTCCAAGAATGAGAAGTCCAAAAGAACAAGGGAGGAGGTACTTGGCCTTTTCGGGCTTAGCCTCAGAGATTACATAGTATCCCTTCTGCTGTACTATATTAGTTGAAGGAATCAAAATCCCACTCAGATTCAAGGGGAGGAGTGTCAGTGAATTTGCATCTGTTTTAAAAAAGAGCAGCATTACATATCATAGATGGTCCAGATAATGATGATGATGGGTAGAGCAAAGAACAGGGAAGTACATTGTCAGCTTACTTCATTAGGGATAGGGTATATGAAAAAGGCCCAGTTCCATTCTTTGGCGTGTAGCTGTCCAGTTTTCCCAACACCATTTATTGAAGAGACTGTCTTTTCCCCCATTGTATATTCTTGCCTCTTTTGTTGTAGCTTAATTGACTGTATGAGCATAGGTTTATCTGGGGACTCTCTATTCTGTTCCACTGATTCCAGTGCCATACAGTTTTGATTACCATAAGTTTGTAGTATAGTTTGAAATCAGAGAGTGTTATGCCTCCAGCTTTGTTATTCTCTCTTAAAATTGTTTTGGCTATTTGGGGTCATTTGTGGTTCCATACAAATTTTAGGATTATTTGTTTTAGTTCTGTGAAAAATGCCATTGGTATTTTGATAGGGATTACATTGAATCTCTAGATTGCTTTGGGTAGTATGGACATCTAAATGGTATTGATTCTTCCAATCCATGAGCATGGTATATCTTTCCATTTATTTGTGTTGTCTTCAGTTTCTTTCCTCAGTGTCTTATAGTTTTCAGAGTATAGGTCTTTCATCTCATTGGTTAAATTTATTCCAGTTGTAAATGGGATTGTTTGCTTCATTTCTCTTTCTGATGGTTTGTTATTAGTATATAGAAATGCAGCAGATTTATTTATATTACTTTTCTTATACCATATTCAAAAATAAACTCAAAATGGATTAAAGACTTGAATGTAAAACCTGAAACGGTAAAACTCCTAGAACATATAGGCAGTTACTCTCTTTGACATCAGTCTTAGTAATATCTTTTTGGATATGTTGCTAGGGCAACAAAAGCAAAAATAAACAAATGGGACTACATCAAACTAAGCCTTTGCACAGCAAAAGAAACAACCAACAAAACAAAAAGACAGCCCATTGAATGGGAGAAGATATTTGCAAATGATATATTTGATAAGGGGTTAATATCCAAAGAACTCCTACAACTCAATATCAAAAAACAAACAGCCTGATTAAAATATGGGCGGAGGATCTGAATAAACATTTTTCCAAAGAAGACATAAAACAGGCATAGGAAAAGATGCTTGATACCACTAATTGCCAGGGAAATGCAAATCAAATTGTATACAATGAGGTATCACCTCACACCTGTTAGATTGGCTATTAACCAAAAAGACAAGAAACAACAAATATTGTCAAGGATGTGGAGGAAAGGGAGCCCTTGTGCCCTGTTGGTGGAAATGTAAATTGGTGCAGTATAGAAAACTATATGGAGGTTCCTCAAAAAATTAAAAATAGAACTACCATATGATCCAGCAATTCCACTTATGGATATTTATCTGAAGAGAATGAAAACACTAACTCGAAAAGATGTACACCCCTCAGTGTTCATTGCAGCATTATTTACAATAGCCAAGATACGCAAGCAACTTAAGTGTTCTTTGATAGATGAGTGGATAAAGAAGGTATGGTATATATGTGCAATGGAATACTACTTGGCCGTAAAAAGGAATGAAATCTTGCCATTTGCAGCGACAGGGATGGACCTGGAGGGTATTATGAAATAAGTCAGACAGAGAAAAATAAGTGAAATGAATCAGACAGGGAAAATCAAATACTATATGATGTAACTTATGTGTGGAATCTACACAACAAAACAAATAGACAAACAAAAACAAAACAGAAATAGACTCATAGGTACAGAGAACAAACTGGTGGTTGCCAGAGGGGAGGTGGGTAGGAGGATGGATAAAATAGGTGAAGAGGATTAAGAGGTACAGTCTTCCAGCTGTAAAGCAAATAAGACATGGGGAAGTAACATACAGTATAAGGAATATAGTTAGTAATACTGTAATAACTTTGCTGACAGATAGTAACTAGACTTTTATGGTAATCATTTCATAATGTATAAAAATATTGGATCACTGTGTTGTACACCTGAAACTAATATAATATTGTGTGCTAATTATAATCCCATTAAAAAAAGGTCACTGGACATCTTCCACAGTAATTAGATCATGGCTTATATTCATACTTTTTAAAAGTAAATTTATTTATTTTATTTTATTTATTTTTTGCCACATTGGGTCCTCGTTGCTGTGTGTGGGCTTTCTCTAGTTGTGGTGAGCGGGGGCTACTCTTCGTTGCGGTGCGCGGGCTTCTCATTGTGGTGTTTTCTCTTGCTGCGGAGCATGGGCTCTAGGCATGCAGGCTTCAGTACTTGTGGTGCACGGGCTCAGTAGCTGTGGCCTGCAGGCTTTAGAGCTCAGGTTCAGTAGTTGTGGTGCAGGGGCTTAGCTGCTCTGTGGCATGTGGGATCTTCCTGGACCAGAGCTCAAATCCATGTCCCCTGCATTGGCAGGCGGATTCTTAACCACTGTGGTTAAGAAGCCCCATGATACTTTTTGAATGTAGTTTACAATTTTCATTTGTTACAAGTGATGTATGAGAATGTTTAGTATTTTTATCAGTGTATTTTTACTCTTTTAGAGATCAGGTATGTAACAGCTGGCATTTCAGTTTTGGAAATTTTTCATTAACTGAGCCTCACAAGCCTTAGAAGTAAGGGTAAATAATTCTCTGGTCTAATTTGCCATCTTGTTTTAGTATGCTCTGTAGTTTCAGTTGTGATGCTTACCTTTGGTGAGCTTTCTAATGATTCTTTTATAAAAAGACAGCAATTTGATTATACTCACTTTACCTGACTGCCCACTATTATTTGGTACTTTGTTAGCCTGTACAGAATTTTCTTTTTATTGTGCTTTAGGCTTGAAAAGCTAACTTCTGCTTTCATGAAATTTGAACAGGGGAAAGGAAAGGAAATAGAGGGAAGAAGAGGAGTTATAACAAGGACAAATGTTGCATAGACTGTGGTTTTATTTTTGGAAGATAAAAATAACCACATAACCATAAAATAACCATAAAAATAACCCAGAAACCACATATTCCTGTCTGTTGGGGAAGAAATGGTATCACATTACCTTGCCATGAAGTTCTGCTGACTCAGGGAATCATTGGGATCATTGGAAGAGCTTCCGTGATGAGCTGGGTAGTGTGGTAATAATATCCTGGAGGAAGGAGAGCCCACCCACCTTTTTCTACTTTTATTTGGCTGCCTTGGTTCTTTTATTCCCCCTCTCTCCCTTCTCTTTCTCCTTTCATCTTTTTCTGTTCTCTTTCTTACCAGTTCCAAAGGGTTGGATGACAGGGACATGGAAAACCATGCTATTCCCTTAAACATATTTCAAAAGTTTTTATTATGGAAAATTTCAAACACAGACAAAAATAAAGTATCATGAACTCTTCCTGTGTGCCTCACTCAGCTTCAACAGTTATCAACTCATGAATAATTTTGTCTGTGCTCCCATATCCCCCTTACCAGGTTATAAAGCAAATCACAGACGTTATTTTATCTGTAAATTTTTCAGTATGTATCTCTAAAAGATAAGAACTCTTAAAAGTACAACCACAATACCATCATCGCACCAAAAAACTCCAGAACAACCTAACACTATTTTGTTACCATCAAAATCTTACCACAAACTTAAATATCACCAATATACAGTTAGTATTCAAGTTGCCACAGTTGTCTCACACATTTCAACTGTCTCGTAAGACTTTTTTTTTTTTTGCGGTACGCGGGCCTCTCACTGCTGTGGTCTCTCCCGTTGCAGAGCACAAGCTCCGGACGCGCAGGCCCAGCGGCCATGGCTCACGGGCCCAGCCGCTCCGTGGCATGTGGGATCCTCCCGGACCGGGCCACGAACCCGTGTCCCCTGCATCGGCAGGCAGACTCTCAACCCCTGCACCACCAGGGAAGCCCCATCTCGTAAGACTTTTAAAGTCTATTGGTTCCTCCTCAATCTCACTGTTTTTGTTCTTGAAATTTTTGTTAAAGAAGCTTGCTCATTCTGTAAAAAAACCGAATGCGATAATGACTTGGGTTCTTTATTCCTATTTTGAAAACAATAGGAAAATAATATGTTGACATAGATGAATGTTTCATATTAAAAACAATTTAGATTAATATAGTAAAGGAACACATTTTGGTGTTATTTTATATATAATTTCCAAGTTACTTTTATGTTTTTTTCTAGTATAGTTGCTGAAAATCACTTTACCTACTTGAGAAACTTGTTATTAATGTCTTGTTTTCACTGGTTGTTTCCTTCTGAATTAGCAAGAAGCAGAAAGAGAAATATTTGCTGTGTATCAGAAATTCCTTCATGGGAGGAGAATTAATGCCAGAATGTTGTCAAAGTGAATCCACTTATGTTTCATAGTAAGTAGTAAAAAACAAAACAAAACAAAAACCAAAAAAACCCAAAAAACAAAAGAACACAAACCCTTATGATTCAGACTTTATCATGAAAAATAAAGTGAAAATGTTTATTTTATCTCATATATGGCACCATTTAGATTATAATTGTTAACTCTTAGAACAAAGATGCAATCAAATATTAGTTGTTTTCTTGAGATTATTTTTCTGATGAAAATGCATGATAGAAAGTTGTGACAGCCTTTACGTTTAAATTAGCACAGATCTAAAGAGGGTCATTTTTTTCGAAAGCGTTAGAAAGCTTTATCAGTTTTTGCAAGGGTGTATCCATGCGGTAGAATAAAGATTAAGTCACTGTAACAAAGAAACCATCATATGTCATTTCTAAAATAAGATAGAGGTGTGTTAATCTCTCAAAGTAGGGTACCAAGTCTAGGCTGATAGGCAGCTCTGCTCCATGAAGTCATTCAAGGACTAGGTTCCAAGAGACTGACACACCATGTAAAGCAATTATACTCCAATAAAGATGTTAAAAAAAAAAAAAAAAGAACTAGGTTCCATCTTGTTCCTCCCTTGCTCTTGTCTACAGTGATACCTTGAATGCATAAAGTTGAGTCTGCCATGTGTACTTTCCGGCTGGTGGGGAGGTGAAAAATGCCCTAAATCCGGGGAGAGTAGCTTGTCTTTAAGTTGAAGTTGGCCCACACATCACTTCTGCACACATCCGCTTGGCTTGACCTTAGATGGCCACATGTCACTGCCAAGAAGGTTGGGAAGTATCATCTCTAGTCCATACGTCCAGGAAGAAGGGAAGAATGGATGAGGGCAGGGGGCAAAAAGCAGTCTGCTTCAGTGTGCTTTAGTAATTTAAGTGTAAGTCATTCTTGACACTTGTTGTGTTATTATATATTATTTTTACTAGCTAACTAACTGCAGGATCCTCATTTGCCAGTGGCATTGAGTGTGATGGGAGCAATTCTCCAACATTATTCTCATTATTGACTTTTTGAAAACCCTTATCTTTTGAGTATTTGAAGTTGTTGACTGTTGCATTCCCTTATTCAGTGAGAGAAGCAAAACCTAGTAATGTGGAAGGAATATTTGATTGGGACCTATGTGGTTAATTGATCAGTGAGTAATTTTTATGACAACTTTTGCTTCTCTCTAGAATCACTTAACTATGAATCACCTATAGAGTAAATATATTTGTTGATGCTTTGAGGTATTGTAAGCATATAGGGTGGGGGTCCCCAGAGGAAGAGAACCCGGCCCTTTTAGGCCTAAGCCATTGTGTGATCTAAGCCCGGCCACCATGCTTGCCCTTGCAGAAGAATAGGTCTCAGTAGTTAATGATTTTAAGGGAGCAAAAGAAGGTAAAAACAAACAGCTGTTCCCAGGCCAGGGAGATAACTTAACCATAATATATCAGTTTACGATTTCAAAGGTAAGGATTAGCCTGAAGCACATTCTTGAGCTGTTTTGCAGAATGCACACCCTCTTGAGGGTTCAACCACCAGATCAACTAGAACCTAAGGAATGATGATTTCAACCTTTGCTGACCCTTCTGACTTCAGTCAACTAGTGCCTGGACTCTGTCAACCTTTCCCCAATTCTATGCTGAATTCTCTTTGCTCCAGCCCCAATCTTGCTGTTTGGGGAGACACCGCTTTGGGAAATATCCCTGTTGTCCTCTTTACTTGCTGCAAGAAATAAATCCTTCCTTCTGCTCTTTGGTTTGGTTCTGTCTTTTGGCTCAATACCCACCAAGAGGCAAGTCCAGTTTTCGGGTAACGGTATTACACATGGTTTCTTTTCTCCATCCATTGTTCTTTTTCTCTCTCTTTCTTTTCTCTTCCTCTTTATCAGCCAGGAGGCCCTCAACCACAGTCATAGCCAAGGACCACAGTGGGGACCTTCATTGTGAAACCCAAACTTGTCTTAAAGAGCACATGTTAAATCAATGCATGTACCTGTATTATATGGACAATAAGAAACAACTATTCTTAGTGCAGCACTGCTCAGTCTATTTCCAGGTTCACTTGGCCCCCAGTACAGCACTGTGATCACCCACCATTTGGCAGTGGGCTGGATGGGGACCAGGAAAGATGAGATAAGTCAGCTGGCCTCTGTAACTTTTGCCTTTTGACCTTTTGAGTCTTCTCTTATCTAGACCTAGGTTCAATAGGTCACCAGACAAGGCTACTCAAAACTTTGTAGCCTGCTACAATATCAGTTGGTTGAAAGAAGACACAGTCAAGACTTTAATACAGGTTATCCCTGGGTGCCTTTGTTTCATAGGCAAGGAAGACCTGAGGGCTAAAGTGTTACTTCCTTCTAGAGCTACAAAGCTGCCTGATCCTGGAATAGCTCCAATTCATGATAAGTGGGGAGCCTAGAATGTACCCTTTATTCTGATTGAAGTCAGCCTAGCATTTTTTTCTTCTTTGCTTGTGTTTCTGCTACTCAATTCCCCTTTTACAAAATAAAATTGGGGCTTAAGCTGAGAGTATACGTTGCAGAAGAGAGCATGGTAAGATTTGTTCCTATATAGTAGCTACCCATTTTAGGTACTTTTGAATTGAAATATAATCTACAGGTACTGTTGGCAGGCACACATTTGATTTCTCAAGTAAATGTCAGTCTGATGTTTATTCATGCTAGATTTCTTAAAATTGCAAACAGGCACTAACTTTGTCATAAACCTATGGCAAGATGTGTAATAGGCAATGCGTTCTGATGTATAAATTCCAAAATTGAGGGCTTTAACTAAAGTTTACTAATCTTAGGGCATTAACAAGTATTAGATTGAATTAGATAGTATTGCTGATTTTGTAGGTAAAATATTGCCGAACATTGGCAATTTCATATGGCTTAACCTAGTAAGGTGAGAATTTCAACAACCTTAAATCACTCTTTGCTCCTTCCTGTAAGGAGTTCATCCTTTTTCTACCCTGATAACTAGGCTGTTTGGTTCTTATTTACTATACCGCTTACCATCCTATCATTTGGTAACTCACAGTCACCTCTGTTCCCTTGATTAAACATGTTATGAAAGGGTGTATAGAGTAGGCTGGGTAGCCTTAGTAGCCATTTTAAATATATATATATAAAAAAATATATATATATTTTCAGGCAGAATTTTTTATGATGAAAAAGAGTTTTTATATCTTTTGGCTAAAATTGCTAGACCATGAAACTGAGATCCATTAGTCTGGTACTCTGATTTGCAACACTGGGCAGAGAATGTAACTTCTTGGTGGTTTGGGTTTCTCATTGGTAAAACAGTGTTCATTACCTGAACAGTGTCCGTTACCTACTTCAGAATATTGGTGTTCAAGATAAGCAACAAGAATTTGCTGTGTAGCACAGGGAACTATATTCAATCTCTGGTAATAATCTACAGTGGAAAATAATCTGAAAAAATATACCTGAATTACTTTGCTGTGTACCTGAAACTAACACAATATTGTAAATCAACTATACTTCAATAAAAAAAAGAATGTTGGTGTTCAAAGACTGTGTTAAGTTTTTCAAACTTTTAACAATTAGCAGTCAGAGTAAAGAAAAGAGTGTTCTTTCTTTTTAAAATAAATTTATTTATCTATTTTTGGCTGCGTTGGGTCTTCGTTGCTGCATTTGGGCCTTCTCTAATTGCGGCGGGTGGGGCTACTCTTCATTGCGGTGCGCGGGCTTCTCATCGTGGTGGCTTCTCTTTGTGGTGGAGCACAGGCTCCAGGTGCACAGTCTTCTGTAGTTGTGGCTCACAGGCTTTAGAGCGCAGGCTCAGTAGTTGTGGCGCACGGGCTTAGTTGCTCCGCAGCATGTGGGATCTTCCCGGACCAGGGCTTGAACCTGTGTCCCCTGCATTGACAGGCGGATTCTTAACCACTGCGCCACCAGGAAAGTCCCAAGAAAAGAGTGTTCTTGTGTTCACCTTCAAGGAGACACAGAGAAAAGGGGCTTAACCTGCAGCTACGAGTTTTATTTTAAAAAGATATTTTTAACCCAGAGTTGGTTCCTTTGTGATTCTTATTTCTGAATGGGTCAGTTCTTTTCGGTGTGGAAAATGGTTGGGAGAGTGAGCTGGAGGACTCTGAAATTTTGTTTCATCTTCGTTTTCTACTTTAGAACATCAAGCCTATTATTTCTCCAGTTTTTTAAAAAAATTAATTAATTATGTATGTATGTATTTTTATTGAAGTATTGTTGATTTACAATGTTTTGGTAAATCTGCTGTCTCCAGTTTTTAAAAAATATTAATTAGAGAGACTGTCTCCAGTTTTTTAAAAGAGACTGTCTCCAGAGAGACTGTGTCCAGTTTTCTTAAAAAATTAATTATGTGTGTATGTATGTATTTTTATTGAAGTATTGTTGATTTACAATGTTGTGTTAGTTTCAGATGTACAGCACAATGATTCAGTTATACATACTTATATATATATATCTTTTCAGATTCTTTTCTCTTATAGGTTATTACAAAATATTGAGTCTAGTTCCCTGTGCTGTACAGTACATCCTTGTTAGTTATCTTATTTTATTTATAGCAGTGTGTATATGTTAATTCCAAACTCCTAATTTATCCCCACCACCTTTCCCCTTTGGTAACCATAAGTTTGTTTTCTATGTCTATGGGTCTATTTCTGTTTGAATATAAATTCATTTGCTCTCTTCAGTTTTTGGTATTGAGAGGTTGGTGTCCGTCTTTTTTTTTTTTTAACATCTTTATTGGAGTATAATTGCTTTACAATGGTGTACTAGTTTCTGCTTTATAACAAAGTGAATCAGTTATACATATACATACGTTCCCATATCTCTTCCCTCTTGGCGTCTCCCTCCCTCACACCCTCCCTATCCCACCCCTCTAGGTGGTCACAAAGCACCAAGCTGATCTCCCTGTGCTATGCGGCTGCTTCCCACTAGCTGTCTATTTTACCTTTGGTAGTGTATATATGTCCATGCCACTCTCTCACTTCGTCCCAGCTTACCCCTCCCCCTCCCCATATCCTCAAGTCCATCCTCTAGTAGGTCTGTGTCTTTATTCCCATCTTACCACTAGGTTCTTCATGACCTTTTTTTCTTTCCCCTTATATTCCATATATATGTGTTAGCATACGGTATTTGTTTTTCTCTTTCTGACTTAACTTCACTCTGTATGACTTAACTCCACTCACTACAAATAACTCAATTTCGTTTCTTTTTATGGCTGAGTAATATTCCATTGTATTTATGTGCCACATCTTCTTTATCCATTCATCTGTTGATGGACACTTAGGTTGCTTCCATGTCCTGGCTATTGGTAATAGTGCTGCAATGAACATTGGGGTGCATGTGTCTTTTTGAATTACGGTTTTCTCTGGGTATGTGCCCAGTAGTGGGATTGCTGGGTCGTATGGTAGTTCTATTTGTAGTTTTGTTTTTTTTTTTTTTTTCCGGTACGCGGGCCTCTCACTATTGTGGCCTCTCCCGTTGTGGAGCACAGGCTCCGGACGCGCAGGCTCAGCAGCCATGGCTCACGGGCCCAGCCACTCCGTGGCATGTGGGATCCTCCCGGACCGGGGCACGAACCCGCATCCCCTGCATCGGCAGGCAGACTCTCAACCACTGCACCACCAGGGAAGCCCCTATTGGTAGTTTTTTAAGGAACCTCCTTACTGTTCTCCATAGTGGCTGTATCAATTTACATTCCCACCAACAGTGCAAGAGGGTTCCCTTTTCTCCACACCTTCTCCAGCATTTATTGTTTCTAGATTTTTTGATGATGGCCATTCTGACCTGTGTGAGATGATATCTCATTGTAGTTTTGATTTGCATTTCTCTAATGATTAATGATTGTGTGGTGTTTTCTTAATAAGTTCTCTCCCACATCTCAGTAACCTTGTGGTATTTACCTCCATATTTTATGAATGAAGGAAACTGATGATATTCAGAGGTTAAGCTGTTGTAAAGTAACTTTCCAGAAAATGGAGGGCCTGATTGGATGACGAGAGTTCAGTAATAGGGAGTTGCAAGGGTGTTTCCGAGGTGTCGGGTTGGGCGTGAAGATGGTAGGCTTCCTCACTGGCAGTATCAGGTTCCCGGCTGTGCTCTTCACATGACTCCTGTTGCCTCTGTGGTTTGATACACAATGACTTCTTGTCAGGGTGTGGTGGAGGGCAGGGAAGAAAGGGCTGTTGTCCATTCAACTTGTCTCAGGTAAGAATGTTCAGGCCTTTTCTGAGTATCTTAAATTTTGTTGGATTTTAGAAGGCTTATTAGTCTAGGCATGGATAGTCTAGACGTGGGGCTCCAAATATATGGCTGAGAACCTTATACAGGTGAGCTCTGCCCTGAGGGGCAGCTGTGTAGAGTAGGTTGGCTGAGTAGGATTAGCTGTAACTGGGTGGGTTTCCTTCCTCTTGTGGTTGAGACAGGAGCCATAGGGAAGAGAAATGTGGAGCATGGTAGTGTAGGTATCAGAGAACATCCTCGTGGCTCTGGTGGCGAGGATGCTTGATCAAGATTACATCCTTACTAGAGCTGGAGATTGAATGCTATCCACCACTATGGTAATGCATTTTGTTCACAGTCTACCGTGCCTGTGTGCTTGTCTGTTTTGTGTACCAAGATCGTGAGGCAATTTAAATATCAGCCTAAACCAGCCATGCAGGCAATGAAATGTACTTTTCCTGCTGAGATATTTGTTTCCCTGCAATCAGATAGCAGAAGAGTGTGCCAGCAAGCTAAGGGATGGCAGGGAGGGACAAAGGAGTGAATCATCATCATCATGGCAAACCTTGATTAGATTTTCTTATGAAATCCAGGGACATGGAGGAACAGGATGGGGCTGGGGAAGAAGAGGAGGTTGAACTTTCATGCCCTGGGCATTTTTAGTCCAGGTGCATGGAGTAACATTCCTCGGCTCTAGCTGTGGTCAGAGTAAAATCTGTTTTGGTAAATTTGGAATGACAGCCTTCTTGGATAATTAACATGTCGCATTTTATTGCAACTGTTTATTTTCTTACTTCAGAACCCTGGGATCTTCAATGGCAGGAGAAACAGTGATCAGAAGACCGAGATGAATTTTAACACTATTCTGGAAGAGATTCTTATTAAAAGGTCACAGCAGAAAAAGAAGACATCGCCCTTAAACTACAAAGAGAGACTTTTTGTGCTAACAGAGTCCATGTTAACCTACTATGAGGGTCGGGCAGAGGTAGGAGACAATCAAAGTTTACTTTGTTGCTTTCCATGTTGATACTGTTTTATAATACTGACATTCTGCATACCCTCCAAATCTTATGGAGTAAGCTTTAGGTTAATGAAGTTAAGGTAATGATTTATTATCATTTGGATTTGAAAGATAAAGTTAAGGATATGGATAGACATTTTTCACAAGTCTGGTAATTATGGGTTTAGTATATACATGGGTATACAATTTTATATCGGCCTACTGAATTAATGTGTTAGAGAAAACAAATCCCTACATCAGTTTTAGATCCTTGTGGAATTCATTAAGTATGTTGTGTACCTGGCTCTTTTCCATAAACTATCATATTATGTATAAAAGTCTTCTTTAGCACATGTAAACTGTCTATGTTCATCACTTTATATGAATATTTCTTCATTATTAAGTGAAAGTTACTTAAAACTGCTTAGTGATTTGGTGGAGTTGACTGACAACAGAACTGTTCAACTTTTTTTTGTGATAAGCAGCTAGTGCAAAGTTCCTTTGATGGGAGCAGAGGGCAGTGGCTCACTAAGAACCTGGTCAATGAGCAGGTGGCAGAGGAGGGCCATGTTGTCAGCCAGCTCCTGGCTTTTCAGTTGTTTTAGCCTCTGGTTCTACCACTAGATGAGGTGCATGCATATACAGTGGCCTCTGACCCATCTTTTTTTCTCCTGCCATCTTGGGAGTGCCTCATCTAGTACTGCAGGCCCAGCCACGTTCCTCCCTTTTAGAAATTTTCTTGGGTTCTAGGGAATGGCTGGGAGACAGTGTTGCCCTTTTTGACCACATGCCATTGTCTACTTGGTTACAGTAGATTGTTGGTGATCTTGATGTTTGATTTTAGTTTATTTAATTCTGCTATTTTCCTAGAGCACCTTCCTCAGAAATGGATTTACTCATTTTTATTTTGTTTTTGTTTTGTTTTACTTCCACTAATTTCTCCCACTGATTTCTCTGTATTTTGGTTCCCCCAATACAGCAGAATGGCATTGCTTCTGGCTGGTGGTCCTCAACTCTGTTAATTTCTGCTGTGGCTTGTCATTGTGGAATTTTGCAGGTTCACGTAATTTAGGACTATAGTCCTTTACCCACCTTCCTAAATCCCCAAAATGCTGAAGACCCAAACTTCAAAAACTCTTTCAGTTGCAAAACCTGACCTTAGATGAAGCTATTTTTAGTCTTTATCTTAGTGTGATTTGTGTGTGTGTGTGTGTGTGTGCAGAATTAGTAATGTGTTTAATTATGTGGGGCTGTCCAGTTCTTGCTGGGAGTGTATATGGTATATGTGCTATATTACACTTATTAAATCTGAAAAACTGAGGATTCCAAAAGGGTTTCAGATAAGACTAGAAATATGAATTATTTTAAAATCTAAAATAAATTTTAAGGGGAAACATTAATAATTTTTTGCTGTATAATAATGATTTGTCATGATTTGAATAATATCATAAGAAAAGAATAGGAATGTAACAGTAAACGTGGGAAAGTGTGGTCCTTTACTAACCAAAAAAAACCTCAGAAACCTACATTACCTGCTTAGAAACATGGACCCATACAATTGAAATACCTTGTAATTGTTAAGTCACTTTGAAGATGGTAAATGATAATACAAAGATGATACAAAGTTAAAAGTGCCCTAATTGCTTTAGCTTAAGCAGAATAAAGAGAACAGTGGAAACCCTCTTACTTCAGAACCTGACCCACTGTCTTTCTTGGCAGCAGCCTCCCCTACCATGAGAACCAGAAAGGACAGAATGAAGAGGTTGTCACAACATGTAACAGCCCAGCCTCTGACACTTAGCATTGATTTACTGTATAGCACAGGGAATTATACCCGATATCTTGTAATAACGTATAATGGAATATAATCTGCAAGAAACCTGAATCACTGTGCTGTACATCTGAAACTAATACAATATTGTAAATCAACTATACTTCAATTAAAAAAAAAAAAGAAAAAACAAGAAGAATCCATCTCCTTTCTGGCTACTGCTGACTGGCCCAGGGAGCCTAGTCCCGTTAGCTAGTCCTGCCTGAACCGCCCCCTCCTCCCATGAGCTGGGCATTCTGATCCCTCCTGGATTCTTTTCTTGCGGACTGATGTTCATTGGCAAACTTATGACCTTCAGTTGGAAATATGGTTGCAGATTTGTTTGCCTCCCACAGTTAAAAAGAAATAGTTAACTATATTAAAAAGTCAGGAATTTTAAGGTAAGAATCTGAATTCTTGAGACAATAAAAGTTCTGACAGTACTAGGCAGAATTCCTTCTTGACAGCTCTCAGCCTAGCTCCTAGGTAAGCCCAGTAGCACTTCACTGTTATGTTTCTTCCCTGTTTGGGTTAATCTGCCCAGTTCTCTGTTTTCCTTGGGTAAATGTTCTTGTTTTCATCTCCCTCGCCCTAGAAGCTGTGATCTGAAAAGGGCTGTAATGTGGGTAACCCACATTTTTTAGAACAATAAACACCTTTATTATATGAGCTAAGATAGGAGGGAAGAGGATTTATTTGCCTTTCTGGGCCTTGATTTTCCTCAGATAGAACTCCAGCTCCTTTCCCTCTAGCACATAGTGATCTGCTCAGCCACACTGGCCTGCTCTTGAAGTGATGCATGCAAGAAGCTTGTCCTGCTGGAACTGCTCCTATAGAAGACTGCTGATTTTGGCATTCTTTTTCTTTTTTTCTTCATTCATTCATTTATTTTTGCCTGCGTTGGGTCTTCGTTGCTGCCTGAGGGCTTTCTCTAGTTGCAGCGAGCAGGGGCTACTCTTCGCTGCAGTGCACAGGCTTCTCATTGAGGTGGCTTCTCTCGTTGTGGAGCATGGGCTGTAGGCAAGCGGGCTCCAGTAGTTGTGGCATGGGGGCTCAGTAGTTGTGGCTTGTGGGCTCTAGAGTGCAGGCTCAGTAGTTGCGGTGCACAGGCTTAGTTCCTCTGCTGCATGTGGGATCTTCCCAGACCAAGGCTTGAACCAGTGCCCCCTCCACTGGCAAGCGGATTCTTAACCACTGTACCACCAGGCAAGTCCTGACATTCTTTTTCCTTTCATCATATTTCTTTCTGTTTTTAAAAAAATTTATTTATAGCAGTGTATTTTATGTTGAAAGTTTTTTTAAATTAATTAATTACTTTTTGGTTGCTTTGGGTCTTTGTTGCTGTGCGTGGGCTTTCTCTAGTTGCGGCGAGTGGGGGCTACTCTTTGTCGTGGTGCGCGGGCTTCTCAGTGCGGTGTCTTCTCTTGTTGTGGAGCATGGGCTCTAGGGCGCGTGGGCTTCAGTAGTTGTGGCACATGGGCTCAGTAGTTGTCGCTTGCAGGCTCTAGAGCACAGGCTCAGTTGTTGTGGTGCATGGGCTTAGTTGCTCTGTGGCATGTGGGATCTTCCTGGACCAGGGCTTGAACCCGTGTCCCCTGCACTGGCAGGTGGATTCTTAACCACTGCGCCACCAGGGAAGCCCCCTTTTATCATATTTCTTCTGAATATTCTTTGATCGTTTTTTGTTTAAAATCTCTTCCTCCTCAGGAGTCAGCTTGGCCCCCTTCTTGTGGCCCAGGGGCAGTGCACAGTGGGACTTGTACCACTACCGGTACCGTGTGCTGTCAGTGAGCATGATGCAGTTCTTCACCAGGGTCTTGGTACGGACCAGTTTGTTGTTGGATGCATTGTAGACAACATCAATGATCCTTGTCTTGCGTGTACAACACTCCGAGCCCCAGGAGAAGTTCCCCACGTCTAGCCTCAAAGCCGGGTAATTCTTGTTGCCCCTCCTTGCACATGGACTGTGTGTATGCGGCGGGGTCCAATCTTGGTGTTGGCAGCAGGGCGTTCCAGCTCATACCTCCACTTCCTGTGGTAGGGCTTTCTCTTGTCCCCGGTCTTGCGGCTCTTGTGCCAATTGTCCCGAGAGATGCCTACGTGTGGAAGCAGGGGGCAGGAGCCTCAGCCAGGGAGCCCAGGGCTGGGCCCTGCCAGCCCAGTGCCCAGAGTCAACAGGTATTAAAAGAAAATGTTAAAAGTGTAAGACTTGTAAGACTCTAAGTGGATTAGAAAAACCATGGGGGCCATTCTGCGGTAGCCCCAGAGATATTTATTTTAGTTGTTCATAGTTCTGTTTTTAAAATAAATACTGGGTAGGCTACTGATTGATGTAGTAGCTATGATTCCTAGTTTCTTTGTAGCAATTCAGTGACATTCATCCTTTATTAAAACTCTCAGTTAATCACAGAGTCAGACATCAATCTTTTCCTGGTTCTCTGGACCCCAGCTCCTTCGATAGGACGGCAATAAGCTTTTACTGAAAATTTTCCTATTAAGTACAGTTTATTGTACTTTTCAAAGTATGCTAAGAAATTCTGTTCTAGATGATGAGAAATTCAGTCAAGCTGCTTCTTCCAAGTCTCATGTAAAACTTGTGTTTCCGTTTCTGCTGTGGGCCATTCTTTGGTTTGTCCTCCTTGCTCTTTCTCAACTAGCTTATGTTTCTGCATCTTCTAGTGAACCAATAAAAGATCTTACTGACGATTTATATTGTTTGCTCTTCTTATAATAACACAGAACAAAGGAAACTGCGCTCTTGCTTTCTGGTCAGGGAACTAAATGACACAGGGGTTAGACCACCTGACGTTCTGCTGGAGCCTCCACATGGTTTTGAGATGGAATCCAGGGAAGAACAGGACTGGAGTTTAATCAGAAAAAAGGCCTTTTGGGGCTTCCCTGGTGGCGCAGTGGTTGGGAGTCCGCCTGCCGATGCAGGGGACACGGGTTCGTGTTCCGGTCCACATGCCGCGGAGCGGCTGGGCCCGTGAGCCATGGCTGCTGAGCGTGTGCCTCCGGAGCCTGTGCTCCACCACAACAGTGAGAGGCCCGCATACCGCAAAAAAAAAAATAAAAAAAAAAGAAAGAAAAAAGGCCTGTTAAATAATGGTGAGAAAACAAGGAATGGAGAGATTTTTATATGTTTAGATATTTGAATACAAAAATTTCGAGTAGCGTGTAAATCTGCAACTATTGTTAGCTAAGAAATCAGGACATTTTTATAATTGGACTTTGGTATTACCAATTTTGTTGGTTTCTTGTCTGTAACACTCCTCTGTTATGAAAACTGACAGTAGTTTATAAGGTTGAGGAATAGGGAGACTAGTTGTGTCAGGGATCCCCAAGGCTACCCCCAGGTTCAGTAATTCACTAGGAGGACTCAGGGGACTGAGCGGTGAGTTTAACTCACTGCTATGATTTATTTCAGTGAAAGAAGAAAACGGCAAAATCAGCAAGGGAAAAGGTGCCTGGGGCAAGTCTGGAGGAAACCAGTCACAAGCTCGCAAGAGTCCTTTCTCAGCAGAGCCACAAAGGGGGTATATAATTCCTCCATTACCGGATTGTGACAATTGTGAAATGTTTTCTAACTGGGAACCTCGTTAGAGACTCAGTGGCCAAGGTTTTCATTGGAGGCTGGTCACATAGGCACCCTCTGTCTAAGCATGTACGAAAATTCCAGACTCCAGAAGGAAAGCAGGGGTTCAGCACAAGCCAGGTGGTTTGTACAAACAGGTTAGGCCCAGTGAGCCATTCTTATCAGTGCTGGGAATGGGAGAGCCCTCCCCTCTCAAAATGCGAGTTCCCAGAACCCAGCCAAGGACCAACCTTGTAGGCAGCATCATAGGCCTGTCATGTTAACTCTTTCGTGCACATTAGTAGTAATTATGATACAAATTATTGAGTACCCAATACAGGCCAGGCACTGTGCTAAATAAGTACATGCATTATTTTCTTTATTCCTCAAAACAATACTGTATGAAGTCTTATTAGTACCCCCATTTCAAAAATGAGTGATACGAGGCTCAGAAAGTTTAAAAACTTACACAAGGTCAAATACTAATGAGTTGCAGGGCTGTTTCTTCAGAGCCTGTCTTTGAAACAACCTTGATACTCTGGGGAAACTTAGGAAAAAAATCTATTAAATCTCTCTATAATACAGATGAAGTTTTATTTTAAAACTTTTGAGGATATTTTTATTACTTTCAGCTATGATTTTTTAAAAAAATTTCTTTGTGGTAGAAGAAAATTAACGTCAGACAAAACGGGGATTTTTGTCTGATTCTGCCACTATCTAATTGGACTTTAGAAAACAGTGTTCTTCAATTGTTTTTATAGTTTAGAAATTGCTTTCATATAAATATATTGTCTCTTTATACCCTTAACTCCCTTGCCATCACTGTTTCAACCCAGCACACATCCGATCTATTTCCAAGTCCTGTGAATTCTCCTTCCCTTCATTACAACCTTATTGCAGCTCCCAACTCCATTCTCTTGGTGCCCTAGTTGATTTTACTGCCCTAGTTGATTTTACTTTTGGATCTTCATCTTTCAACTATAAAACCATAAAAGGGATTTTTAAAACTTGTAGATTTGCATCTGCTCTACGATCAAGTTAAAACTCCTTAGCTTGGAATACAAGGTACTTGATGGCCTTTTTCCTTGTCTTCCCTCTCTCCTTCCTCCATCCCCAGCTGTCTTCTACCTGCAGTTACTCTTTCACATTGTGCCTTTGTTACTATTGTTCAATCAACTTGAAGTGATATATTCCTTTACCTGCCTACCAGGATCTGTCTATCTATCCATATCTATTTTATCCATCAGAAATGTGTTGAGTGCCCTAGTAATCACTTACTCATCTTTTCTGACTCAGCTCAATCCCCACCTTCTCTGAAGCCTTTCCTGTATCCCTCCCACCAGTGGTGGAATCCCCAGCCCACCTCAGCCCTTTGTGCCCTGTTCATATTTTTATCATGACATCTTGGTTGCTTGACTCTATCTACATATCTGTGTCCCCCGTTGGACTTTAAGCTCTTTGAGGGCAGGGTTCATAGCTTTTCTATCTTCGTATTTCTGAGAGTTTAGTGCAGAGTTGAGTGCTCAATACACGTTGGATGGCTGGATGGGTCCAAAGGAGACATGGGGAGACCTCAACCCTTAGAAGCAGGCAGGGCAGATTTATCCTATGCAAACATCATGAACAACCAGAAAGGTTGTCATGCTGCTAATAAGTAGAAGGGTCAGGATTTGAGCCTTGGTATTCTGACTCTAAGTTCAGTGCTCTTCCTATAATGCCTCCCTTATTGTTTTATTCCAGTTGTACTGAAATCAAACATTCTATGTGATGAGTTGTTTGAAAATTTAACCTTTTACCCAGGTTAACTGTCGGGATAGTGGAGGTAGTTATAAGATGATGGCACGAGTCTCTTGAATATCCTGGGCAACCTCTCATATTTCTATAAGGCCTTCTGGGTCATATAGAGTTGTTTTCTTTACCACCCCTGGAACCTGGAGACTCTAGTGATATAGGCATAAGAGCTTACTAAGGTTCTGAAATGATCAGATATTTCTCCCTTAGTTGTATCCCTAGACTAGGTGGACTCCCAGTGGGGAGCATAGGTTTACAAGACCTTTCTAATTGCTACCTGAAGATTTATATCTTCTGGCACTTTCTAGGATTCTGGGGGGCGAGTGTGGGGTGGACAAAATAGTTTCTTTTACTATAGGACAATTGGAAGTGTTTACATCAGACTTTAGAGGTTATCAATTTACTAGCTTGTAAAAAGTGGGACAGCTCTAGATGCTCTGTAGACGGTACAGTGGCTAGTGTACTAGGGCTCTGAAAATTCTGAACTCTATTATCCCATGAAAACTCATTTTCTTTTTGGCAGTTGAGTTTCCTTGTTTCCGAAATAAGGTTGTATCAACTTCCTGTTTTGTGTCTCAGTTTCCTCTCTGGTGTCTCTTCCCCACTGTTGATTCATATCTGTTTTCTTATTTTACTGACCTGGATCTGACCTTCCTCATCACTTAAAAGAGCCAAGATGCAGGTCTGAAGTCCTAGGGTCTGATTTACCTTCTTAATTTGACAAATTATCCATTTTCATTTAATAATGTTCACTGTTTTTTTCCTCTAGGAAGCAGAAGCCTATTTAAGATAGAAAAGGGGGAGAATACCATTTGTTCCATCCACACTCCAAAAATATTTTTGTAACTTTTAATTTTGCTATAGTTTCAGACTCACAGAAAAGTTGCAAGAATAGTACAAGGAACTCTCAAGTAACCTTTACTCAGATTCACAAATTACCTATGGTTGCCCCATTTGCTCTGTCATTCTCTTGGTCTCTTCCTTGGTCTCTTCATATGCATGTTTTCCGAACCATTGGAAAGTAAGCTGTACACAGTCCCCTTTTGCTGTTAAATAATTCATTGTGTATTGTCTAAAAATAAGGACATTCTCTTTTAGAACCACAGTACAATGATCAAAATCAAGACATGTAACGCTGATACAGTAGTATTAAGTGGTCCAGAGTCCATAGTCAAATTTCATTCATCATTCCACTGATGTCTTCATAGCTGTTTCTCAACCTCCCCTCCTTGCCCAAATCCAGGATCTAATCCCTGATCATACATTGCATTTAGTAGGTCAAGACATAAAGTTTGTAAATGTCCATGGTGCAAGGAAGAGAAATGCATGGAGGAAATACTGTCCTTTGTCGTTTGTTGTAAAATGCCAACTACATCATGAATACTCAGTGATTGTATATCAGAGTCTGCAAACATGAAATTGGATTTAAAAATCATTAGAGTTGTTCTCCTACTCTCATTCTCATGGTCATCATTAGGGGCTGAAGATCACCTTCCTGCGAAATAAGTTATTTTAGCCTGGTCCACTGAGATGAATATTAATCACTTTCTCTCTCCCCAACCTCAACTTTAACTTTTTCTTCTTCTGTGTTAAATAATTATGAGTCATGTAAAGCATTTTTTGGAGAACAGTACAGTATGAGTAATTTCTAGTAAATGAAGAGGGAATTTAATCAAAGGTTTGGTCCTCATGCTACTTAAAAGTAGAAATAATAAAAGGATTCTAGATCTCAAAAAATACTCTTGGATCTGGCTGTGATAGTTGTGGTTTATTCAGTGATGATTTGTATCATGATGAGAGAGACAAAGGCCTTAAGAAAAATCAGCATTTCTGTTCATACATGGTATTACCTAGTTTATTTTATTCAGAAGACTTAGCTCTCGGCAATTTTTAGTGTTACCAAAAAGTCAAATTTCCATCAGAGTTTTATATAGCTATTTTAGGACTGAATATATTCAAAAAGCTGTGCTGTAGGCACTGAAGGCAATTATGAAAAGAACAATTCCTAGAATGTTTGGGAAATGGCAGTATAGCTGAAATAAACAGCATTTCCTCCCCACCCCCTTTTCCCACCTGCCTATCTTGAAGGAAACTTGTCTTAATCAGAAGTACGTGTCACTTGTTGAATTTTAAAAAAAAGAACTGTATCTGACATCATGATTTTCGTAAGCTGAGTTTTGTTTTTCTCTGCGTCGTGAACTGCTGGGCTGGGGATTCTTAGAAATCTTTGAAGCTAGTTCTGTAATTAGTAGCTTCTATTAAGTGTTTGTTGATGAGGATAGGTATGATAGCACTTACCCTGAGGAACAGTTAAAAAAGAGACCAAATTATATGAGTAGAGGGAGCATTGGTGGTAAAAGTGCAGACTATATAGATTTTTGGTGAGGAGTGGGGTTGGGGAGGGATTGGGGAACGTCTCCATTTGGCTATGGGTTGGAGTATGAGCAGTGTTGGGCAGAAGGAGCCCATTCATGCAGTGGGAACATCATGTGCAAAGGCCCTGGGGTGGAAGAGGGCTTGGTGTGTCTGTGAAACTGTTCTGTTCTAGACCTACATAGATTTATATGCTGATAATTACCCATTCATGGGGATGATTATTCGTTAGTAATGAAGAAGTCGTACAATTTTAGAGCTGGAAGGAACTTTAAAGAGTAACCTTCAAGTCTTCCACTTGTGGAAACTGAAGATAAGGAAATGATTTGCTCCAGGTCACCCAGTAAGCTGGTTGTTAAGCCTGGATCAAAACTCAGATCAGCCTCTCTGATTGCACTGCCTTTGTTTGGAAAAGATGAGTTTGGGTTGCCCAGGTAGGTGAGGGCACTTACACAGCTTAAATAATATGGTTGTTCACAGAATGGACTCCATCTAGTGACTATTCAGACCCCTTTGCTTAAAATACTTGTCACTTTTTTGCCTTTGAAGCTTTGCTCTTGCTGTGCTTAACAGTTGTCCTTCTGTTCATCCAATTCCCATCTCAAGTCCTCTTTTTTTCTTTAAATTTGAAAAAATTTTATTTTTTTAAAAAATTGAAGTATAGATTTATAATGTTGTGTTAGTTTCTGGTGTATAGCAGAGTGATTCAGTCGTGTGTGTTTGTGTGTATATATGTATCCTTTTTCAAATTCTTTTTCATTATAGGTTATTATAAGATATTGAATACACTTCCCTGTGCTATACAGTAGGACCTTGTTGTTTATCTATTTTATGTAAAGTAGTGTGTATCTGTTAATCCCAAGCTGTTTCTGTTTTGTAAGTAAGTTCATTTGTATCATTCTTTTAGATTCCATATAGAGGTGATATCATATGGTGCTTGTTTTTCTCTGTCTGACTTACTCTTAAGTGAGAGACCTTGTTCACCTTCCCATCCCCCAGTTGTAAATGCCAGCCCCTTCAGAATTACTGTTAAATTTATATGTATTATTATTGTTATTGCCTCTTTAAAGTCACCAACTACATAATAATCTCCTTGAAGGCAGAGGTTGTTGCCTCCTAATTTCAACATATCACACAATATCTTGTACCCATTGCCTGCTCAAAAAAGTTTTTGTTGGTAAAAATTACAACAGTGATGATCAGTTAGTATTTCAAGTAAGCAAAAAGATCTTTAGCGACATTGTAATAGTTATTTCCCATGCAATTTTGTTCCATTTTAGTTGTTGAGAAGATGCCTTATTTAAAGTTAGAATCAAAACTGTGTTTTTATTTAGTATTTATTAGTATTAAGCTCTCCCCCAAACTAAAATGTGGACATTATTGTAAACAGCCGGAGTATGAACTGTCAGAAGAAATCACATGACCATTTGAGAAAGTGAAACTACATTTTGAGTTGTTTCTAAATCCATTTAGAACATGGTTTAGCCACTGGTCAGGTACATGTAGAGAATCACCTATAGAAGGGCACTTAGAAACACCTGGGTTATTCAGTAATTCCATGACTCTCTTAAGAGAACTCTTGATGTTATTAGCCTTTGGGTTTTGTGAATATACTGTACTTCTGAGATAAATATTATCTCATGATGGCTTGATGATTGCTACTTCAGATAATTAAAAACATTGTTATAGTCTTCTTACCAAAGCTCTTCATTTACCTTTTTTATTTTTAATCTTAGTCAACTGCCTATAATATTTGCATGATACCACATTGGTAAACACCTGAATTGAAAAATTGCACAAAGTATGTGCAATATAGTTGTTAAATAAAATTAAATGAGTAAGTAAGAGACTTAAATGAAATCTCTAGTGATTTTTAATAGACTGCGAGAAAGGAGTTCCCCCCCTGCCCCCGCCCGCATCATCTTAGTTGTATGTGAAGACTTTTGGAAAAGTTCTGTCTTTATTCCAAGTAATCACATAGGTATAGCTGTTCCTTAATTTTATTTGCCACTGCAAAAAGTAACATGGATAGGTGCAATTCCCTGCTCATGAGATTGTAACATGTGAATTGTTCTCCTTTTAGGGGAATATATATATGTAAAATATATTTATTTCATGTATATATATTTCCTGGCAAAAGAGAGTCTGTGCACTTATCTGTTTCATGGGACTCAGCTCATTTGTTTTCATTCATTCATCATTTGTACAGAAAAGATTTAGTGAGTATGTACAGTATGGTAGGGATGGAGGAATTAAAAGATGAATGATTCTGGTTTTGTTAAGCTTACAGTCTGATTAAGTTATACTTCTGCCTTTCTGGATTCAAAATGGCAAACTTTCCTATACTGCATCCAGTCTGTTTTGAAGGGGGCCTCTTGAGACCTGGAGTTAACCTTGTGTGCCACTGTTGTTTGCACTCACCCATGCTTTTCTGGATTACCTGGGAGTCTTAACTTTCCTTGCCCTTGTGTTTCCTTCTGTTCTTAGACTTTACATAGCATAGAGTTCACAAAAGTACAGGGGTTTTGCACACATACTTGCAATGCTCTGTTCTCCATAGCATCTCCATAAAGTGTATCTGTAGATAACCAACACATTTGCCCACCATCTACTTCACAGGTGAAGACACTGGGAAACAAACAACCAAGTCAGGTACCTTCTCTGAAGTGACATCCCATTTAACTAGCTGAACCAAGATGTCTTATCTTTCTGGCTAGCGTGCTGTTAAACCACACTGTTCTAGTTTAAGGAAGGGGGACTGCCTTAAACAGTGTGTTCACTGACCACCTCTATATATACGTTTCCTTCCTCCTTCCATTCTTTAGCTTTATATATAAGACCTTAGAAAGGGTGTTCTTTTAGCACTTGTTGATTTGTGTTTGTTTTTTCCTCACTGCATCCCTGTGAGGTGGTGGGAATTCTATGCATTTCAGTAAATTAGAGTTTTACAGAAAAGAGACTCATGGAAAGAACATATTACTGTGAATGCTTAGATGAAAGAAACTGAAAGGGTTAAACTGAAGTTGTAACTCTTAAAAACTTTAAAATGGGTTTGGTTAAATAGTTCATTTCATAAGTACTTTAAATGATTCTTTGCAGAGAAACCTCACAGGTAACTTAATTAAAGATGAATTTATTCACATTCATAGTCTATCCCAACAAGTAGAGAACAGTGTCACAGTTGAAGAGAACCCCTAAAATCTACTGCAGTAATTAGTTCAACACTTTTTAAAATAGTAAATAAGTAAGTTAAACACTTACTAAAATAGTAAAGTAAGGTGATTTTTAGGTTAACTCATTTCTGACTAGGATTGATTACAGTACAATATCAAAAAAAGGGTAGAGACTTGAATTTTCTTGGAAAAAGATGCTGAAGATCAAATATGTAATTCAGAACTTACTTTTTTAATTTTTTTTTTAAATTTTATTTATTTATTTATCTATTTTTTGGCTGCATTGGGTCTTCGTTGCTCCATGCGGGCTTTCTCTAGTTGTGGCTAGTGGGAGCTACTCTTTATTGCGGTGTGCGGGCTTCTCATTGCGGTGGCTTCTCTTGTTGTGGAGCACGGGGTCTAGGCCCGCATACTTCAGTAGTTGTGGCTTGTGGGCTCTAGAGCACAGGCTCAGTAGTTGTGGCGCACGGGCTTAGTTGCTCCGCGGCATGTGGGATCTTCCTGGACCAGGGCTCTAACCTGTGTCCCCTGCATTGGCAGGTGGATTCTTAACAAGCCCCAGAAGCCCCAGAACTTGTTTTTAAACAGGGTCATTCTTTTATTTTCAGACGCCACACTTAATCACTTTCTAAGGATAGGTGTTATGTCCAAAATATGTGTAGGAAACAAGACCAATTTCCATTGGATGAGATAATATGTTTCTTGAGGTTCTAGAGTGAGCTTACCAGCAGTTTTCTATTCCTTCTTCATTATAGGGAACTTCTGTTGTGGTCTGAGGTCCATCTCTGAGTTAATCGGATTCCTGTGAGTTAGAGAGTAGACTGTGGACTTTGGAGCCAGATCATCTGGGTTCAAATCCTAAATTTGTTACTTATTAGCTGTGTGACCTTGGTCAAATTACTTAATCTCTCTGTGCCTTATTTTCCTCATCTTTAAACTGGGGCAAATAACAGTACTTCCCTCACAGGTTTTTGTCTGGAGTAAATGGATCCCTATATATGAAGTAGTTAGGACAGTTTCTGGCATATAGTAAGTGCCATTGTAAGTATCAGTGGTTATTATTATAAGTAGCTTCCATTGTCACCCACTTTTGTCTTTTTTGTATAACGTGTTTCAGAGTTTCTGCTCTTGCATCTGGCTTTTCCCAGATATAGACATTTTTTGCAATAAGCATAACCATTTCATTCTCCTAGTAAGTCACTAATCACAGGTGATTCATTCTTTAAATTGATCTTTGCTGCTTGTGCTCCAGTTACATTGTGGAGCTCTGGTTACTGGTGGAAATGCATACCTTGGGGTAGGGCTAGTTCTCATTCTTGGCACCTCTGAGCCTGTGTTGGTGGAACTCTCATCGGGTCTGCTCTGGATGTTTCTCTCTGGTTGTTTGTCCGTGGGCACATGACAGGGTGCTGATTGCGATAAATGTGTGCTGTTCAGTTTTACATTTCGTAACATCAGAGTTGGATCTACTGGTAAGCATTAGAGCCTTTCAATTCCGTAGCCCTTTCTAATGCCCCTGGAAGGGCCCTAGCGCTTTCACATTCATAATTTTGCACTGAAAAAAAGAGAGTCTTCTCCCCAAAGTGTGTAAGCCTCAGGCCACTCAAAACCTGGATCTGTCTCTGCAGAGCATGTGAGACTCTATTTGTTCTAGTGTCTGATAATATCTACAAATTCTGCCAGTGAAATACCTCCAGGCATCTTCACTGTAAAACATCTAAAATATAAGCATATTTATAGTTTATGTTCTTAAAAGCTTTTTTTCTAGAACAAAGTAGTGTATCTACTTTAATCTGTCAAATTTATTTTCCTTTAATAAAAGTTTCAGCATTGTTGTTATTTTTTATTTATTAATTTAATTAATTATTTTATTTGATTTTATTTTTTGGCTGTGTTGGGTCTTCATTGCTTCACGCGAGCTTTCTCCCATTGCTGCGAGTGGGGGCTACTCTTCACTGTGGTGCACAGGCTTCTCATTTGCGGTGCCTTTTCTGTTGCAGAGCAGGGGCTCTAGGTGCGCGGGCTACACTAGTTGCAGCATGTGGGCTTCAGTAGTTCGGCGCACGGGCTTAGTTGCTCTGTCATGTGGGATCTTCCCGGACCAGGGATCAAACCTGTGTTCCCTGCATTGGCAGGCGGAATCCTAACCACTGGGCCACCAGGGAAGTCCTCAGTGTTGTTTTTAAAACTCCAGTACTTTTCTTGTTAAATGTATTCCTGAGTATATATGGTTGTAGTTACTCTTGTGAACAGGTGAATTTTCATGATATGTTGTAATTAGATATAGTTGATATATAATCAAGCTCTAGATTTTTATAAATCTATTTTGTAACCAACCAGTATACTATGCTATTTCTAAGTATTATGTATTTTCTAAGTATTACAATTTTCTATTACCAACTTTGCTATAAAAGGGTTGTTTTCTATTAAATTTAACCCAAATTATGAGAATAAAATAATTTTTAAAATATAAAGAAAAATAAAAGCATTTTAAATTCTAAATGGGACTACCCGAAAGGCCATGCGGAGGCCTGGGGGAGGGCGTTCCAGCAGGGGAATCCAGGAATGTAAGACCCCAAGGGAGACAGGAGCAGCAAAGAGGCTGAGGGGCTGAAGTGGAGTGGGATGGGGCGTAGGGAGGATGTGGCTGGAGACCTGGGCAAGATCCTGCATGGATCATTGCGGACCATGGAAAAGACTTTGGATTTTTTTTTTCTAATTTTTATTAAAACAATTAAAAAAATGTGATACGAAGATTTTGGAGGGTTGGGAGTGGGGAGTGACAAAGTTTGGTTCTTACATTCATGCACGTTAAGATGCTGGGGCACAGTAGAACATGAATTGGCCGTTAGAAGGTGTGAGGTTTAAGTTCTGGCTCTGCTAGCCAGTGTAATTTTTTTTTTTTAGCATCTTTATTGGAGTATAATTGCTTTACAATGGTGTGTTAGTTTCTGCTGTATAACAAAGTGAATCAGTTATACATATACATATATCCCCATATCTCCTCCCTCTTGCATCTCCCTCCCACCCTCCCTATCCCACCCCTCTAGGTGGTCACAAAGTACTGAGCTGATCTCCCTGTACTATGCGGCTGCTTCCTACTAGCTATCTATTTTACATTTGGTAGTGTATATATGTCCGTGCCACTCTCTCACTTCGTCCCAGCCTACCCTTCCCCCTCCCTGTGTCCTCAAGTCCATTCTCTACATCTGCATCTTTATTCCTGTCCTGCCCCTAGGTTCTTCTTAAACATTTTTTTCTTTTAAGATTCCATATATATGTGTTAGCATACGGTATTTGCTTTTCTCTTTCTGACTTACTTCACTCTGTATGACAGACTCTAGGTCCATCCATCTCACTACAAGTAACTCAATTTCGTTTCTTTTTATGGCTGAGTAATATTCCATTGTATATGTGTGCCACATCTTTACCCATTCATCTGTTGATGGACACTTAGGTTCCTTCTATGTCCAGGCTACTGTAAATAGTGCTGTGATGAACATTGTGGTACATGACTCTTTTTGAATTATGGTTTCCTCAGGGTATATGCCCAGTACTGGTATTGCTGGGTCATATGGTAGTTCTATTTGTAGTTTTTTAAGGAACCTCCATACTGTTCTCCATAGTGGCTGTATCAATTTACATTCCCACCAACAGTGCAGGAGGGTTCCCTTTTCTCCACACCCTCTCCAGCATTTATTGTTTGTAGATTTTTTGATGATGGCCATCTGACCGGTGTGAGGTGATACCTCATTGTGGTTTTGATTTGCATTTCTCTAATGATTAGTGATGTTGAGCATCCTTTCATGTGTTTGTTGTAAATCTGTGTATCTTCTTTGGAGAAATGTCTAGTTAGGTCTTCTGCCCATTTTTGGATTGGGTTGTTTGTTTTTTTTGATACTGAGCTGCATGAGCTGTTTGTGTATTTTGGAGATTAATCCTTGTCAGTTATTTCACTTGCAAATATTTTCTCCCATTCTGAGGGTTGTCTTTTTGTCTTCTTTATGGTTTCCTTTGTTGTGCAAAAGCTTTTAAGTTTCATTAGGTCCCATTTGTTTATTTTTGTTTTTATTTCCATTTCTCTAGGAGGTGGGTCAAAAAGGATCTTGCTGTGATTTATGTCATAGAATGTTCTGCCTATGTTTCCCTCTAAGAGTTTTATAGTGTCTGGCCTTCCATTTAGGTCTTTAATCCATTTTGAGCTTATTTTTGTGTATGGTGTTAGGGGGTGTTCTAATTTCATTCTTTTACATGTAGCTGTCCAGTTTTCCCAGCACCACTTATTGAAGAGACTGTCTTTTCTCCACTGTATATTCTTGCCTCCTTTATCAAAAATAAGGTGACTATATGTGCATGGCTGACCATATCTCCAGGCTTTCTATCATGTTCCATTGATCTATATTTCTGTTTTTGTGCCACTACCATACTGTCTTCATCACTGTAGCTTTGTAGTATAGTCTGAAGTCCAAGAACCTGATTCCTCCAGCTCCATTTTTCTTTCTCAAGATTGCTTTGGCTATTCAGGGTCTTTTGTGTTTCCATACAAATTGAAATTTTTTGTTCTAGTTCTGTGAAAAATGCCATTGGTAGTTTGATAAGGATTGCATTGAATCTGTAGATTGCTTTGAGTAGTATAGTCATTTTCACAATGTTGATTCTTCCAATCCAAGAACATGGTATATCTCTCCATCTGTTGGTATCATCTTTAATTTCTTTCATCAGTGTCTTACAGTTTTCTGCATACAGGTCTTTTGTCTCCTTAGGTAGGTTTATTCCTAGGTATTTTCTTCTTTTTGTTGCAGTGGTGCATGGGAGTGTTTCCTTAATTTCTCTTTCAAATTTTTCATCATTAGTGTATAGCAATGCAATAGGAATGCAAGAGATTTCTGTGCATTAATTTTGTATCCTGCTACTTTACCAAGTTCATTGATTAGCTCTATTAGTTTTCTGGTAGCATCTTTAGGATTCTCTATGTATAGTATCATGTCATCTGCCAACAGTGACAGCTTTAACTTCTTCTTTTCCGATTTGGTTTCCTTTTATTTCTTTTTCTTCTCTGATTGCTGTGGCTAAAACTTCCAAAACTATGTTGAATAATAGTGGTGAGAATGGGCAACCTTGTCTTGTTCCTGATCTTAGTGGAAATAATTTCAGTTTTTCACCATTGAGAATGATGTTGGCTGTGGGTTTGTCATATATGGCCTTTGCTATGTTTAGGTAAGTTCCCTCTATGCCTACTTTCGGGAGGGTTTTTTTTTTTATAAATGAGTGTTGAATTTTGTCAAAAGCTTTTTCTGCATCTATTGAGATGATCATATGGTTTTTTTCCTTCAATTTGTTTATATGGTGTATCACACTGACAGATTTGCATGTATTGAAGAATCCTTGCATTCCTGGGATAAACCCTACTTGATCATGGTGTATGATCCTTTTAATGTGCTGTTGGATTCTGTTTGCTAGTTTTTTGTTTTTTTTTTCCTGCGGTACGCGGGCCTCTCACTGTTGTGGACTCTCCCGTTGCGGAGCACAGACTCTGGAAGCGCAGGCTCAGTGGCCATGGCTCATGGGCCCAGCCGCTCCGTGGCATGTGGGATCTTCCCGGACCGGGGCATGAACCTGTGTCCCCTGCATCGGCAGTTGGACTCTCAACCACTGCGCCACCAGGGAAGCCCTTCTGTTTGCTAGTTTTTGTTGAGGATTTTTGCATCTTTGTTCATCAGTGATATTGGCCTGTAGTTTTCTTTCTTTGTGACATCTTTGTCTGGTTTTGGTATCAGGGTGATGGTGGTTTCGGACAATGAGTCTGAGAGTGTCCCTCCCTCTGATATATTTTGGAAGAGTTTGAGAAGGATGGGTGTTAGCACTTCTCTAAATGTTTGGTAGAATTTGCCTATGAAGCCATCTGGTCGTGGGCTTTTGTTTGTTGGAAGATTTTTAATCACAGTCTCAATTTCAGTGCTTTTGATTGGTCTGTTTATATTTTCTATTTCTTCCTTGTTCAGTCTTGGAAGGTTGTGCTTTTCTAAGAAATTGTCCATTTCTTCCAGGTTGTCCATTTTTGGGCATATAGTTGCTTGTAGTAATCTCATGATCCTTTGTATTTTTACAGTGTTGGTTGTTACTTCTCCTTTTTCATTTCTAATTCTATTGATTTGAGTCTTCTCCCTTCTTTTCTTGATGAGTCTGGCTAATGGTTTATCAATTTTGTTTATCTTCTCAAAGAACCAGCTTTCAGTTTTATTGATCTTTGCTATTGTTTTCTTCATTTCTTTTTCATTTCTTTCTGATCTGATCTTTATGATTTCTTTCCTTCTGCTGACTTTGGGGGTTTTTTGTTCTTCTGTCTCTAATTGCTCTAGGTTACATTAGGTTGTTTATTTGAGGTGTTTCTTGAGGTAGGATTGTATTGCTATAAACTTCTCTCTTAGAACTGCCTTTGCTGCATTCTGTAGGTTTTGGATTGTCGTATTTTCATTGTCATTTGTTTCTAGGTATTTTTTGATTTCCTCTTTGATTTCTTCAGTGATCTCTTGGTTATTAAATAGTGTATTGTTTAGCCTCCATGTGTTTGTATTTTTTACAGATTTTTCTCCTGTAATTGATATCTAGTGTCATAGCGTTGTGGTCAGAAAAGATACTTGATACGATTTCAATTTTCTTAAATTTACCAAGGGTTGATTTGTGACCCGACATATGATCTATCCTGGAGAATATTTCGTGAGCACTTGAGAAGAAAGTGTATTCTGTTGTTTTTGAATGGAATGTCATATAAATATCAGTTAAGTCCATCTTGTTTAATGAATCATTTAAAGGTTGTGTTTCCTTATTTATTTTCATTTTGGATGATCTGTCCATTGGTGAAAGTGGATGTTAAAGTCCCCTATGGGGACTATGGGGCTTCCCTGGTGGCGCAGTGGTTGAGAGTCCACCTGCCGATGCAGGGGACACAAGTTTGTGCCCCGGTTCAGGAAGATCCCACATGCCGTGGAGCAGCTAGGCCCGTGAGCCATGGCCGCTGAGCCTGCGCGTCCGGAGCCTGTGTTCTGCAACGGGAGAGGCCACAACAGTGAGAGGCCCACATACCGCCAAAAAAAAAAAAAAACATCCCCTACTATGATTGTGTTACTGTTGATTTCCCCTTTTATGGCTGTTAGCTTTTGCCTTATATATTGAAGTGCTCCTATGTTGGGTGCATAAATATTTACAATTGTTATGTCTTCTTCTTGGATCAATCCCTTGGTCATTATGTAGTGTCCTTTGTGTCTTGTAATAGTCTTTATTTTAAAGTCTATTTTGTCTGATATGAGAATTGCTACTCTAGCTTTCTTTTGATTTCCATTTGCATGGAAAATCTTTTTCCATCCCCTCACTTTCAGTCTGTATGTGTCTCTAGGTCTGAAGTGGGTGTCTTGTAGACAGTATATATATGCCTCTTGTTTTTGTATCCATGCAGCCAGTCTGTGTCTTTTGGTGGGAGCATTTAATCCATTTACATTTAAGGTAATTATTGATATGTATGTTCCTATTCCCATTTTCTTAATTGTTTTGGGTTTGTTATTGTAGGTCTTTTCCTTCTCTTGTGTTTCCTGCCTACAGAAGTTCCTTTAGCATTTGTTGTAAAGCTGGTTTGGTGGTGCTGAATTCTCTTAGCTTTTGCTTGTCTGTAAAAGTTTTAATTTCTCTGTCAAATCTGAATGAGATTCTTGCTTGGTAGAGTAACCTTGGTTGTAGCTTTTTCCCTTTCATCACTTTAAATGTCCTGCCACTCCCTTCTGGCTTGCAGAGTTTCTGCTGAATGATCAGCTCTTAACCTTATGGGGGCTCCCTTTTGTGTTATTTGTTGTTTTTCCCTTGCTGCTTTTAATATTTTTTCTTTGTATTTAATTTTTGATAGCTTGATTAATATGTGTCTTGACATGTCTCTCCATGGATTTATCCTGTGTGGGACTCTCTGTGCTTCCTGGACTTGATTAACTATTTCCTTTCCCATATTAGGGAAGTTTTCAACTATAATCTCTTCAAATATTTTCTCAATCCCTTTCTTTCTCTTTTCTTCTTCTGGGACCCCTATAATTCGAATGTTGGTACGTTTAATGTTGTCCCAGAGGTCTCTGAGAATGTCCTCAATTCTTTTCATTCTTTTTTCTTTATTTTGCACTGTAGTAGTTATTTCCACTACTTTATCTTCCAGGTCACTTATCCGTCTTGTGCCTCAGTTATTCTACTATTGATTCCTTCTAGAGAATTTTTAATTTTATTTATTGTGTTGTATATCATTGTTTGTTTGCTCTTTAGTTCTTCTAGGTCCTTGTTAAATGATTCTTGCATTTTCTCTGTTCTATTTCCAAGATTTTGGATCATCTGTACTATCATTACTCTGAATTCTTTTTCAGGTAGACTGCCAATTCCTCTTCATTTTTTTGGTCCGGTGAGTTTTTACCTTGCTCCTTCATCTGCTGTGTATTTCTCTGTCCTCACATTTCAGTTAACTTACTGTGTTTGGGGTCTCCTTTTTGCAGGCCGCAGGTTTGTAGTTCCTGTTGTTTTTGGGGTCTGCCCCCAGTGGCTAAGGCTGGTTCAGTGGGTTGTGTAGGCTTCCTGGTGGAGGGGACTAGTGCCTTTATTCTGGTGGATGAGGCTGGATCTTGTCTTTCTGGTGGGCAGGACCGTGTCCAGTGGTATGTTTTGGGGTGTCTGTGACCTTATTATGATTTTAGGCAGCCTCTGTGCTAATGGGTGGGTTTGTGTTCCTGTCTTGCTAGTTGTCTGGCAAAGGGTGTCCAGCACTGTAGCTTGCTGGTCATTTAGTTGATCTGGGTCTTAGAGCTGAGATGGAGATCTCTGGGAGAGCTTTCGCCATTTGATATTACATGGAGCCAGGAGGTCTCTGGTGGACCAATGCCCTAAACTCAGCTCTCCCACCTCAGAGGCACAGGCCTGACACCCAATCAGAGCACCAGGACTGTGTCAGCCACATGGCTCAGAAGAAAAGGGAGGAAGAAAAGAAAGAAAGAAAAAATAAAATAAAGTTATTAAAATAAAAAATAATTATTAAAAATTAAAAAAAGTAATAAAAAAAGAAGAGAGCAACCAAACCAAAAAAAACCCCACCAATGATAACAAGCACTAAGAAGTATACTAAAAAAAAAGAAAAACGGACAGACAGAACCCTAGGACAAACTGTAAAAGGGGAACTATACAGACAAAATCACACACAGAAGCATACACATACACACTCACAAAAAGAGAAAAGGGAAAAAAAAATGTATCGTTGCTCCCAAAGTCCACCGCCTCAATTTTGGGATGATTCATTGTATATTCATGTATTCCAGAGATGCAGGGTACATCAAGTTGATTGTGGAGATTTAATCCACTGCTCCTGAGGCTGCTGGGAGAGATTTCCCTTTCTTTGTTCGCACAGCTCCCGGGGCTCAGCTTTGGATTTGGCCCCGTCTCTACGTGTAGGTCGCCTGAGGGCGTCTATTCCCCGCTCAGACAGGACGGGGTTAAAGGAACAGCTGATTAGGGGGCTCTGGCTCACTCAGGCCGGGAGGAGGGAGTGGTGCGGATGTGGGGCGAGCCTGCGGTGGCAGAGGCCGGTGTGACGTTGCACCAGCCTGATGTGCGCCGTGCGTTCTCCCAGGGAAGTTATCCCTGGATCATGGGACCCTGGCCGTGGCGGGCTGCACAGGCTCCTGGGAGGGGAGGTGTGGATAGTGACCTGTGCTTTCACACAGGCTTCTTGGTGGCTGCAGCAGCAGCCTTAGCGTTTCATGCCCGTCTCTTGTGTCCGCGCTGATTGCCGCAGCTTGCACCCATCTCTGGAGCTCGTTTAGGCGGTGCTCTGAATTCCCTCTCTTCCCGCACCCCCAAACAATTGTCTCTTGCCTCTTGGGCAGATCCAGACTTTCTCCCGGAGTCCCTCCCGGCTGGCTGTGGTGCACTAGCCCCCTTCAGGCTGTGTTCACGTAGCCAACCCCAGTCCTCTCCCTGCGATCCGATCGAAGCCCGAACCTCAGCTCCCAGCCCCGCCCGCCCCGGCGGGTGAGCAGATAAGCCTCTTGGGCTGATGAGTGCTGGTCGGCACCGATCCTCTGTGCGGGAATCTCTCCGCTTTGCCCTCCGCACCCCTGTTGCTGCGCTCTCCTCGGTGGCTCTGAAGCTTCCCCCCTCCGCCACCCGCAGTCTCCACCAGTGAAGGGGCTTCCTAGTGTGTGGAAACTTTTCCTCCTTCACAGCTCCCTCCCAGAGGTGCAGGTCCCGTCCCTATTCTTTAGTCTCTGTTTTTTTTTTTCTTTTGCCCTACCCAGGTACGTGGGGAGTTTCTAGCCTTTTGGCAAGTCTGAGGTCTTCTGCCAGCGTTCAGTAGGTGTTCTGTAGGAGTTGTTTCACATGTAGATGTATTTCTGATGTATTTGTGGGGATGAAGGTGATCTCCACGTCTCACTCCTCTGCCACCTTGAAGGTCTCCCCCAGTGTGATCTTGAGGAGGTCAGTTATCCAGTTTCTACCCTAAAATGAGGAAATTGGATTATGTGATCAATAGAATCCCCTTCATGGCTAAATATGATTCTCAAGTCTTCAAATAATTATAAATATTCAACATGTATTAGCAGTGGTTGTTGGCTGTGTGGAATAGGAGACCTACCCCCCCACACCTCCCCCACCTTCTGCTCAGTCCTGAGCTTCACCTCTGTCTCTGGGCGGCCAGGTTTCTGTGTGTGTGTAGTGGTGTTACAGTGTTTTTTTCAACATGCATTTCCCTGATTACTAAAAAGGATGAGCACGTCTACCTATTTTCATTGTCTATTGGCATTTACTCTCTGTTGAGAACCCATTTAGATATTTTTCCTCCATTGTTTTTTAAATTTAATTTAATTTATTTTTATTTTTGGCTGCATTGGATCTTCGTTGCTGTGCACAGGCTTTCTCTAGTTGCAGCAAGTGGGGCTACTCTTCCTTGTGGTGCATGGTCTTCTCATTGAGATGGCTTCTCTTGTTTTGGACCACGGGCTCAAGGCATGTGAGCTTCAATAGTTGTAGCACGTGGGCTCAGTAGTAGTGGCACACGGGCTTAGTTGCTCCACGGCATGTGGGATCTTCCCAGACCAGGGCTTGAACCCATGTCCCCTGCATTGGCAGGCGTATTCTTAACCACTGCGCCACCAGGGAAGCCCCCTCCTTTTTTAAAAATTAGGTTTTCTTCCTTTTAAAATTTATTTCTAAAAGGTATATATATTCTGAATCAAACTCATTATCTGTATATGATTTGCAAATACTTGTTTGTACTTTGTGGTTTGCCTTAACTCTCTTAATGATATCTTTTTTTCTTACTGTGTTAAATACCCATAAAATAAAAGTTACCATTGTAACCATTTTAAAGTGTACAATTCAGTGGCATTACGTATATTAATAATGTGCAAAAACCACACTGTTTAATTCCAGAACTTTTTTTATTACTCTAAACAGAAACGGAGAATGTTCCACGTGCACTGGAGGAGAATGTGTATTCTGTTGCTTTTTGGATGGAATGTTTTGTATGTATCTGTTAAGTACATCTTGTATAAAGTATCATTTAAGGCAGATTGTTCCTTATTGATTTTCTGTCTCGATGATCTATCCGTTGATGTAAGTGGGGTGTTAAAGTCCCCTACTGTTATTGCATTGTTTTCCTTTTAAGTTGGTTAATATTTGCTTTATACTTTTAGTTCCTCCTACGTTGGGTGCATAATTGTTTATGATTCTCCAACTCTTATACAAATCTTTATTTTAAAGTCTATTTTGTATGATACAAGTAAAGCTGCCCAAGTTTTCCTTTGGTTTCCATTTGCATGGAATACCTTTTTCAATCTGTTCACTTTCAGTCTGTGTGTATCCTTACATCTAAAGTGAGTCTCTTGTAAGCAGCATATATTGGGTTGGCCAAAAAATTCATTTGGGTTTTTCTGTAACATCTTACAGGAAAACCCAAACAAACTTTTTGGCCAACCCAATAGATGGGTCTTTTTAAAAAATCCATTCAACCACTGTATGTCTTTTGATTGGTGAATTTAGTCCATTTACATTTAAAGTAATTATTGATAGGTATGTACTTATTACCATTTTGTTAATTGTTTTCTGGCTGTTTTTTTAGTTCGTCTGTGTTCCTTTCTTCTCTTGCTCTCTTCCTTTGTGATTTTATGACTTTCTTTAGTGGTATGCCTAGATTTCTTTCTCATTATCTTCTGTGCATTTACTATAGGTTTTTGCTTTGTGGTTACCATGAGGCTTACATATGACAACTTATATCTATAACAGTCTATTTTAAGCTAATAACAACTTAAGTTTAATTGCATTCTAAAGCTGAAGGTTTTTACTCTCTACCCCCAGACTTTTTGTTTGTTGATGTTATTTTACATCTTTTTATCTTGTGTACCCCTTAACTAGTAATTGCAGTCATAGTTATTTTTACTACTTCTGTCTTTTAACCTTCATACTAACTTTATAAGTGATTAATCCACTACCTCTACTATATATTTACCTCTCCCATGAGATTTATTCTTTCGAATATTTTCTTGTTGCTCATTAGTGCCCTTTCTTTCAGCTTAAACAAGTCCCTGTAGGTTTATACATCTGATTTAGTGGTGGTGACTCCTGTAGCTTTTGTTTGTCTGGAAAACTCTTTATCTCTCCTTCAATTCTGAATAACTCTGTTGGGTGAAGTATTCTTGGTCGGAAGTTTTTTTTCTTTAAGCACTTTGGCTGTATTGTGTCACTCCCTTGAGGGCTGCAAAGTTTCTACTGAAAAATCTGATGATAGTCTTATGTGAGGGTTCTCTTATACATAACAAGTTGCTTTCCTCTTGTTGCTTTTGAGATTCTTTCCTTGTCTTTAACTTTTTTTTTTTTTTTGCGGTACGTGGGCCTCTCACTGCTGTGGCCTCTCCCGTTGTGGAGCACAGGCTCTGGACGCGCAGGCTCAGCGGCCATGGCTCATGGGCCCAGCCGCTCCACGGCATGTGGGATCCTCCTGGACCGGGGCACGTACCCGTGTCCCCTGCATCGGCAGGCGGACTCTCAACCACTGCGCCACCAGGGAAGCCCGTCTTTAACTTTTAGCATTTTAATTATACTGTGCCTTGGTGTAGGTCTCTTTGAATTCATCTTATTTGGAACTCTCTGAACTTTCTGGATCTGGATGTCTGTTTCCTTCCCCAGGTTAGGGAAGTTTTTAGCCATTATTACTTCAAATAAGATTTCTGCCCCTTTCTCTCTCTCTGTTTTCCTTCTGGGAGCCATATAATGTGAATGTTAGACTTTCTGCTCTTGTTCCATTCATCCTTAAGTTATCATCACAGTTTTTCTTTTTTTTTTCTTTTTTTTTTTTTTGCTGCTCTGGGTGAGTTTCACTGTTTTGCCTTTGAGTTGACTAATTCTTTCTTCTGCTTCATCTAATTTGCTGTTGAATCCCTTTAGTGTAATTTTCAGTTCAGTTATTGTATTCTTTAGCTCTGTGATATCTATTTGGTACTTTCGTATATTTTCCATCTCTTTGTTGAAGTTCACACTGTATTCATCCATTCTTCTCCTCAATTTGGTGAACATCTTTATCACTGTTACTTTGAACTCTTTATCAGGTAAATTAGTTATCTCCATTTCATTAAGGTTTCTTTTTCTGAGATTTTATCTTATTCTTTCATTTGGAACATATTCCTATGTTTCTTCATTTTGCTTGACTCTCTGTATGGATTTCTGTGTAGTAGCTAAAACAACCACCTCTTCCAGTCTTGAAAGAGTGGCCTCGTATAGGAGATGAACCTTGTCATTCAAACTTTGCCCCAGCTCTTGGTTGTTTCTCAAACCTTTGTGCTTGTCCAAGCAGCCTATCATATTTTTAATAGTGCCAGTATTTGAGGATATGCTGAGACCTGTCAGTGTCCCAAAGGGGAGGATATTCAGCACTTAGATTCAGGCTAACTGGAAGCCAGACTCACAGGTAGCAGGTTTTAAAACTATGCAAATATATACAGTTCTATGGACTGCAAGTGTAAGACCTGCTGGCCATCAGAGCCAGGTGAACTGAAGGTGTCCCTTGGGTGGAAGTTGCAAAAATTGGGGCTCCAGATGAGTATATAAGCTATTTTCTGGAGGAAGCCTTTTTCTGGGATAGATCCTCTGTTAGGCCACAAATAAATTTTAATAAATTTAAGACGAATGAAATCATATCACGCATCTTTTCCGATCACAATAGTGTGAACCTAGAAAACAGTTACACAAAGAAAGCTGGAAAATTCACAAATATGTGGAGATTAAATGACATGCTACTGAACAACCAGTGGGTCAAAAAAGAAATCAAAAGAGAAATTGAAAAATATATTGAGACAAATGAAAATGGAAATATAATATACCAAAATTTATGGAATGCAAAAGCAGTTCTAAGAAGGAAGTTCAGCAATAAATGCCTACCTTAATAAGCAAGAAAAGCCTGAAATAAATAACCTTATTTATACTTCTAGGAACTAGAAAAAGAAGAACAAATAACACCCAAAGTTAGTAGAAGGAAGGAAATAAAGATTTGAGCAAAAATAAGTGAAATAGAGACTAAAATGATAAAAGGAAAGATTGATGAAATTAAAGCCAGATCTTTGAAATCTGCCTGCCAATGCAGGGAACATGGGTTCGAGCCCTGGCCTGGGAAGATCCCACATGCTGCGGAGCAACTAAGCCCGTGTGCCACAACTACTGAGGCCCACGTGCCTAGAGCCCATGCTCCACAATAAGAGAAGCCACTGCAGTGAGAAGCCCGTGCACCACAACTAAGAGTGGCCCCCACTTACCACAACCAGAGAAAGCCCGCACTCAGCAACAAAGACCCAACGCAGCCAAAAATTAAAAAAAAAAATTTATATAAAAAGAATATATAAACAAAATTGACAAAACCTTAGTTAGACTCATCAAGGAAAGAAGAGAGAGGAGATCTTACAACTGATACCACAGAAATACTTAGAAACATAGAGACTACTACAAACAATTACAGACCAATGAATTGGACAATCTAGAAAAAATGGATAAATTCCTAGAAACATATACCCTACCAAGACTGAATTATGAAGAAATAGAAAACCTGAACAGATTATTAAGAAGGAGATTGAATCATTAATCAAATACCTCCCAACAAACAAAAATCCAGGACCAGATGGCTTCACTGGAAAATTCTACCAAACATTAATAGAAGAATTAATGCTAAACCTTCTCAAACTCTTCCAAAAAATAGAAGAGGAAGGAATTCTTCCAAACTAATTTTACAAGGCCAGCATTACCCCAATATCAAAACCAGACAAGGATGTCAGAAGAAAAGAAAGTTACAGGCCAATATCCCTGATAACTACAGAGGCAAAAATCCTTAGGCTGTAAGCTCGTTGACGTAGGTCTTGGTGATGATTTTTTAAATCTGACACCAAAAGAAAAGGCAACAAAAGCAAAAATAAACAAATGGGTCTTCATCAAACCAAAAAGCTTCTGTATAGCAGGACTTCCCTGGTGGTTCAATGGTTAAGAGTCCATCTTCCAGTGCAGGAGATGCGGGTTCCATCCCTGGTCAGGGAACTAAGATCCCACATGCTGTGGGGCAACTAAGCCTGTGTGTCACAGCTACTGAGCCCACACGCTCTAGAACCTGCATGCTCTGGAGCCTGTGCACCACAACTAGAGAGCCCGAGTGCTGCAACTACTGAGCCAGCATGCCGCAACTAGAGGAGCCCCCGCACCACAATGAAGAGCCCATGCACTGCAACGAAGAGCCCACATGCCGCAACGAAAGATCCCATGTGCCGCAACTAAAACCCAGTGCAGCGAAATAGATAAATAAATATATTTTTTAAAAAGTACCTAAGTTACTTAAAAAAAAAAAACCCAAAAACCTTCTGTATAGCAAAGGAAATCATCAACATAATGAAAAGGCAACATGCTAAATGGGAGAAAATATTTGCAAATCATATATCTGATAAGGAGTTAATATCTAAAATATATAAAGAACTCATACAACTCAATAGCAAAAAAGAAATATCCGGTTAAAAAATGGGCAGAAGGTCTGAATAGACATTTTTCCAAAGAAGACATACAGATGGCCAACTGGTACATGAAAAGGCATTCAGCATCACTAATCATCAGAGACATGCAAATCAAAACTGCAATGAGATATCATCTCACACCTGTCTGAAAGGCTATTAAAAAAGACAAGAAATAACAAGTATTGGTGAGGGTGTGGAGAAAAGGGAACCCTTGTGCATGTTGGTGGGAATGTAAATTCGTGCAGCAAGTATAGCAAACTATATGGAGGTTCCTCAAAAAATTAAAAATAGAGTTACCATATGATCCAGCAATTCCACTTATGGATATTTATCTGAAGAAAATGAAAACACTAACTCGAAAAGATGTACACCCCTCAGGGTTCATTGCAGCATTATTTACAATAGCCAAGATATAGAAGCAACCTAAATGTCCATAAATGAGTGAATGGATAAAGAAATTGTGATACACACAGAGACAGACAGACACAGACACAGACACAGACACAGACACAGACACACACAGGAATATTACTCAGCCATGAAAAAGAAATCTTGCCATTTGCAACAACATAGATAGACCTCAAAGGCATTGCTAAGTGAAAGTCAGAGAAAGACATACAGAGTGATTTTTAAAATATGTGGAATCAAAAAATAAAAGTAAAAAAAACAAGTTTATAGATATGGGGAACAGATTGGTGGTTGCTGGAGGTAGGGGGTGGAGGGTGGGAGAAATGGGTGCAGAGGTATTTAAATATTTAAAAAATAATAACATAAAGTGATAGGGGCAAAAAAAAAAAAAGGAATTACGATAAAACTTAGGATACATAGTTTCCCTTATTTTATATAAAAAAGTAAATCCAGGGCTTCCCTGGTGGCGCAGTGGTTGAGAGCCCGCCTGCTGATGCAGGGGACATGGGTTTGTGCCCCAGTCCGGGAAGATCCCACATGCCGTGGAGCGGCTAGGCCCATGAGCCATGGCCGCTGAGCCTGCGCGTCTGGAGCCTGTGCTCCGCAACGAGAGAGGCCACAATAGTGAGAGGCCTGCGTACTGCAAAAAAAAAAAAAAAGTAAATCCATTAAGGCATTTTTTGAAAGTACAAGTGAGCTACTTTCCATACATTCTGAGATAACCCATTGGTTCCTAAATTGCAATTAAATTTTTTCGGCACTAAGGTTCATAAACATTATACAAAAGAAGCCTAAATGAAGCTGACTTAGTATGTCAGCTTGTAGCTTTCATTTCCTCTATGAGGACACTGACATACCACTAGAAATATTTTTTGTTCTGTTTTTATTTAGAAGGAAGTTTAATTACGTTCTTTGCTAATAGTTTCTAGTCTATGAATTTAAATTAACTCTGCAGATAACATCCTGCACTTCTGCCTCTAACTTTTGATAGTCTCTAAGACTGTCAAATATAAGAATGGGGAGTCAGTAAACCCAAGGTCTAGTGTTTATTTGGTCTGTGGAAACAGGGAGTCACATAATTACTCTGAACTTCAGTGATCTTATACGTAAAAAGGTGAGGGTGCGGTGGGGGGTGTAGCATCTGCCTTACCTATTTCATACAGTTGTGAACATCTATTTAAAAATTGGTATTGAAAACAATTTGCATCTTTAAAAAATTAGCTATCATTATTATTATGATTCTGAATTGTCATTATAAGTCATCTGAAAAGTCATAAGGTATAATATATTAGGTCGTATAAATCCAGATGGCACAAAATTACGTAATTAACATCTGAAAAACTGCATATAGTTTTGGTCATTCCTCAAGACAAAAAAACTGGAAACTAGCTGGAAACTATCAAGATGGGTCATTAAAATGTTCAGCCAGAAGGACTTCCAGTGTAAAGGAGTAGACTAAACATGATAGAATCCTAAAGACTGATACAAGGAAAGCCAACAAAGGAAAGCAATGGGTCTTTGAAACAAACAAACAAATGAACGAATGAACAACCCTTGTGCTTATTAAGCAGTCAGTCCCCCCTCCCCCCTCCTCCCAGCCCCTGGCAACCACTAATTTGCTTCCTGTCTCCATGGATTTGCCTCTTCTGGACATTCCATATAAACAGTCATACACTATGTTACCTTTTTTTTGTATATTGCTTTCATTTAGCGTAATGTTTTCAAGGTTCATTCATATTGTAGCGTGTATCAGTACCTCATTCCTTTAAAAATGTTTTATTTTAATACAATTTTTAAAGGTTACTTTCCATTTACAGTTATTGCAAAATATTGGCTATATTCCCTGTGTTGTACATCCTTAAGCCTATCTTACATCCAGTAGTTTGTACCTCCCACTTCCCCACCCCTATACTGCCCCTCCCCGTCTCGTCACTGGTAACCACTAGTTTGTTCTCTGTATCTGAGAGTCTGATTCTTTTATGTTATATCCACTAGTTTGTTGTATTTTTTAGATTCCACGTATAAGTGATACCATACAGTATTTATCTTTGTCTGACTTAATTTCACTTAGCATAATGCCATACAAATCTAACCATGTAGCTGCAAATGGCAAAATTTCATTCTTTTTTATGTCTGAATAGTATTCCACTTTATACATAGACCACATCTTCTTTATCCATTCATCTGTTGATGGATACTTAGGTTGTTTCCATGTCTTGGCTATTGTAAATACTGCTACTATGAGCATGTATCTTTTCGAATTAGTGTTTGTGTTGTTTTTTCTTTTTCAGATATATACCCAGGCCTCATTCCTTTTTAGAATTACATAATGTTACATTATTATAAGGATATACCACATTTTGTTTATTCACTTCTCTGTTGATGGCTATTTGGGTGGTTTCCACCTTCTGGCTATTTTGAATGGAGCTGCTGTGAATATCCAAGTACAAGTTTTTGTGTAGACATATGTTTTCATTTTTCTTGCTGGGTCATTGGGTAACTGTGTTTAACGTTTTGAGGGAGTGCTAGACTGTTTTCCAAAGGGGCTGTGACATTTTACATTCCTACCAGGAGTGATTGAGGGTTCCAGTTTCTCCACATCCTCCTTAGGACACTTGTTAAAATCTCTCTTGTTGATTGAAGTCCTCCTAGTTGGTGGTTTTGATTTGCATTTCCCTTATGGCTAATAATGTTGAGCATATTTTCGTGTAGCCTATTGCTTTTTTTTTTCTTCAGTACGCGGGCCTCTCACTGTTGTGGCCTCTCCCGTTGCAGAGCACAGGCTCCGGACGCGCAGGCTCAGTGGCCATGGCTCACGGGCCCAGCCGCTCCGCGGCATGTGGGATCTTCCCGGACCGGGGCACGAACCCGTGTCCCCTGCATTGGCAGGCAGACTCTCAACCACTGCGCCACCAGGGAAGCCCAGCCTATTGCTTTTTAAAATGCATATATGCTTGCCGCCTTTGGTTAGGCAATAAAGCTTGTCTGGCAGGAACTTCATTTTTACTTGATTTTTTAATGAAGGGGACAGTGGTGTGATAGTAAATGTTTAGCAACTGGGGGTCAAGGGGGAAGCCCATATTTTTAGTATTTGCTACTTTCCATGGTTTACGTACTCCTACCGTGGCAGATTTCCAGCCACCAACATGACATTGAAAATGGAGCACGGAAATGGTGTGCACAGTAGGCTCTCATGAGCTGGCACAAGCTGACTCCAGCACATTAGTGGAGGGAGGAGTGGGTGAAGTGAAACTCATTAGGGCTGCCTGGTGTGTACAGGCTGGGCCCTGCACATCCGTAGGGGTGCCATTCACATGTTAGTCTAAAGAGAAAAGCATATAATGTTCATTGAGTGCCTACCACATACTTAATCTTCACAACAGTCTTCTGAGGCAGGTTTTACTATCTTATTTTCAGAGAAATCCAAGGCTTAGGGAACCTTATTAACTACCTCAGTGATTCACAGCTAATAAGTATCATCGTTGGGGTTTAAGTCAGGTCTTTCTTACTTCAAAGTTCATTTCAGTTTACCAACTGTTTTGGAGAAATGGAGGGATCTCTAAGGCCACCCCCCAGGTTTGATTAATTGCTGGGGGGACTCATTGGACGCAGCATATTATTGTACTCATGACTCATTTATTACAGCAAAAGGATACAAAGTAAAATCAGCAAAGGGAAAAGACACATGAGGTGAAATCCTGAAGAAACCAGGCATGAGCTTGCAAGAGTCCTTTCTCAGCGGAGTCACCTTGAATGTGCTTAAACCTCCAACAGTGAGTTGACAACACATGTGAAATATTGCCTACCAGGAAGCTCATTAGAGACTCATTAGGGGACTGGTTGGTTAAATAGGCACCATTTGCCTAGCATGAACCAAAATTCCGGACTCCAGAAGGAAAAGCAGGTGTTCAGCATAAATCAAATTGTCTGTACAAACAGTTTAGGCCCAGTGAGCAATTCTTATCGGTGCTGGGAATGATGGGACCTTCCCAAAGTCAGAGTTCCTAGATGCCAGCCCAGGCCAACTGCAGAACCAGCAAGTAGGCCTTTCTAAGAGTAGCAGCCTCGAGCCTGCTGTGTTAACTCTTATCTGTATGCTAACGAAATGCAAAAATAGGAAAGAAAGTTGAGAAAGGGCAGAGACCATGTCTGCCTATCAGTACATCCCCCTTCCCTTCCCAGCGCCTGCATCAAAGTTGATGTGAGCTGGGTTTCTAATAATGATGCGCTGAGTTGTGCAAATCCTCAATGATACTCAGCCCCTGTGTGTGTGTGTGTGTTGTGTGTGTGCCGTCTGTAAGGCCTCTCTGGGTTCAGCCAGAACCTCCAAATCATGATTAATTATAACTGCTTAGCCCAGACATCTCTGTGTAGCTTCACAGCCCCAACTCTGACTTCTCAGTGACTGTTCTCTCTTGAAAGGCCTTCATTTGAAGTACTGAGGTCTGCTATTTGTATCTCCAGTGGAAATATTGGTTCTTTTGTTCCAGTGCCCCAGACACCTTGCCTCCAACTCACTTTTACTTCTGTGAACTTTGACTAAAAGTGGAACAGTTTCCTCCATCTGACTTCCTCTGTGTCATGGTTACATGTTGGGGTCACACCTTCTTTTGTTCTTATGGGCACAGACTGACTGAATTGTCTACACTGTGTCCAGTTGTTATAAGCACATTCCCAGGGGCTCTGCTCTAGAAGAACAGCACTGGAAGAGAGCAGACCAGGCTGACTAAAACCCGGTTCCTTTCATTCTGAGTCACCAGACAGACCAGTCAAAGAAAGAAAGCAACTTACCTTTCTTTGGCCATTTCCCTCAGCTCTCAAGTGAAGTAGTTATTATCCTGCTTATGGCTTTACATCATTATTTTTCCACTAATTAATGTTATGGCTGGAAATATTCTTTTTTGGGGTTAAGAAAAGCAAGCTTTCTAACTAAAACAAGAAGCACTGATTCTGATGTTAGATGGCCAGTGTTCCAGTCCCAGGCTTGGTCACTCAGTAGCTCATATGAAGCTGGACAAGTGAACTTAACTGCTCTGTGCCGCAGTTTCCTCATCTGTGAAATGGGGACAATAATAGTTACAACCTCACAGGGCTGTTGTGGGAATCAGTTGAGAGAACGCCTCTAAAACATGCACTAAATGAGTTTAAAACACGATCTGCCATATAGTGAACCTTGAAGAAAAGTTAGTAACCTTGCTGTTAGTGTTAACCCTCGGTACAGAGAAATCCTTCTTTTTGACTTCTCTTGTTGCTCTGAGTCCATAAGATTCCTGACCCTCAACCCCACACTCCTTTAAAACTTTTAACTGACAGCAGAAAATTTAGGATAATTGAAAGGAGTTCCAGTGTAGTGGATGAAGCCTGCCTACCTTCAAACAAGCCATGGTGGGCTTTAGCCAGGCAGCCTGGGGTCCACCTATGACTCTGGCTGTGAGTGGAGGAACACCTACCGGCCTCTTGATTCTCGGGGTGTCGGGGGAAGGGGATGATTCCGCCTCTCCCATCTGCCCAGAATGTAGCCCCTCCAAAGTCCCTCTCCAGTCTCGGAGCTCGCTCCCACCACACCAGACTCTCAGAACATTCTGCTTCTCCTGTTCCTTGCTCCTCTCTCCTTATCCTCCGCCTGGCCCGTCTTTGTCTGTTAGACCCTGCTTCCATGTTCTTACAATGCCATATGGAAGTGATCTCCCTGCCTCTTTGATGGCCCCTAGCCCTTCTGGTTCATATAATGAGTAGTGGCGTTTATCTCCTGGGGTGAGCTCCACGGTCTTCCTGCTTCCTTTCTGGCTACTGGTTCTTGTCTCCTTTAAGAGTCAGCGTTCCTCAAGGTTCTGTTCTCAGGCCGCTTTTCTCACTCTGCACTTGCCTTAGGAGACATCATCCATTCCAGTGGCTTTGGGTTGGCATCTATGTGCGAATGACGTCTCCACTATGTTTCCCAGCCTGATGTCTATTCTGAGGCCTCAGAGTTTCCATAGGCATCTCAAATTCAGAATGTCTGAAAAGAAACTCAGGATGTCCCTACCATCTCTACCTCAGTAATTGTACTGTGGTCTACCCAGCTGCTTGTGCCAGATACCTGGAAGTCAGTCTGACCTTACCCCTCTCCTTCACCCTCTCTCATGTCTGGACTCTCAACAGATTTTGTTGATTCTATCTTCTAAATATAATCTCAGTCCTGCCACTTTTTCCCATCTCTACCACCACCATGATCCAAACCACCCCTGCCTCTTCTTGGATGAATACAGTAGCCTCTGTATCAGTTAGGATGGAGTTAGGCTATATATCACACAAACCCCTTAAATAATAGTACAATAGCTTAAATAAAATAGATTTTTTTTTTTCTCTGTCAGGGTGGAAAAAAGACAAAGACTGGAGGCAGGCTGTCCTAAACTGGTATGGTAGATGCAACCCAGGGATCTTGGAGCCTGTCTTTCCCTTCTATCATCCTAGTTTATATCTTTTATTTTGGCCCAAGATTTTTGCTGGTGCTGCAGCCATCTCTGAATTTCAGGTTGGAAGAAGGAAGAAGGAAGAAAGCAAGCAAGAAGGTACTTCTCCCACCTGAGTCGATTTCCCTTAACAGCCTTCCCTTACGTTCCATACAGACTTCTGCCTATATCTCATTGACTAGAACTTGGCCACATGGCCATACTTCGCTGCAAAGGGAGCCAAGAAATAGTCTTTTTGTTTGTTTTTGTTTTTGTCTTTTGCAGTACGCGGGCCTCTCACTGTTGCGGCCTCTCCCGTTGTGGAGCACAGGCTCCAGACGCGCAGGCTAAGTGGCCATGGCTCACGGGCCCAGCCGCTCCGCGGCATGTGGGATCTTCCCGGACCGGGGCACGAACCCGCGTCCACTGCATTGGCAGGTGGACTCTCAACCACTGCGCCACCAGGGAAGCCCAAGAAATAGTCTTTTATTCTGAATATTAATATACACAACTAAAAGTTAGGGTTCCGTTACTGCTGAGAAGTGGATATTGTGGCTAGACAACTAGGGATCTCTGTCACATCCTAATAGGTTCCTTTTTCTACTCTTGTCCTCTCCAGTCTGTGGTCCATAATGGCCACAGTGATCTTTTAAAAACACAAATACAGTCACGTTCTTCTCCTGCTTAAAACCCTTCAGAAACTTCTCATTATGGCTAATTTAAACCTCAGAAGTCCTCAGCAGGCCTTTGGTCCAGTAGCCTGCCCATCTGCCTACATTCACCTGCAATTCCTTCTCTTCCTCACTTGTAACCTTCCAGCTCACCAGTCTTTGTGTTCCTTAGAGGCTCCTTTCCACATTAGAGCATGTACTATAGCTGTGTCCTCTGTCCAGAATCCATGCCTCCCCTCCCTTGACTGACTAGCTTCTTCAGGTTTCAGCTTGAATATCACTTGCTCAGGGCAGCCTCTCTGATCTTCTAGGTTAGATTCGTTTTCCATGTATAATATCATCTTGTGCTTTTTACTTCTTACCACCTATCTCTGTTCAATAAATTATTAGTACAATTGTTTTTTCAGTCTCTGACTCTTAACTAGTCACAAGGCAGGTGAAAGCATTGCTTAGCCCAGTGCTTGACCTGTGGTAGATAATAAATGATTGTTGAATGATTGAATGGGATTCAGGTTCAAGGATGGGTATGGCGAATTTATTCTGTATCATGTTAAAGAGATATAAATGAAAGACATAAAGAGAAGTGTCTTGCTATGTAGTCAGAGATACTGAATCAGGCCCAGGTGAGAAGTTGGGACTAGAGAAGTGAATTTGAAATCATCAGATCTAATCCATTTAATTCTCTCTATCCCAGAAGGAGTTAGCTTCCCAAGGGGATGTGCAGCAGGCTTTAAAACCAGACAGATTTGCTCTGAATCCTGGATCTGTCATTTACCAGCTGTGACATTGGTCAGTTGATAAAACTCTCCGAGTCTCAGTTTCTTTATCTGTAAATGGAGAAAATACCTACCCTGCAAGGCCATTTGTATGCAAACAGAATATTTCAAACTCTTCTGTCTGTTTGGGCCAAAAAAAATTTTAAGAAGGAAGATATTTCTACTTTAAAAACAGAGGCAATGGAAAGCATTATCCTTTTTATAATTTCCTGGTTCCTGAATGTACATCCTTTTTTTTTTTTGCATGTTAAGTTTTATTAAGGTTCAAATACAAAACATTCCAAAATGAGAAAAACCATTATACCTAAATTCTATATTCAACTACCAGTTAAACAAGAAAAACATGTTATTCTATTATTCTGTTTCTTTTACAACCAGTATAAAGTCAGAAGAATCAAGACAGATTCTTTTTCCAACAGGAGCAGAATTAAGTCTGCTGGGTCAATAAACTATTTGCCAAACAACTGTCTGGTCATTAAGCATTCTTCAATTTAGTATTCATGTTTACTATGATTAATCTCTATGTTCTACACTGTCTTCAAGGTAACCTAAATAAAATCTCAAGAGCCAAAAGGTCCATGGAAGCATAAACCCAAGTATTTAGATTACAGAATGATTGAGGAAGACAGTAATGTAAGTGCAGTGGTTTTTAAAATTTGGTCAGTATTCTGACGGTCTGCTGAATGCACATCCTTTTGCACAGTGAAAATCAAGATTGCCTTCTGGGCTTAGGAGCAGAGGGCTTTGGGACTTTTTTGTAAGCTTTTTTTTTTTCAATTTACCAAATACTTCCATAGTGCTTACCATATGTCATGGTCTTATGTGCTTTGCGAGTATTAACTTTAATCCTCTGAACTTTATAAGGTAGATGCAGTTATCATTCCCATTTTACAAATGAGGAAACTGAAGGACAGGGAGTTTGAGTACCTTACCCAAGGTTGTAGAGCCAGAACGTGGCAGAGCCAGGAATCCAGCTGAGACTGTCTGATTCATACTTATATTAGTCTTTATATTCAACAGAAAAAGAATTAGCCCTCAAGAAAGCCTAAGAAACTGGTAGAAGTATTCCTTTGTAATACTACTATTATACTTTGAAGGAAGAGAAATTTTTGGCCAAAGATGTCCTCTGCTGCTGTGTGTAAAGGCTGTGCGTTACCAGAGATCAACTGTTTCTAACGTAAAAAGGAAGTGCGTATATAGTCACTTGCTGATTCATTATTGGTTTCATACTGTAAGACAGCTAAAATAGCCTCAAAAGGCAAAAATAGCACAGTCACATGAAGCATCAACCGTCCTTTTTAAAGACAGAATTATCAGACCTGTGAAGTAAAGGTTAATCTCTTTTTCTGGATGAAAAGAGTGGATGTTGGTGGATACTGGTCATTTCTAGTAGATCCTCCTGTAGTTTTAGGGAATTGATATTTGTCATGACCCAGGGAAGAATCTCATTCACGCCATTTTATTTTCTAAGATACAATCCAATTTGACATCAGTTCTCAGAAGATCTCTCCTAGGGTCTAGAAGGTAGGTGTGAGGGTCTTTCCTTTAACAGAACTAGTGACTTTTCCTTTATTTTCCCTAAGGACTAATATTTTTTTCAAATAATATTAATAGCTAATTTTATCAGGCATTTACCATTTGTCAGCTTTGTTTTGACAGCTTAACATGAATTGACTCTTTAATTCTTACGACAAACTTATGAAGTTGTGGTGCTATTAGTCACCCCATGGTATAGCGAAAGGAACTAAAGCACAGAGAGGTTAAGTTACTTGTCTGACGAGACACAGCAAGTAAGTGGCAGAGCTGAGATTCAAACTCAGGCATTCTGGCTCCAGTCTTTGCTCTTAAGCAGTAAGCTCTTGTTAGAGTCCTGCTGGTTCTTAGTCTGAAGAGGTATAAGATATGTAAAGCAAAGTAAAAATGGTTTGTCCTTTCATTTTTGTTTTTCAAAAGCTACCCAGGTTTCTTCCTCCAAAGAAGAATAGCACACCAAGTAACAGAGCCAGGCTTAGTTTTGTGTTTTTAACCGCCTGGGTCCTTGCATGCCAAAATATAATCATACCAGGCCATGGTTCCTCATTGCCTTGAAGATTAAGTGCAACCCCTTAGCCCTATATACAGAGCCCTTCATAATCTGGTCCCTTCTCACCCTCCCAGCCTCCTGTCCTGCCTCTTCCACTTTTCCTCCTCAGTACATCTGAACATACAGGTACACTGACATCCCTAGATCTGCCGTGCTCTTTTGTAACCACACACCTTTGCTTATGATGTTTGCTAGCTGTTGGTGATACTTTTTCTCCTTTCTTTGCTTGGAAAACTCTTGTTCATGATTCAAGGCTCGGTCGGCTCAAAGAGACACCTTCTCCATGCAGCCTTCTCTGACTCTTCTTCTGGAAGAATTAACCTCTTCTTCCTTTGTGTCCCACTGCATTTTGTTCGGGAAAGAACTTTTCACACTGCCTTATGAATAATCATCTCTTCCCAATCAGTTGGAAGTTCCTGGGAACAGGAGCAGATACTACGTAAATGTTGACTGTGAGAGCTGGAAGGGTAAGGAGGTGTAGGGGAGATAATAGAAAGGTCTGAGGATATGTGGGTTAATTCCAGACTTTGTTTAATATCCTGTGTATGGAATGTAAGACTTGATTTGGGGACATAAACTATTCATTGTGACCTACTTCCTTTCATAACTAGGAATGAAAAGTTTACAAATTACAAAGTGCACAATTGTGACATCCATGAAACATGCAACAATGAAATAACTATCAATTCGGCAATTGAAATAGTGTGTGATTTGAAATAATTGAGCTTACTCTAGATTAACTGTCTGATGCTTTAATTTGGTTAAGTTAAATCTAATTATAATTCCAACATTTTCCTGGGTTGTCCACACCAAATATTGATTGAGTTCTGGCTGTGCTGGGTGCTGGTGGTGAGCACACCAGGTGGGTGCTGTTCCCCTACCCATCTATTATGGACATCAGGTACCCAACAAGAGTTTCACAAATGATAACTGCATTTATGATATGCAGAAGTTAGAAAAAGTACAGGCTGCTTTTATTTCAGAGTGTGAGGTATGTGAGTAGGACCAAAATGTTCTAAGGGTACAAATCTATTAAATGGAACCATCTGAAATTACTAATATTTGATCATTTTTGACAACAAAAATAGCAGTTTCTTCTGGTTTGACCTAATATTACCTTAGTGAATTGATGAGAAAAGCCACCTTTCTTTCTGAATCCACTTAAAAGCCTGTGCTTGGTAATATGGTGGTTTCAGATATACTCACTGGAGTTGCTACAGTAACTCCTACAAGTTCCTTGAAAGCCTTGCGAGGCTGGTTGCCGTCTAGGTGGTGTGATGTGGTCCCTCAGAGAAAATCAACCAGATAACGCCCCATCACAGGTGCTGGTGGGCTCACAGTGAGTATAGCCTGGCTGCTAGGCTGTGAGGATCTTGTATTTGGCATTGGGGAGCATCTCTTGGAATGGCCATGTATTCTGCAACATGGATTAATTTTTACTAGATTATTTGAGGGTTAATTGTATTAGCAATAGCAAACTAAGAGGGATGAATAGTTTAATTATGACCCCCAGCTGTGATAGTCAATGAAGGGTAGAGCAGTGCAGCCTAGGGTTCTGTATCTTCTTCATTTGCCCTTGATCAATTGGTTTAACCTCAGTGCCCCATTTACCTAACTGTAAAATGCAGATGCTAAATAACTCATTACTTGATCAGGATCAGTAGATCTATAATTAAAATTGGAGCACTTAGAGATTGATGGATGCAAGGAGCTGTATAAACATGACCTCTAAGAGCACTGTGTGAACATCAGGGATTGTGTTGATTCTTCTTCTGAATCCAGTGTAACACAGTACCACAAGGATCGCTAAAGCTTTAGTAGTCTTAGTTAAGCAATTTGCCCATCTGTACTTTCTACCCGTTTATAATGGACCCTTTCTATATTCTCACAAAAAATTTTTGTAAGTAGATCCAACTACTGCTTTGATCAGGATTTTTTAAAATGTGATGGGAAGAAGTATTTTTTAGACTTTTCAAACATACTCAAGAGTAGATAGAATAGTGCAGTGACCCCCATGTATCCAGCACTCAGCCAAATAACCCCCAGTCATACTCCCTCCCCCCACTTCCATTATCCTGTAGCACATCCTTCCCACTCTCACTATCATATAGAAATCATACCATTTCTTCTACAGATGCCTCAGTATCCACCTCCAAAAGACAGAGTCTCCATCTTAACCTTTATACTATCAATCATTACACCTCAAAACATATCAACAGAACTTCCTTGATGTCATAAAGCATACCCAGTTAGTGGAAGAAATTGTTTTAAAAATAATTTTATCTGTAGAATGTTTGCAATTAAGAGGTCGTTTTACCAAAGTTTTCCGTAAATTAATTGTAACACAAAGTGAATATCCCTATAGAAACCATAGTAAAAGCAGTGATTGGCACCTCTTAGGCCTCCAGAAACCTGTGGAACTAGGCAATTTTGTATATTTCTCTTTGGATATCTTACTGTGGGGAGAATTGATGGGCAGTTCATCTTTCCTTATGAGAGACCTCAATCCAAGATACACATTTTCTCTTTGTTGCTGCTGTTCTCCTGGTGATTCCTTCTCCCCACGCCCACCTGCTCACCCTCCTCCCATTCACCCCCAGCCCCTAGGCCCCAGTAGAAGCAAAAGGAAGGAACTTTTCCTAGGACGACCGATTATCTTTATAGGAAAAAAAGGAGGGATGTCGCTTTCTCAGGGGCAGCAAGCAGTCTAGGGAAGCTACTGTTATAGCCCGTTGAATATTTTAAAGGTATTTAGAAAACAAACTGCAGGGTGATCCCTTTAACGCTGGAGAAAACTAGAGAAATATTGTATATGGTCCAGTGGAAGCTTATTTAAAGACCAAGCTAATGCTCTGGTCTTGCAGGACCCTAGCAGAGCTCTGTTCAGTGTTAAAGAAATCACATCTCCAGTTCATACTTGTCTGGAAACACCTTTGTGGTCCACTCACATCAGATAAGCAGACAGGTTTTTCTTAGTGGCGGAACTGGTCTGGTGTGGACAGTGTGGAGGTCAATTTCCCAAGAGGCTATGAGCCTCCCAGCTTTTTCCCTGCCCAGAAACCCAGTCCTGCGTATATATCACGGGTCAGCCTCCTAGTGTGAGGCTGTGGGGCAATTGCCACAGGGGTTTCCCACTCCTGGGGCTGTGATTTCTCTGGATTCATCAATCCCTTTGGTCATGATGGGGATATTGGGAGTGGGGATGAGAATCGTACCCCTACTCGTGCTGCAGCTGTGGGTTCATACCGCATGCAAAAGCCACAGAGTTTGCCTCGTGTGTTGGCATTACTAATTGCTTCTGCCACCTACCATCCATCCTGGAAATGGAATTTTCTATTTTGCCCTGTTTGCTGTCTGTAATTCTCATCCACCAGAAACTCACAAAGCTTCTGTCTCCCAAGTTCCTCTTGATAAGAGATCACTTTCATGTAATTCTAGTTATTTCCACTTTCATAAAGATATAAAATGTCATTAAAAAAAAACTCTGAACACACGAAGTGTCTACTGGAGAGCCTCAGAATGCATGCGCGCGTGCGCGCGCACACACACACACACACACACACACACACACACACACAGAATCCCTAGTACAGAAGCAAAGTTCTACTAGTCACTGTTAACCATAGAAACTTGAGAACTGAAATCTAGGTTAAAGGACCTTCCTGCTGTCTTTTTTCTCCGTTTCTTCTCTTTTCCTACTTAAACAAACAAACAAAAAAGGCAGAGATTTGCAGAGACATATCCAGGGATTACCACCTCTGTGGTTGAGGAGGGGTCCCTTGATAGAGTTGTGTCTCTGAGGATTGTAACGTGACAGTTACTCTGTTAATTGGTATTCACACATGCAGCAGTGTGCTTTGATTGAACAGAGGGGCAGAGGAAGGCTCTCTTAGGTCCTGGTGATTTGTGGCATGCCTCTGCCCCCCTGGGATGGCATATGTCTGAAAGAGCAGGGGCAGAAATAAAGCTATAGCCGAAATTATTCTCTGAAGCAGCATAGTCACAGAAAACTGGTGGCTGTGACTGGATATTGTGAAATCAGACCTAAGGAAGGCCTCCTGTCCACTTAGCTGAATCGCCTCCTGTTCATTCATGTCCTCATTCATTCATGCACTTATGCAAAAAGTTGTTGGGCACCTGCCACGTGCCAGGTGCTGAGGAGGAGGTGGGTGTGTCTTCATTGACCTTCCAGCTGGTGACCTTTCCCACGCCTGCCTCGGAGAAGCAGATGATGAGAAAGGAAGGAAGAGGAGTGTAGGACCGGCACCAGCTTCGGGGAAGGTATTAGATTAATTTTATTTTTTAACCAGAAATTCACTTAGTACTAGATGAATCAGGTGAATGGATAAGTTGTTTCTAAATCAGAATAAATACTAAGGCAGAGACTTTATTTAATTGAGAGCTGATGGATTGCCTACTTCTGGCCCATTATGAAGTTATGTTGCTTAATTTTTATACCTATTTTTTTCTTTTGTCATTGCGGTTTTCCTTTTTTAAGTCTATGATTTGTAACACTAAATTATTAGCAAAGAATTGCTTAGTTTCCAAATGTTCCCAGATGTCAAGGTCCCTGATGGCAGCAGCCATATTTTTTTCAGCTCTATTGAGGTTATAATCAATATACAGTTAACTGCATGTATTTAAATTATATTATTTGAGGAGGTTTTTTTTTATGGTGGTTTAGATTTCCTACCTAGAATTCTCCTTTATATCTCTCAGTGAGGTTTTCTATTTTTCTTCATATATGTTCTACTCATTTCTTATAAAGTTTATTCCCAGGTATTTAACAAATTTTATCAAAATTGTAGAATTTTTGTCCTTTTATAGCACATAAGAAAAAGTAACTTTTCCCTTAACCATTCCTGTTTCTTACTGAAATAAGAAAAATATCCATCAAATTTCTACTGTTTATACTGTAATAGGAATTGCACCAGAGACAGATCACGTAAGGAGACTGTAAGATTTTCAGCAGTTTAGAGTATCGAATTATTCCTCCTGCTGGAACAGTGAGTATTGTGCCTAGCACTAGAAATTTTTGGCATATATATATATATACACACACACACATATATATAGTTTGAATATAATTAAAAAATATTTTTTATCCCAAAGTAGAAAATAATTTACAATAAATATTTTCTGGGGAAAAAAACCCAGATACAAATCTACCTATGACACTTATGTGACTTTTATTATTTTATATTGCTGAGCTACTATCATTTTCACGGTGTAGCTACCTGTGCCTAAACATGTATATAAGCATCAATATGACTAATATAACATTTGAAACTCACTAACTTCATTGTGTAGTTTGTAACACAAACAGCAAAGAAAATGCTATTTTTAGTATTTAAGGAGTTTTGATATTATGTATACACTTGTGAAACTATCGCTACAATAAAATAATGAACATATCCATTACCCCCCAAAATTTCCCCATGCTTTTTGTAATTCATACCTCCTCTTTCATTCCCACTATCCCTAGGTAATCATTGATCTGATTTTTGACACTATAGATCAGTTTGCATGTATGAGAATTTTAGAATAAACTCATATAGCATGTACTCTTTTTAAAAAGCTAACTTCTTTCACCTAGCATATTATTTTGAAATACATTCATCTTTTGTATCAATATTGCATTTCTTTTTATTACTGTGAAGTATTTCATTGTTTGTCCAGTCACCTGTTGATGGACATTTGGGTTGATTCCAGTTTTCAATTAATACAAATAAAGCTTCTGTGAATATTCTTGTACAAGTCTTTGTGTGGTCAGATGCCTTCATTTCTCTTGGGTAAATACAGTGGCCATATTTTTTAATCTCCATGTCTCTTGTGCTTAGCACATTTTCTAGCATATATTAGATGCTCAGAAAATATTGTCCTAAGTAGTTGCTGGACTTCTCCTGCATTTCTGTGGTAATCAATAGATAGGGCCTAATTACTTTAAAAAATAGCTTCTTTCTCTCTCTCTCTTTTTTTTAACACCTTTATTGGAGTATAATTGCTTTACAACGGTGTGTTACTTTCTGCTTTATAACAAAGTGAGTCAGCTATACATATACATATATCCCCATATCTCCTCCCTCTTGCGTCTCCCTCCCTCCCACCCTCCCTATCCCACCCCTCTAGGTGGTCACAGAGCACTGAACTGATCTCCCTGTGCTATGCGGCTGCTTCCCACTAGCTATCTATTTTACGTTTGTTAGTATATATAAGTCCATGCCGCTCTCTCACTTTGTCACAGCTTACCCTTCCCCCTCCCTGTGTCCTCAAGTCCATTCTCTACGTCTGCATCTTTATTCCTGTCCTGCCCCTAGGTTCTTCATAAACATTTTGTTTTTTAGATTCCATATTTATATATATATATATATATATATATATATATATATATATATATGTTAGCATATGGTATTTGTTTTTCTCTTTCTGACTTACTTCACTCTGTATGACAGACTCTAGGTCCATCCACCTCACTACAAAGAACTCAATTTCGTTTCTTCTTATGGCTGAGTAATATTCCATTGTATATGTGTGCCACATCTTCTTTATCCATTCATCTGTTGATGGACACTTAGGTTGCTTCCATGTCCTGGCTATTGTAAATAGAGCTGCAGTGAACATTGTGGTACATGACTCTTAAAAAATAGCTTCTTAAAATATTGTTTTATTTCAAGAGAAAGAGTGCTTCTGCTATGATCCTAGTTCCCTAGTTTGCTCTGCAATATTTTATGCATTATAGCTTAATTGTCTACTCCTAGATTTTTTGAGTTCTTGGAGTGTTTGTTGAATTCCTCTGAGGAGAGAGTGGAGAAGCATTGCTCTGTTACCTAAAGACACAATGTAAAAGCCAGTAAAGTATTTAAAATATCTCCATTAAACCCTCTGATATATTTGTGGGAAAAAAGGGTTTAAGTGCTGAAAAATTTTAGAGATCTTTTATCTAAAGGCAAAAAAATTATACTAATAACATATTAGTGATTGCGATGGGCTAGATATTGTGTCGAGTGCTTTATGAGTGTATCACAGTTAATCCTCACAATAATCTAGGAGATAAGTTATTTTAATAACCCCGTTTTACAAATGAGGAAATAGAGACTAAATGAGGTTAATTAATTTGCATTGGGCCACAAAGCTGGCATTTAAATGCAGCTCTGCCTGACAATGAAGGTGTGCTCTCAACCATTATGACACATTGACTCTGCTGTGTTAAAATATTAAACAATACTCAAAATATTTTGGCATGTTCAGTAAGTTAAAAAAAAGTCCATGTAGGTAAGTAAAGAGAGCCTTGAGTCTAGCAATGAAGTCAATTGTTGTACGTATTATTCACATAAATATTTCTAAAAGTTAATTGCCTTGACAAGTTTCTTTCCTAATAACTTCTGACTTTGTATTCAAAGTCACTTTTGGGACTTCCCTGGTGGCGCACTGGTTCAGAATCCACCTGCCAATGCAGGGGACACGGGTTCGAGCCCTGGTCCGGGAAGATCCCACATGCCGCGGAGCAGCTAAGCCCATGTGCCACAACTACTGAGCCTGCGCTCTAGAGCCTGCGAGCGACAACTGCTGAGCCCATGTGCCACAACTACTGAAGCCCACGCGCCTAGAGCCCGTGCTCCGCAACAATAAAAGCCACTGCAATGAGAAGCCCGCACACCACAACGAAGAGTAGCCCCCGCTCGCCGCAACTAGAGAAAGCCCGCATGCAGCAACGAAGACCCAACGTGGCCAAAAATAAATAAATAAATAAATAAATCTGTGACTCTGTTTTAAAAAAAAAAAAGAACTAAGCTAGGTAAATCAGTTTTAGACTTATTTGAAAATACTTACATTAGTAAGTTTTGCTTTCAACTATAATAAAACATACCTGGTATTAGTTTTTAAAAGTTCCCTTGGGTCGCAGAAGGGAGTTGGCATGAGGGTTGCCAGAAGTATAGAAAAATCATAAGAGTAAGCGATCACTCAGGGGGGAATAAAAACTCTAACTTTGAATACAGTGAAAAACTATCTCCAGAAACCTTATAATTACCTATATCAGCACAATCTTATATGAAGATTATTATGTGATTTTGAAAATGAAATTTTTTGCCTTCAGATTCCTTATAATTTATCCTGTTTTTATTCTGGATGTTATCTTAGAAACCATAATCTTCATAATTAAGCCATGCTTATGTATGTAACTGCTGGCTTCTAAATGTTAAAGTACCCTTTTTATGTGTTTGTCTGCTTAGTGTAAAATCACTTTGTAAAATGTAAAGCCACTATGTCGGTTATTATTATGAGCTGATTAAAAGGGAGGAAAACAATACTAGGATGCCACGTTTTTGGTTTTGCTTTCTTCTGCTTTTCACTAGAATTTCGTACTTAGCAAAGAGGGGATGTTTTATCATAGAATCACCGAGTTGGAAATGACTTTATTTTATTTATTCTACTTCTCCTGATACCAGAAAGATCTACATCAAAATTATTCCCAGTATCCACACACACAAAAAAGTCATATCCATCTTGAGGTTTTCTTTCTTTCTCATGATTAATGTGTCCTGCTGCACTTGCCCATTCTTTTAACTCTTTCTTTTAACTCTGTTCTGAGTAGAAAGGGAAAAGAACCTTCGTGTATAAAATAGACCTTTGGCTCATTGGAGATTTTTGGTAGAATACATCATTTTCTTTCTTTTTTCAAGGGTTGACTAGAACTCTTTTAAGTCTGTATCATGGTTCTTTGTACCTCTGTGCCTTACTGGTGGTAGAAGAAAGGAAGCCAGAATCAGTCTTTAATCAATGTGGCTGAGTGAAGAAATGATCATGATGGAATACAGTGAATGGCAGTAGTAAGCTTTGGTGCTGTCCGTCTGCTGAGGACTGCAAGATCTAGGAATTCTATTTGATATTTTATTGTATGTAACATACCTTTTGTCTGTATTCTCTGGATGGTCCCTTGTCACTAAACATGCCACGCCAGCAGCCATCTTTGGGTTTGTATTTATGGTCTGTTTTAATTGTTGTGTCCTATGGAGAAAGAACAGAGGCTGACTGAACACTAAACAATTTAGTGGGACCAAATGGAGGCCTAATGATAGGCTGACAGCGTGTGTGCAAACAGATGTGCGTACTTCGATAGTTGGAAGTAAGAGAGGGGAGGAAGAGGCCACCACATGGCACACAGTACTGCAAGCCTGAGGACGCCAGACGAACTGGTTTGGGGAGAGGGATTCAATTCCAGCAAACACCCCAGCCATCACATTCAAGTAAGCTGTTAGTTTAAATCTTATTTATTGTCCAGTTCGTTTGCATTCAACTTGTGAACTCTTAACAGTCTTATAGTTAGTTGTTAAGAGTTATAAGCATGAGAAATTTCCACTGAGTTTATGTTTGTACTTAGTTAAGTGGTATCAAGTTACTAAAGTGTACGTGGCACTTAAGAATTCAGGGTTGGAATTAAGAGTTCAGGTCCTGGTTTGTTGTATGACTTTCGGCCAGTTAATTATACCCTTTAAGTCTTGATTTCTTCATCTGTAAAATGGGGTGACAAGAGTTCCCATAATTATGTGAAGATTCATTGAGTTACCATGTGAGAGGTGCATATAGTGCCTGGCTCAGAGTGAATGCTCTGTAATTGTTAGGTTTTGACATAAAATAATTTTCTTTTTCTAAAATAAGAGTCCAGAAATATTCAGGCTTGAGAGACTGGGAGTCAGGTAAAAGCTTTTGTGATTTTGAGAGATCTGGGTTCAGTTCTGGCTCAGCCTCTTAGCCAGTCTTGTTACCTCTCAGATGCTCAGTTTCCTAACAATTTCCCAGGGTTGTTGTGAAGACTAATTAATAGTAAATGCTGCCATTTAGGGAGTGACTTCCCTGTGCCAGACACTGTACTGAGCACCTACGTACCTTATCTTTATTCCTGCTTATAGCTTAGTGAAGTGAGGAGTATTATCCTATTCCTGAAGACAGAGGAACTGAGAGAAGGCAGAGCGTGGCTGGGCTCAGGATCTGCCTGCCTCCAAAGCTCACGCGCCCGACCTGAGGTCCCTTTGCAATGCACAAGTGATTCATCCAGTAGATTTCTTCTGTGGCAGGCAGCTGGGAATAGCCACATTAGGAACAAAAGTTGTGATATAAGGGAAAGGGAGGGATCCTTGTAATACTGGAGGGAAACTCTTACTGCGTGTAATGGGTCTCAGAATGCCTTGGGAGAGGGGTGTAGAAAGGAGGACCTGAGGCTGGGTGTTCTGTACACCTGGGGCCAGCCCTGGATATTTGTATACAATTATAAAAAATTAGTTTAATTTAGGATTGTTATTGATACTTTAAAAAGTATTTTAATTCTGGAAATTAAAGGAAAACTGTGTATCTTGTAAGACTTGCCCAGGGGCAGGATCTCTTTCACCTAAATCCCAGTTCTACCATTCAGTTGATGTGTGGTTTTAAGCAAGTCATATTTCATCTCTTTGTCTAGTTTCCCCATTTAAGCTGGTTTATAAATGGGTGAAACAGCCATTACTTACCTCTTCCTAATTTGGTCTCAAATAACCATTTTGGTGTCCTTTCCTACACTTCCCCTGAACCACCCTGAACTTCAGCCACAATGAATTTCTTCCCGTTCCCTAAATCAGTGCTTTGTTGTTTTTGCTGCCTGAATTCTCTTCTCCACTTTCTCTAAAGAAAAACTCCTACTTATCCTTTAAAAACCAAAATATCAGTTCCTCCCAAAAACTTCCCCAGCTTTTCCTGGCCCAATCACTGTCTCACTCCATAGTATACCATGAGCGCGTGACTTCGTCTTTATTTGATGATGAATCACTCCCCTCTTCCCCTTCCACCTACCATATGATTGGGAATTCCTCTTGAGGGAACCCTCAACCCCCTTGCATAATGTTGAAGCTGTGGCACACAGTACTGTGCTTGGTGTCTGATCAGTGTTTGCTGGCAGGATAGGTAAAATAATGAATGGCCAACTTAAGCGTGAACCTTTATCTGCAAACTTCATAGCAAAGTATTTGGATTAATAAGCCAAAATATTAGCATAATACAATATATTATATATCATGGAACATGTATTTAGGGGGCATAAGCCAGCCCAGTATACCAGTCATCTCAAATTTTCCTGTGTGGATTGACTGACATCTGACAGCTGCTTTTAGTCACAGGGGCAAGGGGTGAGTGGAGACAGGCATCTCAGAAGCCGACCACAGTCTGCTGCTCAAGAAAGAGCCGGTAGGTGATAAATGACCCCAGAGCAGTGTCTGGAAAAACTCCATGATGTCCACAGGGATTTTCTCCAGAGTTGGGGGATTCAGGGTCATTTGATTTTCTTTGTGCTGTTAGTATTTTCTAAGGTTTCTACGGTGAACACGTGTGACTTATTAATAGGAGGATGGCGCTCTGGAAGTTTCTTTTGCACACTAACTGGCATAGGCCCAGGAGCAGGGTAGGTGGCCCTGTCTGACCGGACCCTTTGGCACTGTGCAGCAGGTTCTTTACAAGCTGGCCCCTGCTCACCTTTCCATCCTGCCTCATGTACCCTGTCCTTCAGCCACACTGACCTTTTTTTTCTACTTATTTATTTTATGTGGCAAACACTCATAGATATGATACTACAGGTCACTCTTCTAAGCACTTTGCAAATACTAACTCATTTAACTCTCATAACTATCTAATAGTATCCATGAAGTGGATACTATTATTATTCCTATTTTATAGATGAGGCAACCTAGGTCATTCTGGAATATGTGTTTCATCCCATGTGCTGTGCTGTTCATTCCCTCCCTATGGTATTATCGGAATTTCTTTTCTGAAATTATCGTGTAAGTCTTGGTTCCCCTGTGTTCTCTTAGCATCTTTTTTATATTCAGTACTCACTACGTTGGATAATAAAGTTGCTGTGTATGTCTCTCCCACAGGTAAACTTGGGCAAGTGACTTAATTTTTGTTTCTTCCTTCTGTAAGATGTGTCTAATAACACTTATCTCACAGAGGATCTGAGGATTAAATGGCGCAATATTTGGACCATATGCTCAGGAAATGAGCTTTTCCTATAGGGACTTGATATATTCCTTGACACAGTTGCTGGCACAGAACAGGTGTTGTCCTGTGGGAAACTGAGTGGAAGGGGCAGAAGGAAAGCCTGGGTGACCCAAAGTCAAGGCCACTGCGGGAGAAGAGAGTGGAGCACCCCCAAATGCCTCGTTAACAGCTTGAGCAGAAGACAGCTGAGTGAAGGCTGTTGGGCTTGGTCATTGGTGGTGGTTTTGAGAACAGCTTTAGCGGCTGTGACGAGAGGGGAGGCAGATCGCAAGTGGTTAAGGAGGAGTGGGTGGGAAGGAAATGAAGACTGGCGGTGTAATAATCTCTCTTTCAGCAAGGGAAGAACAGAGTTAGGGCAGTAGCAGGGCCAGAAGAAGGTTCTTGCTATGGATGGCAGAGGCCTGAAGGTGTCTATAAGCAGGAGAAGTAAACTCTCAGGCCATGCTCAGAATCCAGGTTGCCCCCTCAGGGACTTGGCTCCATTAATTTTGTCACCTGTTTGCAGCTGGGACATCCAAGGTCTGGGGAGCTTTAGGACCCCAGCTTTCAGTTGGGATCCTTGGGTAACGTGTTTAACCTGTCTGAGCTGCAGTTTCATCATCTGTAAAATGAGAATTTTGTGAGCATGAAAGGAAATGACGTCTGTTAAGTGCCACTGCAGTGTCCTTGGCTGTTGTGTCCTTTTAACCTTCTCATAGAGGCAGAATGACAGAGAAGAAAAAAGGGTAAATCTTAGGGTGCTTTAGACCTGCAGAAGGAAGAAGTTGGGGGTGTGCTCCTGGGACAGCTGTTCTCTTCTCCATGAAGTAGGGGAATGGGAAGGGTTTGTAGCTCTGATGAGACTGGTGGGCTCCATGGAGGCCACCAGGTTCTCTCCACTGAGATATACAGAAGACCTGAGGACAGCAGCGAAGGCCTGGCTAAGCACGAAGAGGACAGTTAGGATTGTTTCGTGACCTTCTGCAGCCAGGCACGCATGAGTCGAAAAAGGTGTGGGTAGAACTGGGGCTGACGGAAATGCCGGGGGTACGGGGATTCGTGTGCTGGGGGGTGGGCGGCAGGGGGAGAGAGGGAGGGTGGGAGGATGCACTGGTGAAATGACAGCCAGACGTCACATGGGAGCTGATGGCCTGGGAGGGTTGGCAGGTCTGAAGGTCACATGGTCACAGTGAGGATGCAGCGCTGGTTACTGGGAGCAGGATAGGGACCCCAAAGATTGTGGCCAGAGGGGAGTTTCAGAGTATTAGATGAAGCAATTTTGAATGACTAGGGCCAGGGGAGGGCTGGGTCACCCCAAATAATCCAATGTTCTTCATCTTCATTTCTCTACTTTTCTTCTGTTCTTTGTCATATGACTATCTACACCCCCTCCTAAAGTAACCTTAGTCTTTATACAGCTTTTTGTGTGGGATGTATCGGTTAATATAATTCAATAAACATTTTTTATTTCTTCATTGTATTTGTAATAATTTTTAATGGATATGGTATATCAAGTTATCTTTGCACATACTACTTTGTATCTTCCGGATTTTTCCCTGGGATAAATTCTCAGATGTGAGATTACTGTGCTCAAGACTGTGAATGATTCGGAGGAGGGAGTCTTGGTATGTCATTAGTTACTTGTTGTAGGGAGATTTGCATTGAGCAGGGAGGAAGGGCAATAGGGAAGGAAAAAAAAAAAAGAAAAAAGAAAATTCAAATATAGACTCTTGAATGGAGGCTTTGTGTGAGCGCCCTGTGTCCATCTCACATCCTCCTGAGTTCTGTGTGCTGGAGTGGAAGATGTAACTGGTGGAGTTTGCATTTGTGATTGAGTGTTTGGTTTGGTCTCTGATGCTTTCTTTTTCGGGGGAGAGGGGGTGGCTGTCATCAAGAAGTTGAAGAATTTGCAGTGTGTGTCTGAGAGGAAGGCACTATCAAAGGGACTCTCTTTCTAAACAGATCTAGAGCTTTTGGAGGAGGGCAAGGACAGCAATTTCATCTTTGGAAATTAAAGGACTTAATTATTTTGATTACAATCCTCATAGTGTTAGTATTTTGAATAATTTTAACAATATAGGGAGACATGATTTAGATAATTATTAAGGAAATTGTAATATTTTGAATCAGTGATTTTTTAAAACAAATATTATTATTAATAACATTTTTTCCTTAACTTATGATTAGAATGGTTCTCCTTTTATTTTTCTTTTAACAGAAAAAGTACAGAAAGGGATTTATTGATGTGTCAAAAATCAGATGTGTGGAAATAGTGAAGAATGATGATGGTGTCATTCCCTGTCAAAATAAATATCCATTTCAGGTGAGCTGGCATATTTTTGCGACAGTGAAATTCTGGGCTTTTAGTCATGCTTACTATTTGACGTTAGTGTTTCCTGTCATTGCTTTGTTGATTGATTTCTTTCAGCTTTGTTGAAGTATAATTGACACATAAGAATTGTATATATTTAAGGTGTACGATTTGATGTTTTGGTATATGTAAACATTGTGAAATGATCGCTACAATCAAGCCAATTAACATATCCATCACTTCACATAGTTGCCATTTTCTTTTCTTCCCTTCTTTTTTTGTTTTTTTTTGGTGGTGAGAATACTTAGCTACCTTCTTAGCAAATTTCGTATATGCAGTGTTGTTAACTGTAGTCCCCATGCTGTACTTTAGATCTCCAGAACTCATTCAACTTGCATAACTGAAACTTTGTACCCTTTGACCAACATCTCCCCATTGCCCCCCTTCACCTGCCCCTGGCAACCACTTTTTTGCTCTGTGTTTCTAAGAGTTTGTTTAAAATTCTATATCTGAGGTCATGTAATATTTCTCTTTCTGTGTCTGGTTTATTTCACTTAGCATAATGTCCTCCAGGTTTATCCATGTTGCAAGTGGATGGATTTTCTTTTTTAAAGCTGAATAATAATTCCTGTGTGTGTGTGTGTGTGTGTGTGTGTGTGTGTATCAATTGTCTTTATTTATTCATCTGTCCGCGGACATCTCCTCATGTTTACCAACCCTGAGGCTCTCAGAACCCGCTCCTTTTTGGGTTTTCATAGAGGCTTCGTTACATGGCATGATTGTTTACATCATCGGCCATTGATGATTGAACTCATTGAACTCAATCTCCAGCTCCTCTCCCCTCCTCAGAGGTGGGGGGTAGTGGGACTGAAAGTTCCAACCCTCTAATCATGGGGTTGGCTTCACTGGCAACCAGCCCCCCATCCCTAGGGGCTCTCCAGTAGTCACCTTATTAGTATAACAAAAGACACCCGTATCATTCTCAGCACAGGAAATTCCAAGAGTTTTCTAGGTGCTCTGTGCCAGGAACCAGGGTAGAGACCAAATATATATTTCTTACTGTGAATCACAGTATCACAGGTATGAAAGTCATGGGCCAAATGAGGCAACTACAGCCCCACGTCCCTCTTAGAGCTTTATCTTTACTTCTTTATCACATCTCATTTTCTGTCTTGTAGTAAGGTATTTGATTTATTTTTGTATCTCATGTAGTCCCAGCAAAGTGCTAGTTGGGTGAGTTAATCACTGAGCAGAATATAGCAGTATTTGTTCTATGGTGTTCCCATTGCTGTTTGACTGCACTTATTTGATTAAAGTGAATGAGAAGGGATTGTCAACAAAAAATTAATCAGTCGATATAAGAAAGAAATGGAAAATTTTATTCAAGCCAAATTTGAGGATTATAACCTGGGAAGAGAATCTCAGAAAGCTCTGAGAACTATTCTGCCCATTGGAAGTCAAGACACAGTTATGTAAATTTCTTGAGGCAGAGGGCTGGACATCGTATGACGTATTATTGACAGTTTACATATTCCAGATCTAAGTGGCATCACAGTGGGTCATGTGACCCCTAACAAGATCAGGAAGGAATGCTATCTTTTTTTTTTTTTTTTTTTTTTTTTTTTTTTGCGGCACACGGGCCTCTCACTGTTGTGGCCTCTCCTGTTGTGGAGCACAGGCTCCGGACGCGCAGACTCAGCGGCCATGGTTTACGGGCCCAGCCGCTCCGCAGCATGTGGGATCTTCCCGGACCGGGGCACGAACCCGTGTCCCCTGCATCGGCAGGCGGACTCTCAACCACTGCGCCACGAGGGAAGCCCCAGGAATGCTATCTTTAAGGAGTTGTCTTGTTGCTGCTAGGAGAATGTTGCTCTTTAGGGTTGAGCAGGTATTTCTGCTGATGGGGAGGTTTGGTGATGCATAATAGAGTTATACAATGCACAGTGCGGGGAGAGGGGAGGCCAAAGGGCAGAGAAGAATTTTTTGTTTAAATTTCGCTTGTCTTGCCATAAAAATATGACTTTTATTCCACAGGATTACCTATTGAATATGGTCAGGAACAGCCAATTATTGATGAAAGAGCTATCTGTGTTCAATCCAGACATGGTAAAAGGAGGTTTCTAGCCAGATTTGTTTTTTGTTTTTTTTTTTGTTTTTGGCCGCAAGCGGCTTGTGGGATCTTACAGGACCTTAGTTCCCTGACCAGGGATCCAACCCAGCCCCCCCAGCAGTGGAAGCACGGAGTCCTAACCACTGGACCACCAGGGAAGTCCCCAGATATTTTTTTAGTCAATTGGGGTGTTTCTGCCTTGTGAATGACCATCAAGGATAAAGTGATAGACCAAAGACAAAATTCTTGGATTAGTTTCCCATGCTTAATTTTATTCTGAATATTAAGAATAAGACTGTTTAATTGCTTACCTGGAGGTACCTCTGAAAGAGGTACTGTGGTTAAAAGTTTGGGCTCTGGAGTCAGGATCCTGGCTTTCTGGATGACCAGCCAAATGCTGATGGGCAGGTAACTTAAGGGACACCATTTGCAGTGCATTCTATGTGAATAGTGCCTCTGGGAGTGATCTAGAATTGGGGTGTCTTGGATAGGCCTTAGTCTCCTCCTCTGTAAAATGGAAATACTAATACCTTGATGGTAGGATTAGTTGAGTTAATGTCTGTAAAGCACAAAGTATAGAGTTGGGGTGGTCAGTGCTTAATTAAGCTACCTACTGCAATTATTTATAGTGGCAAAAGGAAGGTATAGGAGTGATATTGAAACAGTAGTCCATTCATCTCAAATATTATTCAGAAAAATATTCGATTGGAGTAGTCCCTGTTATACCAAGTTTACTTAAGGAACTTTAGTTTATTAGATCTCAAGAAATAACAAGATTGGCAAGGCATCCTGGCCTCTGTATATATTTTTTTTCTGTAAAAGCACAGTCCTTTGTAAAATGTGTATCCCACTGGATGGAGACATGAAGAAATAGATGTGTTTTTGTAAGAAGGGAATCTAGGTTCTTTGGATCAGAAGTAATTGACTTTTGGTCAATCATTTCAGAATCCTTTATTGATGCCTGTGGTGCCAAGGGCTCTGTGCTAGGCAAGATGCTGTGTCTAAGCTTTTCTCACCTGTTCCATCTTTTGTCTTATTTCAGGTTGTGCATGATGCCAACACACTTTACATTTTTGCACCTAGTGCACAAAGCAGGGACCGGTGGGTGAAGAAGTTAAAAGAAGGTAAAACTCATATAATGAAATATTAATCTGTACATAATTTCAGAATATAACATTGTTGTCACTAAGACAGAGATACGGCTAGTGTATCTTGCATTTATAATCTTTTAATCTACAATAAGTGTTTCTCCAAGAACATTCTCTGTTACTGTAAGTGACACATGTTGAAGTTAACTTCCTTTTTTATAATCTGGTTCCTTCTAGTGGCATATACATAGTTTTTAAGAAGAACATGCTTTCATTTAATGTGTAATACATTTGGAGGTGACTAAGCACTGGGCTCTTACGGTAACAGGATTTGGTATTTTCTAAGAAATTGCCTACGTAGTCAACATTTGATGTGGATGAATTGACTTGTATGTAAAGTATATTAATCAGTGATTTGACCTGCATAATCCTCATCGATTTTTCTGCAGAACAAAATGGTGGTGGGCTGACTTTTGTGTTTATCCATCACGGTGTAGCAGAGGTCACTTCTGTTAACAAGGGTGCCTCACCAAAAAAAGTGGTGAAAGAGAACTCTATGGATTTTCTGAATGCTGGATTATATGTTATGAAGGTTTCCTCATAATAAACGTAGTATTTGAGAAAGAATGATCAACCGGAAACATTCTGTTATCTCTGTACATTTCACTCATCATTTAATGTGTCTATGAATTACAGAAATACAGAACAACAATAATATTATGATTAAATATCATCCTAAATTTTGGGCAGACGGAAGTTATCAGTGTTGCAGACAAACTGAAAGACTAGCGCCTGGATGTGAAAGATATAATCTGTTTGAAAGTAGTAAGTATTAATTTTATTCTGTAGTTATATTGTGCTCAGGATGTACATACTGTTGGTATTATTGGGAGAAAGTGACATGATTTTGATTTTGCTGTTGGTTAAATATGGCCTTCACACTTTCTAGCACGGTGTAAACATAGTGTAGGTGTATTTTTGTAAGAATACTTTTATTTAGTGAGCAGTAGGACCATCTCATGGAATCAGAAGGTCTGTTTTGGGGAGTTGTTTTTTTTTTTTTTTTGGCGGTATGCGGGCCTCTCACTGTTGTGGCCTCTCCCGTTGCAGAGCACAGGCTCAGGACGCGCAGGCTCAGCGGCCATGGCTCACGGGCCCAGCCGCTCCGTGGCATGCGGGATCTTCCCAGACTGGGGCACGAACCCACGTCCCCTGCATTGGCAGGCAGACTCTCAACCACTGCGCCACCAGGGAAGCCCTGTTTTGGGAGTTTTTATCACAATATGAAAGCCTACTAAAAATGACTCTGTTAAAAACTGTGAGCCTAATGTAGCACCATCAGCAGCTTTTCTCTTCTCTTTTTTTTAAGCTTTACTGAGGTATAATTAACAAAATTGGAACATATTTAAATTTTACAATGAGGTGACTGGATATTCTTATCTATCCATTGGAAAGGGTTCCTCCCATTGAGTTAATAAACATATCCATCACCTTGCATGTTTACCTTTGTGTGTGTGTGTGTGTGTGTGTGTGTGAGAGAACATTTAAGTTCTACTCTCTTGGTAAACTTCAGCTATACACTACAGTGCTGTCAACTAGTCATCATGTTATACATTAGATCCTCAGACCTTATTTATCTTTTTTTCTTGCTCTCTATATATTTTAATTGAGTTGTAATTAACATACCTTGTTCATCTTATAACTGAAAGCTTGTACCCTTTTACTAGCATCTCTATTTCCTCCACACCCCCATCCGCTGGCAACCATTTTTCTACTCTCTATTTCTATGAGTTTGACTTTTTTTTTTTTTTAAGCTTCCCCATGTAAGTGATACCATGTGGCATTTGTCCTTCTTGGTCTGGCTTATTTCACTTACCATAATGCCCTCCAACTTTATCCATGTTGTCACAAATGATAGGATTTCCTTCTTTTTCCAAGGCTGAATAATATTCCATTCTCTCTCTATATATGCCACATTTTCTTTATCTAGTCATCTGTTGATGGATGCTTAGGTTGTTTCTATATCTTGGCTATCGTGAATAATGCTACCGTGAACATGGGAGTGCAGATATCTCTTTAAGGTATTGATTTTGTTTCTTTTGTGTATATACCCAGAAGTGGGATTGCTGGATCATATGGTAGTTGTATTTTTAATTTTGGGGGGAACCTCTATATTATTTTCCATAGTGGCTGCATCAATTTACATTCCCACCAGCAGTGCACAAGCATCCCCTTTTCTCTACAACCTTACCAGCATTTGTTATCATGTGTGGTTTTTATAATTGCTATCCTAATATGTATAAGGTGGTATCTCATTGTGGTTTGACTTGCATTTCCCTAATGATTAGTTATGTCGAGCACCTTTTAAGGTACCTATTGGCCATTTGTATGTCTTCTTTAAAAAAAAGTGTCTGGGGCTTCCCTGGTGGCGCAGTGGTTGAGAGTCCGCCTGCCGATGCAGGGGACACGGGTTTGTGCCCCAGTCCGGGAAGATCCCACATGCCGTGGAGTGGCTGCGCCCGTGAGCCATGACCGCTGAGCCTGCGTGTCCGGAGCCTGTGCTCCGCAACGGGAGAGACCACAACAGTGAGAGACCCGCATACCACACACAAAAAAAATAATAATAATAAAAAAAATTTAAAAAGTGTCTGTTTAGGTCCTTTGTCCACTTTTAATTGAGTTATTATTATTATTTGTTTTAACTATTGAGTTGTGTGAATTCCATGTATATTTTGGATGTTAACCCCTTCTCAGATATGTGGGATGAAAATATTTTCTCCCCTTCTGTTGGTTGCCTTTTCATTTTGTTGATGGTTTCCTTTGCTGAGCAGAAGCTTTTTGGTTCTGATGTAGTCCCATTTGTTTACAGTGAACAAGGTATGGCCCCAATCCCTGTGGCATTTACAGTCTGTTCAAGAAGGCAGAAATACAAACCGGCTTTAATAGCATTTTAAAAAATCTGTTCTAAAATAGTATTACAAGCAAAATGCACCAGAGTGAGAGAGTCTGAGTGGACTTCTTGTTATGGGTTCATTTTTACTTTTCCTTAAAACTATCAATCATTGGTAGATGGCATTTTGACCTGTTTCTGTCGTTGTCATTTTCAGGTATAAGAAAAGCACTACCTCAAGCACCAGCACCAGAAACAAAGAAGGTAAGCTGGTCTTTAATGTTTGGAAACATTTGCAGTTTATTAAGTATGTTTATGTTCATTCCTGTGATGCTGCTCCCTGCAAGGATCACATCGGAAATGGATAGACTATGGCTCACTTGACTTTTTTTTTTTTTTTTGGTGTCAAATAATGTCAATTTAATTGTATCAGATATTACCATCTGGCATTCTGCCTGTATTTTGGCTTCGAGAATTATACAAGAGGTATGGGACTTTAAAGGAATATTTCAGTCTTGAGACCACAGTATTATGACAAAGGAGTGACTGTGAATAGTGGAGTATGGTAGAAAACACATGTACTTTGGACTCACGAGGAGCCTGATCCAGCATGAATCTGATATGAGTGACTTTGGGTGGGATACTTCAGCCATTGTTTCCTCAGTTGTAAAATGGAAATTATATACTCTACTTCATGGGATTAGTATTAAGAATAAATGAGAATGCAGGTGAACTTATTTACAAAACAGAAACAGACTCACAGATGTAGAAAACAAACTTATGGTTACCAGAGGGGGAGGGGGATAAATTAGGAGTTTGGGATTAGCAGATACAAACTACTATATATAAAACAGATAAACAGCAAGGTCCTACTGTACAGCACAGGGAACTATATTCAATATCCTGTGATACACCATAATGAAAAACAATATGTAAAAGAATATATACTGAATCACTTGGCCGTACATGAGAAACTAACACATTGTAAATCAACTGTACTTCAATTAAAAAGAAATGAGAAACAGTATCTAGCTAGATACTAAGAGTGTGCCTTGCACACAGCAGGCACAAAGCAGTGCAGATTCCTTTGAGTGGGAGGAGACCTGACAGAAGTAGTTCTGCTTTTCCCCACTGCAGGCCATTAAATGGTGGGTCTGCCTTTAGTCCTGCTGGTTTCTACTCACGTTACCCTTGCCTCTCCCTGGAAAGCTAGTCCTGACACTGAGCAGAAGCCGTTTGATGTTTAAAGACAGCTTTTGCTCTTGTCCTAAATTCTGAAGCCCATGAGAGGTCCAGTAGCATCAATATCATCGGACTCATGGTGCGGGTTCACCAGATTATCTAAGGCAGACTTTATACTGTGGGGACGTGCGCATTGCTTGGTGTTTTACTGCACACCCAGTTTCAAACAGAAGACTAAACCTTTATATGTTACCTCCTTTTCTTAGCGAAGGCCTCCCCCACCAATTCCACCTGAAGAAGAAGGTAATAGTGAAGAAATAGTTGTAGCCATGTATGATTTCCAAGCGACAGAAGCACATGATCTCAGATTAGAGAGAGGCCAGGAGTATATCATATTGGAAAAGAATGATGTTCATTGGTGGAAAGCAAGAGATAAATATGGGTAGGTATTCCCTCTCTGTGGATGATACACAGTGGGTGGCTGGGAGTGAAATACTGAGTGAGAAGAGGATAACCTGTAACTGTTATGTAATGAGGCTAGTTCAGCAGCCATAAATGAAAATATATGTTATTACTTTGCAGTAACACAGTGTATTCCTAGTAGTGACTCCATAAATATAAATGAATCAACCACTCCTTTCCAGAAATTAGAATCCATTACACCGGTCTCTTTCTCATCCATTATATGTCTAATTGGATTGTTTGCTCTTGGGGGAAATTACGTTTTAGGTCCCTTCCCCCCGCACCCCACCCCCAAGGTAAAGTAATCTTAGATTTGTCTAAGAGAGAGAGAATGTGTGTGTGTGTGTGTGTGTGTGTGTGTGTGTGTCTTTCTGTCTATATGTATGTGCATATGGGTCTATGTCTAAAATACATACATTCAAGAAATTTAAAAACAAACATTATTTATACAAAATAATTTAGGATTTAAAGAGAATAGTCCTTTCAATCTTATTATTGGTAAATAATGGGTAAATGTGGATAAACATAGGGGATGAGTCTTCGGCTTCATTAAGAAAGCTCTGTATCCTGTGCTTACCTCTGAAATATAATCCTGTTTATATTCTGAGTTCCTGTGGATAGGAAGAGGAGGACTTTTTTGTCCTGGTTAGAGCATGTCCTCCCTCCAAGTCTGCTTTCTCACCTCCTGTCCCACCCCCAGTTCTAGTTCTCTGTTCCTCAGGTCACTTCTGGAGAAGCAGTGGAAGCCTCTGGGTTGGGCAGGGTCCGTGTCTTCTGCTCACTTCTCAGCAGTGGTAGATCTCCTGAGTGCTGGTTTGCTGTGCATTATTACCTTTTTGGAAACCTTTTAATCTATGTTTACAAGAAGGTCATCACTGCTTTTTTTTGCCAAACACTGTAGAAGATGGATTTTTATTTTTTATTATAGACATTTTCAGATATCCAAAAAGTACATAATAGTATAATGGAGCCTCTTGTCACTTGACTTCAGAAATTACCAACATTTGGCCAGTCTTGATTTTAAAATCTTCCCAACTGTTTTTTCTCAAGTATTTAAAACTAAATTCAAATCATCATGTCATTTCACCCCTAAGTCTAACTGCTAAAGATGTTTTTAAACAACTGCTGTGTCATTATCATACTTAATAATAAGTTAAAAAACATCATCTGTAGGCTTTCCTGCAACATTTTCAGGACTAGAAGAAGCGTACAAATAAAAGCCCAGATATCATATGTTTAAATATTTAGAAGTTATAAGTCAAGCTAACAAACTAGTAAATAAGATATAACTTATCCTCCAGCTTGACACACATACCTTCAAAATGACAAGGAAGGCAAGGTTTGGATTGGAGTTCCATGCCAGAATGTGATAGTGCACAGAGAGCCAGCTCCCTGAGGTGTCTCCCTTCTCTCTTCCCTTCTGCCCTGGGCTCCCATCTCACGTGTACCATGTGAATCTCCCAGCCGTACATCCAAACTCTGTCCACATGGTTTGCAAAAGCCACCCCCCAACTTGGTCACTCCTTGGACCTGGGCTGGAGTGGGTGCACACAATCAGCATCATTTGCCTTTCAAAGGACGAAACCCATTGGGAAGGCCCATGTAGGGCCTGGTAGCGGGCAGAGAATTCTGGGGCCCTAGTTACGCGGATGATGGTCCAGAGGAGGGCTGAGGGATCATGGGCTTTAGCATCCTCTCGAAAGTGTGAGGTCAGAGCAGGGACCCTCTGGCCCAGGTCTAAGGATAGTACCAACTCTGTAATTCTGGTTTCCCTTGATTAGCTCTAATCTGTATTTTACAGTTTAATCAAGGTTAAAACAAGGTCCACACATTGCATTTTGGCTGACAGGTCTCACGTCTTTCTTTTATTCTGTAACAATCCCTAGCCTTTTTTTTTTTTCTTTCTCAGTTTTGATTTATTGATAAAACCAGGTTATTTTCTCTATGAAATGAGCCACAATCTAGATTAAGCTGTTTGCTTCCACGTGGTGTCATTTAATATGTATCTGTGTCCTGTATATCTGGTTGTTCCGCTTCTGGTGATGCCAGGATTACTCGTTGGTTCAGGTGTCAACATTATTCCTCTATCTCAAAGTTCTTTATCAGTGTTTCACCTGATGGTTTTGGCATCCATTGGTGATTATTGCTTAGATCCATTAGGGATAGCAAAATGGTGATTTTTCTAATTCTGTCATTCCATCTGCATGTATTAAATCTCTAAAGAAGAACTGCCTCATGAACCAGTTCATTTAGTTCATGCAGGAAAGGCCAGATACATTTTGGATTCTTATCTTTTACCAACTTTTCAGAAATAATGAGTTGATGACCAAGCTTCCTCTGTTGATAGCAATGGTAACCAGTAATGTTTTGTGTTATTATAGATGCTTATATATTTGGTTTCAGTCTATTGCAGTCATTATTCTTTTTACTTGAATTGTCCCATCGTGGGTCAGTGGTAGCTGTTTTTGATTGGGGACGCTTTTAGTCTTTCTCAGCTACCCTGCTTTCTGAATAAACTAAAATAGCTCAAGTTCATCTTGTATTTTTCCTGGCCAAACCTGCAGTTTGCCATTTCCCCAAGGAGTTCTGGCTCCTTGTAGTAAGAAGCAATATTTAGAGACAACAGTTGGGGTGCTTGGATTCTAATTGCCGCTGGACTGTTGTTGCTTCTAGGCCTTTCTCAGTGCAACAGAGCTACATATATGCACTGGTGTGTGTGTGTGTGTGTGTGTGTGTGTGTGTGTTATGTGTTCTTACTAATAGTTCAAATTCAAATTTAAGATTACAAAGTTTTTACTCAACTTAGAAATTTTATACATTTATCTCTTTTATGTTGAAATTCTTGGCTCTAACCAAGATTTTACTTGATATGATTGCTCCTTAAACTGTAATGTGCACAGGAGATAGGAGTCATCTGGGGTAAAATCAAAGATTCCATAGGCCTACATAGGCCTTCTCAGTTCAGATCTCTTGGGGTATGACCCAGGAATTTGCTTTTTTTTTTTGGTTGTGCACCATGCGGCTTGCAGGATCTCAGTTCCCTGATCAGGGATCGAACCTGCACCCAGTGCATTGGAAGCACAGAGCCTTAACCACTGGATCGCCAGGGAAGTCCCAGAATTTGCCTTTTTAACAAGTGACCTGATGATACTGATGTAGATGTCAGGCATGACCCTCTGTGAAACAGTGCATTACACAGACTGTTGAGGTATTGGAGTGATGGGTGTTTTTATCCAACACTTCAACTTTTCTGAAGTAGTGGTTTCGTTAAAACATCCCAAGAAATTGTGAATTCAAAAGAAGCATCATGGAATATTAGGAAGGGCTCTGAAACTAGTCACAAGTTCAGAATTCAACTTATGGCCCCGTTGCTGGCTAGCTTTGAGACCTTGAGAAAGTCTCTCAACCTTTCTAAGCCTTAGTTTCCCCACCAAAAAGTGGGTACAGTAATGCCTGCCTACCTCAGAATTTTTGTAAGGATCAAATGAGGAAGTCCTTTGTAAAGCATCAAATACTATAGCTATATTTACTTACTGGGGGTCAGCTAGTCTTTCTTATAAGCTTTAGGCAGTTTTATACTTTATTCCGGAAAGGCAGTAATTTTTCTTTTAGTACTCTCTCAGTAAAATAATTTCAGTTTATCTAAAGTATTTTTCTTATTTCTAGGAGTGAAGGATATATCCCAAGTAATTACGTGACAGGAAAGAAATCAAACAACTTAGATCAGTATGAGTAAGTAAAAGGTTATTTTGTGAATGTGGAGGACTAGAAAATGTTTTTATTTTCCTAATTATGTAAGACATTTTGGAGATTAATGGTTATCTTTCATTATCTTTAGAAGGATGTACTAACTTAACTCAGTTGTCTAGGATGGTAAATAGACGTTGTGAGAATTAGTTTCTATAATACACTTTACCTGAAGGTACTATGTGTGAATAGAATTACAGAAGTGAATATAATTGAATTGATTTTAAACGAATCATAGCTTTAGCTGACTTTGAAATACAGCTCATTGTTCATTCATTCAAGAAATCAAAATACAGTTTCCCCGAGTGGCCTTTAAAAAAACATTTGATTGTTTCTTTTTTCTAATTGTAATAACAATATGTGATTATTGTTTTAAAATTCTTTGAAAATATGAAAAATGTTAGTAAGAGAAATTATTCAGAAATCAACTAGAGTTGACCTCTGTCAACATTCATATATTTCCTTTCAATCTTTAGAATCATGCTGTATATACTGTTTTACATCCTGTTTAATTCACTTAATAGTATGAGTGTGAGTATTTCCTCATGCCATTAAATGTACTTCGAAAACATTTTAATAATTGCATTATATTTCATTCAGTCGTGAATTCTTCAAATGTTTACTGAGACCTGAGTGTGTATCAGGCACTGTGTGAGGCCTTAAGGGGTACAACCAGACATACGGCACATGGATGTGCAATAATTTATATAATCATTTCCTTATTTGTGTGGCATTATGTTGTTTAGGCATCTTTACTATGTAAAAGTACTGGGATACCTCTGCCTGCTTATTGTCTTAAACTAGATCTCTAAAAATCTACATACTGAGCTAAAGGCTAGTTATGAACGTCTTAAGGCTCCTAATCATGCTGTCAAATTACTTTTCAGAGAAACAATGGGCTGCTGTTTATATGCTCACTAGCAGTGCATGGCCAGGTTTTAGTGAGAGGCTCATATATACCAAATACATATGAGCCTTTTGTGGTCATTCTGAGGCAGTGTATCGATGCTTCATTCACTTCTTTAAAAACAACACTGTCACCACCACCACCACCACCACAAAGCTGTTTCCTCTGTCCACGTTACTTCCTGTAATGTCAGTGTACCTTAAAAGTCTAGAAAAGGATTAACAGATTCAAAAGTCCTAGCACTCAGTGGTGTGACCCCTCAAAGTTGTTTTAGAAGTAGGTAAGGGTATAAAAAGCATGTAACTAAAAAAAAAAAAAAGTTGTTTTAGAAGTAGGTAAGGGTATAAAAAGCATGTAACTAAAAAAAAAAAAAGTTGTTTTAGAAGTAGGTAAGGGTATAAAAAGCATGTAACTAAAATAGTGGTTTTGTTCTTGAATACATTTTAGGAAAATAGAGTAAATCCTTAGAATTAGGGAAGATACTAAAAGGTAAAAACTTGGACCTGATTTTAAAGGCATCTGACCGAGAAGTAACTGGTGATTTCAGGAGGAATGTGCTTGGAAACCAGATAACCCTTATCTAAATGGGAGAACTCCCCTTACGACTCATGGGATTACAAATAAGGGCTTTAGGAAGTTTATGATTCATTGCCATGCAATTTTTGGGTGCCTGACTCCACCTCGGCATGACCGAGTGAACTTGCCGTGGGAGTCCCCTCAGCCAGCTGCCCAGGGACTGGGGATTCCATGTGGCGTGGTGCCAGCCCTGACTGGATGAGAAAGGAAAAACCTGTTCTCGGTGCTGACAGTCACTCCTGCTGTCTTTCCACTCCACTGTTTGTGTTAGATTTTGCTAAAGCCCATCCTGTAACACGTCTTAAATGTCTCCAGGGTTAAAAAGCCTTTTGCCAGCTGCTGAATCAAGAGCCCTTCTGCTGTTTGTTTGCAGGCAGGAGGCGTCCGGGCAATAACTGTCCACTGGGCTGGGCCCAGGACCGGCAGCCTGCAGCTCCCAGGGCCGTCAGTACCCTAATTCCCACCCCCACACCCAGGTCCCGGCTGGGGGAGGACAGGACCATCGGAAGTGCTGCAGGAAAGAAACTGGGCTTGTTGTGGTCAGTAAGATGTTCTTGATGGAAGCATGCTAAAGGAGGAAGGTGACAGGAATGCAAGGACCCTTAGAACAGGAAAAGTCTAGGACAAGGCTTTGCGTGGGTGATCCAGGAGGCAAGGGCCAAAGTGAGAACCGGCAAAGATTATATAGCTCGTTGGTTGGTTGGTTGGTTGTTTTCAATTTTTTGTTAGTTTATACCTGTTGCCTCCATTTTCTAATTTACCCAACCCACCCTCTCCAAGAAGCTTGGCCAGGATCCATCCTTTCCAGAAGGTTGTCCCCAAAGCTGCTTTCCCCTCTATTCAGGCAGCACTATGAAGTCCTGTCCCTCTGGAGTGTTTGAAGTGACTAGCCAATCTGAAACCCTCATTCCCATGAGGGTTTTGATATCTAAGAATGGAATGACAAGTTACTTACAAATCCTGGGCATTCTTTCTAGAAGTATATAGTTCCTTCGTCAGGGGACGCTAACTAACCTCCAACAGGCATTTCTGTGCCGGGCTCGTGGGCGATGCACGCGGGCTGGCGTCTGGGCGGCAGCTCTCCGGCTCACCACGTGTGCATCGTTCTTCCCGACAGGATGCGTTCAGCAGAGCCACTCTTGTCTTTCCCTCCTTGCCTGGTGATGGGTATCATGGAAGAGGAAGAGAAGCCACAAAGAACCGTTAGGAAATACTCACCACGAGATGAGTCATCGTTTTTGGTTTTTTTTTTGCGATATGCGGGCCTCTCACTGTTGTGGCCTCTCCCGTTGCGGAGCACAGGCTCCGGACGCGCAGGCTCAGCGGCCATGGCTCACGGGCCCAGCCGCTCCGCGGCATGTGGGATCCTCCCGGACCGGGGCACGAACCCGTGTCCCCTGCATCGGCAGGCGGACTCTCAACCACTGCGCCACCAGGGAAGCCCGATGACTCATCTTTTGATTTGTTCATCACTCCTTCCTCCTTTCCTTCCTTCAACGTACCCTTCAGGGTCTGAGTTTATATCCTAGGGAGGAAAACATCCTTTCTGGGGAAACTGCAAATACCATACAAATGACGACTTAGAATAGGATTTGTGCTGTGGACTTTTTTTTCTTTCCTTATTTCTTTTATCCCTTCCCAGGAGCTTGAATATACCAAATGAGGAAAGGACCTTCTTCTTTCTCTGAGTATCTTATATCAAATTTCTCTTGAGAGCCACAGTCTAGCTTTACTGATTTCTTGCATCTGAACGTGAGCCTGAGCCTCCATCACTTACTCTCACTGTGAAGATGTGGGCTTGGATCTCCTGTGATTAATAAAGAGAATTTTTTTTTTCAATCTTTCAGGTCCTGCTGGTTTATAATGCATAATGAGAGCTGCAGCTACCTTTTCTAATTAACTTTTATGGTTGTTTTTGGTATCCTGACAAATATTTCTCCTATCAGCGGGAAAGCTTTAGGGATAGAATCCATTCTGTTCTCCTCAATTATTTTATCCCTCAGTTGCATTCAGAAATTGATCAGAATTTAAATTTGTAATTTTGTTGAACTTGGTCTCAGTTCATAAAGTGGGGTCCACAACAATGAGATCTTAATACCCACAATTCTGAGGCCTGGTTAATCACTTCAGGCTCCAAATAAAATAACAGTTTTTGGCTTGTGTTGAGATTATAATTTGTGTTTGTCCCCTCCAACTGCATGAAAGAATCCAGACCAAAAATGATCTTGTATTTTTTTCTTTGTATTTTTCCCTTTCTCAGTCAGGGAAGGCCTTTGTATTCGCTTGTCTCGGGGTGTTTGCTGGGCCAAAAGCAGGTGCTGTTTCTTTTATAAAAGGCTGAGGCAGTGGTGGAAACTTCACGGGTTTAGAGGGGCCAAGCTGGCTTCATAACATTGGAATCCTTGGGAAATAGGACTGGATGGAGGATTCTCTGCCCACTAAGGTCCATCTAGAACAAACAACACAACACAAAACAAAAATCCAAGTTTAAAGCTGACAGTCTGAGTTCATCTCCTTTGGCCAACTTGCTCATAATCCCCTGGAGAGCATGGGCTAGGGGAAGCAGGGAGAGGGAAGTACCTCTGAGGATGAGGTGGGAGATGGCAGTATCCATCTTTCCTTAGGAAAGATTGCTCAAAGGTTAAGCAGGGGCACCGATATGCAGGGGCTTGGCACAGAGTGGTGGGAGGGCAGGTGCCACTGCTTGGCCCTGGTGGGATTCCTACAGTAGACCTTCGGAGGGCTGCCAGGGGTCGGGGCTGTGCTGGAACCAGTAAGTCTGGAAGACCCAGGAGGCCTGCTCTTCTGTTTTGCTCTGTTTCTTTCAATACTTGGGACCTTCGTGAAATTTGCGGGGGAGGCTTCATGATGATTGGAGATGAAATCTACTGCCTGTTGGGGGCTTGGGATTAGATTTAATTGGAATCCAAGACAATAACGTGGTGACATTTCCTGCGTATTTGAGTCAGTGGGGTAAAATTCATTCTTGCTATTATTATAATAGTTAAAAATTGGAAATGATTTTTATGTTAAATAATGAAGAATCACTTAAATAAATGATGGTGCATCCAGACCGTGATGCACAGGACTACATTGCTTTGCAAAGGTGTGTATCGTATACCGTTATATGAAAGATTCAGGTTCTGATATAGCAAGTGTAGCTTGACCTCACTTTAATACAGAAAATAAGAATGTTGGCATACATATGTGTCTTCATAAAAATATAGGTAGAAAAAGTCTGCATGTATGTGTATCCAAATGTTACTAGTGGTTGTCTATATTATTGAGATTATGAATGAGTCCTTGTTCTTATTTATTATTTGTTATTGATGAGTAATATTATCAATACCTTACTAATCCTAAAAAGAAAAAAGGACAATTTTAAAAACCTGAGGCCTTAAACATACCTTTTTCTCTTCAGATGGTATTGCAGAAATATGAATAGAAGCAAAGCAGAGCAACTCCTTAGAAGTGAAGTAAGTGTTTGTACTTGTCTTGTGGGTTTGGTTTCAGCACAAAATCAATTGTAACGAATCCCTGATTAGTAATTCCACCTACCTCTGTTTCTAAAGCCCAAAAAATACTATGGCGTAAGTACAAGTTTTGGTTTTTTGAAATCATTTAAAAGTGAAGACTGCTCTATTAGTTTCCTGGGGCTGCTGTAACAAAGTACCACAGACTGAGTGGCTTAAACGGCACAAGTTTGTTGTTTCATGGACCTAGAGGTTAGAAGCCTGCAGTCCAGATGTCAGTGGGCGTGGCTCCTTCTGGGGGCTGTGAGGGAGGGATCTGTCCCAGGCCCCTCTCCTTTTCTCCCCATGGTTCTTCCCTCTATGCATGCCTGGCTCTGTGTCCAAATTTCCCTTTTATAAGGACTCCAGTCATATAGGATTAGCCCCCCACCCCACCCCATGACCTCATTTTCACTTGATTCCCTCTGTAAATCTCCACAGAAGGTCACATTCTGAAGTTACCAGGGGTTAGAACTCCAAAGTATGTTTTTTGAGGGGGAAAGAATTAAACTGATAACAATAGGTAATAGCTATACATGGGCAACATTTCTTTACTGTTTCTTACTGATTTATCATTTGCTACCTTGATATTAGTACTTAACATGTGTTTTTCCTTTTTGCTTGAAGTTCTTTGTTTTAAAATAGTTTACATCAGTGTTACGTGCTATCTTTTATAAATTAAGTTTTAACACAATATTTAGTTGCCTTAAGAAATGTGCTAAAATTCTTACACTTTACAAAGAAATAAAGTGGAAGGATGAAATCTACTGTAGAGGAAACTAAGTGGACTTAATGAGGAGACAACCTGAGTCTAGCTGTGACTTTTCTAGTGTTTTTTGCATCTGTAAGACAGAGAGGTTGGATTAGAAGATGACCTCTGCAGTTCTCTGCATTTATGATCTAGTTATTCTATTTAGTAATTGCTCCCAGTCTTTTTTTTTTTACGTCTTTATTGGAGCATAATTGCTTTACAATGGTGTGTTAGTTTCCACTTTACAACAAAGTGAATCAGTTATACATATACATATGTTCCCATATCTCTTCCCTCTTGCATCTCCCTCCCTCCCACCCTCCCCAGCCCACCCCTCCAGGCGGTCACAAAGCACTGAGCTGATCTCCCTGTGCTATGCGGCTGCTTTCCACTAGCTATTTACCTTACGCTTGGTAGTGTATATATGTCCATGCCACTCTCTCGCTTTGTCACAGCTTACCCTTCCCCCTCCCCACATCCTCAAGTCCATTCTCCAGCAGGTCTGCGTCCTTATTCCTTTCTTTCTTTTTTTTTTTTTGCGGTACGCGGGCCTCTCACTGTTGTGGCCTCTCCCGTTGTGGAGCACAGGCTCCGGACGCGCAGGCTCAGCGGCCATGGCTCATGGGCCCAGCCGCTCCGCGGTATGTGGGACCTTCCCGGACCGGGGCACAAACTCGTGTCCCCTGCATTGGCAGGTGGACTCTCAAACACTGCGCCACCAGGGAAGCCCCTTATTCCTGTCTCACCCCTAGGTTCTTCATGACATTTTTTTTCTTAAAAATGTCAGCATATGGTATTTGTCTTTCTCTTTCTGACTTACTTCACTCTGTATGACAGACTCTAGGTCCATCGACCTCACTACAAATAGCTCAACCTTGTTTCTTTTTATGGCTGAGTAATATTCCATTGTATATATGTGCCACATCTTCTTTATCCATTCGTCTGATGATGGACACTTAGGTTGTTTCCATCTCCTGGCTATTGTAAATAGAGCTGCAATGAACATTTTGGTACATGACTCTTTTTGAATTATGATTTTCACAGGGTCTATGCCCAGTAGTGGGATTGCTGGGTCGTATGGTAGTTCTATTTGTAGTTTTTTAAGGAACCTCCATACTGTTCTCCATAGTGGCTGTACCAATTCACATTCCCACCAGCAGTGCAAGAGGGTTCCCTTTTCTACAAACCCTCTCCAGCATTCATTGTTTCTAGATTTTTTGATGATGGCCATTCTGACTGGTGTGAGATGATATCTCATTGTAGTTTTGATTTGCATTTCTCTAATGATTAATGATGTTGAGCATTCTTTCATGTGTTTGTTGGCAGTCTGTATATCTTCTTTGGAGAAATGTCTATTTAGGTCTTCTGCCCATTTTTGGATTGGGTTGTTTGTTTTTTTGTTACTGAGCTGCATGAGCTGCTTATAAATTTTGGAGATTAATCCTTTGTCAGTTGCTTCATTTGCAAATATTTTCTCCCTTTCTGAGGGTCCCATATCTCTTCCCTCTTGCGTCTCCCCCCCTCCCACCCTCCCTATCCCACCCCTCTAGGTGGTCACAAAGCACCGAGCTGATCTCCCTGTGCTATGCGGCTGCTTCCCACCAGCTATCTGTTCTACGTTTGGTAGTGTATATATGTCCATGCCACGCTCTCACTTTGTCACAGCTTACCCTTCCCCCTCCCCATATCCTCAAGTCCATTCTCTAGTAGGTCTGTGGCTTTATTCCCGTCTTACCCCTACGTTCTTCATGACATTTTTTTTTTCTTAGATTCCATATATATGTGTTAGCATACGGTATTTGTCTTTCTCTTTCTGACTTACTTCACTCTGTATTGCAGACTCTAGGTCCATCCACCTCACTACAAATAACTCAATTTCGTTTCTTTTTATGGCTGAGTAATATTCCATTGTATATATGTGCCACATCTTCTTTATCCATTCATCTGATGATGGACACTTAGGTTGCTTCCGTGTCCTGGCTATTGTAAATAGAGCTGCAGTGAACATTTTGGTACATGACTCTTTTTGAATTATGGTTTTCTCAGGGTTATATGCCCAGTTTTCTCAGGGTATAACTTCTTTCTGTAGTTTATGTTACGAGAGCAATAGCAGGTGACTTTGCTTGCTTCAGATGACACGTCACCTCTCCCTGCCCCTCTCCCTCTACATGATTCTCAACACGCCTCCCTGGTGACCTCACAATGAGAGGCAGCTCTAGGGAAGTGGGTAGCTAGAAGGCCTGGGGTCCAAATCCTGGCTCTGCTACTTACTAGCTGTTTGAGTTGGGGCAAATGTCCAACTTTTCTGTGCCCCATTTCCTTACCTGTAAAGTAAACAGGCAAGGAGATAACAATAGTACCTACCTCATAGGACTGTTTTGAGGACTGAGTAGATCCACATATTAGAACATATTAAAACAGAGTAAGTGTTCAGTAAACATGTTTTATTGATCGATTAACTGTTATAATCATTGTCCCTAATTGTTCTTATCAGATTTATTTGTGGGCCTTTATTTCATTCCATTGTCTTTCCTAGGAATAAGAAGAAAATTTATTTTATTCTGTTAAACACACTTTCATTTTAAAGCAATTTCAGTGCTAGAGATTGACTGTGGCATTATTGGTGGAGAGGTATTTGAGGTTCCTAGCTTCTCTTTCTTGCTCTTAGGCTAAGAACCTCATGAGGATTTAGCTTTTGGTCATTCAGCGTGTTGCTGCCTTTTGGGTTTCTCTGCTTAAGTTGCTTGTGCTTCTGTCTCTCCTTTCATAAAGAGTGATGTTTAACATCGATTTCCAGGGGAATTGAGGATTTAAAAAAAAATCTTCCTATAAAGAGCACTGAGGTATTTACAGGAAAAATGCTGTGTGGATAGAAGGTGATATTGAGTCGGGATTCAAGCCTTATAGTAAATATGAAAAATGTATGAAATGAAATCCAGGCATTAAGAAATACATTTTTCAGTAACTGTTTCCCCACATGTCCAGGACATAAGGGAATTGCAAAATTTTGTCTGTTAGCTCTGGAAGGGCCCTGAGAGATTGTCTTGTTGAGATGTCTCGAACTAGTGTGTGTGCGGAGTTGTGATTGTGGGGAATTATGAGTGTGCTTTCTTTAATCTCACGGTTCAGTAATGTGAAGTGGAAGGTCACATGGATGGGAGACGGTCACGTGGATGACTTACCTGTTGGTAAGTTGCGCTTCTCCAAAGCAGATTTTCTCGTCAGAGGATAATGATCAAAAAATTATAAGATTGGGCTCTTGGACCTTCTCTGTGGCATTGGTATTATTGGATTGAAAAAAATTTTCTTCTTGGATTTTAGGATAAAGAAGGTGGTTTTATGGTAAGAGATTCCAGTCAACCAGGCATGTACACAGTCTCCCTTTATACAAAGTTTGGAGGGTAAGTAATCTCTCTCTCTCTCTCTCTCTGCTTAAAATCAGAGTTTTTATATGAAGTTCTTATATAGTGTATATGGATTCCTAATTTTCAGAAAATAAGCTACAATTCAGCATTAAAAAAATCTGAACTTGATTTCTAAAGTCTATACCATTTTTATATTCATATCTAGTAATTTTCCTCATTTTCCATATATATATTTGTTCTGAATGACTACAGAAACTTTAGCAACATTCCACAGATAATTACTTTGCACTGTGCTAGGTACTAAGGATACCACACTGAGCCAGGTAGACACAGACCCAGCCCTCCAGTAGCTTAGCGAGGGCTTCTTTCAGACAGGCAAACAGGCAGTGATGGTATATGTGAGCGACTGCTATGCAGGGAGGGCAACGTGTGTGTGTGTGTGTGTGTGTGTGTGTGTGTGTGTGTTTGTGTGTCAGGGTGGGGGTGGGTGGTACTTAGCCCAGACACATCTGAGTTAGACATTAACGTTGTCTACTGACATCCAATGTGAGACCTGACGGGTGAGGCAGGCAAAAGTTGGAGAGAGGGAAATGTGTTTCTGACACAGGAAATTGCCTGGACCTGGAAGTGAGCGAGCACTTGGTGAGCTGACAACAGTGTATTGTAGCTGGATTGTAGAATGGAAGGGGCAGGGGGAAGGGAGGAGAGAGAAGCCAGAGAGGTAGAAGTGGAAGACACATCATGTCCATGTCAAGGAGTTTGAACTTTATCTTCACAGCGGCAAGAGTTCTCTGGAAAGGATTTTCAGCAAGAGATGATTCAGGAAGATCTAAGATACCTAAAATAGAATGTGTACATGATTTGTACGTCTAGTTTATTAACTTTTAGAGGTCTTCTGGACATTTGCAACACCAACAGCAGGGACAAAAAGCAGTATCCAGCTAATAGCTATTTTAAGACTTTTAATTGTTGGTAAATGGAGTTTTGGTAAATGTTCTCTTTCACGATCTCATGCAAGGGACCAAGTGTCAGTTATCAGTGACCACTTTATAACTTCCATCTGTTAATTTGAAAGGCGAAGCTAAGAAGAACATGGGGGAAAATAAAATTTGTGTAGAGAATAGAGGGGGCCATATGTAGGGACCCTGGTAGAAAACACCTTAAGGGTGAAGTTACATTATTCCAACTTAGTTCTAACACATTCTGATTTTTGTTACAGAGAAGGTTCATCAGGTTTCAGGCATTATCATATAAAGGAGACAGTGACATCTCCAAAGAAGTATTATCTGGCAGAAAAACATGCTTTTGGTTCAATTCCTGAGATTATTGAATATCATAAGCACAATGCAGCCGGTAAGTGACCTGTTAAAACCTATTTCAAATATAAAGTAGTGATTAAAATGGTTAGACATGGTGATGAATTCTAATTCATAAAGGTTAATTCATAAACCTTGAGCAGGTTTATGTTGTAGTTAATGGTAGAAAGTGATTGATTTAAAATTACTGCATATTAAGGAAGTGATATATACAAAGAGAAATCAGAAATAATAACTCTAAAGAAGCCCCGTCTTGACCTTAAAACACAAGTTATCCTTATCGTGTGTGGCAAACGTTCACATCTGCCACATACAATACGAGGTCTACATCCTAGGTACTGACAAAGGTTCTTTGCTTGACCCAACTTTAGTCAGGCTCCTGGACCATCTCCTGGGCCCATCTGTACACTTTCTTATAAAATCCAGTTTTGGCAATAACCCTGCTAAGTCACTTTAACCAGAACCCCTTACCCTTGAGATTTGATGTCTAATCACCCTCAATAACTGGTCGGGTTCCTCGCCTTCCACCATCCCCCCGGGTAATGTCTGGGTACCCTGGCTTATTTCAGCAAGAATCTTGTTTGATTAGTTTGGCCAGAAGCACTCTAAGCCCTCCCTGCATTGATGTTTCTTTTAGTAATTTTCCATCCACTGATTCCCCACCCTTCTTCTTGGCTGTGAGTTCTCATTTGTCCAGGTTGTGTTCAGAGTCGGGCCCATCTCTCTCCCCCACTTTAAAATCCCATTGCAGTGGTCCTTATACCTATCACAGTGGTCCTGAATAAAGCCTGCTGGACCATCTTTAAAAGCGTCATTGAATATTTTTTTTTCTTTAACAGTACCAAACTAAAATCCAATGTATGTCTGTGTCGCAGCTGTCACAGAAGCTGCCAGATGAGCAGCTTAGGTTTAGGCCTGTTTTAGAGGCTTCCAAAGACTAGCATAAGAATGTTCCAGACACGTCTTCCATCTTCCCAAATCTTTGCTACACTTAACCACCAGAGTGGGAATAAACCAAACATCAAAAACAAAACCAGAAACCACATTTGTGCCCTTGGAAGCTCCAGAGGATGAGATAGAAAGATTTCTAGCCTTTGACTTCAAAGATGTAACTGAGCAGGGGTTAGCCAAGTGTCCAGCCCAATCTATGGAAAATTAACTTTTGAAATTTTATCGAAGGCCTTTGCCAAGTTTGTTGCTATTTGTGACTCTCTTCACGTCTCTCAGATAATGATAGGAATGGTTATTGAGATATAATTTACACACCATAAAGTTCACCCACATGATGTGTACAACTCAGTGGTCTGTAAATTAGTATATTTACAGAGTTGTGCCAACTGTCACCATAATCTGAGGTCATTTTCAGCATCCCCCGTGCATTACCAGTCACCCCTTAACCCCTTCCACCAGTCCTGTCCTAGGCACCCACTAATCTACTTTCTATCTGTATAGATTTGCCTATTCTGGACATTTCATGTAAATGGAATCATACCATATGCAGTCTGTTCTGACTAGCTTCTTTGAGCATAATATTTTTGACATTCCTCCATGTCGTAGCCTATATAAGTACTCCACTCCTTTTTAACGATGAATAATAATCCATCATATGGATTTTGTTTATCCATTTTGTATCATTCATCAGTTGATGGACATTTGGGCTGTTTCCACCTTTTGGCCATTATGAGTAATGCTGCTGGAAACATTTGTGTACAAGTTTTTGCATGAAACATGTTTCATTTCTTTTGGGTACTAACCTAGGAATGGATTTGCTGGATCATGTAATAACTCTGTGTTTAACATTTGAGGAACTGATTTCATATCAATTTATCCCCTGAAGAACTTTTTCTTATCTTTTATTCTAGTCTTTTTCAGCATTCACGTTCCCCTATTCCTTTCTTCTTGTTCTTGTGTGAATTGTTACGCTTCACCGTTATCTCAATTCACTCATTCCAGAAACATGTATTAAGTGCCTACTGCATGCCAGGAACTGTGCCGGACGGTAGGGATACTATGGTGAACTAGATGGCTATTGATCTTGTCTCTCCCAGATCTTACCATCTGGTAGGGGAGACAGAGAAGTACATAACAATATTAAATTACTATGAGATACACTGTATTAGAAGAAATACATAGTGCTACAGGTGTTTACAGGAGAAATACCTGGGATTTCTTATTTAGTATTGTAAGCAACTTAAGTTAAAGGATTTAAGGTACCTCACCTATTTCCAGTAGTCGTGTTATTCCCAGTCGTTAATATCGTAGAGTCCAGTTTTTATGCTAAGATCACAAACGCTGAGTTATGTCAGGTGCATCACTTTAATTTTAGCAGACTACTGTAATTCCATTTCATAATTCAAATCTCATACTGGAAAAGAACATGAAATAATAATTGATAATAATTGTTGGAAACCTTTTAACATCCTTTAAAGTGTTTGCAAGACACCATGCTAGCATAGTGCCTGACACACACTGCATTTAAAAAAAAAATGTTGAATGAATAAAAACGTATATTTTAAAAATATGAAATTGTCGGCTCAGAGAGTAGTGAAACCAAGCAGGACCCTGTGGGGGCCTTCCTGGGTACAGAAGCTCCTCTGTGTTTCCCGTTTTTTGTTTGAAAAAGAGAAAAAGGGCTTTAGTCTCCTAGGCCTTCCGCAAGCTCCAACGAGCAGGCTCAAGCAGTTAATGGTTAGTCACAGGACTCCTAGTTCCTCCTGAAGGGATGTAGATAACAATCTGATGCGTATCTTTGAGTCGCTCTGCAGAAACTAAGACCCCCATCCAGGTGGAGGAGGGTGACTACATGCTGACCACAAGCAGGTAGACCCCAGGCTGGTTGGAACCAGAAGGTTGATGATTGAGATTCCTGAAACATCACCCTGTTACCTACCGTCAGCCAATCAGAAGAAGGTCCAGGAGCTGATCACTTGTCTTACTACCCTCTCCCCTAACAATGTCTTTAAAAACCCTTGTCGAAGGCCACTGGGGAGTTGGGGTCTTTTGAGTACAAGCCCCCCGTTCTCCTTGCTTGGCCCTGCAGTAAACCTTTTTCTGCTCCAGACTCCGACATTTTGGTTTGTTTGGCCTCACTGTGCCTCAGGCACACAGGCTTGGTTTTGACAACAGTAGGATCATCGTCCTTCCTGCCTTCCTTTAGTTTTTGCTAGCATATAGCAGAGGGCTATATATACACAAAGAAGATGAGCACTAAGTGAATAAATGAATGAATTTTGTAAGTGAGTTTCTAGTTTAGTGCTTTACCATGCAGAATGATTGAGTGCATTCAACTGTAATACTCTTTTTGATTTCTAGGACTTGTCACAAGGCTGCGGTACCCAGTTAGCACAAAGGGGAAGAATGCACCAACCACTGCAGGATTCAGCTACGGTAACTCCTTTTTTAGTTGCGTGGCAAATTTTTCTTGAACCCATTATCCCAAGACCAGTTTAGATGTGTAGAATTCCACGTAGCGGAACTGTTTCTGTATAAGTTTACCGTGTGAGATGTTAGATGACTACACTTATAGCTGTAGTGACCCTAGGTTTTCTGTTTTCATCACTATTCATTATTATTTGGCAGAAAGCTGCCCGTCAGTGAAAAATAAGCATTACCATGTTACTTCCAAAATAAATCAAAGCCTTTCCTGCTTCTCACTGGGCTTGGTTGGCTACTCACAGGAAAGTAAAGATGGAGGTAATAGAGAAGACATGCAACTTGATTGTCTTTGTGCTACTGGGGAAAGCCTTTTAAACAGGTTAAACTCTTCCCAACTTGATGGAATCGAAACAGAAAAAAAAAAACTTCAGGGGGAGGAATGGTAAAGGAGGAAGTATTTGTTTAAAAAAGAAAAAAGTACCTTTAACTTTCAAGCTCCATTATTATTAGCCTATTGTGTAGCATCTTCTTGCCTTCTTCAGTTCACTTTGCTTTTACTGTGACAGCTGAGAAGGGGTCCATCCTCCCCAGAGAGAGGAAAGCCACCTTCTGTTGCTTATGGGCAGGTTGCAAGTCTGCTCTGTGTTGGTAATTGTATTACCTTGTAAGTTTTAGATTGACCTTGGTTATAGTTTCTTTGTTTTCCACTGATTCCTACTGTATTCTCCTGATTAAATTTTATCACTTTCCCCCTCTGTCTCACAGAAAAATGGGAGATTAACCCTTCAGAGCTGACCTTTATGAGGGAGTTGGGGAGTGGACTCTTTGGAGTAGTAAGGCTTGGCAAGTGGCGAGCTCAGTACAAAGTAGCCATCAAAGCTATTAGGGAAGGTGCCATGTGTGAGGAAGATTTTATAGAAGAAGCTAAAGTAATGATGTAAGTTTCTACATTTTTTCTGGCTCCCCTTTTTGTATTAAACAGTGGCCCCTTGCCAGCTAACACCCCTGGTGGTTTCTTTCCCTGCAGTAACTCTGTGTATGCATGACTTCCCTCTCAGGAAACTGACACACCCAAAGTTAGTACAGCTTTATGGTGTATGCACCCAGCAGAAACCCATTTACATCGTTACCGAGTTCATGGAAAGGGGATGCCTTCTGAATTTCCTCCGACAGAGACAAGGCCATTTTAGTAGAGATGTGCTGCTGAGCATGTGTCAAGATGTGTGTGAAGGGATGGAGTACCTGGAGAGAAACAGCTTCATCCACAGAGATCTGGTAATCGCAAACCACCTGCCTTCCCATCACCAGCCAAGTTCCTTTGTAATCTGGGTCAACAAATGAGGAATGACGTGTTCATACCCAAGTTTTGTTCTCAACAATATATCACTGTTACTTTTAAATGTGGTAAATTTAACTTGCCCCATAGTTTTAACAGAAAGATCTTTATTAAATCTAATACATGTAGTATATAATTACATAGGTACCTGCTTATTAAATCATACATAATTACATAGGTAATATTTCCAGGTTAGTTACCATACATTACATTTGGTCTTCATAAGAATCCCACGAGATAGCTAATCATAACAGATTTTCTGACCACCATTGTCTTATAGATAAGAAAATTAGCATCAGAGAAGTGAAATGACATGCATATGGTGATAAATGGGAAGTTAAGGGTTGACTCATCCTCTGACTAAGTCCTAAGCTGTTTTCCATCTCACACACTAGAAGCTGAAATTATAACAGAAATCCTTTCGTTCATTTTCTTCACTGGAAAGAGATGGAGTGGACGTTAACTCCAGAAAATACCAGAAAAAGTAATCTGTTACTGGTTCTAAATTATTGTGCTGGAGACGCTTCTTAATTTTTCCTCTCTCTTACTCTGTCTCCCTCTCTTCTCCACTCATTTTTTCTTTCTCTTTTTCTTCTCTGCCTATTCTTCCCAAATGTGTCTATTTTCAGTATGTTGGTAGAACCGTTAGTCCCTGTTAAAGTATACAATACTCTATTATTAACTATAGTCATCATGCTATATCTTAGATCCTCAAAACTTACCTTGTAACTGAAAGTTTGTACCCTTTGACCAACATCTCCATTTCCCCTAACCCCCCAACCCCTGGCAATCACCAGTATAGTCTTCCTTTCTGTGAGTTCCATTTTTTTTCCCCCTTAGATTCCATATATAAGTGATAGCATATAGTATTTGTCTTTCTCTGTCTGGTCTGTTTCACTTAACATAGTGTCCTCCAGGTTCATCCATGTTGTTGCAACTGATGAGATTTCCTTCTTCCTTTTATGGTTGAATAATGTTCCATTCTGTCTGTGTATATATATACACACCACATTGTCTTTATTCATTCACCCCTTGATGGACACTTGGGTTGTTTCCATATCTTGGCTATTGTGAATAATGCTGCTATGAATATGGGAGTGCAGATATTTCTTTAAGGTACTGATTTTGTTTCCTTCAGCTACATACTAGGAAGTGGGACTGCTGGATCATATATATGGTAGTTCTGTTTTTAATTTCTTGAGGAACCTCCATACTGCTTTCCATAGTGGCTATACCAATTTGCATTCCCACCAACAGTATACAAGGGTTCCTCTTTCTCCACCTTTTCTTTTTTCTTTTTTGGTTATTTCTGAGATACACATTTTAAAGTAATAACTAGAATTATGACTTATAACATTATACCAGAACATATAAGATTTTTAGGAATTTCATGTAATGTCAGAAACATTTATATTAACATATGTCCATACAAATAACCCAAAGAAAGTTTAGTATTAGTTGTTTATTTTTTTTAATTTCTGAATTTTATTTTTTTATTCAGCAGGTTCTTATTAGTCATCAATTTTATACACATCAGTGTATACATGTCAATCCCAATCGCCCAATTCAGCATACCACCACCCCGTGGCTTTCCCCCATTGGTGTCCATACATTTGTCCTCTACATCTGTGTCTCAACTTCTGCCCTGCAAACTGGTTCATCTGTACCATTTTTCTAGGTTCCACATACATGCATTAATATATGATATTTGTTTTTCTCTTTCTGACTTACTTCACTCTATATGACAGTCTCTGGATCCATCCACGTCTCAACAAATGACTCAATTTCGTTCCTTTTTATGGCTGAGTAATATTCCATTGCATATATGTACTAAACTTCTTTATCCATTTGTCTGTCAATGGGCATTTAGGGTGCTTCCATGACCTGGCTATTGTAAATAGTGCTGCAATGAATATTGGGGTGCATGTGTCTTTTTCAATTATGGTTTTCTCTGGGTATATGCCCAGTAGTGGCATTGCTGGATCATGCGGTAATTCTATTTTTAGTTTCTTAAGGAACCTCCATACTGTTCTCCATAGTGGCTGTATCAATTTACATTCCCACCAACAGTGCAAGAGGGTTCCCTTTTCTCCACACCCTCTCTAGCATTTGTTGTTTGTAGATTTTCTGATGATGCCCTTCTAACTAGTGTGAGGTGATACCTCATTGTAGTTTTGATTTGCATTTCTCTAATAATTAGTGATGTTGAGCAGCTTTTCATGTGCTTCTTGGCCATCTGTATGTCTTCTTTGGAGAAATGTCTATTTAGGTCTTCTGCCCATTTTTGGATTGGGTTTTCTGTTTCTCTAGTATTGAGCTGCATGAGCTGTTTATATATTTTGGAGATTAATCCTTTGTCTGTTGATTTGTTTGAAAATATTTTCTCCCATTCTGAGGATTGTCTTTCGTCTTGTTTATGGTTTGCTTTGCTGTGCAAAACCTTTTAAATTTCATTAGGTCCCATTTGTTTATTTTTGGTTTGATTTCCATTACTCTAGGAGGTGGATCAAAAAAGATCTTGCTGGGATTTATGTCAAAGAGTGTTCTTCCTATGTTTTCCTCAAAGAGTTTTATAGCGTCCAGTCTTATATTTAGGTCTCGAATCCATTTTGAGTTTATTTTTGTGGATGGTGTTAGGGAGTGTTCTTCTTTCATTCTTTTACATGTAGCTGTCCAGTTTTCCCAGCACCACTTATTGAAGAGACTGTCTTTTCTCCATTGTATATCCTTGCCTCCTTTGTCATAGATTAGTTGACCACAGGTGCGTGGGTTTATCTCTGGGCTTTCTATCCTGTTCCATTGATCTATATTTCTGTTTTTTTTTTGCCAGTACCATATTGTCTTGATTCCTGTAGCTTTGTAGTATAGTCTGAAGTCAGGGAGTCTGATTCCTCCAGCTCCGTTTTTTTCCCTCAAGACTGCTTTGGCTATTAGGGGTCTTTTGTGTCTCCATACAAATCTTAAGATTTTTTTGTTCTAGTTCCATAAAAAATGCCATTGGTAATTTGATAGAGATTGCATTGAATCTGTAGATTGCTTTGGGTAGTATAGTCATTTTCACAATATTGATTCTTCCAATCCAAGAACATGGTATATCTCTCCATCTGTTGGTATCATCTTTAATTTCTTTCATCAGTGTCTTATAGTTTTCTGCATACAGGTCTTTTGTCTCCCTAGGTAGGTTTATTCCTAGGTATTTTCTTCTTTTTGTTGCAGTGGTAAATGGGAGTGTTTCCTTAATTTCTCTTTCAGATTTTTCATCATTAGTGTATAGGAATGCAAGAGATTTCTGTGCATTAATTTTGTATCCTGTGCAACTTTACCAAATTCATTGATTAGCTCTAGTAGTTTTCTGGCGGCATTTTTAGGATTCTCTGTGTATAGTATCATGTCATCTGCAAACAGTGACAGTTTTACTTCTTCTTTTCCAATTTGTATTCCTTTTATTTCTTTTTCTTCTCTGATTGCCGTGGCTAGGACTTCCAAAACTATGTTGAATAATAGAGGTGAGAGTGGACATCCTTGTCTTGTTCCTGATCTTAGAGGAAATGCTTTCAGTTTTTCACCATTGAGAATGATGTTTGCTGTGGGTTTGTCATATATGGCCTTTATTATGTTGAGGTAGGTTCCCTCTATGCCCACTTTCTGGAGACTTTTTTATCACAAGTGGGTGTTGAATTTTGTCAAAAGCTTTTTCTGCATGTATTGAGATGATCATATGGTTTTTCTTCTTCAATTTGTTAATATGGTGTATCACATGGATTGATTTGCATATATTGAAGAATCCTTGCATCCCTGAGATAAATCCCACTTGATCATAGTGTATGATCCTTTTAATGTGTTGCTGGATTCTGTTTGCCAGCATTTTGTTGAGGATTTTTGCATCTATAGTCATCAGTGATATTGGTCTGTAATTTTCTTTTTTGGGAGTATCTTTGTCTGGTTTTGGTATCAGGGTGATGGTGGCCTCATAGAATGAGTTTGGGAGTGTTCCTTCCTCTGCAATTTTTTGGAAGAGTTTGAGAAGGATGGGTGTTAGCTCTTCTCTACATGTTAGATAGAATTCACCTGTGAAGCCATCTGGTCATGGACTTTTGTTTTTTGGAAGATTTTTTATCACAGTTTCAATTTCATTACTTGTGATTGGCCTGTTCATATTTTCTATTTCTTCATGGTTCAGTCTTGGAAGGTTATAACTTTCTAAGAATTTGTCCATTTCTTCCAGGTTGTCCATTTTACTGGCATAGAGTAGCTTGTAGTAGTCTCTTAGGATGCTTTGTATTTCTGCGGTATCTGTTGTAATTTCTCCTTTTTCATTTCTAATTCTGTTTATTTGAGTCCTCTCCCTCTTTTTCTTGATGAGTCTGGCTAATGGTTTATCAGTTTTGTTTATTTCTCAAAGAACCAGCTTTTAGTTTTATTGACCTTTGCTATTGTTTTTTTGCTTCTGTTTCATTTATTTCTGCTCTGATCTTCATGATTTCTTCCCTTCTGCTAACTTTGGGTTTTGTTTGTTCTTCTTTCTCTAGTTCCTTTAGGTGTAAGGTTAGATTTTTTATTTGAGATTTTTTGTTGTTTCTTGAGGTAGGCTTGTATAGCTATAAACTTCCCTTTTAGAACTGCTTTTGATGCATCCCATAGGTTTTGGATCATCGAGTTTTCATTATCATTTGTCTCTAGGTACTTTTTAATTTCCTGTTTGATTTCTTCAGTGATGCCTTGGTTATTTAGTAACATATTGTTTAGCCTCCATGTGTTTGTGTTTTTTATGTTTGTTTCCCTGTAATTGATTTCTCATCTCATAGCGTTGTGGTCAGAAAAGATGCTTGATATGATTTCAATTTTCTTAAATTTACTGAGGCTTGATTTGTGACCCAAGATGTGATCTATCCTGGAGAATGTTCCATGTGCACTTGAGAAGAAAGTGTAATGTGCTGTTTTTGGATGGAATGTCCTATAAATATCAATTAAATCTATCTGCTCTGTCGTGTCATTTAAAGCTTCTGTTTGCTTAGTTATTTTCATTCTGGGTGATCTGTCCATTGGTGTAAGTGAGGTGTTAAAGTCCCCCACTATTATTGTGTTACTGTCGATTTCCTCTTTTATAGCTGTTAGCAGTTGCCTTATGTATTGAGTTGCTTCTACATTGGGTGCATATATATTTATATAATTGTTATATCTTCTTGGATTGATCCCTTGATTATTATGTAGTGTCCTTCCTTGTCTCTTGTAACATTCTTTCTTTTAAAGTGTATTATATCTGATATGAGGATTGCTACTCCAGCTTTCTTTTGATTTCCATTTGCACAGAATATCTTTTTCCATCCCCTCACTTTCAGTCTGTATGTGTCCCTAGGTCTGATGTGGGTCTCTTGTAGACAGCATATATGTGGGTCTTGTTTTTGTATCCATTCAGCAAGCCTGTGTCTTTTGGTTGTAGCATTTAATCCATTCACGTTTAAGGTGATTATCGATATGTATATTCCTATGATCATTTTCTTAATTGTTTTGGGTTTGTTTTTGTAAGTCCTTTTCTTCTGTTGTGTTTCCCATTTAGAGAAGTTCCTTTAGCATTTGTTGTAGAGCTGGTTTGGTGGGACTGAATTCTCTCAGCTTTTGCTTGTGTGTAACGCTTTTGATTTCTCCATCGAATCTGAATGAGATCCTTGCCGGGTAGAGTAATCTTGGTTGTAGGTTCTTCCCTTTCATCACTTTAATTATATCATGCCACTCCCTTCTGGCTTGTAGAGTTTCTGCTGAGAAATCAGCTGTTAACCTTATGGGAGTTCCCTTGTATATTATTTGTCATTTTTCCCTTGCTGCTTTCAATAATTTTTCTTTGTTTTTAATTTTGTCAATTTGATTACTGTGTGTCTCGGCGTGTTTCTCCTTGGGTTTATCCTGTATGGGGCTCTCTGTGCTTCCTGGACTTAGGTGGCTGTTTCCTTTCCCACGTTATGGAAGTTTTCGACTATAATCTCTTCAGATATTTTCTCTGGTCCTTTCTCTCTCTCTTCTCCTTCTGGGACCCCTATAATGCAAATGTTGTTGCATTTAATGTTGTCGCAGAGGTCTCTTAGGCTGTCTTCATTTCTTTTCATTCTTTTTTCTTTATTCTGTTCTGCAGCAGTGAATTCCACCATTCTGTCTTCCAGGTCACTTATCCGTTCTTCTGCCTCAGTTATTCTGCTGTTGACCCCTTCTAGTGTAGTTTTCATTTCATTTATTGTATTGTTCATCTCTGTTTGTTTGTTCTTTAATTCTTCTAGGTCTTTCTTAAACATTTCTTGCATCTTCTCGATCTTTGCCTCCATTCTTTTTTCGAGATCCTGGATCATCTTCACTATCATTATTTTGAATTCTTTTTCTGGAAGGTTGCCTATCTCCACTTCATTTAGTTGTTTTTCTGGGGTTTTATCTTGTTCCTTCATCTTGTACATAGCCCTCTGCCTTTTCATCTTGTCTATCTTTCTGTGAATGTGGTTTTTGTTCCACAGGCTGCAGGATTGTAGTTCTTCTTGCTTCTGCTCTCTGCCTTTTCTTTTTTGCCAGCTGTTGTCATCTCGTGTTTTTGTTGATAGCCGTTCTGAGAAGTGAGAGGTGATATCTCATTGTGGTTTTGATTTGCATTTCCCTGATGATTAGTGGTGTTGAGCCCCTTTTCACGTACCTATTGGCCATTTGTGTGTCTTTTTTTTTTTTTTTGGCCCTGCCACACGGCTTGCGGGATCTTAGTTCCCCAACCAGGATTGAACCCATGCCCCCTGCAGTGGAAGTGTGGAGTCCTAACCACTGGACCACCAGGGAATTCCCTTGTGTGTCTTTTTTGATCAAGCGTGTATTCAGTCCTCTGCTCATTTTTCAATCAAATATTTGCTTTTTTGCTGTTGAGTAGAATGAGTTCCTTATATATTTTAGATATTAACCCTTTATCAGATATATGTTTTACAAATATTTTTTTCCCATTCTATAGTTTGCCTTTTCATTTTGTTGATTGTTTCCTTTGCTGTGAAAAAACTTCTTACTTTGTTGTAGCCCTAGTTATTTATTTTTGCTTTTTTTGCCCGTGTTTTGGTGTCAGATCCAAAAAATCATTGCCAAGACCATGTCAAAGAGTTTTTCCCCTATGTTTTCTTCTAGGAGTTGTATAGTTTCAGGTGTTACATTTAAGTCTTTAATCTATTTCAAGTTAATTTTTTGTGTGGTGTAAGAGTAGGGTCCAATTTCATTATTTTACATATGGATATTTGAATTTACCAGCACCATTTATGGAAGAGATTATTCCTTCCCTTTGTGTGTTCTTGGTGCCCATGTTAAAGATTAGTTGACCATATATACATGGGTTTATTTCTGGATTCTCTGTTCTGTTCCATTGGCCTATGTCTCTGTTTCTGTGCCAGTACCATACAGCTTTGATTACTATATTTCTGCAATCTAGTTCAAAATCAGGAAGTGTGATGCCTCCAGCTTTATTCATTTTCAAGATTGTTTTGGCTATTCAAGGTCTTTTTAGTTTCGTATGAAATTTAGATTGTTTTTTATATTTCTCTGAAAAATGCAGTGGAATTTTGTTAGGGTTGCGTTAAATGTGTAGATCCTTTTGGGTAGTATGCACATTTTAGCAATATTAATTCTTCCACTCTGTGAACACAGGATATCTTGCTGTTTATTTGTGTCTTCTTCAGTTTCTTTCATCAGTGTCTTATAGTTTTAAGTGTACAGGTCTTTCACCTCCTTGGTGAAATTTATTCCTACATATGTTAATGTTTTTGATGCTATTGAAATTCACTTGCTTTCTTAATTTCTCTCAGTTCATTGTTAGTGTATAGAAACAAAACTGATTTTCTATGTTTATTTTGTATCCTTCAACTTTACTGAGTTCTTTTATTACTTCTAACAGTTTTTTAGTGGAGTCTTTAGAGTTTTACATATATAAGATCATGTCATCTGCAAACAGAGACAATCTTATTTTCTATTCCAATTTGGATGCCTTTTATTTCTTTTTCTCACCTAGTTGCTCTGGCTAGGACTTTCAGTACTATGTTCAATAGAAGTGACGAGAGTGGGCATCCTTGTCTTGTTCCTGACCTTGGAGGAAAAACTTTTAGCTTTTCACCATTGAGTATGTTGTTAGCTGTGGGCTTGTAATATATGACTTGTATTATGTTGAGGTACATTCCTTCTATACCTAACTTGTTGAGAGTTTTTAATCATGAAATGAAAGGATTTTGAATTTTGTCAAATGCTTTTTCTGTATCTGTTGAGATGATCATGTGATTTTTATCCTTCCTTCTGTTAGTGTGGTGTATCATGTTTTTGATTTGCATATGTCAAACCATCCTTGTATCCCAGGGATAAATACCACTGGATCATGGTGTATGATCCTTTTTTTTTTTTTTTTTTTTTTTTTTTTTTTGTGGTATGTGGGCCTCTCACTGTTGTGGCCTCTCTCCTTGCGGAGCACAGGCTCCGGATGCACAGGCTCGGCAGCCATGGCTCATGGGCCCAGCCGCTCCACGGCATGTGGAATCTTCCCGGACCGGGGCATGAACCCGTGTTCCCTGCATCGGCAGGCGGACTCTCAACCACTGCGCCACCAGGGAAGCCCGTATGATCCTTTTAATGTGCTGTTGAATTCTGTTTGCTAATATTTTGTTGAGGATTTTTTCATCTATGTTCATCAGGCATATTGGCCCGCATTTTTATTTTCTTGTTGTGTCCTATCTTGCTTTGGAGTTAGGGTAACATTGACCTTATAAAATGAGATTGGAAGTGAGCCTTTTAAAATTTTTTGGAAGAGTTTGAGAACTTAGGATTGGTGTTAATTCTTCTTTAAATATTTGGTAGAATTCACCAGTGAAGCCATCCAATCCTGGGCTTTTCTTTCACAAAACTTTTAAAGGTCACATTTTATGATTGGGGCAAAGGACTTTGCAAAATAGAAGATGATGTGATATGTGTAACATTAGTTATTATTATGCTCAGTGATGATAAAGAACATCTCTTTGTCATATTGAAACTTGTGAATTTAGCACCTCCCTCTTTTTTGACTTTTAAAACTGATGGAAATCTGTTGTCTACGTGGGTATGACAGGTTACACCTCTCTACACATACCTCACTGTGGTGAAGGCAATTTTGATATGTTTGTGCCTATGATACTGACATCATTAGGGTAGGTTTTTGTCATCCCTTAAGGGAAGATTTTGATGCTTCTGTCTCCTGGGTGAAGAATCCTGGTGACTATCAAGTAAAGGCATGATAAGGTATCTTTATAGGAAGACGGAGATAATCCAGGGAATGGGTATTAACTCATACTTTAAAAGAGACTCTTAAAACGCATTCAACAGGAAATAACCTCGTGTAAATGGAATTTGCGTCGTACAGAGAATAAAATTCTGAAGCATAAGGAAGAAAAATACATTCTTAGTCTATGGGTTATAGCATGTGAAAAGACTGTCATCATGTCTTCCTTCTGAGAAATACTGTGTCTCTTTCCAAACTATTTTCTTGAACCTTGTAACCTTAAAGAATGGGGAAGAAAGTATAAGTAATCTAGAATTGTATTTGTCATAAATGACAAAGCAAACTATGTTACATATGGCTGTTCTTTTGACTCTTTGGGTTAGAGAAGACCAATCATTGAGCAAAGCCACTGGGTAAAAGATGGTTCACCCATCACTCTGATGCTTGTGTGTTATAAAGCTCGCCTAGTAAGAACCTGAATTAAGGACTTGAAGAGATGTTGTCACTATCAATAAGAAAATCAGATAGTTTAATAAGAATAGAAATGGGTGGGCAAGAAGCTGATTGACCCTCCTCTTAGTCCTCATATAGATATGACAGTTGGCAAAGATTATGTAATAATGCCTTTTTTCACATGAGACTTTTGACCTGTCTCTCTATCCATTCTTTCATATAAATGTTGAAGACGTTTCCATAGGGGTAAAAAAAAAATTTATAAGAGACACCACCTCTGCAAATGTTGACTGGGTTACACTAAATTTAATATAAACAGAACTTATATTTTTCTACTTTTATTGTGGAACTTTGCAACTAATATACCTTTATAATGTTGTTTTCCAGGCTGCCAGAAATTGTCTAGTAAATGAGGCAGGAATTGTGAAAGTTTCTGATTTTGGAATGGCTAGGTAAGGCTGAGTATATGTGAACATTTTCTATACATTTTGGATTAAATTAATGTAAGACTGTGGCCTTTCCCTTGAAAGTACTTGACTTTTCCTTTGCAGTTTGTGTCAGCTTCTTCCTCTGATGCCTGTTTCAGAGCTATTTTGAAACATCTTTTGTTCCTTTAACAAAACATTAGAAGTACCCATCATTTTTTTTTAAGTACCCATCATTTTTGTACAGATTGACTTTTCTGCTTCTTAGTGTTTTTTGTATAAGGTTAGAAAATAGATTATCTATATTTTGAAAGATTTCTTTGCTGAATTTGTCTTTTTACTGTTAGCTTTGGCTTTTTCTCAGGTAAACTGTTGAGAAGTTATGATTACTTAATACTTCATTATGTGGCTTTAGTTGATATTCACATTAGCTTATAGAATTGATAAGCATGGAAATAATCTGCATTGATAAAGCAAAAAGGAAACCCTATTAGATGTCCTGAGATAAAATAAATATATTAAAATAACACAGTATACATTGTGTTAATTATTGTTAATCATTCTCTCCACTAGGTGGTAGTATAGCCCGTTAAATACACTACTTTCTTTTCTCCCTGGTGTGGATTAAATTTCTAGAATCTTTGGTTTGATAGAAATGTGTTTGGGGTACGTTTTTAGAATACGCAAATCTGTAATGTTTTTATTCTCTTAATTTTTGTAATCCTAATAGGGTGTTAGAAAAGTCCTTTAAAGAGTATTTCATTTGTGCTTTCTTTCCCTCCTTCCTTCATCCATTCATTTATCTGTACACCCATCCATACAAAATTAGGTGCCTGCTCTGTGCCAGGCACAACACTAGAGATTGAACCCTAGCAGAGGATGACATTATCCATGTGAGTCCCTGCCCACGTGCAGCTTAAATTCAGGAGGAGAGAGAAACATAAGACCTTAGAACCACTAAGAGGGGAGAACACAGAGTGAGGTGACAGAGCAGGGGTCCGCCAACCTCAGTTTCTGGACCACATCTGACCCAACACTTATGTTTGTATGGCCTGTGAGCCAACCACGGTGTTCACATTGTTTAATGGTTGGGATAAAAAAAAACTTTAAAGATATTATGACATGTGAAAATTATCTGAAAGTCAAAAGCCAGTGTCCATAAATAAAAGTGTTGATAGGACATAGACTCATTCACAGATGTGTTGTCTGGCTGCTTTCACTCTACAAGGCCTGCAAAATCTAAAACACTCATTGTCTGGCCTTTTACAGAAAAAGTTTGCCGACCCCCGTGATAGCGATAACTTGGGGCTGGTGGGGCGGGCGGGTACTGAGTGATGGCGCGGGGCAGGGGTGACGGTAGCGACTTCAAATCTGGTGCCTCTCGAAGGCCTCTTTGAGACCAGGATATCTGAAAAGAGACCCAAAAGGCAGGAAGTAGTCAATTAGGTGAAAGTCTGAGGATAAAATATTCCAGGTGGCAGAACACCGAGTCCAAAAGCTTGAAATTTGGGGTGAGCTTGGCCTGCTCAAGAATCGAAAGGGGGTCAGGGTGGTCAGCCCATGGCCAGCATGAGGGCGGTTATAAAGGCAGGCCAGGCCTCCCTCCTGAGAAACTCGGGCCGAGGGAGGTTAGAAAGCCATTACCGTCCGAAATGGGACCAGAACTGCTGGGTGTCAGGGCAGTAAGGACCCAGTACTCTTTGTTTGTTTTCTGTGAAGATATTCTGTATCTAACAGGCAGGCCTCCAATTTCAGGTTTGATTTTCATATGTTTGGCTTTCAAGAAACCTGTGCTTTTGCATCAGCTCCTTTGAAACACTCGTTCTACACTCAGTTCAGACTCCCCTGACTGACAAACGCCCATGGTGGCACTGCCACCATCTTTGTCTATACAGCGAAGGAAGTTTGTGCAATCATTTGAATATTTTCCCATGGAGCTTGCAGAAATTAACCTGGTATGTTGCTGTAATACATGAACACCTTCCTCTTGTAAATACATACTGAACACATTACAGAAAGGGCTGAAGAACCCGTATTTAGCACCCCAATTAAGACCCTCCCCAGGGGTAACCAGTGTTACCAGTTTGTGTGTGTCCTTCTAGAAGGACATAAGTATGCTCCCATAGAGAAACTACATGGTGTTGTTCTGAGTGTGTGTGTGTAGAGGATGCACGTCATGGTATATACATATATACACCACCATGTGCGTACATCATTTTGCAGTTTGCTCTTTTTATTTGCTATAGTTTTAAGTTGTGCTCTGTGGAATCACGGGGGCAAAAGCACATGTGCTCCAAGCGCTTTGCACCACTTCCTTTAGAGCAGCTCTGCTTTAGATGTTTTACATGTGGGGCCTTCGGGTAAAATTTTTGTTTAAAGAACAGAACTGCTTCTTAAATAGAAAGTTTGCAAACTCTTTTCTTGTATGCTGCCTCCAATGCCTTATAAAAAAGAAAAACAGAAAAGTGAAAGCGCAGTTAGAATGTTACAGTGCACGCATCTCAAGCACTTAGAGGAAGAGGGCAATTGCAGAGGCGTGGCTGCAGAGGCAAACAGCCAGCTTCAACCGGATGCCTGTTGGACTTCAGTCAACTGTGCTTTTGATTTTAAGGGGGAAAAAAAATTAAAGAACATGTACAAAATACAGACCGTAACTCAGTGTCTTACTCTAGGTATGTTCTGGATGATCAGTACACGAGTTCTTCCGGTGCTAAATTTCCCGTGAAGTGGTGTCCACCTGAGGTGTTTAATTACAGCCGCTTTAGCAGCAAATCAGATATCTGGTCATTTGGTAAGAGTCACGCTCCACTTCCCCTCAACTCTGCCCTGAAGAGGAACTGGGTGCATCGTTTGGCAATCCTTCTCCTCTTCCAGGTGTCTTAATGTGGGAAATATTCACTGAAGGCAGAATGCCCTTTGAGAAAAACACCAACTATGAAGTGGTAACCATGGTTACTCACGGCCACCGACTCCATCAGCCGAAGTTGGCGTCCAGATATGTATACGAGGTGATGCTGAGATGCTGGCAGGAGGTATAACATTTTTCGGGTGCTTTCTTCTTCAATCTCTAAAGCATTCAGGGATCTGGGCTTGGTAGATTCAAACTGTGTGGTCTTTATAGCCTAGTGAATGAGTGCATGTTTTATATGATTTCAAACTCCTAAGTAGGAAGCCGGTCTTCTCAACTCAGTCTGAATAATGGGAAGAAGATGTGAAGAAGTGGAAAACACTAATAATTAAGATAGTAAATTCAGGCTGCCGCTCCCTTCCCAAGTGGGGCTCCCGCCACAGTCGCCTGAGCTGGGGGCTCTGGGGATAAGCCCAGAGAAGTAGCTGTTCTTTCAGTGGATCTCTGGTGTTGTCGAAATAGTACTCTTTCACCAGAGAAGTTTTTTTTCTCCAAGCCTCAACTTCCTCAGGTCATTTACTCTCAGTCTTCGGAAGTTTTCCTTCGCCCTGTGTTAAAATGTCACCTCAGAGAAGAGATTAGACACCAAAATGACTTTTGAAAGATAACAGTAACATTAGCTCAGAGGTATGATGTGCTAGGCACTGTGCTAAGTGCTTTCAATTTAGTTCTCAAAATAACCCTTCAAAGTGTGCATACTTTTACTATGACCACTCTGTGGATGAGGATATCACGTTGTCGTTTGCCTAAGGCCACTTAACTACAGAGAAGCGGAGTCCTGTCTGACTCCAAAGCCCATGCCCTGGTCACTTGCTATCATGCCTCCCAAGAGCACTGATTGGGATGGACAGAGGCCTTCTGGCCAAGAAGTGGTGCTAGGGGGAGTGCAGACAATGTGAGCAAAGGTAGGGTGGTGGTAATGAACTTGGTGTGTGTATGCAAGGGTAGAGATTGTTCTCATTGAGCATAGGGCCCCTGTGAGGGTTTTTGTGGGAAATAAAACTGGGTAGCAAGGGCCTGGGGGAGGGGCAGGTTATAGAGGGCCCTGTGAGTCAGCAGGACTTGATTTTGCAGGCAGTTAGGATCTCTGTTAGGTTCTTGAATGGGATGCCAAAGCCACGTGGCAGAAAGGTTAGTGTAGCAGCAGCACGTGCAGGATCGATTAGACCTGTCTGGAGATGCATGTGTGTTCCGGCCCCAAAGCAAGGAGTCCCTTACTCTGGTATGCATTGCTATCTGAGTTGGAGCAGTGAAAAATCATTTTGGGGATGGATTCTGGAACCCACAGCTTCTACTTGATTTTGAATTGTAGAAACCAGAGGGAAGGCCTTCCTTTGAAGATCTGCTGCGCACGATAGATGAACTAGTCGAATGTACAGAAACTTTTGGAAGATGAGTGCTGTGACCGGATGATGCGATGGCTTCCAGATTCCAAAGCACGAGGAAGAGACGGCACTTTGTGGCAAACTTCTAATTTATTTAGCACTTGGACGTGTAGATTGTTTTACTTATAAAGGGGAAACACCTAAAACATTTGCTTCTCCACCAGCCGTAGCTCTGTGACCGAATCTTCTAGATTATGGAAATGCTGCCTTAGACACGATGGTTAAAAGCACCCACTTTTATACATTCCACAAGTACTGGAGTGCCCACTATGTGCCAGGCGCTATGCCCAGGCCCCAGGGTCTGCCCATTTTAGGGGTGCATCTGGGGTCACGTTAGCCGGTGCCAGTGGAAGGCCAGGGTAATTGGGAGGGGGAAGGGTATCCGAGCCACGTTCCAGCCACCCCTCTCTTCCCTGTGACTTCTACAGAAATCTGGGCTGGGGCATTGTCTAGAATATGGGTTCCAGATGGATCAGGAACCCACCTTGGCTAAGTACCCATCGTTTGTTTTGAAACATCTGTTTTCAAGACTGCCATTAGCATTACATTAAAACATATTTGTATGCTGTACATATTGTAAATATATACAATATATAAAGTTATATATTTATAAGAAACATGAGTCGTCTTTTTTGTAATTTGATTTTTATTGGAGTATAGTTGATTTTATGAGTTGTCTTTTAATTGAAATGTTTAATTCTGTAATATATGAGCCAACCCTCTTAGGACTAAGGATTTTACCTTACAGCTGTCAATTCCTTTTCCCCTGAGGATCTAATATTCCCTACTGAAGAGAAAAATGTCTGGACCCTTCTATCACTAATGCCCCCTCCTCGCTTGGGTAGCCATGTTTGAGGTGCCTATCCAGCTTAAGCCCCCAGCAGGGGCTGTGTTTGGGCTAAGTGGACCTGCCCACGGATACAGCTAATTGGAGTTGGATGGAAAATTGAGCCTAGGGGCAATCAATCAGTTTCTGTGTCTTAAGAATCTGTCCCTGGACATAAATGTGAAAGTGAGCTCTGGAGCAGAAGGAACAGAGGACGCTCGCCACAAAGGCTGTGTCCCAGCTGCGCGCAAGACCCAGGAGCAAGCCAAGTTCTGGCAGAATTCAGGAAGCAGCCAGGAAAAATGGAGAGCATGGGGCCATGTGTGAGCTGTTTCCCAGATGGCTTTCAGGAGGCCAGGCTGGACTTGGGTTCCTGCATCAGAGAGATTGTCTGTTATAGCTTCATAGTAGACCCTGCAATTGAGTTTATTTGAGTGGGTTTCTGACCCTTATAATTTCTGACCAGGACACCATCTGAGTTAGAGCCTCATTTACTCATGAGCCCAGGGTAAAGAACGACAGTCTCCATCATGATGAAAGCAAGGCCGTGTATTGCCCCACACTGTATTGTTGGTTTTGGGGGCATCGAAAGCCCCGCAAGACACAGGGCCTTTCTTCAGGAGTTCGTCTACTCTGGGGGGCCGCGGTCTCCCCCCATGCTGTGGAGCATTGTGTGAACACTCTTTACCTAGCGTTCACGGAAGTAGTTCTTATGTGAAGAAGCTACTTAATGCCCAGCGACGAGTTGTCTCAGTCAACAGCATCCCCCAGAACATTCTCCAGGAACAGCTGACGAGGTTAAACCACAGTGTTGCCAAGGAAACAGCTCACAGGTGGGCAATGCTGGGTTCAAGAGTTTACCCCCCTGGCTTCCTAAGCAAGTAATGGGCCAGAAGTTGTGCCCATGGCCTCCGAATAACACAAATACTATTCCCTGGCTGCCTGTTTCCTCGAGGACTCCCTGTAGACCTTGGGACATGAAAAAGGCATCTCTGTGGTTTGTGTTTGAAGCACTAAGAAGTCTTACCCATTCACGTGGGGCCCAAAGGAACCTGTGTACAGCAGGACTCAGGATCCCAGAGGATTTATTATGGCTCTTGCTTCCAAGAATGAGCTGAGGCCTCTACATTTGATTTTTTTTAAGCTACATACTCAAGGCCCACTTCCTCTACCATCTTCAAGTCTCATTAACAAGGGAGTGGCTTCTTCTGTCACATGCCAGGTTGTTGGGACCCGGATAGCATGTCCTCTGCGTGTGACTTCTCATTTCCCTATGTTTCCACTAAGGATCTAGAGGCAAGAGCAGGCAGTCGAGGTGAATGACCCATCTACCCTCTTTTGTTGATTGCACTGGCTTGAATATTATAGCAGTGGTACTAGAACCATTTAACTCACTAAGTGCTTTAATGGTTAAAAAAATTATTATAGATGGCTGCGTTTATGGAAAATCAAGACCTTTTAAGGAACACAGGCTGTGGCTGGCTACTCTGAGTAGCACCTTCATATGACCATGGAGAATCATCTTTCCATTCTGGTCAGTTCATCCCCTGAAGGCTGTCTTCTGTCCTTCCCTGTCCCCCTTATAATGGAAAAAAATAAAATATTTTTCCTAAGTCTTGTCACAGTCTGTTTGCCACCTTCCTTCTCATCTTCCTATTTACCTGTACCCCCATCACAAAAATATACACACCTGTTAACTGAATTGTAGCTCATTCAAGGGGTTGGCTGTATGTGCGCCGTGCCCTACTGTCATTGTCATACCTTCCTCCTTCCTCCTTCCTTCGTCTCTCACCTTGAGTCCTCTTGTCCCTCCCAGCCCCATCCCATACTTCCCTTTTGACCTTGAGGAACTGTGTTTAGAGCGCTAGGTCGCTTTGAAGAGAGAGGAGAAAGTATAGCCCTTAACCTAATAGTTATGTATACTTTTGATGGGAAAACAAGATTTGGCAACATTTGGGAATATTTTCTTCAAAAATCTTTAAATATTTCACTAGAACTTAAAAAAAAAGTTTTTATATAAAACCATAGCTACGGCTAAAGGAGAAGTAAAAATAGAAGAATCCACCCAGAATGTGTAAAGAGATCTTAATCTAGAAAGCAGGGAATAGGAAGGGCAACGTGAATCTGCTGTGTCTTCAGTGCAGTGGTTCCCTTTGGTTTTAGTTACTTTTTGGTTATTTTTCAGTGGGATGAAGTGCAACTCCTAAGTGCGTTTTTATTGTTGATGTTGTTGTGTTTGTAGTTCTCGGCCATGCCCCAGTCACCTGGGGATGGATTAGTTTTTTCCCTCCTGCCCCGCAAAATAAACTTTCCTCGTACGGTGCCTAAAGTGTTAGTACTGAGTAGGAGGACAGAATATTCTAGACGTGGTACTTCAAAACTTACAATCTGATTCTGTTTCTACCACTAACGGTGTCCCTTATCCTATCTGTGCCTCCAATTCTTTGTCTGTCCAGAGAGAGCAATTTGAATTCATGCTCTTTTTAAGGTCCCTTTTACCCAAATCTTGTGATTTCTTGAAAATGGTGTTTGCTGGAATCACCCACGCACTCGGGAATGAAGAACTAATAGCAGCTACCCTCAAAGATCTGGATGTAGATTATCAAGCTTTCTCTTATTTAGGCCATTGGGTTGTCATTCACACACTTCTCTGAGGTTTTTAGAACAGGAAAATAGGTGGGGTTAACTTTGCCTGTGAGAAACGTCTTGGGTGAGCTATGATTTCAGTTAAAAGATGTGTTTTTGTGACAGGAGCATCGCTGAAGACCTGAAGGCTGTTTTGTTTGCTCCCCGCACAAGTGCAGCCATGATTCTTTCCACCTGTAAGTAAGATGGCTTTGTCCTTTATCTTCAGGGCTTGTTCTGGGCATGGTGCTTAGTCTTGAACGCCAGAAACTGTGAAGTGTGGAAGATAATTTCCCCAGATGTTGTGACAGGGTTTTGTTTGTTATTTAAATACCCATGGTGGTGATGTAATTTTAGAAAATGTTCAGCATTAAGAACACAAAAGAAAACAAAATAGTGTCCTTAAATCTACCTGTGTGTGTAGAAATGCAATCAGTGTGAAAAGTGTTTGTATTTAGAATATTTAGTGTAAAGAACTGAGGGCAAAAGTCTAGGAGACCAAGTTCCACTTCAGGATTTGCTGCAACATTAGTGGGTCACCTTTGGTAAGTTCTTTAGATCAGGTACCCATCTGTACAATGGGCACTCTCTTTTTGCCTACCTCCCAACAAGATACTAGAGAGAAACAATAGATTAAAATGACGGGCTCTTCATGAACTTAATTTTGGAGTTGCTTTGGAAGACTATTCAGTCCCATGTACAAGTTTTGGAAATGCTTGTTGATTTACCTCGAAGACTCAGAGAGCCTTATCATGCAAATAATTAAAAATCTGGAAGAAAAATACTGATTTTAATCCTGGATGACTATGGAAACAAGCTTCAACAAAGCTCAGTCACCTCAGAATAAAGCAATCAAGGCTGCTGACAACAGTTTTTGCACTTCTGAGTTTTAAGTGACATTAGGAAAAATTTTTTGCAATTTTTAAATGTCATGTGTTTAAACCAAATCACCTCATTAGGACCCAACACTTGTTGGTAGGATTCGTAAAAAATAAACCAGGCTACTCCACTTGTACCTACCTGAATTATAACTTACAGTCTGGGTCCACACATAGATCAAGACGGGGTGCCCATTATCAGAAACACAGGCCAAGCAGAGCAAAGCAGAAAGAGCTAAGAAGCAGTAACCCATGTCCCCACTTCCCCCAATGGCAGGACAAAGGTGAGCAGTGACTTAATAAGAACCTTTTCATTAAAAGCCATGTGGGCATCTGTTCTTCATTTCTCCTGAGGTCAGAACTCGAGAGAAGGCTGTAAATGATAACAGGAAGGATTCAGTTATATATAAAATAAACAGTGAGGGTTGAGACAAGGATTAGATTGCCCAAAGGATTGAATAAGAGACCACCTATTAGTGGGGATATTTTGAGGATCATTCTATCTGGCCTGGGAGGGCATGGGTTTGATGAACTATCACTGTCCTTTCCAGCTTCTGATAATTTGATTCAACGGTAAGACTCACCCGTTTATTTCTTCCACAGATTGCACTTAGATGTGGCTCCATTTTCTTTCTTTCTTTTTAAATTAATTAATTTATTTAATTTATTTTTTCTTTTTGGCTGCGTTTGGGTCTTTGTTGTTGCACACGGGCTTTCTCTAGTTGCAGTGAGCGGGGGCTACTCTTCATTGCGGTGCATGGGCTTCTCATTGCGTTGGCTTCTCTTGTTGCAGAGCACGGGCTCTAGGCGTGCAGGCTTCAGTAGTTGTGGCTCACAGGCTGTAGAGCACAGGCTCAGTAGTTGTGGTGCATGGGCTTAGTTGCTCCACGGCATGTGGGATCTTCCCGGACCAGGGCTCGAACCCATGTCCCCTGCATTGGCTGGCAGATTCTTAACCACTGCGCCACCAGGGAAGCCGTGGCTCCATTTTCTTCTGGGTAAAACAATGAGTGTTTACTGTTGACCAGAGAAAGCTAAGAGGTGCCCCAGGGTGTGTTACTACTAATCAAAAAAATGTTTATAGGTATTTTTTGGGCCAGAGTCATTTGGGAAATACATTGGTTGTTTTAAGGGCTGTCATAGAAGTCTGGCCTCATAGGCTGCTGTAGGGCAGGAGGAGATCCTTGTGGAAGGTGCAATATTGATCTTACTGACTGGTGTGCAGAGCCTGGGAGTGGTACCAGGGCACTGCTCCTGTGAGGGTCAGTTTGTGAAACACAATTGGTCGTTTCTCCCAACTAACCCCTGCTCTGAGGACAGACCCAGCCCAGGAGAATCATTTAGGGGACGGGGACCAGGGAGATGTGCTGGGGGTTCGAAAAGCTGACCACCTCCCTTCCCTCCATCTCATCATCACCTAATTTCTCTGTCTTTTCTTCCCAATTTATAAAGTAGAAGGAAAAATAATAATTGGGTGGTTCTTAAGCGTTGGTGTGCCTGAAGTGTGCTTTAGGATACTGTTAAAATGCAGTTTTCTGGACTCATAATTTGATCTGGAGGGTGAGGTAAGGACCCCTTGGTCACTCTGCTTTTCTTGGGTCTCTGCTTTCAAAGCCCTCTCTTATTCCTCGTTGTGTTTGAGTCCCATGCCAACCCCTTTAAGTTAGTATCTTCTGTTATTTCTTTCACAATTAATACAGAGATAACGAGGGTGGCTGCACAGGCATCTCTAAGGTGGCCCCAGTGATGTCCCCCTCCAGCTGTTCACACGATCCCTCTCCTTGGGGAAAGATGGAGTATGGTAACAGGGGTGGATGGAGTGTTACTGGGAGGTTAGGTTACGGCAGACTGTGGCTTCTTAGTGCTCTTGGGCTCCCTGTCTCTTGGATAACCTGCTGCCATGCTGCGAGCATTCTCAGGCAGCCTGTGGAGAATCCCCATCACCAGGAACCATGCCACCAAGGCCAGCGACAGCCATGTGACTGAACTTGAAAGTAGATTCTCCAGCAAATCCCAACTCCCCTTTACTACAATTTCATGAGCTTCATGAACTTCTCAATTTGATTCAGAGGCGCCCAGTTAAGCAGTGCCTGGACTCCAGACCCACAGAAATTGTGAGATAGTAAACAGTTTCTGCCTCTAGGTTTGGAGCTAATTTGTTTCCAACAATAGATACCTAATTCAGTGGCAAAAGCTAGGAGAGCCATGGACCAAAAAAAGACTTGGCCACTTTTACTGCCACTTTGCCTCAGGCTGGAGATGGTCCCCTTTCTCAAAAATAGGTTCAGTGTTAATAGGGACACTAGTATATGTGTCTTTCCTTTTGTTTCTAAACCACTTCACTTCTATCCTCCTGCAACTGCCTGAAACCCGTAGCAATAATGCTAACAGCAGTCACCACCTGGAACTGCGTCTGTGAGGTTTCCACGCCTTCTTGTGTGTGACCGGCAGATGCCCTTTCTGTGTAGTGAAGCCCACTGGCTGGCATCTGTCCCCTTCCTGCCCTCGGGGGGCGGGGTGCTGCCCAGTGCTGGCCGCCAGCGGGTCTGGTGGCCAAGCACCTACATCCCAAGCTGGCCAGGTGTCTTGGTTGTGATGTCTGTGAGCTGCTCATGAACTCGGAGCTCACGGGCCACAGTCTCCTAGGAAACACTGCTCTGAGACCAGGGGATGGAGGAGATGTGGGCAAGATGCCTGCAAAGTCCGCCTCACGCCAGCTCAGGACTGGGAAAGAATAAAATTCCTGTGTGGAACAAACAAGGGCTTCTGGTGCTGGAATGTTTGGTGCCTGGGGCTTTGCTGGCTGAAGCTGTGAACAGAGGAGCGATCAGTCTTCAGGGAGACTCTGCCTTTCCCTTCAGCATCTTTGCCCCTGGGACCCTGTCTCCCCTAGTGCCCAGCGCCCCATGCAGCTCCCCAGGCTTCCGGAGTCTCTGCACCCCTTCCCCACACACAGCACCCCTGAGGCTCAGCCAGGCCAGCACCGTTCTTCTCCTCCACCCAGATTATCAGTTACTGTCCCATGAGCTAGCTGCCTGTTTTCTGTTAGGAACCAACAAATCCCTAATGGAGTTATTCCCCTTACTTGAAGCTTTCACAGACGGGATAATGTCCAGAAAACAGTTTGGGATCTAATAATGGGTTGCTAACTTATTTTGTCAATACATTCAAAAACACTAACATCTCTGGCGACTATCATTTCTTAGAAGAACGGACATTTTAATATCAAAAGGAAACAGTGTTCTTTCAGTAATTCTGTTGAAAGGAGTGCCCTTTTAATATCAAAGGAGGCGCACACACAAAGCAGGGATAATTTAATGCTTCAAATATATAAAGAGCATAAATTCAGAATCAAGGATATCTTTAGAAATTTTTTTAATTTAAATTTTATTTTATATCGGAGTATAGTTGATTTATAATGTTGTGTTAGTTTCAGGTGTACAGCAAAGTGATTCAGTTATACATGTACATATATCAACTCTTCTTCAGATTCTTTTCCCCTGTAGGTTATTACAGAATATCGAGTAGGGTTCCCCTTGCTATACAGTAGGTCCTTGTTGATGATCTGTTTTATATATAGTAGTGTGTATATGTTAATCCCAAGCTCCTGATTTATCCCCCTCCCACCTTTCCCCTTTGGTAACCATAAGTTTGTATCAAGGATAACTTCTTAAATTGAATAAATGTTTCTGTGAAAAACTCAGTGTATTTCTCTCTCTCTCTCTCTCTCTCTCTCTCTCTGCCCGCCCCCCCCCCATCCTTCCCTCTCTCCCCCTCTCCCTCTCTTTCTATTTTCTTTTCTTTCTTTCCCTCATTGGTGTGGATTCTTGGTTTGGTGTCTTTTCAGAAAGTCTTTACTGGTGCCTGCTTAGAGGCAGAAATTCAGGTTAAAAAACTAGCTATGTGTCACACCTTCCAGATGATATGGGTTAAGTCCATTAACATGTATCTGGTCTTCAGAAGTCCCTTAAATAGATCTAGTGGTGGGAATTTATCACAGTCATGAGGAGGTTTGACCTTTCTGTAAATTTCTGGAAAAAAAATAAGGCGCTTCTTGTAGTGAACTTAGAGGATCAGTTCCAATTGCCCAGAGCCATTTATCCAAAGCCACAGGTTTTCCACACTTTCCAGTTCCCCGAGCCCTTCAGCTGTGAGCGCAGCTGCCCTGGAATTCCTCGTCCTAAAACCGCAACCTGGATTGTGTGCGTTGGGCCACTAGCCTAGTCTTTGGCTCAAGGCACTTCTTGAAACGAGCCAGTTATTCATGTTTTCAAATAAAAATCACCAGCCTTCTGCCAGTTATTCTAAGCAAACTCAGGAGGACTGAATTTCGCCTGAAGCACTGATTCATAACGAAAACTCTGCCATCGTAAATACGTGAGGTTCCGTAGATATAAATCTGAAAACATTCGAAACGGAGGGAACGCCACCAGCTTCGCTTCCCAGACGGCGGTGACCCAGCAGCCCTTCAGCTACCGTTCATCTGCTGGACTGTGAGCGGCGGGGAGCTGTTCGGAGAAGTGGTGCTTCTCCCACTCGCTCCCTTCCAGCGCCCCCTGGTGGAAACCCGTCCCCAAGCCGAGCCCTGCTGCAGCCACGCACACAAGCAGAAGGCTGTTAGGAGACCTGCACGGGTGGGAGAAGGGGGAAGCAAGCCTTCCCAGGAGAGTACGCGAACACTAAATAAAATAAGAGGTTCGACTCCCTTACCCATGAGGGACGTGCCAGTTCCTAAAGGTCACGGAGATTACGCCGGGATGTGATGCCCTTTTCCTGATTTGCTGGTACAAGATAGATAATTAAAGGTATTTGCTGGGGAATAAGAAGCAGATGAAAAGAATAGCGCAGATGTAAGCCTGGGAGGGGAAGCTCTGGCTTCTTCCTGCGTTAATCCTCAACACTGAATATCACCTTCTAGCAGGCAAATAGTCATTGCCCATCTCTGCGGCATTTTAGATCGTCTCTGGCAAAGACCAGATATGCATGAGTTTCTGCCTTCATTGGGGATTTTATAAAGGCGAAAAAGGGCGTTCTCTCTGCAGGTTACTGAGAAAAGCAATTCAAAGAATGGCTTCTGGAACCACAGCAGGCGTGTGGCAGTGACTCTCCATTTACCCACTCACCTGGAAGACCTGTGATGCTGTAAATAGAAAATGACCACAAATCTAATAATCATTGCTATCCGCTTTGGCATGAATCATTACTTCAGTCTGTAAATAAAGAGGCCTGGTGTCTTGAAGAGTCAAGCCAAGCAAGGAACACCAGGACGCTGTTTGGCTTTCACAACTTGTTTTTTACTCACTCATCAATTATTTATTGGGCAGCGACTACTTGCTAGCAACTGTGCTGGGCGGAACTGAACCATAAACAAGGCGGAGGTTGTCCTCGCTGCTCACAGCTCTTCTTGGTCTTCAGGGGAGATAGAACAAAACCGTGTCGTAATTAAAGCTGTGGCAGAGTAGTACCCTTATTTGAAGGCAGCTGTCTTTGCTACTGAGTGAGGACAAATAAATCACTTGTGAAAAAACTTCCTCCTAAATTCCAGGCTGCAGGAGAGAGTAAAGATAACCGAGAGATTGCTGTTGGATTTATAGTCCACTCTGGTGGTGTGTAGTCATGTATGGTAAATTCAGTGAAGGCGGGGGGGGGGGGAGCCTTTTCCTAGTCTCCAGATATCATTCCTGCTGACAAATGCCAGCAATTTCTCTTTGAAAGTTCTATATGTTTAATTTAAGGTATAATAATGGTTAATTTTATGGGTCAACTTGACTGGGCCCTGATGCCTAGGTAGTGGGTTAAATGTTACTGTGGATGTTTCAGTGAAGATATTTTTTGTGTGAGATTAACATTTAAATCAGTGGATCTTTAGTAAAGCAGATTACCGAGACATAATGTGGGTGGGCCTCATCTAATCAGTTGAAGGCCTTAATAAACCAAAGACTGACCTCCACTAGGCAAGAAAAAATTCGGCCAGCAGACTGCCTTTGGACTCAGACTGCAGCTCTTCCCTGAGTCGCAAGCCCACCCCGTCAGATTTTGGACTCACCAGCCCTCACAATTGTGTGAGCCAATTCCTTAAGTCAGTTTATCTTGCTCTCTCTCTGATCACTCTGACAAATACAGTTGTCATGCTTACAGATATGAAAATGCCTTTAAAAGAAGCACCGCCGTACATGTTTACTGTTATATCAGTTTACTATCATATCATTTTCACCTTGCCAAGACTAAGCTTCAGAGCACCTCCGGAGAGCTGTGTTGACAGTGGAGAGAGGACCCCTTAGAGTCCTGAGCGGGGTGAACAGGGGTAGAGAATGGGCTCAGAACACAGGAGTTGTGGGGTTGAAGGTCAGCTTTGGTTTACTTGACCTTCTTCCCATTTTGTCTTCAGAGGGAGGACCATAGTGTGCTTCTATCTGTTTACCTCAAATCTGCTCTTTGAATACACAATACATACTTGCTGAATGAATTCTAGGGAACTGAGTGAGGCAAAAGGTTGGACATTAAATGAGCAACTGCTCTGTCCTAGACATTTCATCTCTGCTGTCTTACGCAATCTTCTCATCCACAAGGACTGTCTCATTATTATGCTCATGGACTCAGCCAAGCTCTGTGGGCTTAAATTCAATCTCAGCTGCTTTTTTAGGTATGTAGCTTTGGACAAATTACTGAACCTGTCTGTTACTCAATTTCTTCATCTGTGAAATGGGGATAATTACAGGACCTATTTCAGTGTGTAGGGAGTGAGTTAGTATAGGATAGGAAGATCTTCCTGTAGTCCCTCCATATGGTAAATGCTTTGTTGGTAGCAGTGGGAAACTGCCTTTCCTACAAGGTAGGTTTTATTTCTATCATTTTCCAGATCAGCCCCCTGAGTAATTGCCCCAAATCATATTGTCGCTACAAGAAAATGGAGTCGTGATTTGACTTCAGGTTACCCTGACCCTAGTGACTGCTCAACCCCATATGCTGTCCTTATACAGAAAAAAGAACATTTGAACACCAGGTTTTAACCATTTCATTTAGCATCTCGTGGATTGATGCTTGATTTTGGATAAGCTGCCGCTGCTTTTTCTCCTTCCCACCTCCTTCCTCCTCCTCCCTCTCTTCCTTCTTCTTTTTTTTTTTTTTTTTTTGCGGTACGCGGGCCTCTCACTGTTGTGGCCTCTCCCGTGGCGGAGCACAGGCTCTGGACGCGCAGGCTCAGCGGCCATGGCTCACGGGCCCAGCCGCTCCGTGGCATGTGGGATCTTCCCGGACCGGGGCACGAACCTGCATCCCCTGCATCGGCAGGCGGACTCTCAGCCACTGCGCCACCAGGGAAGCCCCCTTCTTCTTTTTTACTCTGCCTGGAACAAAAGGTTAGACTTATGACCTACTACAAGCTCCGGAAGCTTTACTGTTCTACTTATTTCTACTTAGTCAAAAGGACGTGGTCAACCTAGCTTGCTCTGCGGCCGGCCAGCGTCGAGCTGTGAGATTGCATGTGGTAGAATGAGTTACCGACAAATAGAGCCTAAGTGTAATGTGATGGTGTAGATATTGAGGAGACGTTATTTAACAGCTATCTATTGAGTTCTTGCTCTGTACCAGGCTCTCATGCTGGATGCTATGGACAAGACAAAAAACCATGAGACTCAGACCGTGAAATTGAAGAGTTCACAATCGAGCTCAGTGGTTCTTAACAAGGGGTGATTTTTGCCCACAGGGGACCTCTGACAATTCCTGGAAACATTTTGGTCTTCACACCTGGGTGTGGGAGGTGGGTATCAGAGGAGTGAGGTGCTGTTGGTACTGACACCTAGTGCACAGGGGCCAGGGATGCTGCTCGACATACTGTAATACACAGGACAGCTCCCGCAGCAAAGCAGTCATCACTCTAAGGTGTCAGTAGTGGTGAGATTGAGGAGCCCTGTGAGAGATGAAGGCTACGCAAAGAAAAGTAAATAACCATTGAAGTTGGTACCTAATTATGAGCCACAGAGCAAGACAGATAACAGTGCTTTGGGAGCCGAAGGAAGATTAGGTGGGAGTGGATTGCAATGGAAGCCTTTTTTAAGCCGGGGACAGAAATGTTCAAGGTGTCTGTGAGAACAGTGAACAGAAGAATAGAAGCTGGTGTAATAGGAATTGGTGAGCACTAAGCATCAGGGTGGGGCTGGCCAGATTACGGAAGGCCTCGGAAATAAGGAAAGATATACTCTTGTTGCCATATGTAATTGAGAGTCTATTTTATTTTATTAATTTAATTAAAGGAATGAAGATGTGGAGAGAGTAGGGAAGGCTGACAGCTGGGGGAAGAATGGTCCAGGCAGAACAAAAGCGAAGAGCCTTGGGTGAGAGCAGTCCTGGTCCAGAAGCACTGCGGGGGCAGTGTGGATGGGGTGAAATGAGCACAAGCACATTGGAGAGAAGGTGAGAGGCACCAGGAGGCCAGGTCGTGGACGGTTTAAGGACGATTGTGAGAAAATTGGCTGTAACGCACAGTGAAATGGAGAGCCATTGTGGGTTTGTGAGACAAGGAGTAGCATGATCTGACCTAGGTTTTAAATTAATTACTGTGGCCACTGAAAAATAAGCCATAAAGGGTGGGGGGATGGGATTAAGTGTAGAAGCAGAAAGAAGTTAGGAGACTCTTGGTATAATCCAGATAATGGAGACTTAGACCTTGTTAGTAACAGGAGGGTGGGGAAAAGCAGTAACGTTCTGTGTGTGTGTGAGTTTTAAATTGTGGTGAAATGTAATTAACATAAAATTTACCATTTTAACCATTTGTAAGTGTAGAGTCCAGGAGCATGAAGTCCAAGCACATTATTGTACAATCATCACCATTACTCATCTCCAGAACTTTTTCGTCATCTCAAGCAGAAACTCTTGGATACATTTTTTTTTTTTTTGCGGTACGCGGGCCCCTCACTGTTGTGGCCTCTCCCGTTGCGGAGCACAGGCTCCGGACGCGCAGACTCAGCGGCCATGGCTCACGGGCCCAGCCGCTCCGCGGCACGTGGGATCTTCCCGGACCGGGGCACGAACCCGTGTTCCCTGCATCGGCAGGCGGACTCTCAACCACTGCGCCACCAGGGAAGCCCTTGGATACATTTTTAAGGAATAGTCAGCATGCTCTCCTGATGGATTGGACTGGGGTATGAGAGAAAGAGAGGAGTCAAAGGTAACTCCAAGATCATTGGCCTGAGCAACTGGAAAAATGGAGTTGCTCTTGACAAGATGGAGAAGAGTGGATAGACGAGTTTGGGGAGGAAGATGAGAGGAGTTCAGATTTCTTCCTGTGAATTCGAGATGTCCACTAGACATCCAAATGGAGAATTTGAGAGTGCCTTTGGCTGTGCAAGTCTGGAATTCATTGGCACTGGGGTAGAGGCGTACATTTGGGAGTCATCAGCAGATAGATGGCTTTTAAGACACAGGAAGGAATGAGATAATCAAGGGAGCGAATAAGGCAGAGTAAAGAAGAAATCAAAAGCTTTGGGGCAGCCTAGCATTAGACCCAGTCTAAGAAGTTAGCAGGGAGGAGGAGAAAGCAGTAAAGGAGACTGAGAAGAAGGAAGACCAGCAGGACCTAGTGTCAAACGCTGCTGAGAGCACAGGTAAGATGAGGCCTTAGAATTGACCGTTGTTTATAGCAGTGCATAGGACCCTGGTGACTCTAACAAGAGCAGTTTTGGGAAGTAGTAGGATCAAAAGCTTAACTGGGATGGCTTAAGAGAAAGTAGGAGGGAAAGAATTGGAGGCAGCAAATAAAGACTGCTAATTACTATAAATGGGGAGCAAAGCTGATGGAAGAAATAAGATCAAGGGTAATTTGTTGTTTTGTTTTTAAGGGGTGAAGTAGCAGTATATTTATATGCTATTGGGAAGGATCCAGTAGAGAGGGGGAAAATGGTGATGTAGAAGAGGGAAGGAGTATTTAAATACCTCTACATGGGACTTTGACACAGCATTTTGCCACAGTCCATACCATACTCTGCTTGCTTCTCTCACTTGTATAACCTACACCGGACTTCACATTTCTTGGCCTGGATGGATGCATATCTGTACGGGGCTCTAAGGCAACACTGGAATAAATCGGTAAGGATGCAAATTAGAACCACTCCTGCCAAGGTAGACAGAGCCCCCAAGTGCTAACGTACCCTGTTTGGGGGGCGTGTTTTTGGCAATTGGCTCATGCAGAGGCCACCAGATGAAAACTGACAGTCAGAAGCAGTTGAGATCCAAAAGCCTAATAATACACCATGTAGTGAAGGTTTGCGGAACTCTGTTTTGGTCCCTGGAAATCCACTTTGTGTTTCTTGGTGCAGGCTAAGGAAGAAAGTTATTAAATCAGGGGTGAGTGATCTCATAGCAGTGGGAGCAAAAGTGAATCTTTGCCTGGGCTTGGACTGGAATTGTATCTCCAGAGTAGGAATGAGATGTTTACCCCTGGACACCACCAGTGTGTCTGTAGCCCAAACATTGAATAACGGCGACATCCAAACCGGAGAAAGGCAAGTAACTAATGCATGAATCTAGGTTTTGAAGGTGAAAGGCAAAGGAACCAGTATATATTGATTACTGTGTTGGATATCTTTATTCTTATCCGCCCTATTCTATCCTGGAAGGATGACCTGTAGGGGATTAAACGTGGAAGCCAGACTCCATCGTGGCTCAGTGAGCCCGGCCTCTTGGTATTCATTCTTCTCCACCTTGCACTCTATCCTGGAAAAGTAATCTGTAGGGCTTGGTTCAGCATGCTTCTGAGCCCTCTGGCTTCTGGTTACACTACACCCATGGGGAGCCCTGGAAGGAAGCTGTGGTGAGGTTACCTTGAACTGGCTGTGTCCCTCTACAGCAGATCATTGCTCCTGTAAAATGGTCTCTGCTCTGCTTAACTCTCTCACTTTCCTGGGCCTTTTGGACATGGGGATGGTGACAGTTCCACTATTGCTGGACCCAGGTGTCTGCACATTCTTTATCGTTACCTTACCCCCTTCTACACCTTTGTAATTAGTCTCTTTGTAAATAAACCCTTCTAAAAGTGTTCTAATTTAGGTATGTCTTGTTTTATATTATAGGCCTGATTGATACCATAATTGGTATCATAAGTGGCTCTAGGAAACAGAGTCAAAATTGGAATTGTGATTTATTTGGTCATATAGTTAGAGGTCCAGGGATAGCCTTATTGCTGGGAGAAATAACTCAATTTTCCATTACTCCAATTATCATTGGTGGTAGCCTGGGATGAAGGGCAAAATGTTGGCTATATGGAGCCTCTGAAAGTCCCATTGTGAGAATCACAGCACAAACCCTCAGAAATTTGGAGTAATGACTTGACCCTGTGCTGATAACTATTTTTGATTTTTTTTTTTTTTGGCCACACTGCGTGGCATGCGGGATCTTAGTCCCCCAAGCAGGGATTGAACCTGTGCCCCCTGCAGTGGAAGTGAGGAGACTTAACCACTGGACCACCAGGGAAGTCCCCACTATTTTTGATTTGAAAAGTAGCTCCTGGCTTCCTACTGGTGAAGACTGAATGCTCCAACCATGCCATGAAATGCTTATGCGATCCAAACTGAGTGAGCCTGTCATGAGCTGAGTGTTATCTGATTCACTGAACCAAAAAATTGGGCATGTGTAGGAGTAATCCATAATAATATGGAAATGGTATATGTGAAAGTGGGCCCCCGTAGATCCAGAAGGCTCAAGAAAACTTCATGAGCAGGTGACATTCACATAGTACCTGTTCTTTCTGCTTCTCCTTCACCTCACACCCAAGACCTCAAGAGGAATTTCCCATCAGGCCTGATTTACATGTAGATCTGCATCCCAAACCCACATGAGCAGGAAATGAACAGCCATCATGCTACAGCCCTATTCAGAGGTAGCCTGAAAGATGGTGTTGAAATAACATTCTCCTTGAACTTCAAGAAGTACATCAGTTTATTCACTTCATTAGGGACAGTTAGTCTGAGGCATCAATCTACATTGACTCATATGCAACGGCAGAAAAGTTGGCCTGCTAGTTCAGGAACATGGAAAGAACAAGATTGGGAGGTTGGTGAAAGATCTGGGGAGGAATGTGTTTGAAACTCTTGGAATGGGGACAAAATGAGAAGATGTAACCAAAGGTCTACAAGATGATACATTTTGTGGAGTCAGCCTTTTCTTAGTTTCATTGGTGCTGGTACAGTGGTTCTCTGAATACTCTTACCATGTGTCCCGTAATTCAGAAGCAGCTGGCTTAATAGGACAGAAGAATGGCCTGCTAAAGGCTCAATTGCTATGACACCTGGGAGACAACATCTTGCAAAGTTGGAGTGGTGTCCTATCATATACAGTAAATGCCTTAAGCCAACAGCAAATGTGGTGTTGTTTCCATATAGCCAGGATGTCTGAGTCTGGGAACTAAGGAGTAGAGGTTGGAGTGGCCCCTATCACCACCTAATAACCCACTGGATATTGTTATTCTCTTTCCCCGTGACTTTGGGTTTGGTGAGTTTGGAGATTCTAGTGCCTGAGAGGAGAATCCTTTTGTTAGGGAACATTGGAAGTTGAGATTGCCCTCTAACCATTTTGGGATTCCTTGTATCAGCAAATTGATAGGCACAGGAAAGGGTCAGAGTAGCTGGGATAAGTATCCTGATTACCAGGAATTGGGTTCATTCTTCACAATGAGTACAATGAGGACTTTGAAACTCAGGGAATTCACTAGCTTCATTTCTTAAAATTCATAATAGTCCTGGTCAGTAGAAAACTGTAACAACCCCGTTAAGACAATACCAACTAAGGACCCAAATCCCACAGGAATGAACATTTGGGCAATTCCATTAGATAAAGTACCTCCTTTGGCCAAAGTGTCAGCAGAGGCAAGGGGACACAAGGAATGAATGGTGACAGAAGGTATCTGTGATCAGCTTAGGACTCAGGACAGCTTAAGAGGTGGGAATTGTAGCAGCTATGTCCTATGTTACTCTTCTTTTCTCCTCGTTTCCTTCTCTACCTGACTTAAGAATCCTAATGGTGGTTAATGTACTAGGTTTCGGGTGGGAATATGATCAAATTGACATCACCTGGCGATAATATGGTAGCTCTTTTTCATCCCTTGTTCTGGAGGCATAGAGTGGATGCTGAGGGGTAGATTGTACCGGGTGTCTTCTGCTTGTACCCCTCTTCCATGTTCCAGGACTTTAGAGAAAATATCTAATTTGATCTCAACAACCCTATAATGATAATAGGTCCTCTTGATTACCCTCTTACTATTGATATATACCTGGCATTGTTCTGCATGCTTTATATGAATTCATTCAATTAATCCTCATAGTAGCCTTACATGCCTAGTGTCCTGTTATTCCCATTTTACAGATGAGGAAACTTAAGCACAGACAGTTAAGTAACTTGCCCAAACCCACGAAGTTGGAGATTAACCTCTGCCCCCTAAGGCTTCTCAAAGGGGGTAGGTATGATTATCTTGTTTTCACAGATAGGAAAACAAAGAGATAGAGAAGTAAAGGGACTTATCCCAGATATAGTCAGCGCCCTCCCCCCTACCCCCGCAGCTAGAATTCATCCTTAGATCTTTCTCACCTCAAAGCTAATGCTCATGTCTAATGTATTCTGCTTCCTTAACAATGCTTCATTTTTAGGGGTCAGTATGAGAAAGTGCCGCTGTGAAATGCAGATTCTATGAACATAAAACAGCTTTTGATAAATTCAAAATTTATGGTTTGAAAAAGGCAAATGGTCTAGCTTAAATAAAGATTAAACTTGACAGTAGAAGTGTAAGCATGACCCAGATTTACTAGATAGCTAGTGCTTTCTTTAAATATTCAGTTTATGTTTGGACCTAATCCATAGAAAATTTGAGAGCCAAAAAGGTATAAATGTATTTTGATACATAATATATAAAAATAAAATAAATATGTTAAATTATATTATTATATAATATATTAAATATATTTATATTAGTTTATGTAAATATATAAAATATATATTAAAATATTTTTGAAGAAATGCGATGGACCTAATTCAAAATCCCTGCTAACAGATTTCCTAGGAGAACATTGTTTCTGGAATCATATTCTTTTGTATACTTGTCAACTGACATTAGCCCTGATCAAGGTAAAGAGGAATACAATGGTCATTTATCATTCACAGACTGAGGAAATGCATGAAACCAGACCCAGGAACAAGAGCCTGAGAAGGGAAACCACAGTGGCCGGGGTGCCAGTAACTTCTTTTTGTGTTAGTGACAGTTTTTCATCTTCTACTAGTGAAGAAGGGCACGGTCAAGACTTTGCATATGCTTTGCAATACTTTCTGTCACCCGTACCCTCAGGGATTTCCTCCTTTGGACCAGCACCAGCAGCCTCCTCTATCCAATATCACGGACTCACGGCTTTCTAACAGTTGAGAATGATCTGCTTTTCAGATAATACCGTCCAGTCGATTTTCTGCTGTTGCTGTTCCGTGCAGAAGCGGTAAGTCTTCTTCCGAGGGCAACTTCTTGGAAATTAATTCATTCCTTTTCTTTATTGTCTGTCGAGTCTCCACATCTCTTTGTATCTGCTGTTGCCTCTGCGTGGGAAACCCTACTCCCATTTTCTTCCTGTTGAATGGCCATTCATTTAAAGCTAGCTGTAGGTCAAATGTCAGGTCTGTGATGCTTCCTTGATCCTCTTGGATTTAATTGCTCCTTCCATTGTGTTCCCAGAGCACGCGGCTTGGTTCTTTATTTAATACTTATTTCATGTATGCTATTTATATGTCTGTGTTTCACTCTGTAATTTTTACCTTTTAAGGGTAAGAATCCTGTCTTGTTTATTTGAGTATCTCCCCCAAACTATCAGTGTGTTTTACACTTTGGTGCCCAGCAAATGATGTATAAGGATAAAATCCAGCGCACCATGATAATAATAAGAGCCAACATTTAATGGGAGTGTTCTATATGTCAGACTGTGCTAAGAAGTTTGCATATTTTAGCTCAAGTAGCTCTCAAAACCACCCATTTTTTTTTACAATCCCCATTATACAGATGAGGAAATTGAGGCTTAGAGAGGTTACATTGCTTACCCAAGGCCACACTATGAAAATGGTAGACCTGGGATCTAAACTCATGTTCTTATCGCTACACCATGTCTACTTATAACAATAGATACCATCGAATGAGGTGATGCATGTAAAATGATAAACACTGTGCCTGACACAGAGTAAGATCTTCATTATCATGATTGTAATTGTACACCCTTAATATGCACCAGACTCTGTATTGGGCACATGATATGTTTTCTCAATTTTATTTCATAACAACTCTATACGGTCTTAGCATCTCTAGTTCCCAGATTAAAAAAAATGAAGTTCTGAGAGGTAGTACCTTGTTCAAGGAAATGGAGTTTGGAAGTCTTCTAAAAAAAAAAAACGATAGGAAGGAGATTTTTCTACCAGTTTGTGATAATCTAGTAGATTCATAGATAACTTGAGTACAAATAATCATTTGTAACATGATTATTTTTCAATGTCAGACAAGTGAGGACACAAATAAGCCTTAGCAAAGATGAAGAACTTTCAGAAAAATACACGCAGCGTCGCAGACCATGGTTCAGTGAATTGCCAAGTAAGAAGCAAGTGAGTATCATTTTGATGGGGGTGAAGGGGTAGAGGACGGTGGCATTTTTAGGGTCTGTGCCTCATGAGGTACCATTTGCTGCCATGCCCAGAACCTAGTATCATGGTTGGCACATAATGAGTTCTCAGTAAACATTTAGTGAATCGATGTCCTAGAAGAAAGTGAAAGACAAAAACCAACCAACCAACCAACCAACAAAAACAGTTAAAATAGACTACTCTGCTATATTTTGGCAGAACTTGAAATTGGGAAAAAAATGTGTTCTGGCTACTGCCATTTTGAGGCCAGGATTAATGTTCAGCTCAGTGGCAGAGAATCAGTTTTCTTGGGAAGTGTGTTAAACCCAAACACAAGCTTACAGCACGCGAAAGGGAAGAGCCGTTTTTCTTTTTCCAAGAGAGAAAAGTCCTTGAAGTGAAACTATTAAGGAGGAAATACAATTTTAAGAGTTGTGACATGAAAACAATTCAGTGCAATGCTGGCAAGAGAATTGGTGATCTTCAGAATTTACAAAATGATGAGTGTGTTGCTGGATCTGGAAGTCGTTCTATAGTTAGTCATTTCCTACCTTTATCCCACCTGGGCTTCTGCTTTGGTGTAGCTGGCTGGGAGAAGTGAGGGGGCAGGCAAATAGGCTCTATCCCGATTCTTTTTTAGTACAGATCACTAAAACAATAGCACAACGACTCACTCTTTAGTGTTTACAGTCCAACAGGGGCCGAGTGCAGCCATCAAAACGCAAGCCGCTGCCTCCCCTCCCACCCTCTGAGTTTGCCGAAGAGAAGATCCAGGTCAAAGCACTGTATGATTTCCTGCCCAGAGAGCCCTGTGATTTAGCCTTAAAGAGAGCAGAGGAATACCTGATCTTGGAGAAGTGTAATCCTCACTGGTGGAAGGCAAGAGACCGCTTGGGGTAAGACTGATGGCTTAGTCTTTACCAAATCTCTCATCTCTCATTCTCTGAAGACTTCTGAAGCATGACATAGACTCCGTGTAGTGGCTCATTTAGTCCAGGTTTATAACTCTTCCTCGTAAATGAAACAGAAGCTGTTCCCACACCTCCCCATCTGTATGAAAGAGCATTATAGCACCGTGATTTCAGGCAGACTCTCCAAACTAGGTACATGTGGTTTTATATCCTGATGCTGCCGCGTACTGTTGTGTGTCCTTGGGCAAGTCACTTACCCTCTGTTTCCCTCCCTCCCTCCCTCCTTCCCTCCTTTCCTTCCTTTCTCTCTTTCTTCTCAGTTATAATTGACATATAACATTATATTAGTTTTAAGTATACAACATAATGATTCAATATTTATATATATTGTGAAATACTCACTACAAGTCTAGTTAACATTCATCACCATACATAGTTACAAATTTTTTTTCTTGTGATGGGAACTTTTATTTATTCTCTTAGCAACTTTCAAACATGCAATACGGTACTATTAACTGCAGTCACCATTCTATAC